>NC_139221.1:289240356-289840356 GCF_055691185.1 Crinia signifera | reverse complement strand
GTATTAATACCCCGATCCCTGCAATATAGTAAACAGCTGCAGATTATCCCCTTAACAAAGCACAGGAGATAACTGACATGTGGAATGAAATCACCGTACACCAGTTCAGCTTTGAAAGATCTATTTTCTGTTGAGCTCTCAGGGTGTACGGCGGATTCCTGCTAGGCTTCTGTGTCTTTGCTGGAAGAGGGGGGGTTTGAGGGGGAAGCTGCAGTATTGGTCTCTCTCTCCCTAGCACTGAACATCGCTGCCTATTGCAGTTTCATGTAAATAGAAACCTACAGTCACTGAATTTTGGAAGAGATTTAAAAGATGCTGGACTGAGGAAGCGGGACTATTTCTTGAAATATTCCCTTTACTCATTTCCACCTTTATCAATAACCTACACCCCTCCATTTCCACGCCAGTTAAACAAAGTGTCTCTTCCCGGACTTCAGACACCCTCCAGGAATTTGAGACCCATTTGTATGAAAAGGAGGCAGCTGGATGTTTTGACATGAAAAAGACAATTGTCACAACACACAGTTATCAACAAGACAACAGGGGCCCACCAAATAGACAGAGTAGGGCACCCCAATATGGTCAAAAGAAACCCTTCAGACCATCACAAGGCCCACCACACCAACATCATCGGGCCCCTCCATATAACAGGGATTATAATAACACTGGCACAGTCCCTAAACAGACAACTTGTTTTAACTGTGGCCAAAACACACACTGGGCTAGGAACTGTCCATTCCCTTCCCAGAAACCACAACAACTTTACACACAAAGGCCCCAACAAGGACTGTCCCGATCAGGTTCTACACCAGTTCAAGACCATGTGCGATTCAGAATGGACTGGTCTGACCCTACCCATTGACGGGGCCCGGAGGAGGGTGTCCCATCTTTTGCACAGTTCACTACTCATTGGGAAGATTCACCCCTCATCACATTGTATGTAGATGATAAAAAAAAAAAATGTCTTTTCTAGTGGACAGCGGGGCCACCACCAGTGTTTTGTGTTCTCTTAACTATGATGGTGAACTGCAAAAGACTACTCCTTCAATGGGAATCAACGGGATACCCACAGACACCTACCTGACCGACCCAATTACCATACGTTCTGACAAGGGAAAACACTTAGGGATACACCAATTCAGGATCATCCCAGAATGTCCTGTTAACTTACTAGGCCGTGACTTGTTTAGTAAATTCCACATCTCCATCTCACCCTCTCCACAAGGGAGTGAGCTCCAAGTCACCTCCCCACACTTTGTGTCACTACAAAATACTCTGGACAACTCACTTGATCAAATTGATGATAGAATTTGGGCCACTGGCCCTTATGACACTGGTTTCGTACCATGCACACCCTACAAAGCCAAACTCAAACCAGACACACAGCCAGTGTTCTCTAGACAATACCCACTCTCATCTGAGAAAATAGAAGGTCTTAGACCCATGATACAAGAATTTCTTGAA
The DNA here is from genome assembly GCF_055691185.1 of Crinia signifera. Taxonomy (NCBI): domain Eukaryota; kingdom Metazoa; phylum Chordata; class Amphibia; order Anura; family Myobatrachidae; genus Crinia; species Crinia signifera. Next base: position 289,838,892 of record NC_139221.1, on the reverse strand, counting down.
CAAGGCGTACTGCGATACGTCATCTCACCTTACTCGACACCCATCAACCCCGTTTTCAAGGCTGATGGTGCTGTCAGATTCATACAGGACTTGAGAAAAGTAAATGACCTCCTTGTCCCTATTGCACCTATAGTACCAGATGTAAACTCACTCATCTCAGCAATCCCTGCAAACGCAACCCACTTTAGTGTCATAGACTTGAAAAATGCGTTTTTTAGCATTCCTATAGACACAGAGACCCAATTACTATTTGCCTTTTCCTTTGAAGGTAAACAATTAACGTGGTGTCGTTTACCCCAAGGCTATATTGACTCTCCCGTGGTCTATAGCATAGTCCTCCAAGCCACATTGGCTCCATGGCACCCCCCCCATAGTTCTGTCCTGCTACAGTATGCAGATGATCTGCTTCTCTGTAGTACCACCGAGGAGGCCAGCCGGTTAGATGGAATTTCACTGTTAAACTGGTTAGCAGAATGTGGACACAAGGTGTCAAGAGCAAAATTGCAATGGTGTAAAACAAATGTCAATTACCTGGGTTTTGTACTCTCTGAGGGGGAAAGGAAAATCAGTCCACAACGCATACAGTCTGTATTGGGCCTGGTCACCCCAACTACCCAGAAGGATATGTTGTCTTTCTTGGGTATGGTAAATTACTGCAGACAGTGGATTTCTGATTGTTCCTACTATGATAATATCTTGAGACAATGCACACTCAAAGACAAACCCAAGGTTATACAATGGTCAGATGAAATGTATTCTGCATTTGAAAAGTTGAAAGAAATGTTAGTACAGAGTCCCGCGCTTGGTCTCCCGGACTATATGTTATCATTTCACTTGTTTGCAAGGGACACATGTACAACTATGGCGGGCGTACTAACCCAACTTCATGGAGGCAAAATGCGCCCAGTCGCATTCTTCTCAAAGGTAATGCCTGTCACTGTGCAGGGAATGCCAGCTTGTCTTCGAGCACTGGCTGCCTGTGCAATGGTTGTTGAGATGTCCACATCACTTACATTAGGACATCCCACTGTGTTACATACCACACATAATGTCCTCTCCATCCTCAAAGGTCTACACACACAACACATGTCTGCCCAAAGACTCAGCGGCTATGAAGTACTCCTACTAGGGAACCCTTCTCTCACTGTAAAATACGCAACAAACTCAGAAGGACCTGTCCCTGTACTAAACGCACTTTTAGGTCTTAAAGGACCTGACGACGGGGCGCCGCCTCAACATGACTGTACTCTGACGGTTGACTCAGAAACTTCACCCAGACAAGACATGTCGACTGTGCCTATCCCCGATGCCGACATAATATTTGTTGACGGCTCCTGCAGCCGTCCCAATGACAACACGTACCAGGCAGGATATGCAGTGGTTAAACTTCCAAACACCACCCTTGAAGCAAAGACAATCCCCTTACAGTCAGCACAGGCTGCAGAACTCATTGCACTCACACAAACCTGTCACAATTTACACAGACTCCAAATACGCTTACGGAGTTGTTCATGATCATGGTATGATCTGGCAACGCCGAGGCTTCACTGGCGCTGATGGGAAAGGCATATCACATGCGCAACTCATCACAGATCTCTTACACGCAATTACATTACCATCTCAAATTGCCATCCTTCATTGTAAAGCACACACTGGAGGAAAGGATGACATCAGCAAAGGCAACGCTCTCGCTGATACCGCTGCTAAACGTGCTGCCACTACAGCAACATATAACCTCACTCTTGCTGTCATCTCGCCTCCTTCGTTAGATGATACATACCTACTGACAGAATTACAGGCTGCTGCCTCTAATTCAGATCTATCCGATTGGACATATCCAATACTGCAGAAGAATCCACAAACTGGATTAATCTGCAAAGAGGGGAAACCATGTATACCCCAAACCAGTGCATCATTGTTCATAGCACATTACCACGGAGTAGGACACCATAGTATAGTAACAACTACTTTACTCCTCTCCAATGATTTCTACATTACTAATGCCAAAGAACTTGTAAAACAGTACATCAGTAGATGTATAGTGTGTCTTAGAAACAACCCAAACAACCCAAATAAAGCAAGACACCAACATCTAGAATACCCAACCACACCATTCACACATCTTCAAATAGATTTTACACATATCAATAATGCAGGAAGACAGGAATATGCCCTGGTCATTGTCGACCTTTCCCCACTCCCTGGGCAAGGAAACCTTTAGTTACCACAGAAGGAGACTTAGAAATAATAAGAGAAGAGTACGTCAGATCCCTAATACAGAAACTTAATGAAGTTGAACAAAATGTTATCTTTAAGAATCCTTCTCATCCACAGATACCCACTCACCCATTTAGGGTTGGAGACAAGGTCGTTGTAAAGATCCTACCCAGAAATAAGCATCCAGGAGACTTCACCTACGGTCCAGAAACAGAAGTGGTCGCGGTTACCAGGACGGCTGTCCTCACCGACGAAGGACCAACGTGGATCCATGCATCCAGAGTGAAGAAAATTCCACCTCCACCACACGTCAACACAGAGGTCGACACCGATCCCGAGACTGACACAGACGGGACGAGAGAGGTGCTAACGAGGGCAGACAGCCCTGACCTCCAACAGGACGAGGTAATAACGGGGGCCAGTGGCTCTGACCTCCAACCTGGAGAAGACCTGCCGGCTGGAGGTGACGAGGAATCAGGGGTACAACATTCTGAAGCCGAGGACGACGCTACAGGATATGACTCCCCCCACCTTAGCCCTAGTGATTTTACTCGGGCTTGTTCTTTATAATTGTTTTGCTGAAGTTGATATAACCCAAAATGATGGACGCTTTACCTTCTGGTATAATTCTTCTAGCACGACTGTCGCTACTTTTATATTTTCTTATTGTGATATTGTACTTTGTTCAAATAATCAAGGCGGGAATCGAGGAGAACCACCGCTGCCCTGGCTGTGTAACATCCACCACACACCACACGCTGTAAGTCACGTATATATCTGTGTCACTAGTACTTACTGGGGAGATTCTTGCAACTCATGGGGGGCTGTTGGGTGGAACACTAGAGCAGATACCACTGTCTTTGAGAGCAGCCAAAACTGGGGATATCGCCCCGATGTTGGCCTCCAGAAATGGTCCCATGGTCGATCCTTACTAACCCGTATGTCCCTACGAAAAAAGGGCACTTGCAATAGCCAATTTATCATTAACATAGAAAACCCGGCCCCCGGCGATGCCGGACTATATGTCATGGGTAAATATCAATCAGGAAAAAGCGGGGGCCCAAGGGGAAGATTCCATTTAAAGGACATGTATGATAACCCAGAATACACCACCCTCAAAACCACTGTAAAACCTAAAACACCATCATCATTCTTTAAACCACATGTCACTACTTTTAATGAAATGTTAGCCATTAACAACCCCACTTACGAAGACACTATATCCATAGAAACTGGATTATCTGACGTAAATTATTGGCTAGAATGGATGAAATATAATGCACGTAAAGTTAATCAAACTGATTGTTATGTGTGTGGAAAATCCAGACCCCACTTGGGTACGGTGCCCATACACATACCTTCAGACCAAGATAAATGTTTCTTTAGCCTGTATACTGATACTATTGTAGAAGAAACTAAATGTGAACAATGGAAGAAAGAATATCCCATAATGGTAAAGAATACCAATCCTGGTAGTACCATAACCATTTATCCTGGTAATTATACATGTTATTACTCAAACAGCACTGCACAAAACACTGTAGATCTGAAATTGTTTCCTGATGGGTATTGTGCTGAACGAAGACATATCAGTGTACCCACCATGAAAAAATCATTAGGAGACATTTATTTTATTTGTGGAGACATGAGACTCAGGACAAAGCTGGACAATCCTTGGAAAGGAGAGTGTGCCCTGGCAAAGATCATTATGCCCATACACATTCTCCCAGCCGATTTGCCTGAGCCTCCTCCCACAGATAAACCTAACACAAACTCCAGAAACAAAAGAGAAGCTCCAAAGGAAAGCTTCGATCCACACATATACATAGACACTATTGGTGTTCCCCGGGGAGTTCCTAAAGAATTTAAGGCTCGTGATGAGGTCGCTGCCGGCTTCGAGTCTCTGTTTCCCCAGGTAACCATCAATAAAAATGTGAACTGGATAAATTACATATATTATAATCAACAGCGCTTCGTTAATGATACTAGGGACGCTTTGAAAGGTATTGCTGAACAGTTGGAAGCTACATCACAAATGACATTTCAGAATCGCATGGCTTTAGATATGATGCTTGCCGAGAAAGGAGGAACCTGTGTGTACATAGGTAAGGTTGATGGATGCTGTACTTATATCCCAGACAACACAGGTCCTAATGGGAAAACTACCCTAGCTATTAAACATCTAGAAGATTTATCCATCGAACTCAAGAAGAACTCAGGTGTCACGGACCCCTGGAGTAGCTGGTTTGGATGGTTAAATGATTGGAAACACGCACTAACACAAATAGGCATATTTATTCTCATTGTAATTATCGTACTTATGATAGTAGGATATTGTGTCTTTCCCATATGCAAGAAGATTGGTTCCAAGTACCTGGATAATGTAACACCTGCTATGTACACTGATCTCGCCAAAAGCCCTCCCTCACCAGAAGATTATGGTGAATATGTCAAAATTCACCGTACCAAACAAGATGCCATCTACAAGAATCAAATCGTCTAAAAAGGACATTGATTCTAAGAGGGGATTGAAGGGTTAATCAGCCATCTTGTTTCTCTGTCTTATAATTTCTGTCCCTGCTTATCTCAAGAAGTTATGTTCTGGCTTGTTTCCAGTACTCGCTTGCTATCCCGTACTCTGTAACTTTCCTCAGAAACCGTACATTCTGTGATTTCTCATAACTTTGCTACATACTCCCCTACAAGGCGACGTATAAGCTAACAGATGCTGTTATTCCCCTACCTCTGCACCAAATATTAACCAATCATGTAATTGGACCGGCGCCGTATGTATAAATATGTTGTTTTGTCATAATTAAATCAGAGTTAACCTTGTGTCTGTGGTCCTCGTTACTGGTCATATCATATGAGGTTACACTCTCACGGAGCTCTAAGGGGTTTTCACACTGAGGTCAAATAAGGTAATTAATATATGAGGAAATCGATACATCGGCGCATGATCGATTCTCCTTCAGTCATACATGTAAGAAATTCTGAAATAAACATATAAATGAAATCTTCTCCAATTATAGTCAATTGGCATTCCTTTTTAGTAGACCAGACTGTCATTCCACTTAGTACGTCCCCAATTACATACCTCCCAAAATGACCCATTCCAAAAGGGACACAATGCTCTCTTTCTGGACTTCCATCTTAATCATGGTTGCCTACCTGACCCTCTCCCTCAGGGAGAAAATGCTCTGTTCCTGGACTTCCCTGGTAATGTTTGATTACCATCACCTGTGGTGAGCTAGGTAATTGATAAGAAAGGTGTTTCACCATAGGTGATGGCAATCATACATTACCAGGGAATTCCAGCAACAGAGCATTTTCTCCCTGAAGGAGAGGGTCAGATAGGCAAAATCTCACACTACATACAAGACAATGGACGCCAGTCACGTGACCTCAAAACTACTCGGTCTATTTTGTTTCAGACTGTTCGACCTTGGTGTTTTCAATAAAGTTATTGACATACACGCACAAAAAAAAGTCATTGATCATGTGTTGCTGAATTTACCATGTCTTGCCTGAACATAAGGGTTTCAATAAAGTTATTGCAACTTTAAAAAAAAGTCCTTAGTGATCACGCGTTGCCTAGTCCGCGAATTCCCCCTGGGGACTACACTTCCCGTGATGCTGTGCGGCAGGGACTGACAGCAGACGGAGGGCAGCAGCAGCAGGATGACGGCTCAGGGGTCTGCAGGTGTGCTGCACACAGGTGATCGGTCCCCTCTGCTGTGATAAGCTGGGCGAGGGGGTGGTTGTGTATCCCCCCATAGTGTGTGCGCGTTGCTTCCTGTGCTGGGCCGCACGTCACTCCGACCTTTGTATCCCAGGAGCAGGTGACATGACCCAGCTGAGTTCCGACATAAACAGTCACTGTCCAGCTGCTGGATCTGCCAGGGAGCTATGCTAAGGCCTATGTAGTGCCCGCTCACTCTATTCAGGCGCATAGCTGGGTCTGCAGGTAAATCAGCATATACATCAGAGTGTGCTATGGGCTGCGTGGATTATATACATACACCTCCTACACAGCACTGGGTACTGATATGTGACAATGGGCCAGGTTAGAGGTTACACTCTCCAGATTCTGGGTCTATTTTCGATGGTGGGGGAGGTCTGTGCATGTGCAGACCGCCTGTGCGAACACCTCGGCAAGTATCACACTCTCCAAGGCGTTCACATGGACAGGGGCAGAAGGGGGGCGGTCAGGGAGCGACATCAGGGGAACACCCAGCATTTTATGGGCGTTTTCTTGGCAAAGTAGGCAGGATGTTGACTGCTTGGGGCGGGCGGTCAGTGCCCACCCTGTGTTCGGCGATTAGCAGCGGAAATAAAAGTTTCTCTTGTACACATCCCCTCGCATGCTAGGGAGGGGATGCGCATGGGGTGGGTGGGGGGTTGGGGCGGCTGGCAGCCATGACCTGCGAGTACACGCAGCTTAGCCAACAGGTCTGAATTCGGCCCTAATTTTCCTCTGACACCTAATAACACCCCCATTCCACCCCCATTAAGCAGAGCCAAGGCCAGTGTAAGGGGTTTTGGTACCCTCTGCCAAATATAATGCTTTTCTGTTGTGCATAACTGTCCAGGTGGAGGTTGGACTAGTTCCATCTCACCATTGCAGGTGGTTTATCTTCTGCTTACAAGGACTTTTGATGCTTCTGTTTCTTTCCTCTATGACAGTGGTTCCCAAACTGTGTGCCTAGGCACCCTGGGGTGCCTCAGGACACTTGCAGGGGTGCCTTGGATTGGTGGACCAAGATCAATTCATATTATTTATGGTCAATGTACCAGGCAAAACCAGTGCTTGTGGCTGCCAATCATAACATATGCGGACAAACAGAAGCAAATCCTTTCCCTCACTAGATAACTGTGTGACATATAAACACAATGCACTTAATGTAATATTTTTTTTCTGAATTTCTCGATAAGAAGCATTTGGCCTAGGGGTGCCTTGAAAATATTTTGATGTTCTAGGGTGCCGTGATTCAAAAAAGTTTGGGAACCACTGCTCTATGACATTGTTTCACCATTTGGTTAAGGTCCCCATACACTAGTATGTTTTAGCCCCTTTTCACACAATTTTGACCCATCGATATTTGATTTCTTATGTGTTTTACCTCCGATCCGATGTACAGCCCTGTGCGCATTGGATCGGATTCGGAGATCGCCGTGGCTGCCACAAGGATTTTTAGAATCCCCCTGCCACGACTTGGATAGTGTACGATACATTGTATGCAAAAAGGATGCATATGGTGTAGTGTATGAGATGCTATCGGTCGGGATCTGCCAGGTGAGTTGGCGGGGTATCGAATGCGAGAGTCTGGTTGTATATCCATGTTTTGTGTGGACCATATATTTCCCATTGTGGCGCCTTTCAAATATAAGCAATAATAGTGGGTCAGATGTATTAAACCTAAAAAAGGGGCGGTGATAATGCGTCAGCCAATCAACTCTTGTCATTTTATAAACCCAGCTGATTGGCTGGTGCCTTATTACCTTCCACTTTAGCACTGCTTTATCACCAATTTATTACTTTACCAGGCTTAATACATCTACCCTAATATTACGTATATTTTGCCATTTGGAAATGTACACTCTGTATGAATCTATTCCAAGTTACTCCTAATGTTTCTAAATGTTTGAAAATGATGGGTCATTCTAATTTGGGTTGAATATGGTTTATTCATTTGTAATATATTAAAGGACAACTAATCCCAAAATGGATATGGTCACACAAAAAAAAAATGGTTATACATTAATTAATCCTACTTTACACTTCACTTCTATTGAACGTTATAAAGTATGAAATTCCTACAGGCAACATGATTGCTTCCCACATATTTAGGGGCAGTGCCCTGATGGGAACAAGTACAAGTAACAGCTTCTTATATAGCGCACACATATTCCAAAGCTCTTTATTGAGAATATATAAGCGTTTACAAGTGGAGCTCACAATCTATATTCCCTACCACATGCACACAGTCATTCTAGGGTTAATTTTGTTGGGAGACAGTTAACCTACCAGTATAATTTTGGATTGTGGGAGGCAACCGGAGGAAACGCACGCAAACACAGGGAGAATATACAAACTCTGCACAGTTCCCATGGTGGGAATCGAACCCATGACCTCAGCGCTGTGAGGCAGTAAAGGTGCCCATACACGTACCAATTACCCGGTACTTTTTGTGCTAAAATAGCATCCCATCCCATGCGCAACATATGCACAACGGTGCTATTTTAGCACAAAAAGTACCGGGTAATTGGTACGTGTATGGGCACCTTTATGCTAACCATTACACCATCCATGCTTTAGTGCTCTTTCTAGTACCCTGCATTTTTAAAAACCTGTGCAGTTCCTTTTCCCTGTCTGGGGTGTTGTTCTCTGCTATTGTGCTTCTAGGACAGGTCTGGTTAACATATCAGTGCTGAAATACAGACCACACTGTTATGAAGCACCATAGCACAGGTTTAGAAAAATGCAGGGTGCTAGACTAAACTCTACTTAGATTACAAGACCGTTAGGATTTATTGTATTTCAATATTTGAACTAGCATGAACACTAATAGTCAATAGATCAATAGTCTGGATTTTGAAAACACTTATGACCGATTGGGAAGTTCTTCTACAGCACAAAGTTCTGGCAACAAGACTGCGGCAATGATTCCACAGATCAAATGCACCAGCCAATAGTAAGCAGCAAATCTGGGACAAACAGTCCTCTTCTTATTTGGCAACATTTGTTCCCAATCATGTGATCCTGACATAGTCCTTGGTGTTCCAAATGCCCAGGAAACTTGTACAATAATTCTACAACATGAAGGAATATGACCCCACTTGTGTGATGTAATTCAGTCCACATTCACAGACGACAGTAACTTTTTTTTTTTTGTGTGTGGAAACAAACAGTGACAGCAAGATCGCTAGGCAATCATCAGTCATAATAAATACACATCTGTCTACGGTATAGCCCAGGCATGTTCAAACTATGGCCCTCCAGCTGTTGTGAAACTATAAGTCCCATCATGCCTTGGCACAGTTTTGCTATTAGGGAATGCTAAAACTATGGCACGGTATGATGGGATATGTAGTTTCACAACAGCTAGAGGGCCATAGCTTGGACATGCCTGGTTATAGCCCAATTCTAATGATTTTACCACAACTAGCTCAACTTAATGAGCACTTCAGTTAAGCAGGTGTTAGCTGATAATTCAGACTTACATTTTGTCACTTTCTGATTATCCATCTGGATAGTACATGAATGAAATAGTGTGGCATCTCGTTATCCAATCCCAAACTCTGAAAGTAATCCAGGGTTGCCGACTTTTGTAATCTCCTCTCCGGGAGAAGCCCGGAGAAGAGACTCTCAGCAGGAGTTCGGGGGCAGGACTTAAGCGTGCTGTCATTCAGCCCCGCCCCCATGATGGAAACTGACCCGATTTGCTGATTTCTTCAGAGGGGGCGGGGCTAAAATGTCACGATTATGCCACTTTAGCCCCGCCTCCTCCGCTGAGATCGGCAGATCTGGTTATTTAAACGGTGAGGTGTAGGCAACCCTGAAGTAATCCCCTCTATGGTGCAATATGTTAATTCAGACAAAATCTCTATTAGAAATAAAAGACTAATGCAATAACTCTAGGTGGAAACTTAGATCCCGATCTTAAGCCCCGTACACATGGGGTGACAGGTGGCCATGCTGAGCGCTGTGCTTAAGCACAGATCCCTCAGTGCACACATCGCTGGCACACATGCGATGCACCAGCGATGTGCGCTGAAGGATCTGTGCTGACCAGTAGTCTGGTGAGAACACTGGCGATCTGAGTAGATTTTGGCTGCATGCAGGCAAAATCCAGTCAGGCAATGGCGTCCCGTGGGACTGCGCATTGCCATCACTAAGGGGTGTACACACAGAGCAATCCATGCTTAATAGTCAGCCCGCTTAGAAACAGAACTGATATTGCCCCATGTGTACGGGGCTTTAGATTTGTTTTCCATTTTTGCCAATTCTCTTGTCTTTGCTTGCCATTTAGTCTATGGTACAGGGTTAATGTCTGAACTTCTCTTTTTGTAATGCAGAATTCTGATCTCTCCGGATTTGTTTTTGTGGTATCCCTGTTCATAATATGGCAGACACAAAACCCCTCCATCAAACAAGATTCGAAGCTGCTGTGAGTGTTATCCAGAGCTTGCCCAAAAATGGTAAGGCGCGAATAATTCCTAATTTACCTTAGTACTCATCCGATAGAATATTCCACAGAACTATACAGTGGGGGGACAGTGATGGCTTGTGCAATGTTGTGTCTTAGAATGGATAAATGATTAATGGGTCAATTCACTTTGATGCAGGTATGTGCTGCACTTGTGATATCATACCATCGTACTCACTATTTTTATATTTAGCCCCATGGGGTTGTGTTGGAAAAATCCACAAGTTGGGGCATGGGTTGAGGAGCTGTTGCCGATTGTTTCCTAAACAACCGTCTCCCCTGCAGCTAATTGATTTGACCCCTTAAAGCCAATTGCTTAAACTATTTTCCTCTTTATAATTCCGTTCTGTATGTACTGTCAGTTTTGGATCAGAGCTTTTGTCATGCAATGAAAAAAATAACTTTTTAAAGCCTGATTGTTTATCATGAGGAATTGGACACTGCAAAGTTTGTTGGGTCCAGGACTAGCAATATGGACTAGCAGGACGGAGCAATATGATCGCTGAGCAATATATCGATCAGCAATTGGTGGCGGTTTTTACCTATGCCCTGCAGCGCCTCCAGGTAAAATCCGCCACTGTTCTCTGCTTAAGTGAAGCCAGATGTAGTCTGTGAGACTGCTCTGGCTTCACTGTGACTGGCAGTGACTTCCCATTGGAAGTCTGACCTGCCAGTCACCCAAGGCAGTCCCATTGGGAGGTGTTCCCTCCCTTCGGGATGCCTCTGTATGGGTTGCTGAGCGGCAGCCCATTAACATTGGGTTCTGTGCATTCTCCACAGTACGAGGACAATACTATGCATTCGCCAGACCCGGGACCCTGAACATGCCTCTGTGGGCTGCTGCAAAGGCAGCCCATAGAGGCTGGGGCCAGCGCATGCGCAGTACCAAAGAAGCTACTGCACATGTGCTGGCTCCGCGGTGGGGACCAAGACCGGCGGTCAGGAGTGGCAGTGTCGGGGACCAGGAGCTCAGCTCAGTGTCCCGTTTTCATCAGCGACCAGAGATGGTCGCTGACAAAAATGAGCCGCTGCCGGCGGAAGCCGCTGGTCAGAGGAGCATGCTCCTCCGACCAGCGACCACCCCAGGACTGGTCGTGTAAGTGTGCGCTCCCGGGGACAGTCACCCTGTACACACAGGATATGGTCGCTCTAAGACCATACCCCTGGTGATTATGACTGAAATTGCCCCGTGTGTACGGGGCTTAAGAATTTTAGGTTATTTAGAAAAAAAAATACAAAAGTTTTGATACGTTGTAAATTGTATTTTTAGGCACTTTCCAGCCATCCAATGAAATGATGCTGAAGTTCTACAGTTTTTATAAGCAAGCAACACAAGGACCATGTAATATAGCAAGGCCTGGATTCTGGGATCCTATTGGCAGATACAAATGGTGAGCTGGAAAGTGTGTTTTATCTATAACCTTGTCCCACATTATGGGAAAGATGCATTTAGCTGCGAGTTCCATACTGTGAAGTCTTGCTTTGGTTTGCTGAATGATATTCAAGGGCAACTCATTTACAAACCGCTTTGAGCTAATGTTGTGCACACTGCAGTGTGGGACCCCTATGAAGTACATAAAAGAGTGGGGAAATCATCCTGGACCCCCAAAAAGATAGCAGCGAAGTGTGGAGATCTGTTAGTGGCCATAAGAAAAGTATTAAAGGCTGTTATACAGAGTCAAATAATGAATATTTGCAACATTTATAAATAATGACAAATGATAGCCAGGAAGTGTATTTCCGCAGTATTTGGTAAGATGTTAAATTATCTCTATAGTGATTTCTAAGTCTCTGTATAAAAGGTTGTAAAAAACTGGGGGGAGGAGGAACATTGGCAACTCTCTATGTGTCAACATACATCTTTCACATCATTTAACTCATCGTTTTCCCAAACTACCATTACAGCCCTAGTTTTAAGAATATCCATGCTATAGCAAAGGTTACCTAATTAGGGGTGCCGGACGGGTTCCCGACAGTCATTTACCCGACGTCGGGATCCCGACTGTCAAAACGCCGACACCCGGGTGCCCGACGGCCACCCACTATTTTCCCTCGTAGGGGTCCACGACCCCCATAGAGGGAGAATAGAATAGGTGGCTTGCGTAGCCAGCAGCTTTTTTGTGCTCACCATGCTGCCCGACTCCGGGCAGTCGGGATAATGACTGTCGGGATCCCGACTGTCGGAGTCCCATACCACACCCCCTAATTAGTACCTCAAACAGTCACAACACGCCTGCATTTGGATCATCACTCTCCCTTAAGCCCTTACTGCCAATCACTTTGCGAATGTATTATCAGTGCAACCACTGTTGCAAGGCCATCACAGCACATGTACAGTGTCATAACATTGCTCCACAGCACGCACCACTGACATTGCCCCCATCTCTGTATCAGAGCTGATCGCACAGCCGCCAACTCCAACGGCGGCTGATTACATATACACTGGTCATGAGTATGCATTTGCGATGCCGTCCTGCGACGAAAGCCTGCCCAGTTTCTAATTGTAATAGCAAAATTGTTAACCCTCTTTAAGCTGTTTACAGCTAGTTGTATTGTGTATGTTGCTAAATGCCAAATAATTGGGCTGCGTATAATTTTTTTTATCTAAAAGTTTGGACTTTTCACTGCGTTATTTCTTAGTTTATAAATATTGAGGAATATTTGTCTCTCGGTAGAAGCCTGGTAACAAGTCCTTAACTACTGGTGCATGGGAGGTTCATTGTATCTGCCAGAGCATGTGGTCCTTAACCTTTTACCTTTCTTTTAAAGGGATGCCTGGAACTCATTGGGCGACATGTCCAAGGAAGATGCCATGATTGCTTATGTTGATGAAATGAAAAAAGTAAGAAGCGTGATTGTATCTAATTACTTTCTTAGCTTAGCCTGTACATACATGTAACCGCATTCCAACTGGCCTGCTGGAATGACATAGGAAATGCTCAGACTAGTTGGACCAAACCCTTTTCCCTCTGTCAGAATCGTTTTAAACCGAGAAGACTTCGTAGCGTAATGTTAGCAAACCTCTTGCTTTCATTAGACCACACACTGAAAGTGTGAATACATGGCTATAGCCATGTCTAGTATTCCTGTACTATTGTCTCATAGTCTGCCAAACCCATAGCTCTTAGACGTTTCAGCACACAGTGGAAATATCAATATTCTAATGTGATAATATTTATGATATCGTATATAAATGTTTTCCCATACTTTAAAAGGAATCTAAAGATCCACATTTGCATATTAATATAGGAAAATATCCCTTGGAAGAGGTCGCAGTATGTATGCACACACAAACACACACGTTATTTATTTTTTTTATTTACAATTTCTTATATAGCGCAGCAAATTCTGTTGCGCTTTATAATAGGAAACAATGGTAAAACAAACTGCATAGTAACTACACATGGGGCAATAAGTGATCTGCTTAGAAAATGCTCCGGGTGTAGGGGCCATAGCTATAATGATGCGCGTCCCCATGGGACACTATCGCCTAGTGATTAATATCCGGCACGCGTTTCGTGGCATACCCCACATGCAGCTTTGTCTAGAAAACTGCACTGGTATCCGCTGCCTGAGGATACCACCCAAGCGGAACTGGCTTACTCTACCACACCAGGCCGTCTACCTCCGCATAAGAGGCCATTTACAGCTGGACTTGAACATTTAATGGTACTATTCCATTTGCAGACAATGGGCCATATCAATAATTGTTTTCTGGTCTAAAGGGTATTCTAGGAACTGACTGCATTAATATTAAGGGAAAACATCACGATGCATATTTATTCAGTATGTTCTAATTTATATATTGATTTGGTTTTAATAAATATATGATATTTTGCGAAGATAATCCAATTATTTAATGAATCCTATACTAGCACGGGTACTCTTGTATGTTGTGTGCTCTGATTACAGATGCTGGCAGGAGGCACCTTTTTCCGGCAACATTACCATTGGTTGCGGCACCAGATGATGGGCTGCAGCACACTTCAAAATTCAAACCGGGGAGTCAAACCAACTGTAAAGCCCTGTACACACGGGGCGATATATCGCCGAGCAATATATCGCTCAAGCTGAGCGATATATCGCTTGTTGTCCTGTTTGCATCAGCGACCAGAGATGGTCGCTGATGAAAAAGAAACTGCCGGGGGAGCCCGGCAGTGGAAATCAGGTTATTCAGCGATCACTACGGGCAGAAAACGGGAGAGCGCACCCGGATTTATCGCCGGTGCACACGCCCATCGCTGGCAATATGGGTGCTCAGCGACCATATTTCCAGCGATATTTGCTAAAATCGCCCCCGTGTGTACGCACCTTAAGTGAGTCAGTTTGGAATGGCAGTTGGTGGGGCTTCCCTATTTAAATTTTAAACTGTGCTGCAGCCCCACCTCTGGAGCCGCCACTAAGTGCCATATTAGTTAACCCTTTGATTGCCAACTTTGCTGTGAGAGATCCTTGAAATATCATCTAAAAATGCCAGCATTGCTGCCAAGGACTGTTCTTTTAGTATGAATAAATGCAAATTTAGCAAAGTCAATGAATTGAAGTTTAGGTAAATATTGCACCCAAAAAAAGAACAGTCCCTGAGAGCAGCGCTGGCATTTTTATTGGATATTTTGAGGCTCTCACAGCAACGTTGGCATTCAAAGGGTTAATCCAGGGACCTTTGGCCCTCCAGCTGTTGTTGAACTCCACATCCCAGCATGCCCTGCAACAGTTTTAGCAAGGCCAAATAGCAAAGCTGTTTCAGGGCATGCTGGAATGTGTAGTTCAACAACAGCTGGAGGGCCGAAGGTTCCCCATGCCTGGGTTAAACTGATAATACAAAACTTTACAATCATAAACCTAGACTTTATTATTCAAACCCAGCTCTCCTCTATTGTCTTCCTTTTCCATATAGTGTAGAACGTTCGTTATATCACCTATATCTTTATAATTGCTTCAGTCTCCAGTTCTTCAGTCTCTGGCAGCCCTTACCATGGGGTCGTATGTCACTATAAAAGTATAAAAGGGGCAATTTATAATGACAAGATGGTTGTCAGAAACTGATAAATGGAAGGAACTTTTTAAAGGTCTGCTGTAATAATTAGGTGTTCCTGTAAGAGCAGCCCGCTGATCTGGGTCATGTGACATCTGCGGGAAAATAATAAGCACTCAGCTGAGATTTTATTACACCTAAGTAGAGCACTTATGCTGCATCTTGCTTATCTATAAGGATGTAAAATGTCATATAGCATTTCAAGTGAGAACAAACAGCAATAGGGTCCATGTGGGCAAATATAAGCAGACGTTGGTCTACTCAAAAATACAAACACCAGTTTAAAAAAAACAACAACTGTCCAGATACAGCAAGTATTTGTTTGGAGAAAGTCTACAGTCAGAAACTCCAATGCGCTTACGGTGCCAAGGAGCTGAGTAGTTACAGGTTGGCAATCATTATGCCAATCATTTGATTTACATCAGATATTGAAGGATGGGCAACATGATTGGCTCCATGTGTATGCAGTGCTGATGCAGCCAGGCTGAGCGAGCTGACCGGTTATAGGCACATTAACAGTTGTACACAATTTGCTTGGATGTCCTGTGTGGTCTTAAACATCTCTCCTGCGACCTGGGTCAGACTCCTTTTTTGACACCTTTCACACTGCACTTCAACCCGGGTTATTCCCTGGTTGGCCGCTTTCACACTGGGCCCGGGTCAGCAGAGCAAAACCTATTGGTGTCATTTAAAAGTGGGCTTTGTTCAGGCTTACAAACATGACATCACAAAGGAAACAAAAGTGAGGGGCTGAGAGGAATACTGAGTGACGCCTATATTTGCGCAGGGGAGAGCCTCTCTTTTAGCTATGTTTTTGTAAACCACAGCATCTTTTACTGTTCCTGTCATATCTGTGCATGTCTTCCTCTCCCCTTATATTCAGCAATTCCCTCACCTCCTCATCTGACCAAACTGAGGACATGGCTGTGCTACTGCCGGAATGCTGCCTCAGGCATGTGCTCTGCAGTGTACTGCTTGTTTTTACAGGCTCTGGCCACTGACCTCATGAAAGGAGACAGAGGAATCATCCAATAGCTGAGTTTGATGAATTCAGTGTTGAATAACCTGGGTAGGGAGCTTTCAGATTTCACCCCAACCCGGGTTAGAGCTGTGATCAACCCTGGTCAAGACCAGGGTTGAAATGCAGTGTTGCTCAACCCGGGAATTTTCACAGTGGCGCTTTCACACCCCTCTCGACCCGGGTTGGAGACACAAGGACACGGCAATAACCCGGGTCTAGAGTGCGGTCTGAAAGTGGCACTTTATACAGGCTTCTTATAGCCATTTTTTTACTTAATGATTATAGATTAAAAAAATGATAGTTAATTCGGTACTTGTGTAGTATCACGGCTCCCACGATGGGCATCGTACAGGAAAAAATCGCATGCCACTACATATGGCATGCGATGGCATGCGATGGGAGCCGTGAAGGTATACAAGTACCGTTAATTAATTTCTGGCACTGCAGTCTTTTTTGGTGATGCTTAGCAACATTGGACCATGTGACTGATATAGTATATAAGTATTATAGCACGTGTTGCAAGTACTAATGTTGTTGTTATTAGACATTTAGTTTGAGTAGTCCTTGAACATAGCTCTAGATCAGTGGTGGCAAACTCATGGCCCTCCAGCTGTTGTGGAACTACATGTCCAAGCATGCCCTGCCACGGTTTTAGCAATCCATTATATAAAATATGTGGCAGGGCATGCTGGGAAGTGTAGTTTCACAACAGCTGGGGGGCCATGAGTTTGATACCACTGCTCTATATGTAGAGGGACTCATCCTGAACCTTCTGTAAGTGAAATGTATATAAACCGTCCTATATACTTTTTTGTTAAAGAGGAAAACTGTGCTGTGTTGTTAATGTAATTTAAAGGTGTGCGTATATACACGAGGGTGGCTCAATAAGTACCTGTGTTTGAAGACAGGTGGCGTTGCTGAGGAAAGTTGGCATTACTATCGTGTACTACCAGCTTTCAAACACCGCCATACCAAATTTCAGATTGATTCATAGGTTAGTATTGCCGTGAAAGGAAATTATGTTGAAAAATAAATAAAAAATGTTGGGAAAAATTTTCGCCTTCATTCTTAACACAGGTACTTCTTGATCGTAAAATATATATATATACACATACATATACACACGCAGGAGGACCGCGGCACTGGGGACTTGCAATAAAACTCGGAACAGACAGACGGTTCTCTGTTAACGTTTCAGCCTTTTTATTACAGGCTTTTATCAAAACAGCTTTACATGAATCAAGAGTGGTAACTCACCTCTAAATAGTGTTCGGGCTTCAACTTGTCGCCGGTCTGTGATGTCATTCTGAGTCCAACAGTTGCCTAGCCCACCGTGTACACCCCGGGCTGGATAGAATGGACAATAAAGCTATGTGCTACAAAATAAAGATAAAAACAGTTTTTTAAAGACGTGAACTGTGTCTCTATAGAGAATATATATATTTTTTAATTGGTTGCAGTGTTTCTGCAGTCTGCACCCCTGAAATTGTTAGATGAATGTAGAACAATGTAAACCATTAGAATTTATTTCTGCTATTTAGTAAGGATGCTATTGGCTTGAATATTTTAAAGCCATCCCTGCAGAACCCAGTGAACAGACCAGTAAATACCCAGGGTGTTTAGGGAAACAGGCGCTAGAATGTAATAGAGAGTGCATCTGTCTGTGCTATTGTGTGACATCTTGCCTTCTGGCCACTAGATCCTTGAGACCATGCCAGTGACAGAGAAAGTGGAAGAATTGCTCCAAGTCATGGGTCCATTTTATGAAATGGTGGAAGACAAAAAACATGGGAGAGGATCTGTTGTAACATCAGGTTGGCCTAACTCCTGCTTTGTATTCTAGAACAAATCTAGTACATGTTTCTCCTTCCCCTCCCTGAAGTGAAATCTTTCTGCTCTTTTTTTTATTCCTTTCACACGCCAGTACGGCTGGACAAGGTTGCTAAGTCCTTAGAAGGTAGGAAGGAAAAGTCGTTTTGATGTACAGTAGTTTGTGTATCTTTCTTACAGCCCCAAATGTGCAAGGAAATGTTAAATATCCTGATGATCCAATGTTTTTAGCTCCTAGTATATAAAGGCAAATGCCAGATTGCTGTTTTAGGGGGGGGGTACACACCAGAACGATTAGGGCTCAATTCCATCAATCTGGATCCAATTCCGACCGATTGGATGCAGATTGTATGTAGATTGGGCATGTTTACATCCAATTCCGATCCGATTCCAATCCAATGCGTGTCCCCGCTGTCGTTTGGTCGTTTTACAGATCCTACCTGCTGCAGATAGGATCTGTAAAAGATCCATTCAACTGGATACAGACTCAGATCGGATTGGGATCAGATTGGATGCAGATCGTGCGACCATCACACAATCTACTAACAATCAGGATCGTTCTGGTGTGTACGGGGCCTTAGAGTGTCAGACTTAAGCTCAGGGTTCCCGACTTTTTTAAATCTCCTCTCCGGGAGAAGCCCGGAGAGGAGACTTTCAGCAGGCGTTCGGGGGGCGGGGCTTGTGTGACACCATTAAGCCCCGCCCCCATGATGGGAAATTACCCGATTTGCTGATCGCTGCCGAGGGGGCAGGGCTAAAATGATGTGATTCTGCCACTTTAGCTACGCCCCCTCATCGGAGATCGGTCAATACCGTTATTTAAACACTGTGGTCAGGGGTGAGATAGCTGGGAACAGGGGGAGGGGGTAGCAAAGGGCCCCCAGAAACTGGGAGGGTTGCCCACCCTTCCGGGGGGGCGGGAGGGGTACCCGATTTTCGGGACCCTCCTGGCCATTCCGGGAGGGTAGGCAACCCTGCATAAGCTGTCTGTACACTAAATAGAAAAGTATGTATTTGATGTCCTGTGTTCTCATTTGCAACTGGGAAAGTGTTTTCATTCATTTGTGGTGTTTTACATCTACATACAATAGATATAAAACAGTAACACCAGGGTTGGCATTCTGTAACTGAGGATCATTTCAAATAGCTACTGTAAAACCTGACTCTCAAGCTCTATCATTTGCTTTACACCCCTGCAGGATACCCTTGGAATCGCTCATAGGGGAAAACCACTTTTAGCATACATTAAAAGTGGAGATCAATCCTGTTTCTACATGGACTTCTATATAACTGTACGGCAATGGCCATGATGAATTAGAGTAAAATAAATGGACGCGTACTTTTAAACGAACCATAAGTATTTTCCTATTGATATGTATTCCCAGCCATACTGCCTTGTTGCTGTTTTTTTCAGAATAAGTACGGTAATGAGCTGCAAAAGCAATGGAGCCTCTCCTCTGCTACCTAACATGCTAGTTATTTACACTCTAGTACAGTGGTTCTCCACCTCTGTCCTCAGGACCCCAAACAGTTCACATCATTCAGACATGACCCATTCCAGGAGGCACACAGGTGCATACCTCCCGACATGACCCATTCCAGGAGGCACACAATGCACTGTTCCTGGACTTCCTTCTTAATCTGTGATTTATGTCACCTGTCTTGTACTATTTCATTGCTATTATAGTGTTTCATCACGTGATGGCAATCATAGATTAAGGGGGAAGTCCAGGTAGAGAGCATTTTGTCACTCCTGGAATGGGTCATGCTGGGAGGTATGCAGGTGCCCTCATTAATCACGGAGTCCACAGATGGAGCTAATCATTTTACCGTGATTCTATGAGGTGACCTGAAAAACATGAGCTGTTTGGGAACCTGAGGACCGATTTTGAGATCCTATGCACTAGCATGGTTGGTTCCCAACCCTTGTCCTCGAGTATCCCCCACAATGCACGATTTGCAGGTCTCCACGAATCACCAGTGAAAAAATATCTCCACTTGTGGATCTTTTAAAATGTATATAATGAGTGCACCTGTGCACCTGCCGAGTGACCTGGAAAAAATGCACTGTTGGGGGTATTTGGGGACCAGGGTTGGGAACCACTACAGTAGCCGATAATTAACTAGAGTGGTGGTTCTCAAACTCTGTCCTCTGGACCATAAACAAGTCACTGAGAAAGACTGGAAAACATGAACTGGGGTCCTGAGGACTGAGTTTGAGAACATATACCCTTGATGGCTAACCTTGACACTCCAGCTGTTGTTGAACTACACATCCCAGCATGCTATGCTTCAGTTTTGCTGTTTGGCCATGCTAAATCTGATGCAGAGTATGCTGGGATGTGTAGTTCAACAACAGCTGGAGTGTCAAGGTTGGCCATCAAGGACCTATACTCTAGCAGACATTGTTTTTTTTTAGGTAAGACACCTGACCTGCACAGTATGGAATCGGGATGTCTGGTCACAGATGCTTGCTATATGTTCCTCCAACTTGATTTGCTAGATCTGTGGGCAATCCGGGCAGCACAGCAAGCTGCTCTAAAAGTACATTATGCTTCATAGAGACTTTTATCAGCTCCATGCTATGTGCACATTCACAGGCAGAGGATGGCCTCCAGTGCGAGCGATTGTGCAACACTTCTGTGACCTGCCCATAACAAGAACTATTTCCTCCCCCGCACCGCCTAGGAACCCCCACATGTCTAACACTGCGGTATGTTCACTACATGCATGTTTTTAGAATGGAGAAATTACCATAGCAACCCATTAGATTCTAGCTTACTCTCTTCTATAAGGTGCTATATAAATAATAAGTATAATCCAATTGTTTGCTACGGGCAACATCTATCTCCACGTCTGAAACCTGCATTTTAGTGAATCTGCCCCTGTTCATCTGTGTCTGACATTGACAATTCGCTGACCTCGGAATCGGGCCCTAGGAGTGGCATAAACCAAGTTATTACACAGCGCAGGCAGGCCTCCTCTATACTGACACTGCACAATGGAATGGAATGCTGGCTGCGTATTTCCTCGTTATCTACATTATATCTGGAACCGATGAACAATACAATCTATAATGTAAACCTGGGAACTTTTACGGTATCGGCTTCTCCAGTCTGAAAACAGCCCTGCTCACACTTCTTGTGTACTGTCCCATTGTTCTGCCCGTAACGCACGCTTGGCATTATCTCTCACTACTCCCATGTAGGAAGTGATGTAACCTGCGCAGTGTTTCCTATATACAGTTACATATACAAGAGACACTTCCTGCTCATAGTGTCCGCTCAGGGATTCTGCTTTAAACCTCTTAACAGACTTGTATTTCTTTACAAATAAACGCTCCGACATTGAAGTTTTCTTATGATTGCCTTGGGTCAAAAACATCTATTTAAAACTTATCCAACATATTGTTAAAAAAAAAACAGTGTACATTAAAAATATTAATATGTATACTGGACTTGAAATTGAATCATAGGACCTGATATATTGGTGATCATGGAACACTACTGGGGCCTTATTTGGTCGATGGATCTACGATGGCTAGATAGACCATGTTATGCTCGGCCACGCGTAGGCGAACCCGGTCGACTTGATTCATACTTTAACTACTTTAGTGGTATGCCCGGAAATTCGGGCTCAACTGCGCTGCTGCAGCGGGCTGTCCCAGAACATTTACGGCCATACCACCAGTAGGTAGGTATGCGCCAGTTGTGCCTTCAGCTATGTACCACTGACGCACAAGCTGTAGTGGCACCCTCCCGTTGCTCTCCCTCCCCCCCCCCTCTTAACCCTCCGGCGATCGTGCAATGGAGCTCCCCTGCTGCTGTTCCCGCTGCCATTAGCACTGCATCAGTGACCAGGATCAGGATGGGCTCGGGAGTTCGGACGCCCGAGTCCCCCAGAGCCGTCCCGGACTCTCCCCAAGCATGGCCTGCCACCTGGTCACTGCTGCAGTGCGAATGTAAGGTCGCATGAGGGCAGAGGTCAGGAAAGGGGAGGGGAGCGACAGGATTGGTGAGTCGGGACTGGCTGCTGCCTTTGAGTGGTGAGTATTGCTGGGGCAGGACAAACCTGCCCTGTTAGGTTTGTCCTGCCCCAGAAAATCCCACCACTCAAGGGGTTAATATCCAAGTGTACATAGAGTGAAATTATAATAGTATGCCACCATGCCCAAAGCATGGCGAGCACACATCATGGACATTTGGCACAAGAAAACGTGAAAAATGACCACACTCCTGTCGCTCTAACGCTGGTACCTAACTTCCTAACTGTCAATCTAGACGAGGTTGACTATCTTTAGGCATCTAACTAGATGAGTTTGATTAAGGGTGGTCAACCATAACCTGATCGATGTAGATAGCTCTGATCCGTTATACCATATCCTACTGGGGCAGAGGCTCTGGTAACTTTATATGCTGCTCTGGGTATACAACAGGGGGAGGTGCTGGCATGATTCACCACTGGATGCTCCTCTGCAGCCACCGGGTGGGGGGTGCTGCCAGGCTGCCCGATCACTGTGATCAGTAAAGACAAAACCTCGTACTTTGATTTTGCTTTTAACAGAACAATCAAAACATGTTCTAAACTTTGCTTGCTGTGTTGTGTATTAGGGGTTATTCAGACCTGATTGCTAGGCTGCAATTCACCAGCCCCTCCAATTATTGAATGACTGTGCATGGGTGCGGATCGTGACGCTCATGCACGAGGCCATCCTGCCATAAAATCCAGCATCTGTTCTAATCGCAAGCCGTTCGCAAAGTTAATTGACATGATGCCGGGGTTTGGGGGCTGGTGACCGGACGTTATCTGGGAGTGTTAGGGAAAAAGCTGGCGTGTCCAGGGAGGATATGTGACATCACCTCCGGCCTCGATCCGCCTGTTCCTATTGCACTAGCCGAGTAGGTTCTGGGTTACGCACAGACTGCACAAAGTGGGAAAATCATTTTGATGGCGAGTGAGTTGCGAATGGATCGGGGATATTTTCGCAGCCTCGTACAGGGTGGGTTTTCTCTCTGCCAGGCTGCAGCTGTCTGATCGCAGGGCTCTGAAACTTAGTAGCCAAGCGATCAGGTCCGTATAACCCCCTAGGCCCTTGGTGCTTGTGTGTACTGCAAACAATGATGAAACCGATGATGAATGATGTGTTTGCTGCAAGCAGAGATGACACACAGCGTGTACTTGTCGGGAAGTCTGCGGATGTCTGTTCGCCGATAATACAGTGTACTTTTTCATCTATTAATATTATCCAGCTTTAAAAACACACATTGAATGCCTGATATTGACTCCTGTGTATATGAACATTATGTTCTGCACAACATTATATAGCAATGGCATATTCTGTGCAAGCGAAAGATACAATATTACAAACGATGTCTCTTATTTTGGCCCTTCTGAGCAATATTGTGTGTAATATAGTGTGTACGCTCAATATCATTAGCGATGCGCTTGCCCACGGGTCAATAATGACCCCGCCATCCTCTGTACATGCAGCTCAGTCAGTGACTGCAGGTACGGAGCAGGGTTTCGCTTACAAAGTTCATTGTGGTAAGGACATGTCTATGTGCAAAGGAATACGGAATACAATTTTGCATGCATTGAACCACTTTGTCCCCCTTTAGATCTGAGCACTGCCCTGACTTCTACACCTAACTATAAGGCTGTGAATGGGAAGGCAGAAAGCAGTGACAGTGGTGCAGAATCAGAAGAGGAGGAAGCTGGTAAGCAGGAGGAGGAAGAGGAGCATGATGACGAAGATGAAGAAACGGAGCAAAGTGAACAAGGTATGAAAGTCGCACTGATCTTATTTTCCCCTTTTTGTAATTCCCCGGTATAATTATTAATAGAAGAAAGTGTAGTAAATGATGCATAAGGGACATTTTGGACACTGGTAGTTAGTTTTAGTATATAGGAAGACTTCTGTATACTTCTTCGCACACACTCATCCTAAGACCGCCCCTGGTCTCCCATTGGCTAGTTTCACAGTAGTTTGGGTGTGGGCTTAGGAGTATATGATGCATGCTGCTTCCTGGGTGCCACATGGTGCCCAATACATACAGCACTTCCAACCCCCAGGGGACCCGTCCAGCACATATATCAGCAGGGTGGTAGAGTGCCGCTTTCATTCTGACAAGGATATTCAATTTCGTTTTCGATTTTGGGCCTGATTCAGAGCTGTTCGCTAAGCTGGCTTATGTTCGCAGCGTAGCAAACAGGTAAACCCTACCCGACCGGAAGCCTCCCATTCCCACCGCGGGAATCTGCTCGCTAGCATGCGAATGGATGTTGTACGGTAACACTTCCTCTCGCATGGCCGAAAACTAATTTGATTATCGCTCAACATCGAATGATTTTTTTTTTTGCCGTTTGTAATGAAAGGGGATGCCCATAAAAACACTAGGAGTCCCCCTGCTCCATCCCGCTGCCCGCCCCATACCTTCCCACTATGGTGTGAATGGTTTGACGAATGTGAAACTCACCAAAGCCGTTCAATCCTGGGGCTCCTGGGATTTGTTCATATTTGTGCATGCACAAACCCCAACCATCTTTGAG
Source organism: Crinia signifera (assembly GCF_055691185.1). Taxonomy (NCBI): domain Eukaryota; kingdom Metazoa; phylum Chordata; class Amphibia; order Anura; family Myobatrachidae; genus Crinia; species Crinia signifera. The sequence goes on along the minus strand of NC_139221.1, from coordinate 289,814,030 downwards.
AGGCACAAATTCTGCCCATAATGTACGGGGCTGAATCGGCCACGTGCTTTTTTTTTTAATTCTTTTTATTCAATTTCATTTGCAATATAAAACCCCATATACAAAGAAACACAAAGACAATTCACACAGCTGCGCCATTTACACTTGATCATGCAGATTTAGACAGGTATCATCGTAATACATATATTCGTACTATTTTATCCTTCTTACCCACTGATACCTGGCGCCACGCTGCCTGTGACACAGGACCAAAACATAACCAGACTAGACAAAACACTACCCAACCCTTGTTGCCCCGCCCCTATCCCTTTTCATCTCTGTTTAACCCTTTGATATGTCCTTCCGCCGTGTTTACTTTTTACTATTCCGTCATGATAGCCTACTCTGTCGGCTCCCTTGGTTTATGCTGATTTTCACTGTACTTTATTGGCCTCGTTTCTAGGGTAAGCTGGATATTACTTATTCTCTAGTGCTTTAGTGAGTGTGAAAGAGTATTAATAATAATAAAAAAAAGGTAAAATACAGAAGAAAAAATAAAATAAAATAAAACTTTTATTAATAAGGAGATTCCGTTTCACTTATGTGTCTATGTCAATAATTGTGTTATTCTATCTTATTCTATCAGGGTTATATTTTAAATAACTTGTGCCTACTTTGACCATTTGATTGGCCACGTGCTTAAAGTTACTATTATTATTATACTATTTATTTTTCATACTTTGTCCAGATTTAGTCAGTGGTTCTCCGCTTTCATTTTAGTCCTGAAATGCTATGCCAATGCACATCCCCGATGTCATCGCTTGCAGCGCCCTGGACAACGCAACCTGATTAACAGGCTTTGGCTGTTTGGGGTGGCAACAAAACAAGTCCCTACCATCCCTGTTTTGTAAGCACGCTAAGGCCACGGTCTGCATCTTTCAGCATAGATTTCCTGGCCTCTGCAGTGCGATTATTCAGAAAAAACGAAGGGTAAGGCTGGCTACACATCTGAGCAATGGCCAATTGTCCCGACAGTCAGGCCAAATTCCCTTTGGGCCTGAACCATGCGGTTTTGGCCATACACATTACACAATGTAATGAATGACTAAACCATATTGTCTGATTGGCCATAGAGCACAGCCGACCAGACAATGTTGCGTGCGACCCATGGGAGTGCGCAATTGTGAAATACATACTAGACTTTGTAGACGATTGGGGTTGTATTGCTCTAGTACGTACCCAGCCAGATGTCCAATGGTCACACAGTTGCAGCAGTGAATCACAGAAGCATGAAGTGGACAACTTTTACCTCAGGATGCCTCACAACACAGCTGCGTACAAAGATGCAACAACAATTCAGTTGGCGTTGACTTCTTAATCCTCCCCAGTATATGTACCAAGGTGCAATACTGAGGGAAATGTGTGTAGCTTGGGTATCCTGCTAGACACCTCACACCATGTGGCACTCATAGGATAAGTGTATGAGAACATTAGTGCCTAGTGATAGGTGGTTCCGGCTGATAAACCTACATAGACCGTCAATAAGTCCACCCCAAAAGGTTTACAGGGTCAAAATGTTGACAGGATAAAGGTAGACACATGACTAGGTCGACATTTTTTCGAGTTTTTCATGATTTTTTTTCTTTAACTGACTTGTTCTCACCTCACCAGCCATCTCAGCATAGAGGAAGAATATAATAGTGTTCCGAGCGCAGTGAAGCGAGCCATGCGAGGGTATGTGTTATACTAATTGGGGGTCCATGTCGACTGTTGTCGACATTGATACAAAAATTTGAAACATTCATGTTGACCTTTTGACCATGTCGACCTTTTGGAGTAGACCTATTGAGGATCTATCTAGACCAGGCATGTCCAACCTGTGGCCCTCCAGCTGTTGTCAAACTACACATCCCAGCATGCCTTGTCATAGTTTTGCTATTAGGGAATGCTAAAGCTATGGCAAGGCCTGCTGGGATGTGTAGTTTCACAACAGTTGGTGGGCCGCAGGTTATACATGACTGATCTAGACACTGTCTGTCTAATAATCCACACCTGTGATAAGTGTGACATGCCTACGCAATGGTCAGGCAATAGCCCCTTATGCGCAGCATCTCATACTGCAGGACAATGAACACACTATTGGCCACAGTAATAACTGTAATGTGTGCAGCTGGACACATACACTATTCTTATGCAGTGGGCATCTCCTCTCACAGTGCTCATATTAAAGAAATCACTTGTGTTACTCCGTTTTTTTTTTTCGTTTTTTTTTTATAGAGGAAAAGGCTACAACGGAGGATCCAGCACCTGAGCCATGCCTGGATGGGGCACTTGTCAATGGTTTACATATGAACCATAGCGAATATATTGTAGACATTCCTAATCGCATACCTACCAAGTCTAACCTGGATGAGACTGCAGATGAAGTGACTGAAAAGCAAGAGAGCACAGAGGAGGCGGCACTGAATGATGTGGCAGAAACGAAAGGTTAGTGTGGCAGAGGTTCTCCGCTCCAGTCCTGAAGTATCACCAACAGGTCGTGTTTTCGGGATTTCCTAAAGCATGCACAGGAGGGTTATCTATTTTGCTAAATTGACTAATTTAAAAGGAATTGGTATAACAATGCTATATGTTATTTTCTGGAGTGTTAGGATGGGGGTTGCAATGATGTACAAAATAATACCGTACCTTGCTACAGTAGGTCTGAGGCGGTCCTCAAGGCAGCACTCCAACGGTGCAGGTTTTAAGTATTTCCATGCTTTGCCACAGGTGGCTTGATTAGTACCTCAGTCAATTTGATTTAGCCATCTGTGCTGAGCCATGGATAAATTTAAAACCCGTACCGTTGGGGCGCCTTGGGAATCTTTTGCCTATGTGTTCATTAGCATTGGTGTGCCCAACTAAATCTAGGCATGGCTGTAGTATGCATGTTACTCATTCATAGAAAATTTGCTGGTACTGGTTATTATTCTTGTAAAACGGATCCATCGGCCTACCTACCCCCCTACAGTACTTATCTGCGCTGGCGGAGGGTTCTCCTCTGTTGCTTGTCCCGTTTAAGTCAAGACGCGGCATGGAGGGGATGTGCACCCCCGCTCTCAAATGTGCATGTTCTTCTCAGGTCATGCTATTTTCAGTTATTGTTTAGATAAACCAGATTAATGTAAGGACATCTGAAACATTATATTAAGTGTAAAAAATACTCAACATTGTTTCTGGTATTTTAAGACGATCATTTATTACTCCATCCTAGAGTAATTAAATGCAGTTTCTAACTCCTGCTAGATTTACAGATGTAGCCACGCTCATCGCTGCTGCAATATGGCCGCTCGGACCCATTTGGCGCGTCAAAGTTGCACTCACTGCGCAGATATCTATGATGTGCTATCACTGCTCATTGGCAGGTATTCAATGCCGGTGCGAGGGGGTTAAACTGCGGGGATCACAGAAAACCAGTGATCCTCGCAGTTTAACCCCCGCGCCAGCCGCTCGCACTATGCAACGTTCCGGGGAAATCCTCGCAGTCACAGAACGGCGAGGATTCCCCTAAACTGCAAGAGCCGAGGCTAGTGCAGCAAACTCGCTGTAATTAGCCTCGATTCTCGCAGCTTTTGGAGGCACATTTGCAAATTCCCCCTCGCTCAAAAAAACGGAGCGAGGGGGAATTTGCGTATGAGGGGGGTCAGTTGAATACTGACAGGGTGAGCGGTGACTGCGAGCAAAAAGTCCTGCTCGCAGTCACCGCTTGCCCACGGCATTGAATATATGCCAATTGTTTCTATGAGCCGCGGGAGGGAATTAGACACAGTAGCGTGTTGATTGGACCTTCACCAATCGCCACAGATGTCGCACTTGGAAATTGGCACGACAACGATGAGCGCGCGTACATCTGTAGGTACCGCTGAGATGCTGCATAAAGTAAGAGTGAGTAGAGCAGGCATTTCCAAACTGTGGCCAAGCTGTTGTGAAACTACAGTACACATCCCAGCATGCTTTGCCATACAGATGGGGCCGGGCTCATCTTTGCTGGCGAATCGCCAGAACGTCACCACTGGCGATCCGCCAGCAGCGCGGCACGCCAACTGACTGAGACGCGCGTGCGTCTCACGCGCACGCGCGCCTCAGTGTCCGTGCGCCGGGGCAACGAGACCCTGTCCGTCTCCACTTCAGGGAGACAGACTGGGTTGGGAGGGGGGGGGGTGCGGGGAGGCGGTGAGGACCCCGGGTGAAGCAGTCGGAAGGGGACTCGTGCGCGCGCGTCCCCTTTCGCAAATACAGGTGGCGGGGGATGGCGGATGCCATCGCCATCCCCTGCAAAGAAGAGCCCGGCTTCATCTGTAGTTCTAGCATTCCTAAATAGCAAAACTGCAGCAAGGCATGGTGGGACTTGTAGTTTCACAACAGCTGGAGGGCCATAGTTTGGACATGCCTGGGGTAGAGTATGAACCCAGTTGGGGCACCCGCTCTAGATGCGTACTAGTACCATCTTGTTTCCTAGGAGACGATTGCACAGAGGAAATTGCCACAATACAGCACCTGACGAGTGACTCAGACAGCGAGATATTTTGTGACTCTATGGAGCAATTTGGACAAGACGAAGTAAGTGAGCTTTCTGTCTTTCAGTGTGATTGTATCTGGCTTTGATGCAACATTTTATAAATGGCTTCAATGGGTATCATTAATAATCTGGCACAATAAGATGTATTCTCCCAAGTTAAAATGCGCCGTTTCCGGAAGAGGAGATGGATAGAATCTCTAGCTATTTCCTAAGTGCTTCTTTATTTATCATATTTGAAATGCTAATGGATCAGAAGAAAGCCGAGCTTTTTACACCCCTGCTAGCGGAAGGGTTTCCTCCCTTGTTCTACAAGCTGCAGTATACAAAGGATTACAGATCATGTTCCGCAGGTATTTTCTGAAGATGTTTTGTTATGCGTTTCATAAGCTATAACCGGATTATAGAGACCTTTTTAATAGCAAAAATAAGTGATGGGTGGGGAGGGGAGTTGGGGAAATAGAAGCAATGAGGGTATGTATCCATATTACAGCCATTTGATTTAAGGTGGCCATACACACGCAGATTTATCTGCAGATCTGGCTGGTTGGAACAAAAACATGGTTATGGATGAGAGCAAATGAAAGTTGACCATTTGCTTGGAAATGCTGGAAAACTGACAAACTGTCACTCATCCATAACCATGTTTTTGTTCCAACCAGCCAGATCTGAAGATAAATCTTACTAGTGTATGGGCACCTTAACTATTGATAGTATAGACATGCAGTGTACATCCTTCGGAATGAGCCCATTCTATGATGTTGCATTACTAATAATACTATCCTTTATTGGATTTGGGGGAATTGGCAGCTTCTGTCTGCAGTACGGATTCCCTTGCACTTACCTGAATACAAATGGTGTTGGCAACAGGAAACCAATGGCAGCCACAGGTCACCCAGAAGTCCTGACACTGACAGGCCATGTCTTCCAAGGGTCACGATACATTTCAGGAAAACGGTAGAAGCCATTTGGGCTTAGAAATAAATGATCAGATTTTGTACAACCATAAAGAGTTCTCTTTTCTCCTCTGAATTGGAGGCAAACTAAAGACCATCCAAGTGTTGGCATTCCGCCTCAGTTATGGGGCCTACACACATAGCGGGTGTGCTGAGCAATGCCAGATTGCTCAGCACACACACACATTGATGAGTAGAGCTGTGTGCTGAGCAAGCGGTGATGAGTAGATTTATGCTCCCAGCCCACTGATAACGCCACGCACAGCGATGTAGGGTAATTTTCTAAGCGATCTAGTCAGGTCGCTTAAAAAAATCGGCCGGTGTGTACAGTAGGTCCCATTAGTCTATTGATGTTTTTGATCTGGACAATACTATTAATAGTACATCTAAGAAACTCTTCAAACCTACCAAACCACTACAGGATCTGCACCTCTTTTATATTATTAGGGAAAAAAGAAACTCGGGTGGGGCGCACGCTAGATCCCCCACACACACACACAAAATTACTATATTATCTTTTTTATTATTTTTTTTTTATTATTTAGGTACTTGTTTCCTAGAACGGCGCCCAGATTTCCTATGTACGTAAGATGTTTTACGCTCCCCCCCCCCACTATCAACGCCACCCTGAAGCGTGGTGAGCAGCGGCGGAACGCGTCCTCCGACTTTTTCATTACCCCACTATCCACGTCGGCGTGGAGTTAATTTTTATAGTGTGGTGAGCGCAGCGGATTACTTTTACATGTATTCCGCGTCCCCTCGCCACGCTTCGGACTCGGTGGCTCGCTGCGTGCGCCACACTATATAAAATCAGCTCCACGCCGACGTGGATAGTGGGGTAATGAAAAAGTCGGAGGACGCGTTCCGCCACCGCTCGCCATGCTTCAGAGTGGCGTGGATAGTGGGGGTTGGTGCGTAAAACCTCTTTTTAGGACATACAATCATATTATTGTATACCTAATGTAATGGGCATCGCAAACCCTATAAAATCGCATGCGATTTTGCGGGAGGTGCGATGTGATGCGATGCCCTGGGGCACACATAGCAGTGAATAAATTACATGAAAAAATCGCATTGCACATCGCATGGCACTAAAATGGCCCATGCGATGCGATTTCCCTACGCAGAATAGCCCACTAAGCAAATAGCTTAGTGGGCGCCGTTCTAGGAAACAAGTACCATTATTTATTTTATTATTTTTTTTATCATAAATATTTTGCTGTTAACCTAAGATATCAATTAAAGTGCCATAATGCCTGCGAATATTAGTGTATTTTAATTATGTCAGAAATATTATAGGATTGGTATCGTTGACCATCATATCCTCCTTAACATCAATACAATTCTCTCTAATGATAGTCAGTTATGACCCCGAGAATATTGAATAAACACAACACTTTTTCCTGAATACATAGGGTGAGATTTAATGGGATGAGAGATTCAGAAAATGAGAGATTTGGTAAGAAATCTCCAGTTTTTTTAAAGCGGCAATCATTTACACTGCTAAACCACTTTGATTTTGAAGTGTAAATGATTGCCGCTTTAAAAAAACTGGAGATTTCTCACCAAATCTCTAATTTTCTGAATCTCTCATCCCATTAAATCTCACCCATAGTGTGGTTCCCCTAAAACACCATTCTAGCATATATGTTCTCCTCAGAGTAGGCTTCCCACAGACCAGCTAAATCAGAATGTGCCTTCATCAAGGTAAGCCAAACTGGAATGAACGTCCAAAAGCTGGGCCTTCTAACCACTCATTACTTCTGAAGCCAAGACTGGTGTGTGATGAGACATGCCCGTGGGGTGGTAATATACATGGGATACAAGTAGTAGATCGGCACTGGTCGTACATAGGGGACATTGACAGTTCAACACAAGCTTACGGTCGACACAAGCTTTTTTTTTTTGTGTCTATGGGCCCAGGCCCTAATCTGTGCTGATTCTCCCTCTCTGGGATGTTTGTAGGTATGGTTTACATACAGTTTATATGCATAGCCATGTCCCTAGGGATGAATAAGGTTAATAAATCTGTATATTAATGTTCTCGGTTTAAAGTGAAACTTTGATGTATGAAGATGTACAATGTAGGAGCATTTGTCCATTGTTATTTATTTCCTGAATCATCATCATCATCATCATCATTATCATCATTCTCATGGAATGCTCTTTTGATACACAGGTAGATCACAGTCAGCTGATAAAAGAAGCCATGCTGACTGAGATCTTAGTGGGGGGAGAGGTGAAAGATGGTGGAGAAGACGATAAGGCACCTGGCCGGACACCACAGAAAGAGAAGTCTGGGAATGGAAAGGCTGACTACTACAGGAGGGGGAGAGGTATGATCATAATGGAAAGGCTGACTACTACAGGAGAGGGAGAGGTATGATGATAATGGAAAGGCTGACTACTACAGGAGGGGGAGAGGTATGATGATAATGGAAAGGCCGACTACTACAGGAGAGGGAGAGGTATGATCATAATGGAAAGGCTGACTACTACAGGAGAGGGAGAGGTATGATGATAATGGAAAGGCTGACTACTACAGGAGAGGGAGAGGTATGATGATAATGGAAAGGCTGACTACTACAGGAGAGGGAGAGGTATGATAATAATGGAAAGGCTAACTACTACAGGAGAGGGAGAGGTATGATCATAATGGAAAGGCCGACTACTACAGGAGAGGGTGAGGTATGATAATAATGGAAAGGCCGACTACTACAGGAGAGGGTGAGGTATGATAATAATGGAAAGGCCGACTACTACAGGAGGGGGAGAGGTATGATGATAATGGAAAGGCTGACTACTACAGGAGAGGGAGAGGTATGATAATAATGGAAAGGCTGACTACTACAGGAGAGGGAGAGGTATGATGATAATGGAAAGGCTGACTACTACAGGAGAGGGAGAGGTATGATCATAATGGAAAGGCCGACTACTACAGGAGAGGGAGAGGTATGATCATAATGGAAAGGCCGACTACTACAGGAGATGGAGAGGTATGATAATAATGGAAAGGCTGACTACTACAGGAGAGGGAGAGGTATGATGATAATGGAAAGGCCGACTACTACAGGAGAGGGAGAGGTATGATAATAATGGAAAGGCTGACTACTACAGGAGAGGGAGAGGTATGATGATAATGGAAAGGCCGACTACTACAGGAGAGGGAGAGGTATGATAATAATGGAAAGGCTGACTACTACAGGAGAGGGAGAGGTATGATGATAATGGAAAGGCTGACTACTACAGGAGGGGGAGAGGTATGATCATAATGGAAAGGCCGACTACTACAGGAGGGGGAGAGGTATGATCATAATGGAAAGACTGACTACTACAGGAGAGGGAGAGGTATGAGGATAATGGAATGGCCGACTACTACAGGAGAGGGAGAGGTATGCTGATAATGGAAAGGCTGACTACTACGGGAGAGGTATGATAATAATGGAAAGGCTGACTACTACAGGAGGGGGAGAGGTGTGATAATAATGGAAAGGCTGACTACTACAGAAGAGGGAGAGGTATGAGGATAATGGAATGGCCGACTACTACAGGAGAGGGAGAGGTATGATGATAATGGAAAGGCTGACTACTATGGGAGAGGGAGTGGTATGATGATAATGGAAAGGCTGACTACTACGGGAGAGGTATGATAATAATGGAAAGGCTGACTACTACAGGAGGGGGAGAGGATTGATAATAATGGAAAGGCTGACTACTACAGGAGGGGGAGAGGTGTGATAATAATGGAAAGGCTGACTACTACAGAAGAGGGAGAGGTATGAGGATAATGGAATGGCCGACTACTACAGGAGAGGGAGAGGTATGATGATAATGGAAAGGCTGACTACTACAGGAGAGGGAGCGGTATGATGGTAATGGAAAGGCTGACTACTACGGGAGAGGGAGCGGTATGATGGTAATGGAAAGGCTGACTACTACGGGAGAGGTATGATGATAATGGAAAGGCTGACTACTACAGGAGGGGGAGAGGTATGATGATAATGGAAAGGCTGACTACTACAGGAGGGGGAGAGGTATGAGGATAATGGAAAGGCTGACTACTACAGGAGAGGGAGAGGTATGATGATAATGGAAAGGCTGACTACTACAGGAGAGGGAGAGGTATGATGATAATGGAAAGGCTGACTACTACAGGAGAGGGAGAGGTATGATAATAATGGAAAGGCCGACTACTACAGGAGAGGGAGAGGTATGATAATAATGGAAAGTCCGACTACTACAGGAGGGGGAGAGGTATGATGATAATGGAAAGGCTGACTACTACAGGAGAGGGAGAGGTATGATGATAATGGAAAGGCTGACTACTACGGGAGAGGGAGAGGCATGATAATAATGGAAAGGCCGACTACTACAGGAGAGGGAGAGGTATGATGATAATGGAAAGGCTGACTACTACAGGAGGGGGAGAGGTATGATCATAATGGAAAGGCCGACTACTACAGGAGGGGGAGAGGTATGATCATAATGGAAAGACTGACTACTACAGGAGAGGGAGAGGTATGAGGATAATGGAATGGCCGACTACTACAGGAGAGGGAGAGGTATGCTGATAATGGAAAGGCTGACTACTACGGGAGAGGTATGATAATAATGGAAAGGCTGACTACTACAGGAGGGGGAGAGGTGTGATAATAATGGAAAGGCTGACTACTACAGAAGAGGGAGAGGTATGAGGATAATGGAATGGCCGACTACTACAGGAGAGGGAGAGGTATGATGATAATGGAAAGGCTGACTACTATGGGAGAGGGAGTGGTATGATGATAATGGAAAGGCTGACTACTACGGGAGAGGTATGATAATAATGGAAAGGCTGACTACTACAGGAGGGGGAGAGGATTGATAATAATGGAAAGGCTGACTACTACAGGAGGGGGAGAGGTGTGATAATAATGGAAAGGCTGACTACTACAGAAGAGGGAGAGGTATGAGGATAATGGAATGGCCGACTACTACAGGAGAGGGAGAGGTATGATGATAATGGAAAGGCTGACTACTACAGGAGAGGGAGCGGTATGATGGTAATGGAAAGGCTGACTACTACGGGAGAGGGAGCGGTATGATGGTAATGGAAAGGCTGACTACTACGGGAGAGGTATGATGATAATGGAAAGGCTGACTACTACAGGAGGGGGAGAGGTATGATGATAATGGAAAGGCTGACTACTACAGGAGGGGGAGAGGTATGAGGATAATGGAAAGGCTGACTACTACAGGAGAGGGAGAGGTATGATGATAATGGAAAGGCTGACTACTACAGGAGAGGGAGAGGTATGATGATAATGGAAAGGCTGACTACTACAGGAGAGGGAGAGGTATGATAATAATGGAAAGGCCGACTACTACAGGAGAGGGAGAGGTATAATAATAATGGAAAGTCCGACTACTACAGGAGGGGGAGAGGTATGATGATAATGGAAAGGCTGACTACTACAGGAGAGGGAGAGGTATGATGATAATGGAAAGGCTGACTACTACGGGAGAGGGAGAGGCATGATAATAATGGAAAGGCCGACTACTACAGGAGAGGGAGAGGTATGATAATAATGGAAAGGCTGACTACTACAGGAGAGGGAGAGGTATGATGATAATGGAAAGGCCGACTACTACAGGAGGGGGAGAGGTAACATAGAATTTGACGGCAGATAAGAACCACTTGGCCCATCTAGTCTGCCCCTTTTTTTAAACATGTTACCTCAAACCATATTTGATCCTTATTTTTTTTGTAAGGATATCAATATGCTTATCCCAAGCATGTTTAAATTGTACTACTGTATTTGCGTCTACCACCTCTGTTGGGAGGCTATTCCACTTATCTACAACTCTTTCTGTGAAAAAATTCTTCCTTACATTTCCCCTGAATCTTCCTCCCTCTAGTTTCAGTGCATGTCCTCGTGTTCTGTTGCTCCTCTTCCTGTGAAGAATGTCTCCCACCTGTACCTTGTTAAAGCCCTTGATATATTTGAAAGTTTCTATCATGTCCCCCCTTTCCCTTCTCTGCTCTAAAGTATACATATTAAGATCTTTTAGTCTTTCCTGGTACGTTTTGTGATGTAGGCCATGCACCATTTTAGTTGCTCTTCTTTGTACAGTCTCTAATGTATTTATATCCTTCTGGAGATATGGCCTCCAGAACTGAACACAATACTCTAGGTGAGGTCGTACCAATGACCTATACAGTGGCATTATTACTTCTTTCTTTCTACTGCTGATACCTCTCCCTATGCAACCAAGCATCTGACTTGCCTTCTTCATTGCTTTGTTACATTGCCTACCTGCTTTTAAGTCCCCTGAAATAGTGACACCTAGATCCCTCTCTTCCTCAGTAGTTTCCATTATAGTGCCATTTATACTATATTGAGTCTATACTGTATGATAATAAGGTGTGATAATAATGGAAAGGCTGACTACTACAGAAGAGGGAGAGGTATGAGGATAATGGAATGGCCGACTACTACAGGAGGGGGAGAGGTATGATAATAATGGAAAGGCTGACTACTACAGGAGAGGGAGAGGTATGATGATAATGGAAAGGCCGACTACTACAGGAGAGGGAGAGGTATGATAATAATGGAAAGGCTGACTACTACAGAAGAGGGAGAGGTATGAGGATAATGGAATGGCCGACTACTACAGGAGGGGGAGAGGTATGATAATAATGGAAAGGCTGACTACTACAGGAGAGGGAGAGGTATGATGATAATGGAAAGGCTGACTACTATGGGAGAGGGAGTGGTGTGATTAATAATCACTATTTCTTCACAAGTTACATTATCTATCAGCCTAAAACTAGTTCCTGAGACAGACATGACTAGGGATGTCTTGTAATTGTCAAAGCAACATGAGGGTTGTTTATCAGCATAAATCCATACAGGCCGGCTGTTGACCAAATTCATTTGCGGTTCCCAGGAAATATACAACAGCAATGTCTAATCTCCTGAAAACAGCTGTCATGCATTAATTTAGTGGTAGGACTCATTGTGATTCGAGTGATTAAAGACTGGAATGGTTTTAGCAAGATAAGCTGGATCCTGAATAGCTAATCAGCTCACCCTTTCAGTCACCCAAATACAGTATACATGTCTGACTTTGATTTGCTTATATGCTATAAATGGGCTAAATACAGTGCATGACGACAATGAGCTTCTCAAAGAGAAAATAAAGATTAACTGTTTACTTATCGAGAACAGAACATACTAGCGCATCCTCTGCACTCTACAGCGTTGTGTAAGTAGAGTTACCATTCATTAGCAAGACAGTAGTCAGCTGCAGTCTGGGCAAGTAGGAGATGCTGCATACTTCTTACCCACAGCAAAGTGCAGGTTAGCCGAGAGGAATGCCGGGCCCCGGTACCATTTTGGGGCGTGGCCTAAGTGTAGGGGGTGTGGGCACGCCACCCCCCCCAAATGTTTAGAGGAGGGTGAAGGAAAACTCTAAAAACTAATCTCAGCAGAAGCACACACCTACAGCATGTGCTGTGCTGACAGCAGGCTCAGCATGACCTCTCATGCTGTCAGTGAGACACTCATGCTGAGCCTGCTGTCAGCACAGCACATGCTGTAGAAGTGTGTGCTGCTGTTGCTACCCAGGAGGGATGGAGGGGGAAGGGAGGGGTTGGACCAGGGCCCCTGCGTGGTCCCTCCAGCAAGCCTGATCCCGGGTAATTAGTACCTGCTCCCCCCCCCCCTCTCTCGGCTGCCCTGGCAAAGTGCAAGTAAAGCAACACATCAAAGCCTGCAGGGAAGAACTGACATTTGCTGGGCTGCAGCAGTGGACATAGACAGAACATTGAAACCAGAAGTTTGAAATTAGAAGTGTATACTTACTATTTTTATGGAGGAACGTCTTCGGGATCCTTTGTCATTACAACGACTGCTTTTTTTTTATAATAGATTTAGGGGGATATTCAGTCCCAGGTCACGACTGTCGGGCTGGCCCAACAGCCGAGACCCTGTCTCGTTCTCGGCTGGCTCGACTAAGAATAGCCAGGTGGGATTCAATGTCCCATCCGCCGAACGCCGAAAAGGGGGCATGGCCGCAAGATACGGCTGTGGATCGGTGAGCTGCTTCTAAAGTCGGGCCCATTCTGCTGAGATCTCTGTTAAGTGCTGTCGGGAAACACAACATTGAATAGGGCCCGACGCTATTTCCCCCATTGGGAATAGTGGCAGGAGATTGAATACCCCCTTAGGGGGAGAAGTAGCAAGGCTTCTAAAGAGGGTCAAGTGGAGTACTTTCCCATAGCAACTAGGGATGCCAATCCCAGGCCATTTTTTCAATCCCGCTGCCAAGGACAGCTGCTTCTCTGTTGCACAGTTTTGCCTGATTGGACAAAACTGTATTAACCCCTTCCCGACATTTGACGTACATTTACGTCATGGTCGGGATGTACTTCCCGACACATGGCATAAATGTACGTCATGTTTTTAAACTGTCACCGCGTCTATAGACGCGGTGACAGAGGGACGATGTCTGCTGTCCCTGACAGCAGACATCTTCCCTCATTGCCCAGGGGGGGGCACCGATGCCCCCCCCCCCCCTCAGCGATCGCTGCGATTGGCTGTTCAAACGTGAACAGCCAAAAGCAGCGTTTACTGTGTTATGTGTATAATTTTGACTCTGCTGCCCCCTAGTGTCCAAAAAAATTAAAAGCAGGTTGAAATAATGATGTAATAATAAAGCATACATATGGTCTATGTTAGTTATTAACTATTTTGAGTGGTATGATTATTTGTCTCACAAGCAGAAAATTTAATTCAATTTTTTTACGACATTTTGGTATTTTTCACAAAAAAAACAGACTGTATCGACCAAAATTGACCACTAACTTAAAGTACAATGTGTCACGAGAAAACAATCTCAAAATCACTGGGATAAGTAAAAGCAATAAAAAGTTATCCCCACATAAAGTGATACATGTCAGATTTGAAAAAAAGGCCTCTGTCAGGAAGGCAAAAACAGGCTGCGTCGGTAAGGGGTTAAATAACTCTTAGAAGTTTTTGTAATTGTGTCCCGTAATTGCGGCATGGGTGCACCCAGAGTGACCACACCGACTATCCTCATCTGAACAGGCTTTATAACGTGTTTATCAGGCCTGTTGGAAAATGGGCTTGGGTGGTGACTGTTTACAGGGATATGGCCAAACACCGAATAACCAGACCCGTCTGATTTTGTCCAGAAAAAGAGTAAAAGAGAAACTGCGCTTAGGAGGAAAAATTAAATTAAATGTATCACACAACTTATGAAAAAAAGTTACATTTAATAACATATACTTCAAATACATGATTAAAATTAATATTCATATAGTGATCATTAACTGTGCATAATAATTGAGTAGGAAAATGCACCCCTTTAGGCCTCTTATTGTGGATCCCCATTCCTATATTGGACTTGTACCATAAATGAGCAATAAGTGGAGTTGAGCTTGGACAGTTCTCGGGAATAGTGATAATACCCTGTGGAGTGGTAGCAGCTGCTGGGGGTCCTTAGCTGATCATTTTATTCTACAAATGAAGTCCACAAGGTCTGGTTCGGGTGTCCATAAGAATTGTAGTCCACAGTGGAGGTTTAAAAAGGAGTGTCTCCTAACCGACGCGTTTCGCTGAGGAAACCTCCGCTTTTTCAAAAGTGTCTTTCCCTTGGTGGGATCACTGTATTTATACCTGTAGTTCAATATGGCTGCTGATTGTTGCGGCTGTTCAGCATTAACACCATAGTTTTGTAAATATACACAATTTTTGTATTCAAGCCTTTTACTTTAAATAAATATTAATATTATTAATTTGTTTGACCAGACTGAAGCTCTGGTTGATTTGTGTAACCATGTACTTATCACTAAGGTTGGACTGAAATACATATTTGGGGAGCTAGTATGTTAATGTGGCTAGAAAATGGTAGTGTTCTATGTTCTTTCATATACAGTTATGGAGTTCTAATTATTATAGTTCTTGTTACATTATTAATATATTGATGTTTTGTTTTTCTTCCATCTAGCCTATCGTACAAACCCTGTAGGTGACGGATCCCGTGGGGGGCAGATGGGAGGCGGTGAAGGTGGTGGAGAGGGCTGGGGGTCAGAGAGGGGACCAAGTGGCAGCCTAAATGAGCAGATTGCTGTTGTACTAATGCGGTTACAGGAGGACATGCAGAACGTCCTTCAGCGGCTGCAAACATTGGAGGCCCTTACTGCCTCGCAGGTAACTACTCACTTCTACATGGTTGCTGGGTATTATATAAAGCAGCTAAAGAAACTAATGAATATTCTGATTCTTTAAGATTTTTATTCCTATTTCTGATGAGTAAAGAAGATATTGGGCTTCAATCAGATGTGGTTGGAGGTGCTATGGCTACTGCTTACCTGGAAGCAGCAGCAGTGCCCTAATATGTTAATGCAACAGGAGCTGCCTGATAGAAGTAGACGCCTCCTACTTGCATTAGTGATACGCGCTTTGTCCAAGAACGCAGTATCCGATTATCAGCAGCAGCATCGTCTGGCTGTGTGATCCATGCGGTTGCACAACCCAGGCGCCAGAGACCCAGCAAAGAGGACAAGAAATCCCCTTCTTCCGACTGAAATCCTGGCCTCATCACTTGCCCAAAATGACATGCCTCAGTTTCATCTCCACCACTGACCCAAAATGACAGCAGACTGTCAATCACTGCCAGACCTGAACAGCCCATGTGACAGCACAGCGCAAAGTACCGATCATCAGTACTTTGCAGTATGAGCCGCAGCTCCGGCACGTAGATCAGGCCTCTTGTGTAGCCTCTCCAAGCACGTGTTCTATCTTGTTTAATGACTATGGAAGTATGTGCGCTGTTATCTTATGTAATATCCCTCTCAAACTCTATATTTGGAATACAGAAGTAATGGCCGTGACTCCCAACTGCAGCTCGCTGGATTGGAATTGCAGCCTATCAATCATAAGTGACGGATTATCCAGTGACTTGTTACAGAGCAACTAATGAGTTTTCCTGGGACCCTGATATCAGATGTTATGGGGGTCTATACACGGTCGCTTACAAAAAGCCCCTACATCGCTCTGTGTGCAGGGGGCCATAGTGATAGCGATGCGTGGCCCAGCGAGCTGGCGATTAATATCCAGCATGCTTGATATAACTAGTAATATCGACGGGCAGGGCCAGCGTTCTCACTGGAGAACACTGACCCCTGACAGATTGCTCCGCCCACTGCGCTGACACAACACTGTGTGCCGTGAGATCTTGCTGAGTGATCTAGCGTCGCTCAGAACGCTTTAGCCTCCCCCCGTGTGCAGGTCCCTTTACTTTGGCAGGATACCCGCACTCTTACCTACAGTCACTGGTGCAAGTCTTTGTGCAGAGTGGGATTTGCATTTTCTGTATTTAGGAAAAATTCATCAAATTTCATATTTCTTTTTTTTAGACCAATTCACTGTTACTGGAATCTAAGCTTCAACAGTCTGCTAACAAGGTAAGATAAGAGCCAGGTCCAACACTTCACACGTTGTGATGTCATTTTCTTCATAAAGTCCCAGGGGTCGGCTGCTCAGCACTTGATGTCTATTGGCTGTCATACACTGGCAGATAGAGGGAGAGGAGAGGAACTGAGGATCAGGCTTCACATGTGATGTTGCTATGGGCGACCAATCAGATACTTACTATAATCTTCTAGAAGGTACAAAATGAATAAGTAGTAGATTCTGATTGGTTGCCCATTGCAACAGTGAAATTTTGGCCAGTGTCTAGATAGACAGACATTCAGTAGGTCGACATCACAATGTTGACATGATTGTTTTTGGTGTCAATGTTGACAACTGTCCATATGGATCCCCAAATAGTGGAACGTGTTCGCTCGCCATGATTCGGGCATGGTGCCTCGCTACGCCACTTTTTGACTCTATTGGAGTAGACCTATTGACTGTCTATCCAGACACTGTAGATCTATCCACTGGAACCAGGTTAGGGATACCTGTGCCCTCATAGGCATCTTCATACTGAGCATTGTAGGGATATACATAAACCCTACATTGTTCATACAATGCTTAGTAATTAGCCAGTCATGTTTCCCTTTGGTCCAGCTAGTCCTGTACTTCTACTGGCTCATTAGCATTGTCACATTTGCCCTGCATTAGTCTGTGACAGGCTGGAGAACGTATTTGTCACTATTGTTTAATAATTACATTCCCTGTTCCTGGATCTTATATAGTCGCCCTGTCGTTCCCAGAAATCCTCTTGGTGGCCGTTCGAGAGCTCCTCTGGCACCTTGGCTTTTGCGATCATTTGGCCATTTGTTGCACATTGGTTAATACATCTATACCTACAAAGGAAGAGACGGTAGGTTTTACTCTACAGAAATGTGTACAATTTTATTTTTTATAAATTATTTAATCCACTTCATACCACCCCCTTTATAGCACAACCTGAACCATCAAAATTACATTAATATGTCACTGTTTTATACCACTGCCTTCCTGAGAACACATGCTATGTACTGCTGTAGAGTTCAGCAAAAGAGAAAATACTAGTTCAGACTCTAAAGGGAAGGTTCATAGTTTTATTTGGGAGCAAGGTTAAAAACTTTGTTTACCACATGCCTAATATTGGATTACTGCAGAGGAGGCTGCTGGAAGGCTCCAGGGGGTACTGCGTAGGTGCAAAGGTTGCTGGGAGATGTATTTCTCCCTGTGGCTGGCTCCATGTTGGATCTTGCTCTCACAAACATGCACATAATCTCTTGCAAACACATACTCGCTGCTGCTGTAGAAGACCTAGCTCCCAATGCTTGATGCAGAAGACCCCGCTTTGGTAGGTGACTAATTTCACACTAATTAAGCTAAATGAGAATTAAATTTGCTTAATTAACCCTTGGGAATGGGGTTTGGCCAGAACAAGTCCTGGTGATTTTTAGGGAAAAAAATCTGACTTTCTCTGGAGGTGCAAGAGAAAAGTTGCAGTTTTTTTTTATACATTTGTTTTGCCCACAATTGAACTGGAGAAATTTTGCAGTCTGTCAAAAAGATTTCTATAGTTGTCAGTTACAACATTGACATCTGCTGGCTAAAAGTAAGTATTGCAGTCCATTTATTGCAGTCCATTTATAGTCAAGAAAAAAAATGAATACTGGGTAAATATATTAATTTTTTGTAATGGAGGGAAGTACAAAATATATTATAAATGTTTTATAGCCTTACAATTTCTAGATGTTCTGGATGTACATATTGTACACTCTGCATTGGATGCCTTGGGTGTTTGCTGTAGGATAAGGCCTCTGGTAACAGCATAGTACACGAACAGCCGATTTCCTGCCAAAATTCAAAATGAAATACAAGCGCACGTGCAAGATTCCACATCATTTGGTCCAAAAGGCATCTATTTATCCTGCCAGCTAATCCCCACATAGGATCTGACTCTGCATTAACCATCACCAATGTACACTTCAGATCTCAAATGCCTGCTGTGTTAAGAGGGAGGGGGGTTGCACGCTGGCTCCCATAGGTAAGCTAAGGTGAATACAAGAGAAGAACCAGATGTCCATTAATGCCTATTAGCTCGCTGGTAGTCCTCTCAAATCTGACCCAGTTAAGTCAGATCTGTATTATACAATTAAATATAAAATAGCAAGAGTCCCTGAGCGTTTTATAGTAACAGTATATTTGACTTTAATGTTTCAGTTGCTATAAAGAAGTCACTGCAAGTTTTAACAAAGAAAAAAAGTGGGCATGGACATGCATTTTATGTAGTACTAGACAATGGAGCATTTCTGCGAACAGTAACCCTTTGCAGTAGTATCTGTTCCAGGATCTTCATAAATCAACCATGAGGCAGCAGATGCATTATATGCAGTCCATGGACCACGTGGGAACCGAATACTTTAGGCGATGAGCTTTGCAGTTGAACTGTGATATATGATCGGGTCCCTCCCTCCCTGTCCTTACTCATCAGAAAAATGTAAACACATTTAAAACTTATGCTTACTACCTTAGTCTAGTACAGGCATTCCCAACCACGGTCTTAAAGGCCCACCAACAGTGCAGGTTTTCGTGATATCCAGGCATGAGCACAGGTGACTTAATTAGTACCTGAGTGATTCTGATTAAACCATCTGTGCTGAAGCCTGGATATCACTAAAATCTGCACTGTTGGTGTGCCTTGAGGACCGTGGTTGGGAATTCCTGGTCTAGGATATAGGGTGTATTAATTTCTTCTTTTCCAGTTTTGGTCTCAATCTCGCTGCTCTCGAATCTCCCCTCTCTGCCTGATTCTCTTGAATCTCTCATCTCTGCCTGCTTCCCTTGACTCTCCTTCTCTGCCTGATACACCTCTGCCTGCTTTCCCTAACTCTCTCCTCTCTGCCTGATCACCTTAACCCCCCCCCCCCTGCCTGTTTCCCTTGAATGTCCTTTCTCTGCCTGATCACCTTTATTCTGCCCCCATCTCCTTGCTTTCCTTGACTTCCCCCTCTCTCACTGCTTCCCTTAACACCCCCTCTCTCCCTGTTTTCCTTAATCCGCCCCCCCCCCACTCACTGCTTTCCATGACTCCCCCATCTCTTCCTGCTTCCCTTGACTCCCCCCTCTCTTCCTGCTTCCTTTGACTCCCCCCTCTCTTCCTGCTTCCCTTGACTCCCCCCTCTCTGCCTGCTTCCCTTTACTATCCGCTGGCTTCCCTTGACTCTCTCTGCTCTTTATGCCTCTCCACACACCTGTCTGTAGAGCTTTATCATTGACCTGTGCAGAGAGAATTAGATTTGGAGGAGTTATTTAGTTTCTGTGCAGGGAAAATACTGACTGCTTTATTTTTACACTGCAATACAGATCTCACTTTGAAGTAAAACCCCACCCAAATCTAACTCTCTCTGCACAAGTAACATCTACCCCACCTGCAGTGCACATGGTTTTGTACATTTGAGAAGGAATTTGCCAGACGGAGTGAACCGGAATAACCCCCTGTGTGTGTGTGTGTGTGTGTAATACCATTGGCATAGGGAATTATAAATAATATGGTTCACAGCACATATGTCTGGCAGAATTTGTAGTACTATAGAAAGCAGGAGCGGATCTTGTGCTTTAGTATCAAACAATAACACCTGAACCTCCCCCGCCTGTTTCCCTTGAATGTCCTTTCTCTGCCTGATCACCTTTATTCTGCCCCCTCTCTCCCTGCTTCCCTGTACTTCCCCCTCTCTCCCTGTTTTCCTTGACTCCCCCCACTGCTTTCCTTGACTTCCCGGTCTCTTCCTGCTTCCCTTGACTCCCCCATCGCTTCCTGCTTCCCTTGACTCTCTCTACATTCTTCTAATACTGAACATTGATTTTTCAGGAAACCCTCCTGATTCCTCGCTGGGGAGTTGCTCTGGATCAGAACGCCTACCCGGGACACCCGCTAAGTCTCCAATGGAGGATCGCCGTGTCCGCGATCGTTCTTCACTTTGCTCTAGTAAATTCCTTGCACTACGATAATGGTAACAAAATAAGGACTAATTTTACTAAAGCTTGATATGAGAAATATATGCTGAGCTGGCAGTAGTGTTAACGCGTTCTTTTATCACACTTAAATTCATTTGGAACTAAATTATTTTTAAATCTTTGGAAAGCATGTTGTAGATCAATATACTCCTGTGTGAGGGAACAAGGTAGTTAGGGGAATATCATGGTTGTGATTTGAAGCAATACAATCTGACTGTGATGGACAGTGTGATGCTGGAAGTTACTTTTTGAAATATTTCCTTAAGTAATAATAAAATAAAAATACAAAACCATCGCTTTGTTTGTCTGTTGGACTTTTTCCGGTTATTTCTATAGGTCATGGGTTCCCAGACTCCATTCTCAAGTCATCCTAATGGTGTGTACACACGGGCCGATATGGCTTCCGATGTTGACGATATAGTCAACATCGGAAGCCAAATCGCATGCTTTTTTAGGGCTTGCGAGCCCGATGCGCGCTCCCGTGTGAGCGCAAATCTGCAGCCAAGACTATATAGTGCAGATCTGCACTATATAGTCTAAATTGTGCCCCTCCATGCATGCATGCCGTGCCGTGCGAGTCCCGATGCGATCTGATCGCATCGGGACTCGCATAGCACGGCAATCGCCCCCGTGTGTACACACCATAACGGTCTACGCTTTAAGGATATTAGTACCTTAGTTTGCTTGTACCAACTGAGCACAAGCATGATTAGCCTTAAAATTTAGACTAAAATTTACTAAAGGTTCTAAAAATTAAAAGTAGTGTTGCCCATAGCAACCAATCAGATTCTACAATTTCTGTATTGCAGGCTGGAAAATGATAGACAGAATCTGGTTGCTATGGGCAACATCACCTCTTTTAATTTTAGAACCTTTAGTAAATTGACTCCTTATGCTGGGTACACACCAGGATGACAAGGGTCCGATCCCATCAATCTAGATCCAATTCCGACCGATTGGATGTAGATTGTGTGGTGATTGGGCCCTTTTCTGTCCTGTTGTGATCTGATTCCGATCGTATGCGCAGTCCCGCGGGTCGGTCGGTCGTTATTCAGATCCTACCTGCAGCAGGTAGGATCTGGAAACTACCATACTCCCGGGTGCGGGTCGCCATCGGATCGGAACCGCTCACGGTGCACATCGTGAGTGGGTCGGACGAGAGACTGACGACCCGCTCACAATGTGCATCGTGTTCGGGTCGTCCTGGTGTGTACCCCGCATTCCTTTTCCTTGTGGTCTAAGGACCTTATTCAGGTCCATTCGCATGGGGCCAATGTTTGTTTGCTTATGTGCATGCAGCGACAGCGAACAAACTGTTTGCTGGGTGCACGCACCCATCCTTTGTGGGTGGGGGGAGGCGGGGCAGCCTCATGCTAATAGTCCGATTGTGTGGGGGGATGGGCAGCACTTCCTTCAGAATGTGCACGCAGATCTAAGGTTGCTCTGAGCAACCTTAGATCTGCGTGCACGTTCCACATCATTCGATGCTCACTGATCATCGAATGATGTGGGTGTTCCCCCACAGGCTGTGAATGGATGTTTTATGTAAAACAACCATTCACACGCCGTGCAAACGTACGCGCCGTGCGAATGGTAGGTCATCGTACCACCATTCGCAAGGCGGGATCTGGTTGACTCTCAAGGATGCGAATTCGTATCCGAGCGAATCAACCAGAATAACCTCCTTTGGGGGGTATTCAATGTTGGGGCATGACTGTCAGGCTGGCCCAACAGATGTGACCCTGTCCCGTTCTCCGCCAGCTCGACAGTGATTTTGCAGGCGGGATTTAATGACCGGAGAAAAAAACAGATAAGCAGCGCTGTACAATTCTAGCTGTTAATAACAAGTGAATCCAATTTTGGCTAAAAAACAATGTAACAAAGTATAATTTAGCACCCAGCCCATCTCCTATTATCCCCATCC
The DNA here is from genome assembly GCF_055691185.1 of Crinia signifera. Taxonomy (NCBI): domain Eukaryota; kingdom Metazoa; phylum Chordata; class Amphibia; order Anura; family Myobatrachidae; genus Crinia; species Crinia signifera. The sequence goes on along the minus strand of NC_139221.1, from coordinate 289,791,149 downwards.
TACATAACCCTGCCTTTCCTCCAGGCATGCACAACACCGCATTCCTCCCATGGAGAGACAGAGGCATAATGTTTCTTAATGACATTACTAAAGATGAGACTTTTCCCCAGTTCTCTCAGATCCAAGCCGACTTCTTTCAGTTCCTCCAACTTAGACATCTCCACTCCACAGTGAAGCCTATTATCACCAACAGGCCCTTATCGACCTTTGAGGCACTATGCCTTAGACGGTCCACCACTAGAGGACTAATCTCTCATATACACGTTGCTCACTGATAAATCCACCCCCCAGCAACCCGCTTCTGAAAAGGCCTGGGGAACAGATTTAAATGGTTCACTAAGTGAAGAGGACTGGTCGGAGATTTGGGACAACGCTGCCTCAAGTTCTATATGTGTCAAAATTAAAGAAAACACCTATAAACTGATTTATAGGTGGTATTACGTTCCCTCCAAACTTAGCAAAATATATTCAGATGTATCGGACAGATGCTGGAGAGGATGTGATGCCGAAGGATCATTCATGCATATATGGTGGACATACCCTAAGATAGCAGAACTATGGAAAGAGGTTATCCAATACATAGAAAATCTATTACCTGCCCCCGTCCCAAACGACCCCAAATATTTGCTCCTACCACTAGATGTCCCATCTCTCTCCAAGCCACAAAACAAACTGATGCACCATGTGGTCTCTGCGACCACCTGCCAGATCGCAATGGATTGGAAAAAGCTGGCGGCTCCCTCCATGCACTCCATAATATCCCGCTTGTGGCATGTGTACCGCATGGAGTATATGACAAGCATCCTTAATCATTCTTCCAAAAAATTAAACTATTTTTAATCAGTATATGACCCCAAATATACTACCGTCACCATCATAAGACACCTAGGACCCAACCGTCTTCCTTCTTCCCCTTTCGTTTTCCTTCCCTTCCTATCTCTCTCTCTACACAGACTGGTTTCACTCTCTTCCCTTTCTCACTTATACTCTTGTCACAATTTCTTCTTATCTTTCTAAAAAACTGTTAAAATGAATCACGTATTTGTTTTGTTTTCTTATTGCACTACAGCTGTTTTTTCCATTCTAAACGTGGACTTTACTGCCTCTGTGTTATGGAGCTTTTTCTATATTGTATTGTGATTCGCAAATTAACACATTTTGAAAAAAAAAAAACAATGTAACAAATTTAATGGCACATATAATATAAAAATGAACAGTCACTCCAGGTTGGAATGAGGAAAAACAATATAAAATTGAAATATTTAAGATCAAGGTGTGGTGGAATATCAATATCATATAATATAACCTGCACTGGAATGGGCGTGAGTCCTTTAGGGTAAAGTCCTTGGGTGAACCGATTGGGGTTTCTTTTTGGAAGCCGCTGGAGGTTTGTGAGTCCTTTTTGAAATTAGGGTAGAGAATACCCACACTTGGAGTCACCTCGACGACAAATGCGGAAGAGAAAAGTATCCCAGTTGTAATGGGTTCTCCCAGGCTTTGGTCCTCAGGTCCAGAATAATCAGCAGGTAACAAGGTCAAGTCCTTGATAAAGCTGACAGGGGTCAGCAAAACGCGTAGGTGCTGTGTGGAATTACAACCTTCAAACCTGTCCGTTGGACATTGTTACCTGCTGATTATTCTGGACCTGAGGACCAAAGCCTGGGATTGGATTCAATGTTAAATGGTCCCTGAGACACGATTTTACATTGGGTCCAATGTTAAATGCCCCCCAGACCCCATTTTTTTATTGTATACCCACCCTGTTCATACCCCCAGTATCCAAGTGGGCATGGAGTTGATTTTATATAGCGTAGCGAGCCCCGCAATACATTTTATATATATAAAAAAATATATAAAATCAACTTCATGTCCACTTGGATACTGGGGGTATGAACAGGGTGGGTATACAATAAAAAATGGGGTCTGGGGGGCATTTAACATTGAATCCAATGTAAAAATCGCGTCGATCGCATCGCATGCGATTTGGTTGTATGCGATGGACTCGATTTTTCCGACCCGATCAAAAAATCGTGCGCCCAGATAATACATAAGTACCGAAAGTTGGGTATGTGAATGAGGGAAGAAAAGGTAGTTCTATGGGGCAGACTAGATGGGCAAAAGGGGCAGACTAGATGGGCCAAGTGGTTCTTATCTGCCGTCAAATCAAATTCTATGTTTCTATGTATCATCCTGCAGACCAAGGGAGAGAATGGTCAAAAACAGCAGCGAGGCCAAGGGGACTGATATGGATTCAGATGTTGAAGTTTTAAAATATTTTTACAGCCTTTGATGCAAAGTAATTTTCCCTCTATCCCTCAGTGAAGGGGAATCTGAATGCTCCAAAATACCAATACATTGTGAACAATGATTTTGCGTACAATTTTGTCCCAAGTTTGGGGAAAGTTCTTTTCCAACACGACTGTGCCCCAGTGCACAAAGCAAGAACATAAAGACATGGGGTGATTCTGATTTGGCCCCGTCCCGATGTTGGGGGGGGGGGACTGCACATGTGCAGACCCCCTGTGCGAACAAATTCGGCAAACTTATGGTCGACCATTCGACTGTATCCCGGTGGGGGGAGGGAAGAGGGTGGGCAGGGGAAAGCCCAGTGTTTTATGGGCGACCAGTGAAAACGTTGGTCGTTCCCCTGGGAACCCAAATGGGCCAATGCCTGCTCGGGGCACATTACGTCAGTGTGCACCCCCCTTTTTTTTCGACGAACTGCTTTTCACTGACTTATTTCGGAAGGGGAGATATTGTTTGATGGTAGAGGACCTTCAAATGATTTCTCTTCCCTTTGGCCGCATGCGATGGAATGTGTTCTTGGGCGCATCCTCTGGCATGTTACCAAGGGGATGTGGGCGGCGCTGGTGGGGGAAGAACTTCCCCGCACAGAGCCCTCACCTCCCCCTTTGGGTTGGACTGGAATGGAGATTGTGAGTCAGGCTTTCGTGTCTGACCTCATAAATGCTCTATAGAAGAATTGGGCACAATTTCCCACAGAAACACTCCACAATCTGGCGGAAAGCCTTTCAAGAAGAGTGGAAGCTGTTATTGCTGCAAAAGGGGAACCCTATTAAAGTATATGTACTGAATGCAATATCAGTACAGTCCCTGTTGGTGGCAGGGACAGCAATATATATCTTGAGGCTCTGTAGACTGATATTTCTGGAGCCCTTGCACCCCCCATCAGAAGCGGTCCCCGTGGCAACCAATAACCATATCCATTTTGGCAGCCGCCATATCTGACTGTGTGTACACACCCTTAGATCACGTGCTGTGCAGCCTCCATGTGTGGATGTCCCCAGCTTGTGTGGGTTAGGCTTTTGGCAAGACACAGTGGGAAACTCAGATTCACTGTTCTAATAAGAACCAAATTCAGGCTGATGCTACTGTCGCTCATAAAAGCCCTAAATCTACTTCTCCTCCCCAGATCCCACATCTCCAACCTCACCTTAATACCCAGCACTTCTGCTGCCTGCACAATTGACGGCTGAGCAGCCAGGGAGCACATGCAGCACAGACGACCGAGCGGCCGGGGCACAGTACATACGGCCGAGCGTCCAGGAGCAGTGGTATCAGCACAAGTTACCTGCGCTATATCGCTTCTCCCCGATGTATGAATGTGGCAATATCGTGTACATGACAAAGGTGCTAGATCAGGCAATGTATGAAAAGTCAGTAGCACGGACTATTCAGACACGCTACAGCTCTGTCCCCGGCTATGGCAACTGCAGTCTATGAGCTGCACAGGAAATCCAGCGAAAAAGTAGTCATGGATCCTCAAACTCATCTCCTCAATCTCCTCCGACGACGACTTTTACGTGTGTCTGAAAGGGATAACTCAACGTTTCAGCACTTCATTGTGCTTTTTTTTTTTTTTCCAGCTGAAGATTAAATGAAAGCACAATTAAATACTGAAACATTGAATTAATGATACCAGAATTTCATTAGCCCAGAGTGCCGCCACTGTAAGAGCTGGATACATATATTCCAAAAATCTGGCACTCCTTTTAAAATACTTTTGACTCCAAACAAACCTGTATGCTTTTCTTTACCTATTTCTTCCCTCTTCTCCACGGTGAGCGCTCTGCCATGAAGAATAGGGACAGACGTGACCCTAGATCAGGCATGTCCAACCTTTGGCCCTCCAGCTGTTGTGAAACTACACATCCCAGCATGCCTTGCCATAGTTTTGCTATTCGGGAATGCTAAAACTATGGCAAGGCATGCTGGGATGCGTAGTTTCACAACAGCTGGAGGGCCGCAGGTTGGATATGCCTGCCCTAGATCATCCCAGCATCACACTGTAGGATCTGCACAGGGCTGCATGAGCTTTCTGCTGCTGCGCTGCCATTGGCCATATGTTGAATAATTTGGGGTACTTGTGTATTATCACGGCGCCCACGAAATCGGCCGAAAATCGCATGGAAAAATCGGATGCGATTTTGCGGCCGATTTTTCACTTTTTCCGGTCGATTTGCATGCTGTTCCATTATTGCACACTCCCGATTTCCATCATAGTGCATCACATGCAATATAGTGGCATGTGATGCATGCCATGCGATGCATGTGAAGCGATTCGATTTGTAATTGTACAATCACCCTGATGGGTGCTTACAATGTTAAATGCACCACCATTGTTAACGCCAACCCCACTATCAACGCCAACCCGAAGTGTGGCAAGCCCGAAGCGTGGCGAGCCTCGCGGAATACATGTAAAGTAATCCGCGTCCACTCGCCACGCTTCAGGCTCGGTGGCTCGCTGCGCTATCTAAAATCAACTCCACGCCGACGTGGATAGTGGGGGGGGGGGGGGGGGGGGTATGAAAAGGTCGGAGGACGCGTACCGCCGCCGCTCGCCACGCTTCGGGTTGGCGTTGATAGTGGGGGTGGCGTTAACAATGGGGGTGCATTTAACATTGCGAATCACATCGCATCGCATGCCACTTGCTGGCATGCGTTGCTATGCGATATTTAATTGTACAATCAGGGGCATTTTCCCGAAAATCACATCGCATAGTACCTGGGGGTGTGCAAGGATGGAATAACATGCAAATCATCAGGAAATGGCCGAAAATCTGCAAAAAAAAAAAAAAAAAAAAAAAATCGGCCGAAAAATCGGATGCGATTTAGATGAAATCGGGCGCCGTGATAATACACAAGTACCTAATTTGGAATTCTCCATTTTGCCTAGCATGGTGTCGCATCTTATAAATCAATGGCAATAATGAATACAATCATTGAAAACATATTACTTTATTTTACATTAAGATTTACAATTGTAATACATGGCTTAATGTAATGTAAGGTGCATCGTTTTAGGACATTGATCCCAAAGCAGAATATATTTACATGGATCTTGATCCCAGATTGGTTTTACATTATATTACAGGCTTTTTTTTTTTTTTTTTAATTGCTATTTTACATTTGAGGGGACGTATACTTACATCGAGAAGGAAGACATACTTTGTTAAAAATCTCACAACTTTACAACTCATTGAGCTAAAATCTTTAAATATTAAATATGTGGCATCTCTCATTGGAGAAGGTTAAAAAGGCAGTACTGAGAAGTCCTACAGGCTGAACCCGGACACTTTCAGATGCTGAGCGTTGTTCCTGGCTTCAAAGTAGGTGGTGTCCGTTTCATCCTCGGGCTGCGGAATGAAGGGCATGGGCTGTTTGTGCAAGTTCTCCCATTCTATCCCAAGGAAGAGAGGGTTAACTTTCAGCTCTGCGGAAGAACAGAAACAGATGTTAATATAGACTACGGACCTATACTGTAAATCAGCCATTGTGTCCCGGAGGTAACCGACAGCTGAAACCATCGAAAATTCCGGTAATCATCTACAAAGTTTCCATAGAACTGTACTGGGCTGTGGTTTTACCTGCTGTCCATTTTCTGTATCTGCGTTATCAAAACAAATTCTTCTCTTCTAATACACATGGGCCCTTATTCTGGTTCATTTACAAAGGCAAATTCCTTGTGCACTGCAGGTGGGGCAGATGTAACATGTGCAGAGAGAATTAGATTTGGGTGGGATTTTACTTCAAAGCGAGATCTATATTGCAGTGTAAAAATAAAGCAGCCAGTATTTTCCCTGCACAGAAACAAAATAACTCACCAAATATAATTCTCTATGCACATGTTACATCTGCCCCCCTGCAGTGCACATGGTTTTGTCCATAGGTCCAAAATAATCAGCATGGATGGTGTAATGGTTAGCATTACTGTCACACAGCACTGAGGTCATGGGTTCCATACCCACCATGGATCTAACGTGCAGCGTTTGTATATTTTCCCCGATTTTGTGTAGGTTTCCTCCAGATACTCCCATTTTCTCCCACAATCCAAAAATATACTGGGGTAGGTTAAAAATGTGAATCCTAGTGTGATTGTGTGTGTGTGTTAGAGACTATAGATTGTAAGCTCCACTGGAGCAAGGACTAATGTGAATATTCCAATATTCTCTGTACAGCGCTGCGGAATATGCATGCGCTATATAAAAGAACTGGTAATGATAAATATACCTGTACATCAGCAAGTTCAAACAGGTGCCAACATCAACTTGACTGCGAGGGAGCGCGGCAATGCGTGACCAGAGTGTGATACTGAACACGAACATTTGCAATGGACGCATCCAGTGAGAATGTGAAGAATTCTCATTGGATAATATAAGGGCCATTAGAACACAACAGTGCTATGAGCTGCTGCATTACAAGGGGTCTCCTTTTATTGGGCGTTCGAGCGCATGCTGTACACAGTGAATTATGGACAGACCCATTCCAGTGTTACAGTATCTAGAAAGGTCACGTCTGTTGTTGTGTACAAGCTCAATGCATTACATATCACACTCAAGTCCAATGTGTATTTATTTGTAACGATCTGGGGAAGATATGGTAAAGTTCTCCTAGACATGTCTGACACGCTGAGCTAGAACCTAACCAATGGTGCCATGTATCCAACAATAATGTGCATCCAGCCAAGTGCACAGATACAGGCAGCCCAACACACAATGTAGATTACATGTGAATGTACACACCTGTATCCATGCACGCACTGCTGGAGCAATTACAGACAGCTTGCATGTACCTCTGCATTGGCCCCTTCATCTCTCTCTTACAACGTGCGCACGGTGCCCAGCAACTAAATGTGGGTCACTGCCTTGGTTGAAGGGCGAGCCATCCCACCTTGTGTGAATGTTAATTTATATTGTCAGCATAGTTTATTTTATATAGCTCTAGAATACCCCTTTCACATTGCACATGCTAATTCGCACAAAGGATTTAAACAGGGGTCCATCCCTGGAGCGACTTGGCATGTGCGCTGTTTGCTGCTCACAGCGACCCGGTTTATGGCCCTACACTACACTTTTTTTAATCCCGGGTCGGATTATTGGGCCCGGGATATTCTATAAATGGCCCTCGCGCAACTCATGATGACCCAGGTTATTTGTGCGGTGTGAAAGGGGTATTACTGTACACAGATATAATACACACTGGTACTTTGTAAAGGGATAAAGTACAAAAAATGATCACCCCTCATGGTTTCCCAATGCAAGACAGTCTAGCAAGAACACAGACATTGTCACGCAGCAGTAGCGGTAACTTCAGCCACTGTACTGAATCCTCTCACCTTTCAGTCCGGCTCTTTTTGTGTGGTCCAGGGTGAGGAGAATTTCTATAGCGCTCTGAGAATTGACTGAGAGGGATTCATCATCCTCTGGCCACGGAATATCTGCAAGTAACAAACACTTGTTATAATGATATTTGGGGGGCATATTTAATCCCGGGTCACGACTGTCGATCCGACCAGACAGCCGAAACCCTGGCACGTTTTTTTTTGGGGGGGGGGGGGGTTTGCTCGATTGCATATCGCCAGTCGGGATTCAATATCCCGTCTGCCAATAGGAAAAAAGAGGGTGTGTCCACGTAAACTGCCATGGATTGACGAGATACGCCCCTGATCCACAAAATGAGCCTGACCGCTTTTAAAGTCGGGCCTGTTAGGTCGATCGGCCTCTTCAATGCTGTCGGGGCAAGACTGAATTTAATAGGCGCCCGCTATTTCCCCTGTTGGAAATAGCAGGCGCCTATTCAATGCTGTCTTGCTCGACCGCATTGAAGAGGCAGATTGACAGAACAGGCCGGCCTTTAAAAGCGGTCAGGCTCATTTCGGAGATAACGGCCGTGAATTGTCACGATTAAAAAACCCCCTTGGTGCTTTAGCATCTGCCGGAAAGTTTTCACAGTATTTTTGTAAATGGACATTGATATTTGAATGGCAACTATCACCACAATACAGTGTATGCAATCTTAATTCATAAAGGATTAAGCCACAGAATCCAGTTTAAGGCTCACCGCTGGCTACAAATGAATAGGCCTGGGTACTGTAACAGGCCCATGGTAAACCAGTTTATTGAATACCCCCTCCCTGTCCCAACACTACTTTCTGTAACAAGAAATACAAATATAAAAATAAATCGCGTACCTCTCTTCAAAATATTCTGGAAGACTAGAGCTGGGGTCTCATCATTAAATGGGGGAATGCCAGTTAGAAACTCAAACAGGCAAACGCCGAGGGCCCACCAATCCACAGCAGGACCTAGAGAAAGACATACAAGCAACCTTATATTTAGTACCACAGACAAATGCTGGGTAACATATCGCCAAGGTAAGAACCAACCTCTTTGCCTCCAGTACGGGTTGATGTATCCTACAGCCTTATTAGTATAGAATACACTGGTGATGACAGATAAAGCGGTCACATAGGATTGATGTAAGTGTAAAGAAGTTGCGCTTAGTAGAACCTCCCAGGTTCTTTAATTGCAGAGTTTTTAAAGGATGCACTACACAGATCCCAGAATACAGACATAAAAACTCTGCACAATCCACCCAAATATCAAATAAACACTATTGTAATTGTAATAAATAAATGTATAAAGACAGTTTTATTGAATAAAACAATTATAACAATTGATAGGAAATTCATGTGTCAATTTATGTACATCTAACAAATAAAATGTAATAACTGAAAAAGAATATATTGGAATGAGATTGCTCTCTCGCTTTGCTAGATGTATCCTAATACCGGTATACAGACAAGTAGTATACCAGTATTAGGATACATTTAGACAAGAGAGAGAGCAATCTCATTCGAATATATTATTTTTCAGTTATTACATTTTATTTATTAGATTTACATAAATTTACATATGAATTTCCTATTAATTGTTATATATTTTTAAATCTTTATTACAATAGTATTTGATATACGGATGGATTGCGCAGTGTTTTTCTTTCTGTATCTGTAAGAGAACTTGTATACACATGATTACTGGCAGCACCTACAGCACTGCCTCCTTTGTCTACTGGAAGGGATTATAACATGGGGTATAATAAATGAATGGTATCCAACAGGTGGGACTGGGCTATTGAGCTGTAACAGTTTCATAGGTGTAATTCCGGTCTGCTTTTCTCCATCATAGGTGAACGCAACAAATACACGACATACGGAATTAGCTACATTATGTTCGATGTACCGCTCCAATGTCGGTCATCCATTGGATTAGGCTTTTTTTCAGCACATGATCAGCAATCTGATGGACTGCCACGCTAATATTCATAAAAACCGGCAGATGTCGAAGCAAATATGGGTGGGGCTTGAAAGTTGGTTCACCATGCTGCTAAAACCAGTTACTTGTGTGAATAACACAATACACAAATATAGCAGTGCTACACAATAATATACATCCTATGGCAGGTATTGTAAAGGTAGTGTGCAAGCTGTCACACTTCCTTTGAAAAAGCTGCCATAGGATGCAGCGAAACGCGTCAGGTGCACCACCATGGTTAAATAACAACTATTGATTGAAACATTGGATTGGCAAACATCTACAAAAAGTATGTTATTGTGTAGTGCTGCTATATTTGTGTGTTGTGATATTGTGTTAATTTTCTTGTACCTTATTTCAACGACTAATAAAAACTTACACATTGTTGCCTGATGCAATCAACTCCACAATAAACTAGAAATAGAGTTTTCACAGGCTGCAGGTGTCCACGTCTCTGCTGTAGGTGGAGATCTCTAGCGTTCAGTGAACAGTGACTGGCAGGCCGTACCGTCCACTGGTTCCTGCTTGTCTCACCATGAATAAACCATCTTAGCAAATCCATGCATAACATGCAGCAGAACCAAGCAATGCTTAGCATAGGCAAATATAAAGCATGTACTAGTTTTGGGGCCACACACACCGTTCACTATTACGCCACTGCCGTGAAGGGGATAGAAGTAGAACCTTAGCGCTGCAAAGCAATAAAGCCATTGGTTGTAGCAGCCAGGAAGCTCAGTGAGGAAGGGCCTGATTCTGGTTCACTTTCAAAAGCAAATTCTCTCTTTAATGGACAAAACCATGTGCACTGCAGGGGAGGGGGGCGGAGAACAATATAACACCCAAACTGAACTCACTCTGCACATGTTTCATCAGCCCCACCTGCAGTGCAGCATGGTTTTATCCATTAGAGAAAGAATTTGCTTTTGCAAGTGAACCAGAATCAGGCCTGAAGTCCGTGTACACACACCTTTACTTCAGAATAATCAGGTACTTGCTGCCAAGCTGGAAGTCACTGTATCCTATTATTTTAAGTTTTAAAAAAATACAAAAAGCCACCTCTGATTGGTAGGAATATATAAATATTGCCCAGAGCAGGCATTCCCAACCACGGTCCTCAAGGCACACCAACAGTGCAGGTTTTAGTGATATCCAGGCTTCAGCACAGATGGTTAAATCAGAATCACTCAGATACTAATTAAGTCACCTGTGTTCAAGCCTGGATATCACAAAAACCTGCACTGTTGGTGTGCCTTGAGGACCGTGGTTGGGAATGCCTGCCATAGAGGATTAAAATTGAATCACCACTTATCCTTTTGTAGTACAATTTTTTGTGTGCAATTCAAATAATCTAGTTTAAGTTAATTGTAATTTTTTTTTATTCAAAAATGGTCTACATTGAATGTTGAACGATGTTAAATGTTCTTATTTTAAAATGGCTCACCATTGGATCTGCTACTAGCGCTAGGGCTGTTGAGCCTGACTAGAAGTTGCCCTTGAAAGGGTTAAAGCCACTCCCCCTCTGCAACCCTCCTGGAGTCATCATTAAGTAGAGCGCACAGCACCCAATTCCTTACACCTCGCAGATTCTGGTTAGGGGGAAACCATTAACCCTTTGAGTGCCAATTGAATTGTCAAAATTGGTGTGGAAATTGCCAAGCAGACATTTTTATTCATCATAATGATTTTTTACACATTTTTTAATTTATATAACAAATGTGAGAGACGCCGGCATTTATTATCCGATATTTTTCACATCTCTCACAGAGATGTTGCCACTCAAAGGGGTAAGAACAGAATTGGGGGAGGTTAGGAGTCTGCATGCTGCGTGTCAGGTGGTGAGATCTGAAGTTAGTAAAAAATTGCATATCATGGGCACGGAGGTGATTCTGAAGTGCAAGAGAGGTTCTCCAGAAGAGAAGAGGGGCTAGGCCTGAGTGGAGCCAAACCACAGACTGCCTTACATTCCAGTGCTCATAGACTAGGGGGCGATTCCACAGCGTTTTGGTCACTTCATTAGATTCTGGCGATAAATCAGGTAAAAATGTTAAAATCACACGCGTTTGTCATCAAGTCCAATGTTATGCGCGGTTCCGTGAGCATAGCATCGGAGCCTGAAGATCGCATGGGCTGCACAATAGATATATCGCATCACCAAGCCTTTCAGCAGGCTTGGCTGAGATTGCATACGATACATTGTTTGCAAAAGGACTTTCCCCTCGGAAAGTCTCCCTAGTGTATGACTAAGTTAAGAACAATTTCTGGACACAGGTCTCAACGTGAGCACTATGTATAGTTATAGGGCGAGATTTAGTGGGTTGACCGTTTTTGAGAAAAAATGCGATTTTTTCTGAAATCGCCCTATATCGCCGTTTTTTTAAATCGCATTTTTGCCGCGAATTCGCATATTTAATGAGGTGTGTATTCCGGCATGAAAAGTGTGAGAAAGTGCGATATAGGGCGATTTTGGGGATGAAAAGTGCGATTTTTTTAGTCATGAAAAGGTGCAATTTTGGTAAAATGTGCGATTTTGTGATAAAAAATAAAATAAAAATTGGCGTGAGGTCCCCCCTCCTGTACATAACCAGCCCCGGGCTCATTGAGCCGGACCTGGTTCCAAAAATATGGGGGAGAAAAAGCGTAGGGGCCCCCCGTATTTTGAAACCAGCACCGGGCTCCAACAGCCCACAGTGTCATGCCAGAGCCGGGGGACATTTTTACACAAGGTCCCCCGGCCGTACCATGAGCACCGTGGCTGGTCAGCCTTGGACGGGGTACCTGGAGGAGTGGGGACCCCCCCAATAAAGGGGTCCCCCCCCCCCCAGGCTTCACCCGTCCAGGGCTTAAGCCCGGGCTGTCACCGGTGTCCCTGGCCATTGGACGCCGGCCTGATAGTGTTAAATTCACATTCCTAACATTGCTGAATACAGGAGAACTACAAGTGCCAGCAGACCTCCCCCGCATGCTGGGACTTGGAGAACCACAAGTCCCAGCATGCGGGGCATTAATGGGCCCGCTGGGACTTGTAGTCCACCTGTAAAAAGAATGTTAAAATAAAGCACACACACAGAAAAGTAAAACTTTATTACATACATACACACATTTCACTTTTACACCAATATACTCACCGATCCAGGATCCAGCGTTGGTCTCCCTTCTGCTGCAGACCCCCTCCCCCAGTGTGAGTGCCACGACAACTATGCAAAATCGGCAAAGGCGCCCACACAGAAGCACTGCACATGGGCATATGAGCATATGCACATGCTCAGAACATAAACAAACATCAGTCCCCCTGTGCAAACACGCCGGGGACCAAGGTGACCAGAATCAGGGCCTCTGGCTTCAAACCTGCTAATTTGTGTTGTCACTAAGGATTTTCTCTGAGAAAAAGTCTTATGTTGATAGGATAAACTCCTGTACGAATGTGGTTTAGCAGACTAGTGATTTGAAATAAAATCCCAGCAAATCTAAATTAGTGAAGCACCTGACCATAAATTAGGCTATGTTAGAGCCCTGTGCCCACTGGGGTCAAGGATGTATTAAGGGATTTACCAAGGATGGCAGGACTTCTAGAACATGGGCTGTGGTTTTGGGATACTTCTTATATGTCAATAGACTGCTCCCCAACATGGTACGCAAGTTTCCACTACTGTACTGATGGACTTTTGATGAGTGTATTATGAAACTTGGTACCATGACGTAGTGAGGTCCATTTACTATAATACAAGGTATCATATTATTATTATTATTAGGCATGGTGTTTACTGCAGCATCCCACTACCAAAGCACCAATAGTAACTCACCAGATGCCAGGAATCCTGTGTGTACAGAAGATACATGTTATGGGTAAGCATCCAATATTTATGTATACAATAAGTACAAACACTACTAAAAAAGGAAAAACATAAAAAATTAAGCCTTTAAAAGGGTGATAACATTTCATTACTATTTTGCGCCTTCTTTTACAACAGCTGTAACCATGGAAACAGACTGTATCCCCTACCAACTAGTGTCCGACAAATAGCAGCAGTGGTGTGTTTCAGAGGTTTCACCAGACCAATACAGGCAGATGTCTTATTTCAGGTCTTGTGAGTGACCACAGGGACTTAAGTCACCGATATTATTTTCATTTGGCAAAAAACATTTTAGAACAGAGAAAACTTTAATAATCGTAACCAACAGCAACAAAACATTCTTCCTGTAATGGACTGATCCTAGCTTACAGCGGCTTGCCGTGGTGTACAGTTCACTTGAACAGTGATGATTAGAACATTAAGGACTGAAACTCACCGTGCGATTTCCCTAGTAACAACTCGGGAGCCAAGTAGTCCGGCGTGCCGAGAATTTTCTCCTTCTCAATTTGTGCTGCCCCCCTCCGTACACTCTTTGGGGTTCTATAGGGAGTCTCGGCCTGACCCTGAAAAGAACGCAAGAGCGGATAATCTCTGGTCACATTTACAAGGCAGAATTAAACATTAAGGTGTAGAAATGTTCTATTACTGTACATGTGTCCTCTTACCGCCATTCTTTTTCCACCGTATGGCACCTCACATTCTAAAGCTTAGCAAATTTGGCAATGACAACACCATAAAAACCTACAGTCTGCATTTACTGTAAAAAATTTAGTACTTTCGTAGCGTTCAAGGTTTCACTGGGCCGGACAATGAGAAGAAATAATATGGTAGCCGAACATGGAATAACATCTTGTAAAGTAGAGAACCTACCACATTGAATGAGGGGACTGCTCGGTTTATTTATGTCATTATGAACGTGGGGGCGGGACGGATGGACATGACTTTATATGTGGTTTGTGACATCTGCAGTACGGGGGTATTCGTTTCTGGTGATCCCCAGAACATAACAGCTAACAGGACACATTGTTTGAAAGTGGAGAATTCCCCCTTTCATAGGAGACGGTCTCCGAGTGCATGTTAAGTGACCTCTATCACCAGAAAATGGCCATTAAAGGGACCACATCAGTTGAAAGAAAGGACTTTCCTGGAGATATTACCCCATACATGTCCTTCAAAACAATCTGCTCAGAACCCACATGAGCACCAGAGAATAACATCACATTATACAGGAGTTTCTGCATGTATTTTAATGCTCCTTCAACAATTTGCAGGGTTTTTGAAAGTTTTGCCCCTTTTATCCTGAAAGGGACTAAATTCATTGAGGGACCAATGGTATTATATCATCTCCACCTCCTCCTGGGGCCAAGTGGCATCAACTATTTAAGAGGGGGGGGGGGGGGGCTTTTAGTTAGGTTCCCAGTCCCCATTTAAACAACTGAGTCCCCATTTTAGAACATATGACCCACTTGTCCTTAGCATTACAAAACGTTTTGTACCTACAGCTCCCGATCAGTAAATACTAACTTTACAACTACTTAGGGGCTACACTACCCTCTGTCCTACATACTACATTTTAATTACAGCCAGGGCTGTAAGTAGAATCATTTAATCACCAGCAAAAGAAATCTACACAGAGCCACCTCCTACTAGGGGAGAGAGGGGTCAGTAAAATGTAACACGTAGGTGACCGTGTATAAAACTACTGTAATACGACATAGGCGGCAGTACGATAACTGTGTAGGTAACAGTGCAACTGTAAAGACCCCATACACTATTGAGACTTCTTCCCTGGACAAGTTGCAGTCGATTCTCCTTGAGCCATAGTGATCTATTGCATGCTGTCCTTTTGTATGCGATATATTGCATGCGATCCCATTCCCCACTGCTGGAAGGCTGTCTGAGATCAGGCCTGCTGACACATCCGACCGCTGACTCAGACTCCAATGCGCTCAGGGCCGTGCATCGGATGTCAAACGCTTTACAACCGATTTCTTGGCCCGAACTGTTGGAAATGGGTGAAAAGTGGCCAAATCGCACTAACTTAACTATTAGAAGAGATTACTAGATTCTTAAAAGGATATAGCCTTCATCATCAATCGCTCCCATTCCCGACTGCAGGACTTTATACGGGCTGCACCCACTCTGTGGAATGCCCTCCCAAGCACAATAAGGGGGGTATTCAATGTTAGGGTCACGGCAGTCGAGCTTGCTCGACCGCCGTGACCCAGTCCCGTTCTCAGTCAGCTCGACCGAGAACACGCAGGCGGGATTCAATGTCCCGCCTGCCGGGGAGCGAAAAGGGGGCGTGGCCGCGAGTTGCGGCTGGGAAGAGGCGAGCTGCAGCCGGCAGCTCGTCACTTCCCGGCCGTTCTCGGCAGAACGAGCCCGACAGCTAGTGATGTTGGGGCTTGTTCTGCCTGAGATACCCTGCTCAATGCTGTCGGGGAAGACAGCATTGAATAGGGCCCGGCGGAGATTGAATATCCCCCTAAGAATCTCCTCCAGTCTCCAAACCTATAAGCGTTCCCTAAAAACTCATCTCTTCAGGCAAGCTTATCAAATTCCAGAACCAGTCATAGAACCTTGCATTCTGGTGGAATCGATGCAATAAAGAATACAGTATCTATCCTTATGTATCAATGCCTATTTCCCTATAGATTGTAAGCTTGCGAGCAGGGCCCTCCTACATTTTGACTGTCTGTAAATACCCTGTTTTGTTGTATCACTGTCCCCTTTGTAAAGCGCACCGGAATATGCTGCGCTATAGAAGAAACTTAATAAATAAATAAATCAATGACCATCTGGCTCTCGGAATTAGCTTCTATAATTAATTCCATTATTCCTTTAAAAAAACTACAAATTTGCCACAATTTTGCCACGAGCACTTATGAAACAAGCAGTAATTAAATATGCACAAGACCTTATTTATGGCTTCAATCATTTATACCTGGAAATTCTTGTATGTTCTGTCCTTTTGTGCTGGCGTAACAGTCATCGGGTAGGTTCCTGTACAACCCAGAGAGAAAGGTATTTTGTCTACTGACCCAACACTGATTCGGGAGGGTTCTGAGAGGTTTGATCCATTAATGGTGCTGTTGTAACTTCTGAAACCCACAACCGCTCTCTTTGCGGCACTGGGTAACTTCCTAGTTGGGGCTGGAGACGCCCAGACATTACTGTCCATTACAGGTAAAACACGTCCAATGGTCTTGCCCTCTCCTTGCTGCTTGTCCTCACGTATGGGAGCTACATAGTCATCTTGCAGAGTTGAGCCCTCATTGGCCTCGTTCGGAGACTCAAAAGAAAGTTCTTTCATGCTTCTATCCACATCAGAGAGCTCTTCATCCACCAATGGGTCTGAAACAGATGGTTTAGGCGAGGAACTGGGTTTCTCGTTGGGACTTGGTTTCAAAGACCCATTGTTGTCTGATCCAGAGTTTGAACTATTCTCATCTAATTCACCCAACAAGTTCTTGGCCACTGGATTATCCGACCCCGGTTTCTCCGGAGTTGCCGGAGCCGGGACAAACTTCTCTTCTTGCTTATCACGCACAGCATTTTGTCGGAGATTAGCAAGAAAAAGGGACTCAATTTCCACAGTTAGACCTGTGCGTGAATGGACTGGGGCATCTGTGATTTGGAACGCACGCATATACTGGGAATTATTTTTCTTTTCGTTAATATCCGGCCTGGGGCTGGTTTCGACTAATGAAAAACTCCTTTTTGTTCCTGATCTTTCAGGTTGTTCATCTTCATTGTAGTTTATGGGATCCAATGAAGAACTTGGCAGCCAAGGAGGAGATACTGGAGATCTGTGGAATGGTTTCAGCTCCCTGAAATTAAAGTTTTCCTTCTCTTCGTGCATGTTGGGATCATACAGACATTTCCGGATTAATCCTTTTGCATTGACATTACTGATTGGAGTATCCTTAAGTTCATTAGGTCGGTGCTGGGCGTCAAATTTCTTGCGATTTTCACGATAAACAATGGGAGAGATGTTGGATTCCAAATCCTTCATGTAATCAGCAACTTTCCCCAGTTGGATATTGCTCAATGACTTTTCAGACAAACTAGTCTTTAATCGACTGGAATTAAAATACTGCGGTCCTTCCGGATCCTGGAAAGAGGAATTAAAAGGGAAGCACTGAAAACTAGGGAATATTACAGTCACATTAACATAATATGAAGTAGCCCAACTATCTAGTGGTAAATGTGAATAATAACATCAATAATGATATGAGGGATAACTCAATGAACAATGCTTAGTACATTCATGGATCAGATTATACACGATATGGGGATATTATTTACCAATCAGCTTTTCAACTCTAGGAAGATCGCAGAGGGATTTATAATGACAAGAACAAACAAAATGCAATGGGTCGCCATTAAAAGGTTATTGTCATTTTAATTCCCAAGGGCAAAACCATTGAAAAATCTCTGGCTTTATCAACTCTTGGAATGTATAATTCCCGGTTGTGGTATGGGGCTCACCTACCCTTAGTATGAAAAATGAAACCACTTAAAGAGCTACTAAAAATGTTTTTAGAAAAATCGGTACTTGTGTAGTAGCACGGCGCCCGCGATTTTGATTGTAAGCATCGGACGGAAAAAATTGCGTCGATCGCATCGCATGCCAACCAAATCGCATGCGATGGACTTGACCGACCCGATTTTTACATTGGAATCAATGTAAAATGGTCCCTGAGACCAGATTTTGCATTGATTTTAATGTAAAATGCCTTAAAACACCCCATTTTAATAGAAACCCATGCCCTCCATTGTTAACGCCACCCCGGTATTGATGCCAACCCGAAGCGTGGCGAGCGCAGTGAGCCCGCGAGGGGCGGCGGTACGCGTCCTCCGACCTTTTCATACCCCTACTATCCACGTCGGCGTGGAGTTGAGAATAGAAAGTGAGGCGAGCGCAGCGAGCCACCGAGCCCCGCGAGGGGATGCAGATACCTTCACAGGTATCGCATCCCCTCGCGGGCTTCACAGGTATCCGCGTCCCCTCGCGGGCTTCACAGGTATCCGCGTCCCCTCGCTGCGCTCGCCACACTTTCTATTCTCAACTCCATGCCGATGTGGATAGTGGGGGTATGAAAAGGTCGGAGGACGCGTACCACCGCCGCCCCTCGCGGGCTCGCCACGCTTCGGGTTGGCATTGATACCGGGGTGGCGATAAAATTGGGGGGGGGGGGGGGACGACATTAACCATTCACATATTCAATGTGAAATGGGCCATATTGGCCCATTTCACATTGTCACCTATGTCAAATCGGGTTGATCGCATCGCGGGCCATTATAATGGCCCGAGACGGACGCGATCAACCAGATCAACAGTGACTCCCTTCTACCTTCCCACTTATCTCTGTGGGAGTGTCATCTGTTCTGCTGTCTCCCACCAGTGGCTCCTGGTGGTGTGCATCTTCATGGGTCCCCGGAGCAGCCTCCAGTCTGCTATGGGACAATGACACTGGATCCCTCTGCAGCTGCCAGCGGCTTCTGGGTTATCTCGTCCTGCCTTGTGGTGGCTCCCGGATTCAGGTCCTGATTTCAGGCACTTAATCCCAGCTGACAGCAGTACTGTAGCTAGGCGAGCTACCCAAACTATGACTGAGCTACTGGTAGCTTGCGAGCTACAGGTTGGAGACCACTGGTCTAGTGTGTACGCACCGTATCTTTAATGATGCGCGTTCCCAACTTAACTATGTGGAATTTGTAATACAGTTACCTTCCACATTCCAAAAGTATACTGGTATCCTAATTGGATCCCAATGAAAATGAACTTGTCTGTTTGTCCGTGTACACATGTGGTAAGCAATACAGATTGTAAGCTCCACTGGAACAGAAGCTGATGAGAATGACAAAATACATTAAGGTGGCCAATCCTGGGATCGGCGGGATCGGCGGGATCCTGGGATTTGGCCCCAAAATGTCCGGGATTTCAATCCCAGGATTGGAGTATCCACTCCCGGGATTAGATTGCGCATGCGCACTCTAATGCCGGGCAGCAGCTGAGCACCCGCTCAAATGCTGCCCGGCTGTTCCCGACCCTGGCATGCGGCCTGGGCAGCGTGACTAGGTCATAAATCACACTGCGCGGGCCGCACCTCCGCCGCCAGAACCCTCTGCATACTGACGATTGCTTCCGGCTCCACATACAGTAGGAGGTCACACACGTGCCCAGGATAGCACCTGCTGACCTTCTCCTCCTGGCTGCTCCCCCCGCAATGCTAACTCTTGTGCAGCTCCCCCTAGTACAGGGCTGGGCAACACCGGCCCTCCAGATGTTGATGAACTACACACCCCAGCATGCCTTGCATCAGTTTCAGCATGGCCACATAGCAAAACTAATGCAAAGCATCCTGGGATGTGTAGTTCACTAACATCTGGAGGGCCGGTGTTGCCCAGCCCTGCCCTAGTAAGTAAGTGTGGGGGATGGGGTGATTTTTTTTATTAGAGATGCCAATTCCAGGAATGAGCATTTTTCAATCCCTATTCCCAGGTTTAAAAAAATACCCCGGGATTGGCATCCCTAGTTTCCATGCAGCCAACACCGTTGACTAGTTTCTTACTAACCTGGTTGCCATTTTCCCATTTTGGACTACTGCAATAATCGGACTCCATACTTGATAGACACAGATGGGAATGACTGCTGGCACTAGATGTACCAAGCCGTGCCCTGAACTTGAGGAGGTTTGGCGTCAGGCATTTCACCGGCATACTAGGACTAGACGTATTTACTTCAGGATCTGAAAAAAGAATATCAG
Organism: Crinia signifera; assembly: GCF_055691185.1. Lineage (NCBI taxonomy): Eukaryota > Metazoa > Chordata > Amphibia > Anura > Myobatrachidae > Crinia > Crinia signifera. The sequence goes on along the minus strand of NC_139221.1, from coordinate 289,770,908 downwards.
CAAAGTGATGAGAAAGCGTCAGCTGAGCAGTGATCAGGGTTAGTAGAAGGATCGATCCAATAGCACGGTGCCCATACACTACAGCACGTGCCATCCCCCTTGTACCACCAAGCACCTTCTCGGGCAGCATACACCGTATGTGGTCCTTTTACATAATATGTATCGTACAAGATCCCAGCAAATCCTAACAAATTACCCCCTCTTTTTTTTTTCTCTCCAATCGGGATATCAGATTGGATCACAACCGGTCAGACAAAAACACACTGGTTCAGTGAAGCCATTGTGTTTTTGCCCACTGCAGCCCCGTTTACGCTGATAGGCTGCAGCATACGCCTGAGACTTAAGGTGCCCATACACTAGTAAGATTTATCTTCAGATCTGGCTGGTTGGAACAAAAACATGGCTATGGATGAGTGACAGTTTGTCAGTTTTCCAGCATTTCCGAACAAATGGTCAACTGTCATTTGCTATCATCCATAACCATGTTTTTTTTCCAACCAGACAGATCTGCATGTGTATGGCCAACTTTACAGTCTAGAGGGAGGAAATAAGCCATAGCATGCGCTGACTTACCCCCTTTCAGACAGAAAAGTCTGAAAATCCTGGCAAATACACAGCATTTGAAATGCAGTGTCTTATTGCCGGGAGCAGCCTGACCCCCTTCACACAGAAGCACAAATTAGTGGGTTGAAAATTTCTACCCGGTAATTTGCTGAACAACACTGGTATTTCTTCTGTGTGAAAAGGTCAACCCAGGTCATAAATCCCGTGTCCTCGACCCTGGTCAAAGACACGGGATTTATGACACGGGTGTGCCCTTTCACACAGAAAAAGGACCCATCTTATTCACAAAATTACCGGGTAGAACTGCTTTACCCGGCAATTTTGTTGTCTGAAAGGGGTATTACCGGGGCTAATAAGATAGCCCTAAGTGAGCCTTTTACCCATGATCTGCGATCTCAGGTAATATGATAAACCGGCCTATGTTAGTGGAAATGACTTACAATTTTAAATAGGATATGTATTGTATGGTCACCTGCACCAAGGGCAGGTCTGGTGTAACATAGAAAACACTTACATGGAATGAGGAGCTTATTCACTTTAGTTGAATTTTCTTTCATTTTTATTAATATAGAAGGAGTCACGATTTCCCCTGTAGTCTTATTGTGCGCTGGAGTCACTGTGGTGGTACACGACTGCACCTTCCCATGGACTGGAGAGTTCTAAAATAAAAAAAAATAAAAAAGTATTTTTTTTTTTTTTTATGTGAGGAAGACGACATGAGTGAAATAATGTACATTTGCCCCTCCTGCAGTGCACATTATTTTGCCAATTTTGAGAACTAATCTGCCTCGCGATCAGGTCTGAATTGGGCCCAATGTGTCAAATACAATATTTTTCTTAACTTTTTGTAGCCCAGTGAGTTTTACAGGTATCTCCCATGGTTATGACTGAATTGTTAAGAGGAGAGTTTCATAAACACTGTCCTCAAAGCCCCTTATAGTCTCCCTGAAGTTCTAAGGGCTATTTCACACGCTCCAGCTGACGAAACTCAGCACGGCCAAAAGCCGTACCGTACACAGTAGTTAACATTGGACAGCATTGTGTCCTTTCACACGGAGCCAATCACTGCTTGGCCATGGGGTTGCAGCCGGATGTCTTCATTGTATGGCACGGCTTTTGGCCAATCGCTGTTTCACCGCCTGGGGTCAGCCGGAGCGTATGAAATACCCCTAAGAACGTCTCCCTCTAGACCAGGCCTAGCCAACCTGTGACTCTCCAATTTTTGTGAAACTACAGCTGGAGAGCCACAGGTTGGCCAGCACTGCTCTAGATTGTAAGCTCCTTGGAGCAGGGCCCTCTTCCCTCATACTTCAATTATAGTTCCCTTACTAAACAACCATCTTTACCCGCATCTCTTCTCACATGTTTATTCTTCTCTACCAATGGCAACCTGCCCCTGGTGGGAAGCAGATTAAAAGACCTACAGTGGACACTAGGTAGACACTCAATATGTCGACACATGAAAAAGGCGACATAAGAATTTAACTTTTTTGGGGGGACTTTCACACTTAACCAATGCAATTGGGAACGGTAAAGCATGCCGAGCAAAACACCAGGCCCGAAGCATGGAGAGCTTAGAGAGGGTATGAGTTACACTAATTGGGGGTCCATGTTGTTGTCTAAACCCCCCCCCCCCCCCCCCCCCAAAACAGAAAAAAAAAAAAAAACACACACATGAAAAACTTATGTCAACCTTTATATGTGTCGACATTTTGACTGTCTAACCAGACACTGTGGACCATTCAATTCCCACACCCCCAGCCCACAGAAGCATGCAGACAACTCCTTTACTTTCCCGCATCTCAACTGTATGGTGTACGGCACGGTACACCATGTGCTCGGTTTTAGTTTTTCAGTTACTGTTCTGTGTTCCCTGTATTGTTCTAATATGTGCCCTATGTACGGCGCTGTGTACCACTTGTGGCACTTTATAAATAAACCAGAATAATAAATAAGGACGTCCATGCTTCTCCACTGGGCTGCACAAGACTCCCTATAGTCGTTAGGGGTGTGGGTGACACATAACACAAAAGGGTACTTGTTAGCTAGATACATAAACAGTTGATCTGTGCGTTATATCTCCATACATACGCTCCCCTACTGTATATACCGATGCCCAGTCACAATATGTAATCATTTATTACATCCTTCGTGATTAATACTTACAAACCCCAGGGAACTTATAAGAGAAAGCACTTGTCCTGGGGTACGGAAATAATCTTTCTTAGGTTTAGCCATTGAAGGGGTTGTTAAAATATCGATCATGTTAAGCTCTAAAAAAAAAGAAAAAAATAATAATAATTAAAATATATAAAAATTAGCTAAAAAACAATACATACTAATCACCTTTCAATGCTGCAAGAATTAGCACGTGTAATGCCATTGTGTAATGTAGAACATTTGTAAAGGTTTATGCAACAGTGTAGAAAGTTGGCACTGCCGACAGTAATCTTACATTGGATTTTCTGGATAGAACTAGAAAAAAGATACTTATAATCCTATTGGCTAGTATAGGGAACACCTCCTTTTCTACTTAAGGTCCCCATACACTTGTGAGCGGTATTGCATGCTTGCATTGCATACAATACCCCAGCAAGTGACCTGGCAGCTGGATCACATGTATTATATGCAGGTTTTTGCATACAATATATCGTATGTGATCCCAGCAAGGGCTGCAGGTCCAATAAATTTATAGTACAGTACTTGCGATGTAGGGCTCCGATGCACATGGGATCGGATGTAAAGTACATGCGATTTGCCACTTTTCATCAGATTTATTTACCCTATGCATCGAAATCGAATTAAATAGGCCAAAACCACACTAGTGTACGGGCCCCTTTACTGTAGTTACCTTATACTTAAGGAACAACTTGCTTTTGGAGATTGGATTTAACCTAAACTGTTCAGTGTGTGGTTTGTACTAAAGAAAGCAGACATCACTAAAGGGGTGTACACACGGTGAGATTAAATTTTGGCAGGAGATTTTGACTAGATAGTCAAAATCTCCTAGAAGGTTAGTGAAACTCTCCCAGTTTTTCTCCTGTTTAGTCAGTATTGTCTAGCATAGTTTGCTTAGCATAGATTGACTGTGCAGGCAAGGCAATTTTGTCTAGATCATAGACTATCATTAAAAATCTCCAATTCATCTATCAAAAACCTCGTGTGCATCTAGTCAAAATTGCTTAGCTGAAATTGCTTACTCAAAATTGGCCATTAGCCAATATCTCGCTGTGTGTACGGGGCTTTAGAATGGTTACAATTCTTTCTATATAGTGCATCAATCTAATGGTGTGTACACACGGTAGATATGCCGTGCTATGCGGGTCCCGATACGATCAGATCGTATCGGGACCCGCATAGCACGGCATGCATGTAGTGGCACAATTTTGACTATATAGTGCAGATCTGCACTATATAGTCAATGCAGCCAAGACTATCCGTCTTGCAATAGGTGAACGCGCATCGGGATCGCAAGGGTTAAAACCTTGCGATCTGCATGCGATGCCGACACGATGTTGACTATATCGTCAACATCGGAAGGCATATCTTACCATGTGTACACACTATAGGGCAGATAAGAAGACCTCTCTCGTTTGCCTGGCATTCCAGACATTTCTGCACAGACTGCTGATTGGTGGCTGCAGAGATAGGGATTGCAATGACACAGCACGATAGGGATGAGGCTGGCTTTAGCTTGTAGTAAAGGATACTCGTCACAGAACAAGCGAACAAGGCAAGTTACCCCATGCTATGGACCTTATTCAGATCCGTTTTGGTCCTCAGAGGACCGAAGTTGTGCATCTGCGTTTCTACGCATGTGCAGACGCAGGCGCACATTCAAGAACGCCCAGCGCACGCTCTCAGGCTAATGAGGCCGTTACGCACATGCGGGCAGCTGAAATCGACGGATGTCAGCTGCCCGCCCTGTCCACCCACGGGGCACCCGCAGTTTAGAGTCGCTATATAGGAGTCTCTGAACTACGAACGCTGGAGAAATCTTTCGATAGTCTACGACCATCGAATGATTCCCCCCCCCCCCCCCCCCTGCAAATGGATGATTATGTCAATCATCCATTCGCAGCCGTGTAGGGGTCATGCGTGTGAGGGGGGCCCTTTCACTGCGTAGCAGCGTCTGATGGACTCGCAAGGCTGCGAAATTTGCAGCCTTGCGATTCAATCAGAATAAGGTCCTATATGAACAAGACAACTTTGGATTGTAGTGATTTAAACTGGTCACATGTTGCCAGGAATCTCAGGACATATGTTAGAACAGCCCTGTTATTTCAGGCAAGAGCACAGCGCATTTATTCTTACCGTGTTTCAGGCTGACTTTGGAAAGACCAAAGTCTGTTAGCTTAATGTGACCCTCATTCGTTATCAGCATATTATCTGGTTTCAGATCCCTGTGTGGGGGACAAAAAACAACCCCAAAAAAAAAAGACACAAATGGCAATTATTCAAATTATATAGTAAAACGTGAACAGATAAATAACACAATTACACAATAGTTGTACCTCATCTACAAGTGTAATGGACCAGACAAAGGGTGCATCAGTTTACTGACAAAGGGAAATATGATTGTTTGGCCTGCTGAGGTAAAGCCCAGCCAGACCGTAATCTGCAGACAGTTTTACTCTCCGGTCACATGCAACTGAGTCTGGGCCTATGTGATTGCCAATAAGGCAGATCTGGTCAAAGTTTTACTAAACCTCTGGGGTGTGGTATAGGGTTCCAACAGTCGGGTGAGCGTAACTAAGGGGGGTATTCAATCTGCAGGTCACGGCAGGCAAGCTTGCTCGCCCGCCGTGACCCGGTCCCGTTCTCGGTCAGCTCGACCGAGAACATGCAGGCGGGATTCAATGTCCCGCCTGCAGCGGGACGAGAAGGGGGAGTGGCCGCGAGTTGCGGCCGGGAAGTGACGAGCTGCAGCCGGCAGCTCGTCACTTCCCGGCAGAACGAGCCCGACAGCTAGAGATGTCGGGCTCGTTCTGCCGGGAAACCCTGTTCAATGCTGTCGGGGAAGACAGCATTGAATAGGGCCCGTCGAGCATCTCCCCTACGAGAGATGCTCGACGGCGATTGCATACCCCCCTAAGCCTCTTGCTCGCAACGCTGCGGGCGCGGTGGCTCGCTACACTTGCCACCTATTCTATTCTCCCTCTATGGGGGTCGTGGACCCCCCTGAGGGAAAATAGCGGGTGGCAGTCGGGCACCTGTCTGGATCCCGACCTCGGGTAAATGACTGTCGGGATCGCGTCCAGCACCCAACCTCGGGACCCTATAGAACAATTAGGCCACTAATAATATGTAAAAACTATTGTGTAAATTGTTTCACACATTAGACTATGGCCTGTATTCAACGCAGCCGGCAAGGGGGTTAAACGGCGGGGGATCGTTGAAAACAAGCGACCCTTGCCGTTAAACCACCGAGCCGGCCACTCACCCTATTCAATGTTCCGAGGGAATCCGCGCTGTCAGATGACGGCGAGGATTCTCCCAAACAGCGAGGCTCGCGGCTAACACAGGGAGCCCGCTGTTTTAGTGGCCGCACACACCGTTTCAACGTCACTGCAAAAACTCAGCGACATGGAAACGGCGTGTGCAGGGGGGGGGTCAGTTGAATACTGACCGTGCGAGCTGTGACAGCAAGCAGTCCGCATAGCTCGTAAAAGTAATTGAATATACCCCTATGTACCCAGCATGGCAACGCGGGTGACTGGTTCCAGTGGAGGAGCCAGCATCGGCAAGTGCATACACAGAGGACATCGCTTAGTGTTCCCGCTAGAATCCAATACAGACAGTGGACTGGTGGGGAGGGGCCGCGGCATCACTAATCGGGGTGGTCCAGCACCTCTAGGTCACTGATGGCGGTGTGCCCCCATTGTTGGCATCATTGATGGAAGGTGCAGGGCTCACCCCAGCTCTATTTTTAACATGGTGGGTATGCTGTTTTAGCAGGGCACAGTTAGAGTGGCAGGGCGCAGCATCTTGCTAAAACTGCCTAGCATGAACACTATCGCTAGCAAGGACTATGCACGCAGGGTCAACAGAGGATGTTGCCAACTATGCATGGGAATGCGCATAGCCAGTGACATAGTGTGTAAATACTGGACGATTTGAACATTTTCTAGCTCCGACCTGTTGGAATCTTCAAAATAGTTAAAAAATAAAATAACTAAATCGTCTAATTGTAAACACAGATCTCATTTATTTTCCTTAAAATGTGGCACTGCAGACACTTTTAAACATAGAAAACAAATGGCAGATGAAGCACAATGAAACTTAGGGCCAATTGTAATAGCCTCCGAGTTTGGCGGCTGTGCAGGATGCCGGCCAAATTCTGATTTTTTTTTTTTAAAGGGCACTCTCTTACAAGGCATGGTTTTTGCCTTGGAACAGATTGCCCCATCCAAGTTCAGCGAGCATCCTGCACAGCGGCCAAACTCAGAGGCAATTACATTTGGCCCAAGGTGGGAGAAAAAGCCACACGCCTAAAACCAGCCTTAGGTCTAGCCTCAGACTATCCCATAAACACCATTGTAGCTCTTGTATTCTCCAGGTAGTAATACAAACTAAAATGTTTGTCTTTACCAGGTAATTGTAGCATGACAAAAAGATATATTGTATAACATCGTGTGACATGATACAGACTGATAAAGCCCAATCCAAAGCCTGTTACTGACCTGCCAAGACAGGGCCGAAACTAGGGTTTCTGGTGCCCGGGGCAAGACATACATTTAGTGCCCCAGAAGCAGGCACACATTTGGCATTTGGTTTTGCACAGAAAGAAAAACATTAATCAGAAGCCATTTAGTAGTATCAATTCACATTATAGAACACACCGTAATGCCCAGTACATATTCCAGCACACACCCTAATACCCAGAGCACATTACACCACAAACCGTAATGCCCAGAGCACATTACACCACAAACCGTAATGCCCAGTACACATTATACCAAACACTGTGATGCCCATTATACAAAATGACACACACCGTAATGCTCATTACATATGCCACACACGCTAATGCCCATTACGCATATTACACACTGCAATGCCCCTTACACATAATATTACATGCTGTAATGCCCATTACACATAATGCCACTGACCGTAATGCCCACTACACATAATATCACATGCCGTAATGCCCATTACAATTTATAGCACACACCGTAATGCCCATTACACATTTTAATTTGGGTAAAAGGTGTCACACACACACATATGGGGCAGATAGGGTCACAGACACAGAGGAAGGGGGTAACAGGGGTCACACATGGGGGAAGGGAGTACAGGGGGGTCAATCCCTGGGCACTCACCAATTTGTGGGGGGAGCTGCAGGGTGTCCAGGTAGCCAGTGGATCCAGGGACAGGGCGAAGGGGGTGCCTGCTGCAGGAGGAGGGAGATGTAGTTTCCCCCATGAAGAGACAGGCAGGGCTTGTCCAGACTCCAGCCCCAGCGCGTATCGCTGGTCGCGCACTGTGTTTATCACAGACACTAGAGGTCAAGCGCACCTCTAGTGTCTGTCTGTTGTTTCATGGCGGCGGCCAACTTTGATGTGGCAGCGGCGCCGCAGACATACATCTATGTCTGCGGCGCTAGCTCCCCGCTGCTGCCGCTGCTCACACCAGCGACACCCTGCCTCCAGCGCCCCCCAGCCTCCAGCGCCCGGTGCGCGTGCCCCCCCAGCCCCCCCCTAGTTACGGCCCTGGCCAAGATAAAGATGACACGATCAGCACAGAGCAGAAAAGTCACAGAATAATACCCCTTTTACACCAAAACGCCGGGTCGCACCCGGCTTTTTTAGACCCAGGTTGAAGCCGGGTGCGACCCGGTGTTTAGTGCAATTTACACCGGGCGGACAGCCCGGCCCGCACCCGCTCCCCTCCCCCGTGCTTGGAGATGACAGGATGATGTCATCTCCAAGCGCCAATCACCGCCGCCGCCGGACCGGAACGCTGCTGGGGGCAGCCCAGCACTAAGGTAAGCTGCTGGGCTGCCCCCAGTCCCCGCGCACACTCCCCCCGCCGTCGCACAGGCATCCGTTCACCTCCCTCCCCCGCCACTGTCTGCAGGGTATAGCAGACAGCAGCGCCGGCTGTCAGTGTCAGGCTGACAACCCGTCCAACCTGCGGACGCTGCGGTCCGCAGGTTGGACGTTCCCCATTCATGTAAATGGGAGCCGGGTCATCCGACCCGGCGTTCCCATTTACACCGCCCTCTACCCAGGTCCTAGCCGTGTTCTACCCAGGTCAGGACCTAGGTAGAAGTCCCGTGTAAAGGGACACGGCATTAGGGATTTACACCGCCGAAGATCCGGGTCTGACCCGCCGCTGACCCAGATTTTTCGGCGGTGTAAAAGGGGTATAAGAAGTTAATTTGCTTATGTTTCAGACCCAAGATATGGATCAGGTTCTCAAAGTCGCAGATCATCGGCAGCTTTGACAACTTAGAGATGTATCAGAGCTTCCAAAGAGAGAAGTTGCCTATAGCAACCAAACAACTTCTATTGCTAGTTTTATAAAAAAGCACAATGAATGCTACCTACAAGCTGATTGGTAGATTTGGCCAACCTCTCCAGTATGGCAGGCTAAAGTGTACTAAAAGTTACTCAAATGGGATTTTCCGCTACACACCCACTAGGTCTGCAGGAGGGAAAAGCATCAATTGAATATCGTCCCTTCACGGGCGATCGGGTGCCAGATTCTCTAAGCTTCAAAAGTGATAAAAAGGAGAGTGATAAACAGCCAGCCAATCAGCTCCTACCTGCCATGTCACAGGCTGTGTTTGAAAAATGTCAGGTAGGAGCTGATTGGTTGGTTGGTTATCACTCTCCAATTTATCCCTTTTGAAGCTTAGTGCATCTGGCCCCGGGGGCGATAAACAATTATCCCCCCCCAACCCACAAATGCACTAAACAGCTTGTCTGTAATTTTTCTGCATCATTTAAAAATACAAAATAAATATATATAATTGTACAAATTTGCATTTACCAATATAGACGTTTTAATCATCCTGGCAAATCCTACAACAATCAGTTTAGTAACTGTACTCCCAAGAGTTTAGAGCAAACCTGGGAGGAGCTGCCATCTCTGAGAGAGACTACCCATAGAGATCAGGCTGTGCCAAGCTGGACTTACAGCACTTTTATTGTTCATTGTAAGCGTCGCGGCAGTGAGAAATAACAGCGTTTACCTGTGAATTATCCCATGTCTGTGTAGGTAATCAAGAGCCAGTGCGATCTCAGAGATGAACTTAACAGCCATGTCTTCATCAAAGTATCCGTAAATGTGTAGGAGAGACTTCACATCTCCACCAATAAGATACTCCATGACCTGAGAAGAGACACCACTTATTAAGGCGAATGCGCAGAAATAATGCAAGATGGTTTGTACATCAGGCCCACAAGTTAAATCTTACTATACAGTAGCGTTCCACTGTGCTTTTCTCTGTCCCATAAACGCCTGATGTGCTTTTTTACAGCCACATCTATCCTCCTATTGTAATTCTTTCATAATACAGGTACACCACGATTTTGTGGCAACCGTTGGTCCGGAACCTCTTTTAAGCCGGACAATTTTGCTTTGTCCGGATTGAAAGAGGTTAAGGACCTCTTTTAGTCTGGAACATTTTCTGGCAATTGGGTAACACGCAATAGGAGCAAGTGTCAGTGGGTACAGCTTCCGCGGACACTGCAGGTGACACAGGAAGCATCGGTGGGGATGTTATGGTGTCCAAGGTCACAGCAAGTACCGCACATGGGTGGAACACACAGCATAAGCAAGTGTTACTGGGTACAGCTGTAAGACACAGTTTTTTTTATACACTACTGTGTTTATTCATTAAGTAATATTATACTGTAGCACATATTTTACTATTTATTGCTTTAGAAATATACTGAAGGTACAAAATTCGTAAAAAATTAGAGATATTAACAGATACTCTGAAAATAGTGATAATCTGGCACGGCACTGGAACCGTCGATGCCGGAATTTCGGTGTTGTACCTGTACAGCAATGTCCTGATAAAGAATGGCATATTGCTCCCGCCAGCATAACTTTCCCTCTGAACCGTGGAGAGGGAAAAGGTGCAATATTGACAACATCCTATGTAGCGGATCTATGCACAGCTTGGTATTTGCTGGAATATCTCAACATGCTGGAACTGATGCATTTTACCAGCAACTGTGGCCACAGGCACTAGTCACAGTAATATGAAATAGATCACATTTAAAGCCACTTACCAAATAGATGTTGTTGGCTGACTGAAGACAATAGTATAAATGTACAATAAAGGGGCTTTTACTGAGGGCTAGAGCATCCCTTTCTGCTTGAATCTGCTGCACCATGTTCTTGTTAATCATATCTGCCTTCTTTACCACCTAAACATGGAACAAACGATGGATTACTACACACACTTACAGTATATATGCAGTAAAGGTGAGTGGTGCAATGTAATTGGATGATAAGGGTTACAGAAAATCATTTATCATATGATCGCCTTAATATCTATCAAGCACTTGAGAACACATTCTGACAGATCTCAGTGGTTGCTAGGGACAGAACAAGCACAAGAGGAGCGGTTCCTGACTGAGACAATGTGGCAGGGCAGAGAGGAAGGGTACTAGGAGAGAGAACAAGGTGTGAGGACAGAGAGGGGGTACCAGGGAAGAGAGTAAGGGTCCCAAAAGAGTGGTTCTGGTTGATAGATTTACAGTTCCTATAAAGACAGTCAATAGGTCTACCCCAGATGGTTGAATGCAATAGGCTGACAGGGTCAAAATACTGAGGGAAAACAAATAGGGGGTAATTTACTAAGATGGGAGTTGTATTTCAGATGGGATGTTGCTATGGGCAACCAATCAGATACTATCTAGGATCTTCTAGAAGGTGCTAAATAAATAAGAAGTCGATTCTAATTGGTTGCCAATAGCAACATCCTATGTGACACAGAACTCCCATCTTAGAAGATTTCCCACATAGTGTGCCGAGCCATGCGAGGATACACATTACACAAATTGGGGGTCCGTGTCGACATTGACACCAAAAAAAACAAAACCTAAAACTAAAAAAAAGGTGAAAAACTCATGTTTACCTTTTTCTCGTTGACTTTTTGGGGTAGACCTATTGACTGTCTATCTAGACACTGTATCTAATAATTATCACCCCCAGGAGAGACCAAATAGAAGTAATACCCCTTTTACACCAAAATCCCAGATCAACCCGGTATTTGGAACGCTGTTCCAAGCCAAGTCAGATCTGAGATTTGCACCGTTTACACTGCAGTGCCGACCCGCAGTGTAAACGGGGGCGGCACTTGGAGAGGACATCCTCTCCAAGCGCCGGGACCACCAATCACCCGGCTGGGACCGCAGATCGTCACTCTGGGGCAAAACCAGCACCAAGGTAAACAGCTGGGCTGCCCCCAGCCTCCATGCACCGAGACCCCCCCCACCCCCCGTCCACGAGGTAAATGGATGCCGCACACAGTCATCCATTCACCTCCTTCCCGCCTCCGCTGCTGTCTGCACAGTACAGCAGTGGAGACTGTGTGCGCCCCCCGCCCAACCTCCATACTGACCGCAGGACGCGGCTGTCCTGAGGTTGGGCTTCCCCCCATTGCTGTTAACGGGAGGTGGGTCAGACGGCTCGGCATTTACACTACCCTGGTCCTGTCCATGTTCCACCCTGGTCAGGACCTGGGTAGAAGTCCCTTGTAAATGTACACGGGTTGACCCCCTTTAAACCGCCATTGACCCGGGTCCACGAGGAAAAAAAAAAAAAAACACGGTTTTTGCAGTGGTGTAAAAAGGGGAATAACATGGTGCCAGGGCAGAAAGGCGAGTAAGATTGGAAAGTGTTGCGAAAGAGAGAAACCCCCCCCCCCACACACACACACACACACACACACACACACACACACACACAGCACTATAGCTAGTGACCTGGTGAAAATACTCTAATTTCAGAATGAAGTGCCAGAAAGGGGATAGAGGTAGGCAACTAGAAATCACAGGACAAACAAATAATGTCACATTTCCTTTAAACTCCCATCTCCAGTTAATACAGACACACACTCTATACTGTATTATACTCACATGACAATAAAGGCCCCATCCACTGGAGCAGCTGCCAGGATTGCATGTGATACATTGTATGTAAAAGTACTGCGTATAATGTATAGGTCCTAGCAAGGGCTAAGGGGCTCCGATGAATATTTATGGCTGCCTGTAGGATCTGCGCCGGAAATGTTAGGCGGACATGAACATGGCTCACATCGCAAAAACCATGTGATCTGTTGCAGCAATAAGCTGGAAGCGCATAAAAAGTGGCCACATCCCACTAGTGAATGGTGGCCCCAACCTTTACTTGTCATCTAACGGGACATCTTGGCACAAACTGTGGACCATTATTACAATAGTATGCAGTTCTTTTATGGTCTTTACTGAAGATAGTATATTAGTATACAGCCTTATGCTAGGTACACACCAGAACGATCCTGATCATTAGCAGATTGTGCGATGGTCGCACGATCTGTTGAGGCACATGATCTGCTAATGATCCGATCCCAATACAATCTGGATCGACCAGCAGGGATGTGCATCAGATTGGATCTAAACATGTTAAAACAAGCCCAATTTACCTACACTTAACATATTATCGGTCGGAATTGGGGGTATTGAGGCCAAATCGTTCTGGTGTGTACCTGCATTACACAATACTAGGCGTTGTTTATACTGGTCTGTGTTTACTACTGAAGTTTGCCCAGAGTCATACAAATGTACAAGGACATAATACATGCGTATATATACTAGGTGTCTCACTGTAGTGGGGTCTACAAAGGGAATAGATCAGGTTTATTGTAGGCCTGATCAAACTGATTAGTAATCCAGATGCTGACCTTTTAGCTCAGTCAGAGATGCACTATCAGTCGCTTCTAGTGAGAAGCATGGAATTAAATAGAAGAATTTAAGTTGATTATCAGTAGAGAAAGGATTATAAGCAACATAAAAAGCTTGAAATATGCATGAAAAGTGTTAAAATATGCTACATTAAATAACAAAAAAATGATTTTTAACCTATTTATTGAAAAATCTGCATAAAATCAGTTGCAAATAAACCTCAAAAATAGGCCCACAGCATCTGCAGATGTCTAGTGCTGTACACAGGATTTTTTTCTTCCTGGCTGCTACAGCAGACTGCAGCGTCCAAAGCTCTTCTGGCATTAACTACACGGACCCTCATCTCCAGCGCCGATGGATCAAATGTAAGCATAGAGTGTGAGGGCGACGCAGTGGAAGGCTTCCTCCCTGCGTCGCATACTCACTGTGACCCGTCATTTCCTCCGCGCCACGTGATGTCACAACCCTTCCGTCCACCTCCTCTGCTGCAGAAGTCTCTCTCTTGGCGCAAAGTCCAACGCAAGGGGCAGGCAAAGGTTCAGGAGCTTTGTGACGGCATCCGCCCAACTGACTATTATTAAAATGGGTTGGCAGCCTAGAGCAGTGTCAGATGTAGTGTACATCCAAGGTCCCCCACACCGCATACATATGGGTCTAGCCTGCAAAATCTACCACTACCTGGCCAGCAGCAGCAGGGTAAAGCAGTGCTGTGATTCGCGGGTGGAAAGGGGGCAGTCCTAAAATATGCACCATCACTAGATTTTAGGTAAAATATGCAATAACCAGTGAGAATGGGCAAAATATGCACATACATATGCAAATGCATATAATCCTGTCTCTAATAATCAGTAAACCATGCATTTTCATTAAAAGGGTACGTCCTCATCTTTGCAGCCACCGCTACGCCAGTTACATTAGGTACTTTCACGAATAGGTAAGCAGCTACTTAACTGCTATTTAAGGAGCATGCTTCGGGCTCGGTGGCTCGCTCCGCTCACCACAACTTTACTAAAGGAAATACATGGTGGCGTGGACACAGGAGGGTGGCGTACATAAGTTCCGTAGTGTAAGCGGTGGCCGCAAACATGAGTAAGTACTATTAGGTATAGGCAGTATAGGAATGGTTAGGGTAATAGAGGGTACACACGGTGAGATTCCCACAATTTCACTGTTCGATTTTGCTTCTAGAAACAAAATCGAATGGGCATTGTATTTTTTTTCCACATTTCATCTTGATGTGCGTTCACGTTTAGTGAAGGTCGAAGAGAAAAATAGTTTTGCCAGGCAAGACTATATAGTAGAATTGATCAATTCAAATGCCAGATCGAATCGAAGGTGTGTGTGTGGGGTTGTGGTTATTGTTAATTGCTAAGGGGTTATGGTTAAGGCCCCATACCTGACTACTGCGAATTCTCTCAGGGGAGAAATCGCAGAAAACCCCCTTGACTGTCCAGCAGCTTCCTGGGTGGCAGGAACGCAATGGACAGTCAAGGCTCCTGGTCTGATATAGCCTTATACCCTTTTTATACCACTAAAGTAATCTGCTGGGCTGCCTCCAGCACCCGTGCACCCCCCAGCCCTTGTCTGGTAGGTGAATGAATGCCGCACACGGGCATTCATTCACCTCCTCCGCTGCTGCTGTCTGCAGAGTATAGCAGACAGCAGTGCAGGCTGTGTGCGCCCCCCATCCAACCTGCGGACGCTGCGGTCCGCAAGTTGTACGTCCCCCATTAATGTAAATGGGAGCCGGGTCGGATGACCCGGCGTACCCATTTGCACGGCCCTCTACCCAGGTCAGGACCTGGGTAGAAGTCCAGTGTAAAGGGACACGGTGTGTACCATTTACACCGCGGCTGACCCGGGTCTGACCAGCCGAAGACCTGGGGTTTTGCGGCGGTGTAAAGGTCACCAACGAACTAGGGGTTTAGATCCGATGCCCATGGGACCACGGATCGGAGCTTAAGATTAAATTTCCTATATAAAAATGTAAACATTACAGGTTCATTATGATGAATAAAAATGTTGCTTGGCAATTTTCACACCTATTTTGTCAAATTCACTTGGCACTCAAATGGATAAACACATCCAATTTGCCAGCCTGATGCATCGAAATTGGGCAAACTGACATATGAATGGCCAGCTTCAGGCTGTAGAGAGTGAGGGTTCGTAGCACCAGAATACTTCCCCTCCCACCTTGGTAGGATTCTGCACATTATGATGCCGATGTCGTTCTTCCATGTCGAATACATCATAAGCGTAAATTAACAACTTAAACATTAGAACAATCCTCAAAAACCAGAAACATGAAAAGCTTGAATTGGCTTAATCGCATAACAACCCATCTCTGCTTTGTGCAATTATAGGGTTACAGATCTCTCTGATGACAGCCTTATATTTACTGTTCCATATATGAATAGTGTTCATTCTAGCACCCGCCATCTTTGAACACCCATGCAGTTTCTCTTCCCTGTCTGGGGTGTCGCTGTCTGCTGTAGTGCTTCTACCACAGTGTGATCCGTATGTCCGCACTGATATGCAATCCAGACCTGTACTAGAAACACCAGAGCAGACAGCGACACCCCAGGCAGGGAAGAGGAACTGCATGGGTTTTTCAAGGATGGCAGGTGCTAGAATGAACACTATATGAACCAATAACCACAACAAGCAGCCTGAATAACATTGTAATGGTGATAAATTCTGAAACATACCGAGATAACACACTACTTCCAATCTTTTCCCCCTACAAAACTCAGCATGCCTAGCACAAAGTAAGTTTAGGGACAATAAGAAGGGGGAATATCAGGAATATTTATGATCGTAGGAAGCACGTAACACCACGATTGTATTCGGGTGTTCACGGTGCTATGGTAACCCTGGACGCTGGGAATCACATGACCGCACCAGCAACAGGAAGCCGGCAGCTGCGGTGAAGGATTATGGGACTTGTAGTATGTGGATGTCTAGGAATCCAACCGCGCTGCCGGAGGTTTACGATTGGTCAATATGGACTTAAAAGTCAGGTGCAGCGGGCAGAAGAAATACACCTTGATAAAGTCCCCAGAAGGGGAGGAAACGCGTTGGTGGTGGAGCCCGCACCGAATACCCGCTGTGCAGCAAAACGGAAGGAAGAATCCAGACACTGGGGAATCAGAATAGCGCATCAGGGAGAAATGGAAAACCGGTATCCTAACTCCTATGGACTGTGCTTAACACGCTCATTTGAACTGTGTACCTACAGTTCCCCTGGATCTGGTAATTACCCCTTTTATATGCTGTCAGCGGAGGATATATTTTTATTTTGTCTTGTCTAATGTCTCTTATGTAATAAATTTTGATTGTACTATACCATGAGAGATTTTTTTTATATTCCCCACATGTGGAGTATATGCTGAGAAGCCTTCTCAGGGAATATTGCTACGGAGCGCCGGATTAGTCTGTGACCCAATATTGTATGTTGTAACTTGTACTTGGTGGAGGTTTTAAAGGAGAACCTTTTTGGGGGTTTGTGGACCTATCTAGCTGCTATAGCGCACTCAGTCTGTCCTGTATACACACACGTTTTGTTGGATACAGGGATCACAACAATAGCACATAACCAGCCAACCAGATATTGGTCATGTTGGAAATAAATGGTCGGCATCCAATCGCACTAATGGGTCAGTATAATTATCAGTCAACTAAAGGTGCCCATACACTAGGACAAATGCTTTGATGGGAGAAGTCGTCCGCGTCGCCCCTTAAACAGCACGTGAACCTCCGGGGCAGGACTACATACGATACACTGTACGCTACACTGTACGCAGTCACTTTGCATGATGTATTGTATGCAATCCCAGCCAAGCTTGCCGAAACGCGATAAATCTATCGTGCAGCAGGTGATCTTCAGGCTCTGATTTATGTACATTTGACCGCGCATCACATCTGACGTCAACAACATGCAATTTGGACGCTTTCCGTGCAATTTTTCGCTGCAGTCACATAAAAGGTCAACCAAATCGCCCAAGTGTATGGACGCCTTGACAGCGTTGTCCACAGGACGTTAAAAAGCCAATGGGGTGCTTGATTACACCTTCCATAGGGGCAGTGTATTAATATTTGCAATTCTGGGGCTACTGCAAGTGGGGCAAAGGTGCTCATGATGAGACTCTGGGTTACTTAGCTGACACCATAATCATCTTACATCTGGCCAGCAAAACTGCAGCACTCTGGGGAGATGCGTAAGCCTTGGAGAGAGATAAAGTAGCATCCAATAAGCTTCTGGCTGTCATGTTACAGGGTGTGAGAAAAGGCAGGAACTGGTTGGCTGCTACTTTATCTCTCTCCAATACATTACTTTATATGCCTCTAAGTGGCTAATAGAAAGAGAAAGAGTTTAGGGTTTACACAGGGACAGGTTGAGTTGAAAGCACAAGTTCCAGCGTCCACACAAATCTCAACATGCCCTGACAGGTGGGGTCCGGGGAGGGCACGCTGATATCTGTAGTGCCGCGACAGCTGCAGCCATGTTAACCCCTCAGAAGGCCCCTGTCCCAGCTCACTTTGACAGCGAAGAGCCGGCTGTTGTTCTTGCGGCGAGCCAAGTAGACCTTCCCGAAGGCGCCGCGGCTGATCGGCTTCACTATGGTGAAGTCTTCGATGGACGGCGGCTGCGGGACCTGGAACCTCTTCTCCCCGCACTGGGACGAGTCCCGCCTGTCCGGTTCCCCCAGGCCCATGCTGCAGTCGAGACGACCGGACCACAGCGGCGGCAGGAGGCTGGTAACACTGTAACCGTAACAGCAGTAGCAGCGACAGCAGCACTGCAGCACACGGTCCCGAGGTTATTATTCCAATCCCCGGTTGCTGCGCGTCTCCAGTTCAAACGAGAGCTACGCCTCCACGTGATGTCACCAGCTCTCCCCACCAATACCCGCCGGTCTTCTTTGTGGCAGGGATGACAGCTAGCACCAGTAGCAGCGTGCTGCAACTTAACCACGCCCACAAGATGGCAATGCTCTCCCTGGCCGCGCCCACAATTACCACTAGTGCGGACTTGTTTGCTGTAGGGATGGGATGGGACATCGAAAGAAAACAGTAGTTAAATGATTTTTTGTAACATTGGTTACAAAACATAATTTATTTTAGACCTAAACATTGGTACTCTAATGTTAACTAATGTTAACCGATGTTTCTATATATTTTTTTAATAAACTGTCTACTTAAGTATATAATACACTAATAAACTTATGAAATGATAAATAATCCTTCTATTAAGTTTATCTTGTTGGAGGCTTACAGTTTACACACACATAGAATATATAATTCATGATTTGTGGTACATAAAATTTGTTAGAGGGGAACAAAAATGAAGAAGGCTAACTTATACAGTAGCTGATATATATTAGATTCCCACATTATCGCTATCAACCTGGGCCGTAACGGGTTGTGATCATTTGGTCTACAGCATGATGGTCGACAGTCATTTGGTCGACACCATTAGGTCAACATGGTTCTAGGTCGACATGGTTCTAGGTCGAAAGGTCATTCGTTCGACAGGTCATTAGTTCGACAGTCAAAAGGTCGACATGGGGTTTTTCACTGTTTTTTTGAGCCAACATGTGCCGACAGGCAGTATTTCATGCCCTACCATCCACTAGGGTGTGGTGGGAGAATAAAATAGTGTGCACACTATTTTATTCTCCCACCACACCCTAGTGGATGGTAGGGCATGAAATACCTCCTGTCGGCACATGTCAGCTCAAAAAACAGTGAAAAACCCCATGTCGACCTTTTGACTGTCGAACTAGACACTGTCGAACTAATGACCTGTCGAACAAACGACCTGTCGAATTAATGTCCTTTCGACATAGAACCATGTCGACCTTTCCCCATGAAGACCTAATGGTGCCGACCATCATGCTTCAGAACAAATGACCGCATCCCGCCGTAACTAGGTGTGTGCCAGCGGTGCCTTGCCCACAGCACATCTGCATTGCTGGCACACACCTAGACTGCGGAGTGGGGAAGCTCCAGCAGGAGAGGCGCTGTCCCCGCTCTACATCTTACATACTAGCTGCTGCAGGGGACCCGACGGGAGGGTGAAGCTACATGGGACTCGACAGGGGGCAGAGCAACATGGGAACCTGGCAGGTTGTGTAGCTACATGGGGACCCGGCAGGGGGCGGAGCTATGCAAGACTCGGCAGGGAGTGGAACTTATGAGACTCGAATCAGCTGCACACCTGTTTGCAAGGTAAGAGTGTGTGTGTATTTTGCTTATGAACATGTGTGAGGTAGGGAAGTGTAGAAGATGCAGCTAAGGATCTGTGGGACTCAGGTATTTGGGCACTAGGGTGTAATCGTGCATTTGTGTGTTCATTTATTCGGGTGTTCGGGCACTTGGGAGTTGGGCTGGTCCTTGGGCACATGGGCGCACTCAGGCATTTGGGTATTTTTGAGTTGGTGCGCTCAGACATGTTCGGGGGCACATGTATTCAGGCGGGTTTGTGCTCGGGTATTCAGTTAATAGAGTGTGTTAGCGCACTTGGGTGTTGGGGAGCACGGGCACATCCGGGCGTTCAAGTGTTTTGGTGTTCGAACTCCCAGGTGATCAGCGGGGGGGGGAGCAGCAGCAAAGCAGCATGCAGTCGATGGGGTGAGCGACGAAGGCGCACACCAACATGTCAGTGGCATGCACGGAAATCTGCCAGGGGAGCTGTGCCGGCAGCGTAGTTCAACCCAGAAAATCTCTGGGCATACCACTGAAGGAGTTCAAATGTTTCTGAAATCTTTAGATAAATGTCAGAAAGTACTCTTTGTACGAAATCTTTTTATACCTCCCAACATGACCCTCTCCGGGAGGGACACAATGCTCTATTCCTGGACTTTCCTCTTAATTTACTATCACCATCACCTGTGTTGAAACACCTTTCTTATCAATAAACCTGTTTATTACAGGTGATGGCAAAATTAAGTGGGAGGTCCAGGAACAGAGCATTGTGTCACCCCTTGGAATGGGTCATGTCCGGAGATATGTCTTTTGTCCAGGACTCATGGGGAGTTAAAGGGAACTATTAAGATAAATCTTAAGATCAATGATCTTTTTAGCGTGTGGGCACCATTAGGCACTTGGGGGGGGGGGGGGGGGAGGGTCTGGGCGGTTAGGGTCAGGTGGCAGGGTAAAGAGATTAGGCGCTAGTGGAGAGGACCAGTTTGGCAATCGGGCATTTGGGAGTTGGGGCCATTTCCACCGACGTCATCCATGCCTCCCAACATGACCCTCTCCAGGAGGGACACAATGCTCTGTTCCTGGACTTCCCTCTTAATTTAGGAGTACCACATACCCTCCAACATGACCCATCCCATTAGGTACAAAATGCTCTGTTCCTGCACCTCCTTACCAATGACAGTTACAGATGTGAGCCTACAGCACAGTCCAATATTCAAAGAGGGGGGGTCACATCAACTCTCAGTGATGTTTGGGATGGCAGCTGGTGTGGCTCCCCTTTTTGAATATTTGACTGTGCTGCAGGCTCACATCTGTAACTGCCACTGGCAGGGAAGTCCAGGAACAGAGCATTTTGTACCTAATGGAATGGGTCATGTTGGAGGGTATGGTACCATCAAATGTTTTAAACAGGTTAATTTATAAGAAAGGTGTTTCAACACAGGTTATGGTAATCCTAGATTAAGAGGAAAGTCCAGGAATAGACAATCTGTCCCTCCTGGAGCAGTGGAGAGGCTCATGTGGTCATCTATTCTTTAAGCAAACAGCAATGGCCGGGCAGTAGCTATGGTTACCGTGGCTTACAAGGGGCGGAAGTGACGCCGCGACCCCGGAAGTTCCTGGCTGTCGGGTTATCCGGGTCACCTTTGTTACATCACACGCCGGGAGGCCGATAGTAAGAAGTTGAACGTATCCGGAGACCCAGCGAGCCGGACCCCCGGTGTGCCGACGTCATGTTCTCGCTCAGCAGCACCGTGCAGCCGCAGGTGGGTGGCATCATGTGACCGCGCCCCCCCCACGCACCCGGGCGAGGATGGCACGCAGCCGCCTGTCACCCGGCTCACCGGACAATAACAGTGTGACTACAAGTCCCAGCATGTATGTCCGGCGGAAGTGTGAACTGGCAGCAGTCAGTATATACTGTTTAACTCCCCTACAACTGGTAACATACAGGAGAGCTTCCATGTAGTTTACTTTGGTGCACTATATATATATATATATATATATATATATATATATATATATATTAGTACAAATGTAAATATATTGTAATATAACTATCTCTGGTGTCTAATATAAAGGTTATGGAAATAAATAATTCTTAAAGTATGTTACTGAAAAGTAGGAGTAACTATGAGGGACACAGTGTGTCACATGTATGTGGCTGGTCATAGGCTGCGCAGTGTGTTACATGTATGTGGCTGGTTTTAGTAGTTATGCTGCTCAGTGTGTCACATGTACATATCTGGTCGTAGTTATGCTGCGCAGTGTGTCACATGTATGTATCTGGTCGTAGTTAGGCTGCGCAGTGTGTCGCTTGTACGTATCTGGTCGTAGTTTGGCTGTACGGTGTGTCACATATACGTATTAGGATGTAGTTAGGCTGCGCAATGTCACTTGTACGTGGCTGGTCATAGTTAGGTTATGCAGTGTGTCACTTGTATGTGGCTGGTCGTAGTTAGGCCGCGCAGTGTGTCACACGTACGTATTAGGACGTAGTTAGGCTGCGCAATGTGACCCAATGCAATAGTATGCTTATGACATGGGCCCTGTGTATTATCAAGAATGCTTTAGAAGTATAATGCAAGTTTTGCTTAATGTACAATGTACTGTTGCAACGCTGGCAGCAGCCCCCTAAATAATGCATGTTATCCTCAGTCCCATTGGGCTACATATTAAAATGCAAATTAGGGGCTACTGTAAGTACTACTCATTTGTGCGCTACAAATTTGTTGACTTTAGAAAGAACACCCTGTTGAGCAGAAACCTTAGTGTATGGCTTCTCCTACCAGCTGGCTGGCTGCGCTCCTGATTCTCCCATATTAACTGTAAATAGCCCATCCTTCCTGCACAGGTCAACACTGAACTAGTCTCAAACTTTATTCCATCTCGACACTCAGAAAAGTGACATCCACATACATGTTGCAAAGTTTTGAAGATCTAAATTAATCTTATCATTCCGAAAGCGAACACAGATGCTCCTTGCCAATCAACCTGTTCTCATAAACCTGGGGTAGCCAACCCTAGTCCTCGAGAGCTACCAACAGTGCATGTTTTGCAGGTCTCCTCACAGAGGGGCAGATGTATTATAGCAGCGCTTATCGCGCCGCTATAATACTTCCTGCTTCGCCTCATTAGCGAGGCGAAGCAGGAGGGGAGACTGACAAGATGTATTAACATCTTGTCTCCCGAAGCGGGGAGCGCTAACTCCCCCCTCCGGCGATGTCCCCTCCTTTAGATAGCGCATCAGTTTACACTGATGCGCTGTCTCCTGTCCCCCGGCCGGCTGCACTGGGCATGCGCGGGATCTCGCTACTCACGCGAGATCCCCAGTGCAGCCCACAGCTGACAGCAGGGACAGCGCTGTCCCTGCTGTTTAGATAGGGCTTCGCCAGCCTGATGCTGGCGAAGCCAAAAACGGCAGCGTGCGGAACGGTCAACGATGCTGACCGTTCATACATTCGGCCTGCTATCATTTAGATAGCAGCGCCGATATGGACAGGGGCGCATAGCGCCTCTGTCCTGTACTGCACGCTGGCTGCTTCATACATGGGGGAGAAGCGGTATCAGTGCGCTGATACCCCTTCACCCCATAACGACCCTTCATACATCTGCCCCAGTATCACAAGTGAGCTAATTAGCTCCATCTGTATCTTTTAAAATGTCAGTGATTAATGAGTGCAGCTGTGCAGCAGCTAGGTTGTCTGGAAAATGTGAACTGTTGGTAGCTCTCGAGGGCTAGGGTTGGCTACCACTGTCATAAACCATTGTAGGTTACTTGCTTACAGGGTTTTATTCTTAACATGGCTGCTCGCTCTCAGCTCCTCTCCATGGCAGATGTCATGATGCCCATGCATCACTTTCCTCCCCTACCTCTGTGCCCTGGAGCAGTGGAATGCGTGGGACAGCACACTCGCCCCTATTTGCTCTGCTGCATGTTTTTTTTTGTCCTGCTGTCACTGGGCTTAAGTAAGGTTCCAGCACATGTGTGGCTCATGTGCAAAGTATACATTTCATTATTTTGTGCATGTGCTGGTCACATACTTCGCAAAGTAGCATATTTTGCAGCCCCATAATCTCACAGGTGATCTGCTGCTGACTCATAGTATCACTTATTGAAGTAGTGGTTAGGAATTTGTTGAGGTACCTCTCCAAACACTTGAGCCATAGGGGCCTAATTAAGACTTGATCGCAGAGTAAATTTGTGCTCAAAATGGGCAAAACAATGTGCACTGCCGGTGGGGCAGATGTAAAGTGCAGAGGGAGTAAAGCCCCACACGGGGCGACCCGGCTATTTAGCTAAGCGATATGCTTAAGGATGATCGCTCAGCACACTATTGTTAATAGGCAAAGCCTTTGCGATCTAGGGAAAGCCAGCGCAAACACTGGCTTTCCCTGCGGGCGATAGCAATGAATTTTGCACAGGACCACGCATCGCCATCAATTCAGGGCAGCATACACACGCAGCGATCAGAGCTCAATTTCTAAGTGATCTAGTGAGATCATGCTCCTCCGACTAGTGACTTCCACTGCCTCTTCTCCCGGCAGTGTGACACTTTCATCTGCGACCATCTCTGGTCGCAGATGAAAACGGGACACTGAGCAATATATTGCCAGCGATCATATTGCCCCGTGTGTGCGCACCTTAACTGTTTAGGCAGTGAACATACTCACATTTTTGCAATAGTTTTTCCAATTGATTTTTTTATTTTTATTTAATACAGTAGGTTTGTTCAATAGTTTGTGAGACCCCATTCCGTATGAATACCATTCACATCACAAGGGCTGAACTGGTTTAACAGCTTTAGTTTAGACCGGTTTCTAGTAATCTGAGCAAGTCTTGTCAATGAAGAAGAAGAAAGAAAGTATAATAATAAATCCTGTTTGTATTTAAATCTCATACCCAAGTGACAGTTGAGCATTGCACTTACGTCATTTTACCTGGAGAAGGTGGAGTGCCTAGGTTGAAAAGACAACAGGTCTAGTGCCGAAGTTATAATAATAATTTCAATACTACTGAAACTACTGACTTGTTGGGATCATTATATATCTCTAATCTCGCAAAGTAAATAAACAAACAAAACTATTATTGGAGGGAAACTACTTAATTTTACGTTAAGATGAATGTGCAGCACTATTGTAATTTTCTTGTGTCTGTTATGACTTGCAGTATTTCATCTCCCATCTGATCATCTATATTATCAGTTGTGGAGATGGTTACATACATTATTCAATTCATTGTAAATCTGGCATTAGTCTGTGAAAGCTAATTTGAATGAGTAATCCTTAGGTGCCCATACACGTTACAAATATTGTATACAATATCGCATCTCATCGCATATCGGTTTTGCGATGAGATAAGATCTAGTACAAAAAGTATGTGCAGCACATACTTTTTGTACTAGATCTCATCTGATCTCATCGCAAAACCGATATGCGATAAAATGCGATATTGTATACAATAATTGTAACGTGTATGGGCACCTTTAGACACATTTGCTGTAGATATGTGATGTGTAGATCAGAAGTAGTAACCAAACTTTTAAAATGACCTATACGTAGTATGTTGGTTTTAAATGTAACTAAAGGTCTTGGAAACAGTGGGAGTCTGAGTAGACCATTTGTGTGTGTACACTTATAGTATAATATTCTTTAGAGCAGGCATTACAACTCATGATCCACAAGGCGCACTATGGGGGGTATGCAATGTGGGATCACGGCTGTCGATAACCGCCGACAGCTGTGATCCAGGGCCGTTTGCGGTCAGATCGACTGCATAATGACAGACGGGATTCAATATCCCGCCTGCCGATGGGCGCAAAGAGGACGTAGCCATAAAAAACAGTCCTGGATTTTCAATCCATGGCCTTTATCGGCAGAACAGGCCCGACAGCTTCTGAAGTCAGGCCCGTTCTGCCGTGATCCCGCATCAATGCGGTCATTAATGACAGCATTGAATAGGGAGCCGCCGCTATTTCCCATGTCTGAAATAGCGGCGGCACATTGCATACCCCCCTAAGTAGCCAATTTAATTGTTGGTAGGCACATGATGGTGCCCAATGGAGCAATCCAGGTGTGAATGAAGCCAAAGGGGCACGTTTCATTTCGTAGTCTCCTGAGATGTAAGCTGAATTGTGCGAAAACACCGCGGCCTAACTGGCTCTTAAGTTGGGTTCAGCCACTTTGCAAGGCTAAACCTGGTACTAATGGACGTACTTACGGAGCATGCTCTCCCAATGTTGGGACAATGAAATAGCTCCAGCGAGCACCCATTACTTTTGACTGTCCACAAAACAATTGAATTGGCCCTGATTTAGTGATATCCATTGTTGAGCATAGGGGACTTAACCCCTTGTGGCAAGCCCAGAATTATTCCCGGGCTAGCAGCGCTGCCCACCACAGAAGGTTTCCAGGCTATGTCATTTTTCGATCCCCTGGGGACCGCCAGTACTGATTGCTGCACCCGGGAATCTGTATAAAACCTTAAGGCCCCCAAGTCGGACACAATTCTCCTGTGAGCCGCCCGGCAGCTCCCTGGGAGACGCACGTACAATTTGGCACTTGATGAGCCAAATTTTACATGTGATAAATCGCTTGCGATTTATCACATGTAATGGGGAGCAGGGGGCGGGCGGTGAGGGGCATGGGGCTGGCAGTGATCCTCTTCATGGGGAGCAGTGGGGCGGGCAGCGGGGGTACTGAGCGCTGACCCGGGCGGTGTGGTCAGCAGCAGCGCTCATCAGGTGGACGCCGGAGCGGGCAGCGGGTCCTGGCGGTTTAACTAGCTGGCGGCGCCGGTGAGTGATGACCTGGCTGGGCGCTGTGATCATTCACAGATATCATTTAGCAGCGCTGCGGGACGGACGGGGCCGGGCAGTGCAGTGGCGGACTGGCGGGTATTAGATTTTTAAAACACCTGTCAAATGACTAGCCGTTCTCTGATTGGCTGAGAGCTCTCAGCCAATCAGGGAATGGCTAGTCATTTGACAGGTGTTAAAAATCTAATACCCGCCACTGTACTGCCCGGCCCCGTCCGTCCCGCAGCACTGCTGAATGATATCTGTGAATGATCACAGCGCCCAGCCAGGTCATCACTCACCGGCGCCGCCAGCTAACAGGGAGGTCGGACGTGATCTTATGTGCTGACCGTCCGACCTCCCTGATCCGATGCGCACGGGACCGCGCATCGGATCGGATCAGATGTCACACTCCTGCGATTTTGGGCCGATTTCACCCGGTTATCGGCCCAAAGTGCCGAAATCGGATAAAATCGTCCCAAAATCGCATAGTGTATGGGTGCCTTTACACACTTTAGCCACCCCGGGCTCCTATTTGCCCAGTGTCAATGCGGTGTAATGCTTTTTGCTGCTTCCCAGACATCGCAAGGTGGCTGTGTATCGATGCTGGTGGTCCATAACCACCCAAGCACCCAAAATGGCAAATGAAAGACACCTTTTTTTTTTATATATATATTTTTTTCCAGCCACTGAAGGGGTTAATTAGAACCTGTGTTTTTTTTTTTTTATGTAGCTAGTTATGCTGAAGCATGAATATCCCTCAATCCTGTACTATTAGTGTGCCTTTATAACAGAGGTTGGGAAGCCTGGAATGTGTAGTTCCTCAGCAGCTGGAGCACCACACTTTGTCTTTCCATTTTGCTGCAGTAATGACAGCTGGTCAGGTGATAGTGGAGCCTGGCTGTGTGACCTCACTTGCTGCTTATGTTTCCTGATTTATCTCCTATGTGTTTAGTTCTGATCGCTTGCCTAAGTGGCACACGTCAACATTTCCTTGAATTATTTTGACAGTGCGTTTTCATCAGCAGATATTGTCTGAATCATTTTTTGGTTTACCATCCCCCAACACTTTATTTAATAATAAGCGTGCAACAAAATCATTTATATACTTATGTACTCTGATGTAATTGTTAATTAGAATGATTTGGAATTACCAATCAAATACCAATCAAATAATAGAATATGGTTGCTATGGATAACATCCCATGTTCAATAGAACTCCCATCTTTGTCAATTTTCCGCAGAAAATGACAAAACTTTAGTCATATTCTTACCTGAACATTATTAGTCAATAGAAATGATGCTTTTTAATATGAGTTTTCTCTTATGATGGATAATTGATGTAGATGTAATATTTTTGTTTTTCCAGGTTACAGTTCCTCTGAGTCACCTCATTACTGCCTTTCACTCTCCTAAGACTGCAGCGTACTTCCCGAGCTCTGTACATGTCTTGAAGCGTGAGGTGACCACTGACAATGAAGCCTACACTGCTGAGGTAGGGGCTACCCCAAGGCCACGGTCATCTCTGTTTTACTGCAGTTCTGTTCTTTGTATACATTTTGATGTGTTCTAAAAGGGGCAATCCATACTTGGGTGTATTCCCACCCAATAGCTGCTGATAACTGGACCCATATTTCATCTACTTTTGGGGAAAATCAGTTTCCATCAATGATACGGAATGGTACTTTACGGTCTGCTGGCATCACCAGCAGCTTTCCCGCTGAGTAATACTTACCGACACTACCATAAGTGTCTGTCATGTGCTCAAACATTTATTTCTGCTATGCCCAGTGGTACTCTTTATTTTTTTTTTTTTTTTTAATAGCATTCCCATTTTTATTTTGCAAAAAAAAAAGATTTAGGTCATTCTGGGTTTATTGGGGTAGATGTATTAAGCCTGGAGAAGAGAGAAACTGGAGATAAAGTGGAAATAACTTGGAAGAGTTAACGCACCAGCCAATCAGCTGTGTTTGAAATATGACAGTTGGGATCTGATTGGCTGGTGCGTTATCTCCTTCCACTTTATCTCCAGTTTATCTCTTCACCAGGCTTAATACATCTGCCCCATTGTTAGAACTCCATTTGCTGAGGTCCTATTCCTGTGTTTACAATAATACAGATTGGTGCTTTCCTGCAGTTTGGTGGTTAATGATCTAATAGAATGAACTTTACACTGTCCCAGATCACATGTCACTTAATAACCAATGGCTTCTGTGTTCAGCTGCTATATTGGAATTGCCCGGATTTACTAGTATTGTACAATACGTAGTTGTTGCATGCGATTTCTGAGCAGTGATAATCTATGTGAATCATTACAGTTTAGTTCCTCATTTTGTAAAGCAGGGATGGGGAACCTTCGGCCCTCCAGCTGTTGTTGAACTTCACATTCCAGCATGCCCTGCTACAGTTTTGCTATTTGACTATGCTTAAACTGTTGCAGGGCATGCTGGGATGTGTAGTTCAACAACAGCTGGAGGGCCGAAGGTTCCCCCATCCCTGTTGTAAAGTATACACTACAGCAGTGGTTCCCAAACATTTTTGAATCACGGCACTCTAGAACGTCAACATTTTGTCAAGGCACCTCTAGGACAAACATTTCTTTTTAAGAATTTCTGAAATCAATATTAAATTAAGCAAATTGTGTATATATGTCATCCTTAGGGTCGGTTATATGGTGACTAGGGTGGCCAATCCCGGGATCGGGATCGGCGGTATCCCGGGATTTGGCCCCAAAATGTCCGGGATTTCAATCCCGGGATTGGACTATCCAATCCCGGGATTTCGGGATTGTACAGTCTATTGCCGGGCAGCGTCTGAGCACACGCTCAGACGCTGCCCGGCTGTTACCGACGCGGGGTACGGCCGAGAGGGGTCAGACGGGGAGAGTGTCCGTGACACTGACTGGAGGGGAGGGGTGACGAGCGGGTTTCAGCGCCGGAGCGGCAGCGCTGTGGCCTGCGCAGCGTGACCGCGTGACCTATGGGTCACGCTGCGCAGGCCGCAGTGCTGCACCTCCGGCGCCAGAACACACTCACGGGCCACGGCCGCACACAGCATTACTCTTTGTCAGCCACCACCTGCCCCGCTCACCACTCATGGGACGGACGCTGCAAGCCCCGCTCCACCACTCCTGGGGGACAGCCGCCGCCAGACAGACGCCGCCAGCCCCACTCCACCACTCCTGGGGGACAGCCGCTGCAAGCCCCGCTCCACCACTCCTGGGGGACAGCCGCCGCCAGCCCGCTCCACCGCACTAAAGTAAGGGGGACAGGGGCGGTTTTCTTTTAGGGATGCCAATCCCGGGAATCCCGGGATTGAGCATTTTTCAATCCCGATTCCCGGGATTGAAAAAATGCCCCGGGATTGGCATCCCTAATGGTGACGGACACGATGTGCTTCTGTTTATACACCTGGCATTGGTTTGGTGTGTTACATTGACCATAAATGATTTGAATTGGTCCCGGACCACCAACCCAGGGCACCCCTGCAAGTGTTCCGAAGCACCCCATGGTGCCATAGCACACAGTTTGGGAACCACTGCACTACAGTATAATTATTACTGTCTCTGGTGACTTCCTGTTTATGTGGCTTGTAAAACAGAATGTGTGACCGCAGACAGGAAGAGAACATTCTTCGCATGTGGGATTATATATTTTAGAGCTTGCTTTTAGGTTCAATAATACCTTCCTAATATTTTTTATAAACTCCTATTTAAAAATACTTGTAAAGTCTAGCAAAGATTGGCTAATTTACCTGATCAGAGCACACAAAAGATGGGCAAAACCATATTGCACTGCAGGAGGGGAAGATGTAACGTTCAGAGAGAATTAGATTTGGGTGGGGTGTGTTCATACCGAAATCTAAATTGCAGTGTAAAGATAAAGCCGTCTAACCTTTGTGCCACACACAAAAGCAGCCAGTATTTAGCCTGCATAGTAACTACAGTATATACATATAGAAGTGCTGAATCTTTAATAGCAGCCTTCCTACTCAGGGAAAGCTCTCCAGCACTTTGTGCTTGTGTTCTTAGATCAGATTCCCTCAATTGTAGCAGTATATTTCATCAATAGTTAGGTTTTCATCAATAAAGGTACTTCTGAGACATTGTAAATAAACATTATATACCTTTTTCTTGCTGCATAAAAATGTCATATCCTTCTTCAATGGACAAAACCATGTGGGGCAGATGTAACATGTACAGAGAGAGTTAGATTTGGGTGAGTTATTTTGTTTCTGTGCAGACTAAATACTGGCTGCTTTATTCTAACACTGCAATTTAGATTTCAGTTTGAACACACCCTACCCAAATGCAGTTCTCTCTGCGCATGTTACATCTGCCCAACCTGCAGAGCACATTGCTTTGTCCATTAAAGAAGGAGTTTGCTTCTGCAAATCAACCAGAATCGCCTCCTATGTCTGCCACAAACCTAGAATAAGTCTTATTGTTGTAGGGTTTTGTATTGAGGCTTAGAGGGAACTAAAGTGATTCATATTCCTCGACGGCAACGTTGGCACTCAGAGTTAATACAACTTCTCCTTTTTAAAACCTAAAAGAACCAATGTTTCTAAATTCATCTGGATTGGAGGGAGAGAAAACCAAGAAATACAAATGTTATTTGCCTTTCAGGCAGTCTCCCGCTTTCCGAGTGATTATTGTGTTACTTATAACAGCTGCGTTCTGTTTTTTTCCAGCCTGCTTTTAATCTCAGGGACCTGGGCTTGTCTGAACTGAGACTCGCACAGCTCGATGAACTGTTTGATAGACTACTTCCTGGTTTTTATGCTGATGCAAAGAAAACCTCAGCCCACTGGCACACCTCACATGTATCTGCACAGTCCTTCTTTGAAAACAAAAATGGTGAGTACTGGGTTATAATGAGAGGCTTTAGAGACCTTTTTGGGCTTTTTTTCTTCACCTATGGAATGAATGTATTTAATATGTGAAAAAGTAGCATTGTAATTATATTGCACATTGTTTTAATACCTGGTCTTCATGGATTGCCCTACTCCATGCCGTCACTTGTAGAACTCGCAAAGCTTTTTGTTCATTCACTAGCAAGCCACTGTGTTTGTCATTTAGCTGCTCCTTTTATCATGTGTCTCCTTCTGATAATGGGTCCGGCTGGTCTTTTGATAATTTTTAAAATTCTGCTGCAGCCTCCCTTGGCACCAGCCACTGCTGCCCCTGCACATAGGTGTGTGCCAGCAGTGTTTTACCACTGGCACACACCTACCGATCAGACCCAATACATCTTGGGTGCTGAAAAGCACCCGTGATGTGTCCGATCGGATAGATTGAAATTGCAGCAGGTCCAATCTATAGAGCACGACCTGATTCGCATGGGACCGCGCATCGGGTGGAATGGGATGTCCCACACACATTTCTCGGCCCCATCTGTTGGTATCCGGTTAAATCTTAATAGTGTATGGGGTATTACCTGGATTATCTGTGGTAGTTCACAATGTTAACCTGATTTTAACCCATGCTATATCTTATTCTGAAGGCAACCCCAATACACTTGGTGCCCTACGACCATACAGCACGCAGCAGCTGAGTCCGCTGAAGCAAGTCTGTGCAAACCTCAGTCACTGGCCAGGTAAAGATCCATCTCTGTTATTCCGTGCATAAGCTGTTTTACCAAGAGGTTTTGTAGCCATTAAAGAAAAAGTGTATTCTGAAGCTCTAGGCCCTATAAAGTAGTGGGGTAATATCTCTTAACATTTAAGTACATGATAATGAATGGAAGTTTTTTTTTTTTTTATAAAGTTTATATACAGTCTCGAGGATTCAAGACCCTGAAAACAAAGGACCGGCGTCTGCAGTCCGCCTCGGAGCGCTTTGCTGCAGCAGAGAGTGCAGCCCCCTCCTTTGTGAAGGTGTGTATGAGTAACAGCCTTTCTAGAATATAGATTTCTTCCAGTTTCTAGGAAAAATCCCAAACTGTAACTTTTTTTAAGAGCCATTCTTGTGTTCATAGTTTTTAAAACTAAAAACTGCAGTCCTCTTGTGTATGCAAACATTACTCCAAATGGGTTTTAGCTGTTAGGTCTGGTGTTCCAGGGTTAGAGGAAATAGCAGACTTTCTAATCTGTGTCATGGTTTTGCTCCTGGTAATTACATTAATGTCTGTGGTCTGTTTTCAGGGATTGTTGATGAGAGATCGAGTTCCAGATGTCGAAAACCTGGACAAGATCATTAAAAATAAAAATGTTCCGGATGGACAGCAGGATGCATTTAAGAACGGGTTTGCAGAAGGCTTCTTGAAGGCACAAGCTCTGACTCAGAGGACCACCGGTAGGTACATACATTGGGGCAGATATATTAAGCCTGGTGAAGAGATAAAGTGGAAGGAGATAACGCACCAGCCAATCAGATCCAAACTGTCATATTTCAAACACAGCTGATTGGCTGGTGTTTTAACTCTTTGAAGTTATCTCCACTTTATCTCCAGTCTATCTTCTCCAGGCTTAATACATCTGCCCCCTTATGATCTCGTGGGTCGTCTGTTGCCACTGGCTTCCCATGCTCCTCTCTCCCCTCCAATCTGCATATGACTTGCCACAGTTGCACAAAGTTACTTGTGCTCTGCTATAATGCAGGTGCAGTGTGATCAATCACAGCATGTAACTATAATGCATTGGTCTTCATATTGTTCTTTGTGGATCCATTCCTAGAGTCACTGAGAAGAACTCGATACATCCTCCTGGCTGTCTTCCTGCTTGGAATTTACGGCTTCTCAAAGACACCATTTTGGCCAGGTAAAGCTATACTTCACATGTTTATGAGAGGGGAGTTCTGGTAGTATTGTGGTGATGTGGCTTCTGGATTAATTGCCCAGAGTTATTCAGTTGGCTGCATCGTGCACAGCACTTGGTCCAGGAGATGCATCTAATGGCTGGGCTCTGTCATAGTG
Source organism: Crinia signifera (assembly GCF_055691185.1). Taxonomy (NCBI): domain Eukaryota; kingdom Metazoa; phylum Chordata; class Amphibia; order Anura; family Myobatrachidae; genus Crinia; species Crinia signifera. The sequence goes on along the minus strand of NC_139221.1, from coordinate 289,737,521 downwards.
TACTGCATCTCCCACGATTAATGCCTGCACAATGCCGTAACTGCGCACGTTGCACAGCTCCAAACTGGTACAAACTGGATTTCCACCTTAGAACATTCAGTATGACATGTGCAGTACAATTGTAACTTTTAGGTAATAGGAGTCTAGTGTTTCTCCTGCCTCTTATATTGTACTCACAATTGTCTCATTTGGGCAGAAATATTTTTACATTTTGTTTCATATAGTTGTTTTTTTTTATTGCTTATATAGCAATACTGTCAATGTTCAGCGCACAGTAGTATCTAGGTGCTTTATGTATAAATGATAATTAGGTAGGAATATATTGGGTAAACCGGTAAAGGATCAATTTGCCCATCACCTAGGCACACTTGAGGCAGGCATTTTTCTGGGCTGTACCAATATTGTACCTATTTAATCACTAGAAACTAGTGAGGTCACTCACACAAACAAGTGACAAGGCTGCCATACATCTACAGATCGATTGTCAGATTGGGCTGGTTGGAACAAAAACCTCTTAATATCTGATTGACCATTTTTGGCAGTTTTCCAGCGTTTCAAAGCAAATGGTCAACTGTCATTTACTCTCATCCATTACCAGGATTTTGTTCCAACCAGCCCAATCTGACAATTGATCTGTAGATGCATGGCCATCTTTAGACTAGCGCACACACAGGTAAGCAGAAAGGAAGCCTTCAAATGGGACACTCGCTTAACAATTCTTCTGTGTTGATAACGTCCGTAACTACTGCACATTAGCTGTCAGAAGACTATTATTGCGCATCGCTTACCATATATGGCAGAGAAGTGCCGGGGGCAACTTGTGACCGTGCCCCACAGAGTTTTTACACTACACGGCAATGACTGTACTTGTAGGTTCGTTCTGACTTCTCCAATTCTTATGTCTGGTTACGTTCTGATTCTATTATGAAAGTAGAGAAATTTATTTTATTTATTAACAGTTTCTTATATAGCGCTGCATATTTCGTTGCGCTTTACAAAAGGAGACAGTGATACAACAAACAGGGTATTTACAGACAGTCAAAAGGTAGGAGGGCCCTGCTCGCAAGCTTACAATCTTGCAGATGAAGGTGGTGGAGGAGAGTTTTTATCCCACATGAGGGAAAGCTATATCTGGACAGGCTACAAGAACATGGCGAAGCTTCAAGCGGGCTGCTTGTCTCGGAATATAAAAAAGTAAAAAAAAAATTCAAAAAGTTGCATGTAAACATTTGCAATAAGCAAAATCTCATTTCTGAGTAGCTGCTCCTGTAGAGTAAAATGTGGGGGCCGTTTCTTTTTAAAACCATGTTTTGGTAAAATAAGTTGTACAAATAGCCAGTTTATAGAATGGAAGGCATATTGTAAAGTGGCAGTGTAACCTCTTGCAGCTCGTTTCCGGACGTCATCTGGCCTTGATACAGCCGTTGATCCGATTCACATGAAGAACGTAACTTTCGAACATGTGAAAGGGGTAAGTACGAGTGGTGGTGGGACAAAAATATATATATTTTTTTATTTTTTTATACCTTTTGTAATACTATGACACTACATTCCTAGATTTCATTCTAATATTGTGGATCTCTACCCAACATTGTCTACTGTATGTCGGTGATTTTTCTACTTTTTTTTTTTTTCTCAACTCTCGGCACACCAAACAAGATTTTAAATTGCCAAGGCACAACTTCAGAGCAGGGAAAAACATTTTTCTTCTCTTAAGATATGCCACCGTTTACATCTGATGTAGTGAATATAATGGCATGTATGGGCTTGTTTTGTTTGAACAGATTGAAGAGGCGAAGCACGAGCTGCAAGAAGTGGTAGAGTTCTTGAAAAACCCTCAGAAGTTCACCGTTTTGGGTGGCAAGCTTCCAAAAGGTAAGTTCCGCTCTCAGGCCATAGCTGGCATCGTGGGCAACCTTTACCAAGGAAAGGACGATGTTGGCTGTGCGCTCATCAGCTAGCATATGCTATAAAAACATCAATCATTTCTAATGAATTCAAACACATACTATTTACATTGTCTAAGTTATTTATTAACAGTTTCTTATATAGCGCACACATTCCGCAGCGCTGTACAGAGAATATATGAACATTCACATCAGTCCCTGCCCCAGTGGAGCTTACAATCTATATTCCCTACCACATGTACACACACAGACATTCTAAGGTTAATTTTTTGGGGAACAAACTAACCTACCAGTATATTGTTAGATTGTGGGAGGAAACCAGAGTACCCGGAGGAAACCCACGCAAGTACAGGGAGAATATACAAACTCTGCACAGTTAGGGCCATGGTGGGAATCGAACCCATGACGTGTACCCAACTTAAGTTTTTTTTTTTTTTTTTTTTTACGATATGCGTATATGCATGCGATGCGACGCGATTATACTCGATTTTACACATTACAGCCACCCTGATGGCTGATTACAATGTTAAATGCCCCCCCAGACCTGATTTTTAATTGTATACCCACCATGATGGTTAATTAGTATGTCAAATGCCCACCCATTGTTAGCGCCACGATCAACGCCAACCCGAAGCGTGGCGAGCGCAGCCGTACGACCTTTTCATACCCCCACTATCCACGTCGGTGTGCAGTTAATTTTATATAGTGTGGAGAGGGCAGCGAGCCACCGAGCCCGAAGCGTGGCAAGCGGATGCGGAATACATGTGAAGTAATGCGCGGGGCTCGCTGCGCTCGCCACACTATATATAAAATCAACTCCACACCAACGTGGATAGTGGGGGTATGAAAAGGTCGGAGGACGCGTACCGCCACCCCTCTCGGGCTCACTGCGATCGCCACGCTTCGGGGTGGCGTTAAAAATGTGGGGGGGGGGGGGGGGGCGCATTTGACATTGTATACCTGGGTATACAATGAAAAATCGGGTCTGGGGGGGGCATTTAACATAGAAATCAGCCATCAGGGTCGCTGTACAGTTAAAAATCGGGTCAAATCGGTCGCATTGCATCGCATGCAATCTGGTCGCATGCGATGCTACCGATTTTACACACCCGATGCCATACAATGTAAATCGGTGGCGCCGTGTTAGGAAACAAGGACCGTTTTTACTATTGAACTTTGATGCTGCACTTCCGGGTCTGTCCCACTGTTAATCTTGCTGTGTGTTAGTTGCATTTAGCAATCTGTTGACCTCTTATACCTGCTGCTTAATTATATAATAATTGCAAGGATACAGTGTGACCTATATTGATCGATCACCTGTCACCTGCCAAGTCCTACAGGCAGACACCAATGTTTGTAATTGTGCAGTACATTTACCGACCTCTGCCTTCTTCCAGGCATCCTTCTGATTGGTCCGCCAGGGACAGGGAAGACTCTCCTGGCTCGGGCAGTTGCAGGAGAAGCCGATGTTCCATTCTATTACGCTTCTGGTTCTGAATTTGATGAGATGTTCGTAGGTGTTGGTGCTAGTCGCATTAGAAATCTATTCAGTAAGTCCGTTCTCTATCCATTTTGTTAGGTCTTTTAAGAATCTCTTAAGTAATTGTCATTTAATGTTTAGACCCCACATTAAGCTGCAGTTTTTGATTTAAGGAGGTTGGCTGTATGTTTTGCATTAAGGTTTTGTAAGTGCTTGATTTAAAGGTCCCTCAATCCACTCTTTCCTGCTACTATGATTAAGAGTAAATATATTGATCCTGATTGGCTGAAGTTTCTGTCAAACAAGTGTACAGTTATTTACACAGACATGCTTTATACCCATCTGGGTGTGCCAGAGTAAGATCGTATGCATTATTGTGCTCATGAAGTTTATTGCACGTGATGTTCCCTACTGTAGTTATACATTTCCCTCTAATGACTGTGTAGGCTAGATTAGTGGGTGTACAATGGTGTAATACGGGTAAGTGTACAGCAATCATGTCCTCTAAGTGTGCTGTGTCTGTCTTGTTAGGAGAAGCAAAGTCCAATGCACCGTGTGTGATATTCATTGATGAGTTGGATTCAGTTGGTGGTAAAAGGATTGAATCCCCTATGCACCCGTACTCCAGACAAACCATTAACCAGCTCCTTGCTGAGATGGATGGGTGAGTGCTCTTCTACACATTCACATGTATTACTTTGCCGAATGTGTGTCTATACAAAGTACTATTGTGTTGTGTGGTTTTTGTTTTTAATATGTATTCATAGTGCTAAATCTTAGAGCCACAGCAGATTGTTTTATAGTAGACCCCAGGTCATTTTTGTTTTAATAGCCCAGTAAAGGACTCTTTCAAGAGGTGATAGCATGTCCATATCTAACTTAGTATTTTGTTGGTCTCTTTAGATTTAAGCCCAATGAAGGTGTCATCATTATTGGTGCGACAAACTTTCCTGAAGCCTTGGATACGTAAGTATAGCACATACTTGCCTACTTTTCAAAAGCAAAATGAGGGAGATTTTAGATGCTAGCAAAATGCACACAGCGCAGCGTCGCGCACCATTGAAGGGGTGTGTCATCAACCAAAAGGCGTGTCTAGTGACTTGAACTAAGGAGATGCAAATATCAAATTTACTTTTTAACCCCTTCCCGACATTTGACGTACATTTACGTCATGGTCGGGATGTACTTCCCGACACATGGCATAAATGTACGTCATGAGTTCAAACTGTCACTGCGTCTATAGACGCATACCCCCATACCCACAGTCACCGCCCAGCATTACACCACATACATACACACCTGGGCATACCTTATACAGCCTCATGTCCGGCACATATACCCCCATACCCACAGTCACCTCCCAGCATTACACCTCATACATACACACCTGGGCACACCTTATACATCCTCGTATCTGGCACATATACCCCCCATACCCACAGTCACCACCCAGGATTACACCTTATACATCCTCATACCTGGCACATATACCCCCATACCCACGGTCACAACCCAGCATTACACCTCATACATACACACCTGGGCACACCTTATACATCCTCATACCTGGCACATATACCCTCCATACCCACAGTCACCTCCCAGCATTACACCTCATACATACACACCTGGGCACACCTTATACATCCTCATACCTGGCACATATACCCCCCATACTCACAGTCACCTCTCATCAAAAAAAAAAAGCAGGCTTAGTGGGTGGGGGGAGAGAGGTTGCAGACTGATATACTTACCGCTGGTCGCTGCTCCCGGCTCCCGCTGTCACTCACAGTCCCGCTGCCACGCACAGTTGCTGCTCCTCTCTGTCCACGCTGCCCTCCTACTCCGTGCGCTTCCCGGCTTCCGCTCACTCTGCTGCTGCTGCCGGATACCCACACAGCCCCGCGCGGTACCCGGCATGCTCAATGACACTAGGGCCCCGCCCCCGAGACATGACGCTCGCGCATGCGCAGTGCATTTCGGGGGGGGGGGGGGGGGGGGGGGAATGGAACAAAAACCGGGAGGGTAGGCAAGTATGCATAATATATCACATGCAGCTTCAACCCATATTACGCCCATTACATATACACAGCACCCCCTCCCCCATATTACACCCTGTGCAGTACACACAGCACATTGCACAAAACACTATAGCATATTACATGCAGATTCCCCCCCATATTACACATATTTACATATACACAGCACCCCCTCCCCCATATTACACCCTGCACAGTACACACAGCACATTGTACAAAACACCATAGTATATCACATGCAGCTTCCCCCCATATTACACCCATTTAAATATACACAGCAGCACCGCCTCCACCCCCATATTACACCCTGTGCACAAAGCATAATGTACACAACACCATAATACATTACACACAGCTAATACATGCAGCACATTGCACACAACATATTAAATTATACATAGCAGCCCCATATTACACCCAGCACAAACACATAATACACCAGCCCCCATTTCCTCAGTGCACACAGCACTCACCTGGCTGTGTTGTTGCTCATGTCAGGGACTTGCAGGGAACCAGCCATGTGCTGTGGTGAGGGAGGGAGGGAGGCGGAGAGGCAGGAAGAGCTGGTCTGTGTAACACGGAGCTGAGTGTGGGGGCGGGCCCAGCCTCAGGGAAGCCCCGACTGCAATGTGCCAGATGACCTGATGCACAGACTTCCGGTCTGTACGCACAGGAGCTGGTCACCGCTACCCATAACACCGCGGTGGCCGGCTGTGACTCCCCCACACAGGCCCCGCCCCCCGCCAGTACGGACGCGCGCATGCGCAGTCCGAATTTCCTGAAAATAATCCCAGAAACCGGGAGGTATGAGGGGCTTTGCGGGGCAGCGGGAGGGTCAAGCTAAAAGCGGGACCCTCCCGCTGAATGCGGGAGGGTTGGCAAGTATGGTATAGCATGACCTTAAGGAGAAGTACATTTGAGTAGCATGGTTGTCATAGTGCAGTGATGGCTAACCTTGACACTCCAGCTGCTGTTTAACTACACATCCCAGCATGCCCCGCATCAGTTTCAGCATGGCCAAATAGTAAAACGTTAGCAGCGCATGCTGGGATGTGTAGTTCAACAACAGCTGGAGTGTCAAGGTTAGCCATCACTGGCATATTGGTTAGTAATAAGGATTTCAATTCCTGACCAAGATACTCTGTGTGGAGTTTGAAAGTTCTCCCCGATTTGTGTTCATCCACAAAATCTAGATAAGCCCATTGGCTTCTGACCATATACAGTGTCCATGTGGTAAGGAATGTATCTATTAAGCTCCACTGTGCAGGAAATAACTACATTATAATATTTGTGTTATTTTAAAATACCTATATTGAGGGAAATTAAATGGCGTGAAGGGGGCTCTTGCAATTGCTGTCCCTTTGATACACAGGGCTTTATATACTTAGAATGGCGGTTCTATTGAAGTTGGGATGTTGCTATGGGCAACCAATCTGAATCTACTTTTTTATTTAGCACCTACTAGAAGATCATGTAATTTTATTGTTGCCCATAGCAACATTCAATCTTCAGTAGAACTCCAATTTTAGTAAATAAACCCCATAGACCTCTTAGTGAGCAGATAAGCTTATTTCTGCTAAATGGTTGAGCCCAGGAAACAGCCACCTCTGCCATGACTGCAACATGTGCACATTGTCATAGTAAACATTGGGGAGATGTATTAAGCCTTAACCAGAGATAAATACAAGGGTGATAAAGAGAGATAAACGTCCAGCCAATCAGCTTGCCGCTTGCTGACTTTTTTTCAAACACAGCCTGTAACATGGCAGTTAGCAGGTGATTGGCTGGACGTTTATCTCTCTTTATCACCCTTGCATTTATCTTGTTAAGGCTTAATACATCTGCCCCACCGTTATCCTCCATTGCACTTGTTATCCTCTATTGCACTTGTCCTTTCCTGGCTTATACAGACTTTTCCGTATCCTCCCTGTAGTCCTAAATACAGGAAGTCTTCTGTGCATAGGAAAATACATCCCCTACTATAATCTCCTAATATAGATTATCTTTATTATGATTATTGTTGTGGTGAGTTTTTTTTTTTTTTTTTTTTTTTTTTTTTTTTTTTTGTTCTTTTAACAAAGAAACGCTTTTATTTTAATTTTACAATCCTATTTTGAGTTTTTGTGTGACTGGTCTTCATTGTAGACTTGACAGTTGCCCATACCTGGGGTCATTTTCTGTGATTACTGAGCATTTTTTATTTGTTACATATATTTAAAAAAAACTTTTTTATTGAGGAGAATACCGGTATGTATTAAACGTCGCTGTTATTAAAATTCAATATTTTTTTTTTTTTTTTAGTGCCTTAGTCCGACCTGGCCGCTTTGACATGCAGGTCACCGTTCCCAGGCCAGATGTGAAGGGTCGCACTGAAATCCTGAAATGGTACCTCAGCAAAATAAAATATGATGAGTGTAAGTTTTCCTATACACTGCTTCATAAAGTAATGGATATATTAATATTCGCTCATTTATGCACGATATAGATTGCGTGATCAACTGACTGTCGCATACACTGATGTGTCTAGCTGATGTGTCTAGCTGATGTGTCTAGCTGATGTGTCTAGCTGATGTGTCTAGCTGATGTGTCTAGCTGATAGGTACACGTTACACCAGCGTTTCTCAATTGGTGTGCCACAACACTGGTTCTGCGCACAAGCTGTACCCGCATACTGGATGGATAGCACATACATATACTAGGTACGATGTGCACTGCCGTGACTGATTAATGCAGAGCCGGCCAAAGTGGTTTAATGTGCCCCGATGCAAACTTGGGGGAATACATATAGGGAAATTTGTGCACTGTAGTCATTAGGTAGAAGGGTCCCTACCTTTGCTATTGGATGCGTACTAGTCATTAGAAACAAAATAACTCACCCAAATCTAACTCTCTCTGCACATGTTACATCTGCCCCACCTGCAGTGCACATGGCTTTGCCCAGTTTGAGAACAAATTTGTCCTGCAATCAGGTCTGAATTAGGCCTTGAGTACAGGGGTTATTTTACAGATCATGTGCACAGTGTAGAGCGATGGAAATACAGTAGATCATTATAGTAAGATATTGCATTCGCAATTGTCCCTTAAACCTGTTTGAAAAATAAAGTTGCAAAATAATAATAATAATAATACAAAATTCTTGTGGCTACAGCTCTGGAAGCTGAAATAATTGCCCGCGGCACTGTGGGATTTTCTGGAGCGGAGCTGGAGAATCTGGTCAACCAGGCGGCATTGAAAGCTGCTGTGGATGGGAAAGAAATGGTTACCATGAGGGAACTGGAGTTTGCGAAGGACAAAATACTTATGGGTGAGTAATGTTTGTGTTACGTTATATGCTACATACACATAGTATCCTGTTATTGTGTATGGCATATAGTACTTGTAAAGGCCATTTATAAATCAATTAAATACAAATAACCGTGGTAGCATAACGTTAACAGTGTAGTATATACCTAACAATAGTTATTTGCTAACCGCGCCACCTTTGGGAAAGTTTGTTTTCCACAATCTGTTTGTTTTTTCTTTGTGTATATTTGAGGTTAAGCAATTCCTGTTTGGGGAGCTGCAGTTCAATCAATTTGCCAACAGTAAAACTACAGTTGTGATTGTTCTATGTATACTTCTTTGATTAACTCAATTTAAGCCTTTAAGAGACCATAAAGCCTCTGACTGCTATCAGAGTCTGTGTTTGGAAAATGACCAGAGCTTGTTTGGTTGGTACTTTTATCTCTGTCCACTTATCTCTCTCCAAGGGTTATTACATATACCTCTCTGTCTGTCTGTCTGTCTGTTATTCAGGAAGGACACCAGATAATTCCCAGCAGTATTCCTGTGGGAAATATTTACCTGCCGTCCTATGTTAGTGATGACCGCTCTGCATCTGATGGGGGCGTGTCCTGATGTGGGAAGGGGAGAATAGGAAAGTTACAGACTGAAATTTAGATGATAGGCTGAGCAGGGTCCTCTGACAGCACAATGATCACCTACCATTATATGAAATGCAGTATAAACATCCCACTTATTTTAGTAGGCAATCTTGTGTTTTAGAACTAAAAGTACCAGCACTCTTCAAGTCTCTGGGATCTCACAGGATTTGTAAATCTGATTTGTAAAACAAAGTGAAAAGCACCTATAAAAATTTGGTTTTATTGTGCACTGGACCTAGCTGGCATTTGTACTGTATAAAATGATGTACTAAAAGTTTTTATCTTCTAAGTATGTCGCCCTCTTGGCTAACCATAAGATTTGGGGGAATGATGTCATACACCTACAGATGATGCATTAACCTTCTGCTTATCATTGCTCGCTTTACTTCAGGACCTGAGAGGAGGAGCGTGGAGATAGACGACAAGAATAAAACCATCACCGCTTACCATGAGTCCGGCCATGCCATCATCGCCTATTTTACTAAGGATTCCATGCCTATTAACAAAGCCACAATTATGCCACGTGGTCCCACACTCGGACATGTAAGTCAGTATGTACGATAGACTAGCCATTTGCTATAAAAGCATCTGCATTACACCCTGGACTAATGGGTGTGGTATGCAGGGCCGACAGTCGGGATTCCGATGGTAGGTATACCAACATCAGAATCCTGTACTCCGACAGGGGGGGAGCGCAAAGAAGCCCTTGCAAGTCATGAACCCCCATAAGGGAGAATAGCCCCTGTAAGTCGGGCATTTAAACAGTCTGGATTCCGATTTCGGTAAACTGACCGTCCGAAACCCGACTATCGGGACGTCATCCAGCCTTCTTTGGCAAATCCCGAACCTATTGAAAAATATAAAGAAGTACTAAGCCTTAGAGAACCCATCTGTAACATTGCAGTTAGGAGCAGATTGGTTGGTAGTTTTATCACTTGTCAAGGCTTAGTACATATGGGTAAATGTATCAAGTCCAAGAAAGTAATGAAGTGGAATAGTTGGCCAAAGCAACCAATCAGCTTCTGTCATTTTAAAGACTTGGCGAGATACATTACTGAACCTTTAGACAACTTCTCCACTTGTTCTCAACAGAACTTGATACATCTTCCGCACATTATTGTCATTAAGTAGTACGAACGCTTGGGCTACCGGGTCATAACAGACAGCTGATATATATGAGTCCATGTAAGTATTGGGTGTTTGCCGGTCACGTTAATGTGTGTGGGAATTAATTTTATTTGCAGGTGTCTCTACTGCCAGAGAATGATCGGTGGAGTGAGACCAGATCCCAGCTCCTGGCACAGATGGATGTGAGCATGGGCGGACGGGTAGCCGAGGAAATCATTTTTGGGCCAGAGAACATTACTACAGGTAACCTCCGGTTTTACACGCTTATACTATTTATGACACAGATGTGTCACACCACGGATAATTGCCTGCCATGATGCGTATGCATGCGGCAGCAATTACCCGCACCTTACTGTGACAGTCATGCGTACATCCCATGTATTCTGTGGCCATGGGCACACTACTCTAAGCAAACGTGCTGCGTATGATTGCTGTGTTCTGTAGTATGAAGGTGAACATATCTGTAGTCAGAGCCTGTGTGAATCTGATCTTTCTCACCACCAGGGGCGTCTAGTGACTTTGACAGTGCAACAAAAATCGCAAAACTCATGGTAACAAAATTTGGAATGAGTGATAAGGTAACTATTTCCACCCCTTTGTAATAAGGTTATGTTGAATCCAAGCATGGATAACATAATAAAGAATGTTGCACTGTGTAATTGTCATGTATTTTTTTTTTTTTTTCCTAGCTTGGGGTCATGACTTATTCGGATAAAGGAAAAGTCAGTCCTGAAACACAAGCTGCTATTGAGCAAGAAGTTAGGAGTATGCTGAAGGTAAGAGGGGGGGAGGAGGAGAGAAACAGATGAGGAATTAAATTCTAAGTACATTCCTTCTATCTTTTCAACGCAACATAATTCTAATTGCAGCACACAGAGGTTTGAGGTTAATGCGATGGGTGGTTTTTGTGAAATTTCCCAAAAACGGCTTTGAGGTGCACACCACCGGGGCCAGAGGTACCTTGTTGCCGAATTTGGCTCTGAGTGCCACGCTTTCTCCGCAATGCAACAGACATGCGCACACACTCCAACTTCTTTATAGAGATAGAATTCTAATATAATGGGTTGGAAGTGGGTATCAGGAAGTCAATATCAATTTATGATTTGTTCTGTCTATAAATGTGTAATTAGCACTTATTGAATACTATATTGCACACACCCACGTTTCAAGAAAAATGCAATTCCTTAGGCCATTAGGACTTTAGTGGGAAGCTTCCATCTCGGGCTAGTGTGCAAAAGATTCACCAAAGATTCTACTTGGCGCGTTTCACCCTGAAAAAAACTTCCTGAGGGGGGTACCTTAATGAAGTAATGGAATAAACATGTTCTTGTAACCATTTAAATTGGGCTTCCAGATGATAGGTTGACACAGGGCAAAAGTCAACATGAGTTTTTCATGAATATATATTTTTTTTTGGGTGGACTTTTTCATACTTTACCTTTCCCATTATGAGCCCACATGGGTGTTCGTGTGAGTAGGGCATCTGGCCTGAAGCATAGCGAGGGTACATGCTACACTATTTGGGGGGCCCTGTGCTCAAGTGTCAATATTTACACACAATTAAAAAAAAAACCTTGTCGTCTGTCTCTTCATGTACCAAACTTTGCCGATGACGCGGTCAATCCTTTGATACATACCCCATTCATACAAATGTACTAATATACAGTGTATCTCTATCCTGAATCAGCGAGTCCTCATTCTCTAGTACGTCCCTCAGAGTTGTAGCAAGAACTGACTGACTCGGTCAGTGCCACTAATCAAGCAGCATTCGCTTTATTTGACCGCACAGAGCGGAGTAGTCGGTCTGCTCGGCTAAGGATGATTTCATTTTTTTTATTTGTTATTAGGATTCCTATGAACGGGCAAAGGTTCTCCTGAAAATGCACGCCAAGGAGCACAAGAACCTGGCCGAAGCCTTACTGATGTATGAAACATTGGATGCCAAAGAGATTCAGATGGTGCTAGAAGGAAAGAAGCTGAAAGTCAGATGATATCTCTAATATCCGTGTATAGGACTCTGAACTATTTTTTTTTTTTTTTTGTCACCGGCAAATTCATTCTTTATAGTTACATAATCCTCTTTTATTTAAGGTATTGCACAATATTCCTGAGTTTAAACATTGAGCATTTATTCCTTGCATATCCGATGCTGTATTAGGCAGCGAGGTTTGTGTTCTCCTACAGAAAGGCAGCTGCAGGTAAGATCTCAGGGCATGGTCTGTCTGGTAACCGGGCATGTGCTTGCTTCACACATGGGCATTACATTGTCCTCTGCTCAACAACACTGTGCGTTTCGCTGTTCTGCAGATGTGTATGGGTAATAGGGTTGACCCAATTTGAAGGTAGACATGCCTTAGGTTGACTCCTGAAATAGGTCTACAGAATTTGGAGGTCGACACAAGCATTAGGTCGACAATGGCAAGGTTGATAGTCAAAAGGTCGACATGAGTTTTTCCCGTTATTTTTCAGTCCCAAATGTTGACATGGACAAAAAGGTACAACGTCTCCTCGTGTGATGCTTAGGGCACACTATGTTCTTTTCTCTGGCCACGCCCTAGTGGACGATAGCGAATAAAATACTTAATGTTTGTGTCGACCCCAACGCATGTCGCCCTAAATACTGTAGGGTCGATCTAATGACCGTGTCCCCTGCAGATACACACACTGTTCTCATTATATTGCCACTGGGTGCTTGAGTCCGCTGCTGGCTGTCTACCGTAGCAGTTACCAGCTTCTCCTTCTGCTAGTCACCTGTTGTGTACTTAATTGTATCAGTCTGTAAAAACTAAACGGCAATAGAGCACCATCTTCAAAAGAAAAGCTCTTTAAGAGTCACTGTGACATAAACAGAAGATCAACATAAAAATATTTAAAATAGGAATAAAAAAAATGCAACAATGGATATGGTGGATGTGGATATCATGGGTCCTTAATGTGTTTTTACTCTGAAAACTCTGCACCATACTGCCATTTACACTGACAACATCAGCTTTTAAATATTTGAATATAATACCTGGCTGTAATATTTCAAAGTAGTATAGAATGATTGCTGGGCAGGTATCGTTACTCCCCAGGCTTCTCCTGCAGGCAGCGGAGCAATCTACTGCCATCCAGTCCACTAACAATGGAGGAAGACGTAGGTAGTATGGGAAGAATGGACTCATCTTATGTTTTCATTTTGTATCGGTATAAAGCTCTTTTAATATCTGCTCAGGATGAGAAATGATGCACAGGTAACGGTCGTTAAAGATATTTTTGTTCTATGGAATCTGGCTTTATTGGTCCTGTCCAAAGCAGAAATGCACTTTTTTTATTTATAACTGCCTGCTTTTACTGGCGTATCATCACAACCTTTGCAAGGACATTGGATTTCTACTCTGTGGTCACAATATGAGATCTACCATCCTACTCATTCACGTTAGCCAAGGATTTGAACAAAGAGCCATGTGGTTTTATCTAATATAGGGTGACTCATCTACTAATGAACGGTTAAAGGAGCCATCTTGTTTAATATGAATGGTGTATGTAGAAAATATAAAACCAATTTTTGGTTTAAAGATTTAAATAATAGTTAAAATCTTACAGCTAAAAAAAATGGAAAGTTACAGCAATAAAGCAAGTCCAGAGAATCAACAATGCAGTACTCTTAATTAAATAAGACACTTGTTACGATTGGCTGAGCAGTTAAACATTGATTTATTACATAAACCTGATGTTTATTCAATGGCTGATTCACCCTACACCCTAAAAATGTTTTTTTTTTTTTTTTTTTCTACTCCTCATCTGGTTAGTACAACAGTAATTCACACAATAAAATGTAGTTGAGTGCAGTTGATGCATCCACGTACATCTAGCCTCCTTTCATTTGAAATAGCCCTTTTAATGGCACCATGCTATGGTGCTATTCTGTCACCGAATAGCACACACAAGCAGCTCCTGCGTATTAAATTATGTGGCATGTCCAGGGCTATTTTTCTGCAGGCTCCAGCAGGAACTGAGGCCCTTATTTTAGTTCACTCTTTCTGACAAAATATTTCTTAGATGGACAAAACCATGTGCACTGCAGGTGAGGCAGATGTTACTTGTGCAGAGATAATTAGATTTGGGTGGGGTTTTACACCTGTCTCACCTGCAGTGCACATGGTTTTGTCCATCAAGAAATATTTTGTCAGAGTGAACTAGAATAAGGGCCTCAGTTCCTGCTGGAGCCTGCAGAAAAATAGCCCTGGGCATGTCTATATTCAGCATGTGACTAGGGCGGGATCTGCCTGCAAAATTATATGGTACAGTGTTTTCCAGGAAAACACCAACTTTTAATTTCATATGCAGATGTAGTGGCAGTGACTCAATCAATCTAGACATGCCAAATATCATTTTACGCAGCAGGAGCTGCTTGTAGGTCCTATTTGCTCTCTTTTACAAATAAGATGCTATTGAATGGAAAAAGTTCCAAAAATATTATCTGTCGTTATAGAGGCACTCAGAGCTCACGTATTGTGTAATGTGACTTCTATTACATGGTGGATAGATGTATGTGTACACATCTGTTTAGAACACGAGTACTTGCCATGGACATGCTATACATTATACATCCCCGTGTGGCTCTACGGGAAGCTCTTCAGACTAGTTTAGATTGATGGGTGCTGAGGCATCAACAACTGCTCAGCCTGTTCAAAACGGGCTAAGGGGTCGATCCTATTAGATGCGAATGATTCGCAAGTGGGAATCATCACTGCACCTGGCGCACTTTATAGCGGACGGAATTCGCCTAAAAGCATTCGCACCTCCATAGGGTTGCGAGCAATTTTAAATGCATTTGGCCCAGCAAAGAGTGCGAGATCGGGTTAAATCGGATGCTGTTGCTGGTGTTCAAACATGTTTGAACAGTACCTTGCATCCTTCATGGTCAATTGGATCGACACCTAAGTATTTGTTTCAGAGGAGACAATGTATCGATAGTACAGTCTAGGACCCCTCAGCGGATACGGTAAACAGTGTATCCAAGGTTGGTATCAACATCTTCTAAGAACTAATTACACTTTGATTGGCATTCTTTGATTCAGTTGCATTTATTTTATACTGATCTACAGCTAGCATGTATGTACAAGTATGCCTTGACGCTACAAGCAGTGTTGTCCTGACCATTGACACATCTGTTTAAATACAAAAAAATAAATAAACGGACTGTTTTAATCTCTAAAATATTGGTGTAATTCGTCAGCCAGCTATAGAATGTTTACCCATGAAAGATAAATTGTATCCTTTGTCAACACTTTTATTACTCTAGGGATACATCGAGTTTCTTTTGTGATTTTACTGCTAGCAGTGTTTAGTTCTAAGAGCCAGCGGCGGCCATGTTGTTGTACAGTGGAACTTCTGGAACTCTGCCTAATCTGCTTTCAGATTTGGAATGTAACGCATATTCCTACCTGTGTATATTGAGGTGTTTCAAACATATTTAAACATGTAAATAAATGTAAAGTCTTATGGCTAAATTCTGTGTGTTTATTTTGATCTTGTGCTGTGTAAACTTTGTAGCAGTTGTAACAACAGATTTACGCAAATATGTGTAAATGACATTACACTATGGGATTGGATCATTGGGTCAATAATAATTAGGCCGCCAGGCAATAGCTCCTAATGTAAAAGGTAGACACCTGAGAAGATGGACAGGTACAAACGTTCGACAAAGTAAAATGTTGACATGGAACTGATTGATACAAAAAAAATATATTAAACCCCTTTCCTGTCTTGCTGTGTTCAGGACAAGTTACTATTCCCAATCCTAGTGAATTTGGGTGGTCTTTTTGCTAGTGGCTGTCGTCCTATAATCTGTATCCCTTACACTACAGAGGTGCATAGATCAGGTTTATTTACAGTGTTTGCTTTGTTAATTAGTGGATGTCCATGTCACACATGTTACCTGGGTGCTGTACTTTTAAGGTGACCTCTTTGGTCCAGTTACCACCCTGAGTATGACTGTTCATATCCTCCAATATTCGAATGACCGAAGGGTTTTCTTTGTCTTGATGCTCTTGATCATAAAAGCTGAAGACCGTATTCTAATCAATGTTTGGAAAATGTATCATTCAGATGGAAGAGAGCTCACAAACTACTGGCATTGTCTTCATTCATATTAGCATTGGGCTATCAGTTATGTAACCTTTCCTAAAGTGTTGCTTTAACTGACATTATTATTTACTTTTATCGGTACTTATGTATTATCTGGGCTCCCATGTTAAATGCACCCCATTTTTTTCATACCCCTACTATCCAACTACGCATGGAGTTGATTTTATATAGTGTGGCGAGCGCAGTGAGCCACCGTGCCCGAAGCGTGGCGAGCGGCCGCGGTCTCCTAAGAAAAACGGGAGCCCAGATATGACATAATTACCCTTTTATTTATAATCGTGTACACGGGTATGGCTCATTAGGCCTACAACAAGTTGGTCGACAGGGTCATTGGGTTGACACAAGCATTAGGTGGACATGGGCAAGAGCGACAGTCAAAAGGTCGACGTGTTGTTGTTTTTTTGTGTTTTTTCAGAATGTCGACACAGTCAACATGGACACAGGTTAAAGTGCACTGCGTCCCATCGCAGGCTTCAGGCTCGGTGCCTCGCTACGCTCTGCACACTATTTTATTTTCCGACCACGCCCTAGCGGGTGGTAGAGCATGAAATACCACCTGTCAGCGCATGGCTCAAAAAACAGTGAAAAAAGAAAAACCCCATGTCGACCTAATGACCCTGTTGATCTTTCTGCATGTCGACTTTTTTATTGTAGACCAAATGACCATATCCTGTGTACACTGCCAAATCTAGGGCAAACATGGAGGAGCATAAATGCATTACACAATGGCAAATCATAGCATAAACACACCACAAAGTGGTGCAGTGGTTCTGAAACTGTGCGCCTAGGCTCCCTGGGATGCCTTGGAGCACTTGCGGGGGTGCCTCAGGTTGGTGGTCCAGAAGCAATTCAAGTTATTTATTGCCAATGAAATAGGCTATATCAGTCCTTGTGGCTTCCAATTAGGAATATGTGGGCAAACTGAAGTGAATCATGTTTCTCACCACATAAGTGGACCTAAGGAAAACATTTAAATCACAACTTTTTAAATATTTTTCCTGAAATGAGTTACTTTTGGAATAGGGGTGCCGTGAAAAATATTGATACTTAGGGTGCCGTGATTCAAAAAGTTTGGAAACCACTGGGTTAGGGCAACTCTGAAGCATACAGATAGAGGCAAGTCCATTCCTAGTTCAGACCTGTTTCCTGGGTTGCTAAGTTTTGGCACCCTGTGATCAGGTATACATTGCCCCGCCAGCGTGAAATCCTCCCCCCCTTCCCCACATAAGCCTGCAAACTGCTTGCACTAATGAGCTAGATTGGGAAATACTGTAGCTGCAAATCCAGTTACAGGCTGCTAATCATATGATTTTCACAGTGTGCAGTCTGTGTGTAGTCCAGGACCTACTCCGTGGCTCTGATAGAAACAGGCTGTTGGGGGCCGGAGAGGACGTCATGTAACTTCCCCTAAAATGCCTGGGCATGCCTGTGCTGGCTGAATGCATATGCGCTCTATCGACAATCGCAGTTAGGTCTGCATTAGCCCCTCTGTTCCTATACAGAACGCATGTCTGAACAAGGAAGCGAAGTGGGGAACTGTTGGCCTTGATAGTGTAAGGAGGATGCTATACATCATACCTCCCAACAGTCCCGATTTTATCGGGACAGTCCCGATTGCCGCGGGCGGCAGTGTCCCGCGGTGTGGGGGGGCTGTTGGGAGTCCCCCCTGTCAGCTGCTAAGCAGCGGGGAATAAACGCTGTGCGCATGCGCACAGCGTCTATTCCCGCAGCCAGGGGGCTGGGGGCATGGCTAGAGGCTCACAGAGCATCTGGGTCATGCCCCCATAGCGGCAAAATGGGGGCGTGGCCTCGTGGAAGAGCCGCGAGTATAGGACACGCCCCCAAATTAGGCCACCCCCCCCCCCCCCCCCCGAAAATGTCGGCTCGTCTCCGGCGCGCAGCAGCAGCGTCCCGCCTGCTGAAGTGCCAAAGTTGGGAGGTATGAATACATATTAGATCATTCCCTATGTATTGATTGTTTTCAATCATTCCTGAAAGGATCAGATACAGCTGTCTCCCATCTGCTTTAATAGATGAAAGATTTGAGTGAAATAAAGAAATGTGGGTGTGGTGGTGGGGAGGGTGAATGTAGTTAAAATAATACTATTTAAATCTGTTCATTTTTGAAGATTGTCAAAAAAGTCATCGTGTGAATCCATCTTACATTTTGAACAAGTAGAGATGGAGCCACACTCATCTAGCCTGCCAATGGCATTTGTTCCGCCAACTCACCATAGCGCGCCTAGCTGCACGGCAGCACAATAAGTCACACAGCTTGGCATTACCGGATGAGTGCAATAACAGCGATCATCCACTAGATGTCACTTTTTCAAATCACTGAGCAAAGTGATAGCTAAACTGTAACAAAAGAATCCATAGAAACCTAGAATTTGACGGCAGATAAGAACCACTTGGCCCATCTAGTCTGCCCCTTTTTTTGAACATGTTACCTCAATCCATATTTGATCCTTATTTCTTTGTAAGGATATCAATATGCCTAACCCAAGCATGTTTAAATTGCTTTACTGTATTTGCTTCTACCACCTCTGATGGGAGGCTATTCCACTTATCTACTACTCTTTCTGTGAAGTAATTTTTCCTCAAATTTCCACTGAATCTTTCTCTTGTTCTGCTGCTCCTCTTCCTGTGAAGAATGTCTCCCACCTGTACCTTGTTAAAGCCCTTGATATATTTGAAAGTTTCTATCATGTTCCCCCTTTCCCTTCTCTGCTCTAAAGTATACATATTAAGATCTTTTCGTCTTTCCTGGTACGTTTTGTGATGTAGGCCATGCACCATTTTAGTTGCCCTTCTTTGTACAGTCTCTAATGTATTTATATCCTTCTGGAGATATGGCCTCCAGAACTGAACACAGTACTCTAGGTGAGGTCGTACCAATGACCTATACAGTGGCATTATTTACTTATTTCTTTCTACTGCTGATACCTCTCCCTGGGCCTTATTTTGGTTCATTCTTTCTGACAAAATCCTTCTTAGATGGGCAAAACCATGTGCTCTGCAGGTGGGGCAGATGTAACATGTGCAGAGAGAATTAGATTTTGGTGGGGTTTTACTTCAAAGTGAGATCTATATTGCAGTGTAAAAATAAAGCAGTCAGTATATTCCCTGCACAGAAACAAAATTACTCACCCAAATCTAATTCTCTCTGCACATGTTACATCTGCCCCCCCTGCAGTGAACATGGTTTTGTCCATCTAAGAGTGTGTACACACGGTTCGATGTTCTGTGCGATCCGATGTACGATTCGATGTTTTGTCCGATTTTTACTTTTCCCCCTTTTTTTTTTTTTTCTCTACTCCTTAAGATATGCCTTAAGATATGCCTTAAGATATGCTTAAGATTTTGACTTTTTACCATACAATTTGCTATGCGATTTCCTATTTGATTTACTATGCGATTTCCTATGTGCCTTAAGATTTGCTTAAGATTTTGACTAAGCGATTTTGACTTAACAGGATGACTGACAGGGCCCTGGAAATCGTATAGCACATCGCATCTTAAGCATATCGCAAGGCACATACGATGCATGCGATATGCTTGCGATTTGTGCTAGATAGAGTGTGCTGCCCACTCTATCTCCCCTCCGATCTCTCCTTAAACGGGAGCGCGCATCGGGCTAGGAAGCCCTTACAATGCATACAATCAGTATGCGATATGTATGCGATATGGCTTCCGATGTTGACGATATCGTCAACATCGGAAGCCATATCGAACCGTGTGTACACACTATAAGAAGGATTTTGTCAGAAAGAATGAACCAAAATAAGGCCCCCTATGCAACCAAGCATCTGACTTGCCTTCTTCATTGCTTTGTTACATTGCCTACCTGCATTTAAGTCCCCTGAAATAGTGACACCTAGATCCCTCTCTTCCTCAGTAGTTTCCATTATAGTGCCATTTATACTATTTTAGTCTTTGGATTTTTGAGACCCAAGTGCATGATTTTGCATTTTTTGGCATTAAACTGTAGTTGCCATGCTCTTGACCATTCCTCTAATCTACCTAGATCATCAATCATTTGTTTTACCCCTCCTGGTGTGTCTACCCTGTTGCATAGCTTTTGTGTCATCTGCAAAAAGGCACATTTTACCCTCAATTCCATTTGCAATATCACAAATAAAAATATTAAAAAGCACTGGTCCAAGTACAGGTCCCAGGGGGGTACTCCACTGGTAACCTTTCCCTCCTGTGACTACTCTTATTTACTACAACTCTCTGTTTTCTGTCCTGCAACCAAAATCTTATCCATTCAACCATTTTAGATTCCAATCCCAAGCTTTCCGAATTATTAATAGTCTGCGTTGTGGGACAGTGTCAAAAGCCTTACTAATGTCTAGATAAGCTAGTGACTGGTTGAATAATAACCCTTTTACACCACTGCAAAAACCCGGGTCAGTGGCGGTGTAAATGGATCATGGCGTGTTCCTTTACACGGGACTTCTACCCAGGTCCTGACCTGGGTAGAACATGGCTAGGACCTGGGTAGAGGGCAGTGTAAACGGGTATGTCGGGTCATCCGACCCTGCTCCCGTTTACATCGCAGCTTCCGCAGGTTGGATGGGGGGGCCCACACACAGCCTCCGCTGCTGTACTCTGCAGACAGCAGCGGAGGAGGTGAATGGATGCCTGTGTGTGGCATCCATTCACCTCCCGGATGATGGCTGGGGGCAGTCCAGCAGCTAACCTTGGCTAACCCAGCAGCTAAGCGGTCTCAGCGGGGGGTGATCACAGTCCCGGTGCTTGGAGATGATGTCTTCTCCAAGTGCTGCCTCCGTCTACACTGCAGGTAGGCACTGCAGTGTGAATGAGGTAAATCCCGGATCCGACCTGACTTGGATCCTTGTTCCAAATGCCGGGTCGGATCCGGGATTTTTGGTGTAAAAGGGGTATAAATCTGTTAATGGTTTTACCAGCTCCCCTTTTAACCTCTTTTAGTATCCTTAGATGTATCCCATCTGGGCAGAAGGTACCGGGGTAGCCAAAAGGGCGCTGTCAGGGGATGGTTTGCCAAGCAGCTACTGAAGGGATTGAGTAGATCTCTGATATGCAAATACAGAAAAGAGGAAAGAAAGTAGCGCTAAACCAATGAGGAGTTGAAAATTTAAATGACATTTAATGGTGCACATATAATGACAAAGACATGTAATAAAAACAACACTAGTGCTGCCCAAAAGATGCCACTTGCATTAATGAAGGAGAGTCAGATCCACTCCTATGTATAGGAGCTATGCAAATCTGTCTGCCCCCGCTGACAGCACCGAGCCGGGGGAAAGCCGCTCAGTGTGTATGCACTGAGTGACTTTCCACCCAACGATGACCACAATCATCGTTGTCCATACACGCTGGGCAAACTCGCCCAGTGTGTATGGTTGTGGTATAGGGTACTGACAGTCATTAGCCTGAGGTCGGGATCCCGACTGCCTGGACTCAGACAGCATGGTGAGTGCAACAAAGCCCCTTGCGGGTTCGCTGCGCTCGCCACGCTGCGAGCACGGTGGCTCGCTGTGCTCGCCACCTATTCTATTCTCCCTCTATGGGGGTCGTGGACCCCTACGAGGGAGAATAGCGAGTGGCCATCGGGCACCCGTCTGTCGGAGTTTTGACAGTCTGGATCCTGACTGGCACCCGTGTGTATGGACTGTAAGATTTGGGTGAGGTGTGTTCAAACTGAAATCTAAACTGCTTTGTAAAAATAAAATGGTACTTGTTTCCTAGCACGGCCACAACGATCATGATCGTGGGCATCATGAGGAAAATTCGGGGGCATCGCGGCCATCGCGACGCGATGCCCGCGATTTCCCCATAGGGAACAATGTTAAATGCCTCAATTTAGCCGCGATGCCCCCGATTTCCCATAGGAAACAATGTTAAATGGGTCAATTTACCCAAATCATCATAGGGAACAATGTTAAATGGGCCATAAACCCCCCAAAACACCCCTGAACAGTGAAATGTCCCCCCAAAAGTATTTAACGCCACCCCACGATCAACGAGAACCCGAAGCGTGGCGAGGGGCAGCGGTACGCGTCCTCCGACCTTTTCATACCCCCACTATCCACTAGGGCGTGGAGTTGAGAATAGAATAGTGTGGCGAGCGCACGCGGATACCTGTGAAGCCCGCGAAGGGACGCGTTTACCTGTGAAGGTATCCGCGTCCCCTCGCGGGGCTCGCTACGCTCGCCACGCTTCGGGCTCGGTGGCTCGCTACGCTCGCCACACTATTCTATTCTCAACTCCACGCCCTAGTGGATAGTGGGGGTATGAAAAGGTCGGAGGACGCGTACCGCCGCCCCTCGCGGGCTCGCTGCGCTCGCCACGCTTCGGGTTCGCGTTGATCGTGGGGTGGCGTAAAGTACTTTTGGGGGGACATTTCACTGTTCTGGGGTGTTTTTGGGGCTTTCTGGTCCATTTACCATTGTTCCCTATGATGATTTGGTGAAATTGAGGTATTTAACATTGTTCCCTATGAGAAATCGGGGGCATCGCGGGTACATTGAGCCATTTAACATTGTTTCCTATGGCGAAATCGTGGGCATCGCGTCTGGACCATTTAAGGCTTTTTTAGCCGCATACAACGCGACCGACGCGATTTTGACTATTTTCAATGCATTTCAATGGGAAAATCGGGGGCATCGCGTCGGTCGCGTCGTATACCACTAAAAATGACACACGATGCCCGCGATTGTGGCCGTGCTAGGAAACAAGTACCAATAAAACAGCCAATATTTACCCTGCACAAAAACAAAATGCACAACTAAATGTAACTGTCTCTGCACATATTACATCAGCCCCACCTGCAGTGCATATAGTTTTGCCCATTTTGAGAACAACTTTGTCCTGTGATAAGCTCTGAATTAGACCCATTATACTGTGCAGTAGTGTCCGTTATTCACATTACACCACACAGTGGTGTCTGAATGCCGACCCTCCCGGAATTCCCGGGTGTCTCCCAGCCCCCAGGAAGGGTGGGCAACCCTCCCGGAATCTGGGGGACCCCCCTGAGCCCCCCGAATCGCGACATGTAAATGCCGCAATCCGCGGGTCTCAGAGGAGGGGGCGGAGCTAAAATGGCACAATCGTGTCATTTTTAGCCCCGCCCCCTCCATGGAGATCAGTCATTTCTCCTATTTCCCGTAATGGGGACGGGGCTTAATGACGTCACAGTCAAGCCCCGCCCCCCGATCGGGTAAGGAAAGTCTCCTCTCCGGGCTTCTCCTGTAGAGGAGCATTTAAAAGTCTGCAACCCTGGCTTACTTCATGCTAATAATATATCCTTCATGGGCTGCCAGCAATCTCTCTAAAATGAATCTCTTACCTGCCGGACCTGTCTCAACCTCTCACCTGCCAGAAAAGGCCACACCCACTTTTCCAAGACCGTGACCACTTTTCCTATCATGGTGCCTCTCCTGTCATTTAGTTCTGGATCCCCCGGCTGGCCGATGCCCAGGCAGAAATAAAATCTGGCAGAAGAAATCTGTGAGTGAATTGCAAATTAATCGCTATTCACCTGCAAATCCACATGCAATTAATGAACCATCTAATTATTTTTCCAGTCTGTGCAAATGTGAGTAATTCTGGCCCTACCGTTCATCTTCAACTAAGACAGGTTGATTGAGGCAGGTGCTGACGTCACATACCCTCCCTTAAAACGCCTGGGCATGCCTGCATTTTTTACTGATACTCTCAGATAATGGCCAGTTTTCACCCCTAAACATCAGCTTCCAGTCAATTGCTATAATGATCCATACACTTTTTTTCCGTTGCTACAGTATTTTCCCCCGTGCATGCGCAATGTGTTTGTTACGCATGCGCAGCAATTCAATTATCGGCCAAACTGCAAATTCGCACAACAGCAATCAACTCTTAATCAGGCCCTGGCTTTGATTTGTGCAACATCAAACCTAGTTCATTGCCAGGGCCGGCGCTACCCACTCAGCAGCTCCTGCAAAGCAGGGAGGCGCCATGCTGAAAAGGAGCTTTCTCCCTCCCTGCTCTGCTAAACCTGCCTCACTGTCACTGCCTCCTGCATGCCGCCCGCAGCACCTGTCTGACAAGCAGGTGGCAGTATGGAGAGGCTGAGCAGCTGCCTGCACCGCGCACACACTGTCCTCCTCCTGCGACCTGCCCCCTCTTCCTCACAGACACTTGCGCTGAGGCATGTAGCTCTGTCTGTGAATGCCTGGTTGACATGTCATGTCCGGATCCGCCCCTACCCATTGCTCCCTGCGCCTGTCAGCTGTCATCAAATGATGAACAGGCAGCAGTGCCGCCTCCCCTTCCTTCCCGCTTCTCAGTGTGCTGTGCTAGTGCCACTGCCAGTCCTCAAAACTCCACCCCCTCTATCTCCTCAACTCTTCTTCCATCTCTTCCTTCTCTCCCCTCCTTTCCCCCTCAGTCACGAGGGGTGTAATGGTGTCCTCAGCTTCCTGCCTAGGCAGATAGAAGAGGAGGGACTGCACAAGAGTTAAACAGCAAAAGAACAGTCTTTTATTATACATGTTTATAACAAATTTTTAATAATTGTAGATGTTTTTATAATAATTTAGACACTTATTAAATAATGGGCAGGGTTATGTGCCTAAAGGTGGCCATTCACGCTGCAATGATTTTGGATTGCATCACACACAGATTGCATGCATGCCGTGCAATGCGATCTAGCCCATAACGCATTAGATTCTCGCAGCTTATATGGGCACCTTTAGTGCCTGCAACATTTTGAGACACAGCACGGAGATGGTGTATGCATACATGTACATGCACCAGAGATCCTCCATAGGATCACATGTTGCATACACTCCCACAATCGGGCTGCAGCTTGTTGCAATGGCACTGTGAAAGGGCGCAAAATGTATGGTTTGCAGGAGGGCGCTGGACACCCTAGCACCGGCCCTGTTCATTGCAATCTACTGCGGGAGCACGCTTATCACGTATACACACTTAAGTCTGCAAGTCTGACTAGATAGCATATCGACAAGTGTGCACCCAGCTTTACATTGCAGAGTTTATTATAAGTACTCTGATTAGCAGCGCTTAGTACTATAGAGTGGGCATTTGCATCAGCGGTAACTGATTTTGCATTAATCTATCAGTATGACACTGCTTACCCTTTACGTCACATACATCGGTAGCTACTCATTAGTGTATTTACCTTTCCAGCGCTGGCAATTAGACGGCCGTGCAAATGTTTCATTAGCTGATTTTGACCAGAAGTTGATAGACAAAATAAATGTGATTAACCATTTATCACCATGAACATACGAGTTTATACAACTTGCTTAGATAATTGTGCATTCAGTAAAAGGTCAGATGACATTAAATAAATTAATGAGTAATTACTTAACACATCAGATTATCATGTCTTGTAAAATGTAGTTCATGATACCTTTGATGCGTGTTAAGTGCTCTTGACCTCATTACAAAATATTGCTCTTCTTAACGTGAATCTGATTTGAGTAATTAAAACATTTAGTTTACAATCTACCAATTATTTTCTTCTTCACTTGTTGCAAAATAAAATTAATGATGTTTAAAGAGACCTAACATGGAAATGCACATTAAATTCTTCTTTGTTTTGCATTATTAGGTGTGTACCAATTATTTTACGCATGAACTGCCTTATAATAATATTTTTGATTACTTTTTATTAACCTTATAATGATTTCATCCCTGAGACAAATTGTCCAAGTAGAATTAAGAACCCAATTCATGTGAGACAGAAGCTTCTTCTTCTGCTCCATTTCGCTGTTAAGCCCCATAATCGCTAGACGATATATCGTTAACGATTTATCGTCCAGTGTGTACGCTCAATATTGTTAATGATGCGCACTCCTGCGGTCAATATTGACTATATTGTCAACGACAGCAAGTTCGGCAGGGGGTCTTGTGATGTCCCTGGCGATATCATTAATGATACAGTATGAATGATAATTATATGGTTAACTATATATTGTTCATATAATCCAGTATATACTCTCAATATTGTTAGCAATGTGCGCTCCAGCAGGTTGTTAATGTCTACTGTTGTCTGTACGTGCAGGTCAAGGTCAATGACGTCAGTATGTATGCATGTCCGTCAGTATGTATGCACTATGTTGTTTGCCCAGGAGCTTTCCCGATATTGTAACGATATGGCTAATGTGTATGGAGCTTAAATATACTATTTGTTCTGTATCTTGCAAACATCGATTCGCTTTCTTCTTGTTTTTCCTTTTTACCGAGAAGACAGCATTCATTTAAATTCTTCAGGTATAATAATGTTTCCTTAACCCCTTCCTGACAGAGCCAGTTTTTGCGTTCCTGACAGAGCCCTTTTTTTCAAATCTGACATGTATCACTTAAGTGGGGATAACTTTTTTTTGCTTTTACTTATCCCAGTGATTTTGAGATTGTTTTTTCGTGACACATTGTACTTCAAGTTAGTGGTAAATTTTCGTCGATACAGTCTGTGTTTTTTTGTGAAAAATACCAAAATGTCGGAAAAAAATGGAAAATTTTGCGATTTGCAAAATGTAAAATTTTCTGCTTGTGAGACAAATAATCTTACCACTCAAAATAGTTAATAACTAACATAGACCATATGTATACTTTATGTTGCCATCATCATTTCAACCTCATTTTCATTTTTTTGGACACTAGGAGGCTTACAATATGAATAGCAAATTCTCAAATTTTCAAGAAAATTTCAAACACTGATTTTTTTAGGGACCAGTTCAGTTCTGATGTGACTTTGAGGGACTTGTATGTGAGACACCCCCATAAATGATGCCATTTCAAAAACTGCACCCCTCACAGTATTCAAAACAGCATTTTGGAAGTTTGTTAACCCTTTAGGTGTTTCACAGGAATTAAAACAAAGTGTAGGTGAAATTTCAAAATTTCATTTTTTTTTGCAGATTTGCAATTTTAATACATTTTTCTAAGGAACACAGTACATTTTACTAGAGAAATGTGACTAAAAATTGATTCCCCCAATTCTTTTGTTTTCATAAATATCCTATATGTGGCCCTAGTGTGCACGTTGACCAAACCACAGGCTTCATAATAGAAGGAGCACCTACTTGATTTTGGAGCCTCCTTTTTATGAGATTATTTTTTAGGCACCATGTATGTTTCTAGGCACCATAAAATGCTAAAAGTTAGGAACCCCCCCACAAGTGACCCCATTTTGCATGAAAAATTTTGAGCCAGAACTGCATTTTTCTGTAA
This sequence comes from Crinia signifera, assembly GCF_055691185.1. Taxonomy (NCBI): domain Eukaryota; kingdom Metazoa; phylum Chordata; class Amphibia; order Anura; family Myobatrachidae; genus Crinia; species Crinia signifera. The sequence goes on along the minus strand of NC_139221.1, from coordinate 289,709,686 downwards.
AAAATTACATTTTTTTACACAAAAATGCAGATCTGGCTCAATTTTTCATTTTCACAAGGAATGAAGGAGACAAAGCACCCCAAAATCTGTGCCCCAATTTCTCCCGAGTACGGCAATGCCTCACATGTGACCAAAAAATACCATTTGGGTGCATGGCAGGACTCAGAAGGGAAGGAGTGATTTTTGGATTTTGCAGCTCAGATTCTGGTGGAATTTTGGTGGGTGCTATGTCGCATTAGCTCATGCACCCAACTGGTATTTTTTGGTCACATGTGAGGCATTGCCGTACTCGGGAGAAATTGGGGCACAGATTTTGGGGTGCTTTGTCTCCTTCATTCCTTGTGAAAATGAAAAATTTTGAGCCAGAACTGCATTTTTCTGTAAAAAATTACATTTTTTTACACAAAAATGCAGAGCTGGCTCAAAATTTTTCATTTTCACAAGGACTGAAGGAGACAAAGCACCCCAAAATCTGTGCCCCAATTTCTCCCGAGTACGGCAATGCCTCACATGTGACCAAAAAATACCAGTTGGGTGCATGGCAGGACTCAGAAGGGAAGGAGTGATATTTGGTGGTGGAATGAATGGTGGGTGCTATGTCGCATTAGCAAGACCCCCGAAGCACCAATACAGTGGAACCCCCCCACAAGTGACCCCATTTTGGTCACCAGCTTTGGGAGGGGGGCTGGCGCTGCGGCTGGCGGGGGGGTGGGAGGTGTGCTGGCGCTGCGGCAGCCGGGTGGGTGGGAGGGAAGGGAGCTGCCGGGTGGGAGGGGGGGGGGCTGGCGATCGGTGGTGATCGGTGCTGTACTTAACAGCACCGATCACCACCGATCACTGTGTTACCGAGCGGCTTAGCCGCCGGTAACACAGAAAACGCTGCAATTGGCTGTTCACATTTGAACAGCCAATCGCAGCGATCGCCGCGAGGGGGGATGTCTGCTGTCAGGGACAGCAGACATCTCCAAACTGTCACCGCGTCTATAGACGCGGTGACAGTTAAAACCATGACGTATATATACGTCTTCGGTCGGGAAGTACCTCCCGACCATGACGTATATATACGTCATATGTCGGGAATATCTTTTTATATATATATATATATATATATATATATATATATGTGTATGTATGTGTGTGTGTATATATATATATATATATATATATATATATATATATATATATATATATATGTGTGTATATATACAACTTGCTGTTGTATTGGAAAATTGTACATTATGTCAATTGTTAAAATGACTATATGTATTGTGTATGCTATATAAGCTGAAGAGTTAGCTTTTTATATAATACATTTTATAACTGAGGAAAATAAGTTGTGTACCTTCACCTCTAAGCGCACTCTGTTCCTTTTTTTGTATCTCTATCTGTCTCGAGTCCCGGCTAACAGGGGACTTTCAGAGTTGCTGCTATTCACCACTAGGGCGCGGACAGTTAGGTACTCTCTATTTTCTTATATATATATATATACATATATATATATATATATATATATATATATACATATATATATATATATATGTGTGTATATATATATATACACACATATATATATATACACACACACATATATATATATATATATATTTCAGTTCATTATCATGTTTTTTTTTACTTTTTATGCAGCTCATGCTGCTGCTGCGGCTGGCAGGGGGGGGAGGGAGGGGGGTGCGCGCTGCGTGCGCTCCTGCCGCTGCCGCCGCCGGGTGAGCCTGCTGCCGGGCCGGGTGAGTGCCGGGTGGGTGGGAGGGGGGTGCTGCTCATCGGTGGTGATCGGTGCTGTACTTAACAGCACCGATCACCACCGATCCCTGTGTTACCGAGCGGCTTAGCCGCCGGTAACACAGGAAACGCTGTGAATGGCTGTTCAGATTTGAACAGCCAATCACAGCGATCGCCGACCGGGGGGGGCACCCCTGCCCCCCCTGGGCGGCGAGGGGGGATGTCTGCTGTCAGGGACAGCAGACATCTCCTAACTGTCACCGCGTCTATAGACGCAGTGACAGTTTAAAGCCATAACGTACATGTACGTCAAATGTCGGGAAGTACTTCCCGACCATGACGTACATGTACGTCAAATGTCGGGAAGGGGTTAATGTCAACTGTTAAGTTTTTCCCTGGACCCATTTTCGCTGTTTACACTTAGCCTTATCAATATATTTTCTATAGGGAATATATTTTCATTCAAAGATTGGGGAAATCTTAACCTTTAAGAGAAAATTCCTTTAGGAATATATTTTTTTGCATTTGTTTGTATTTTATATATTTTGTAACTTTCTTGTGGAACAAATATTCATCATACATTTTTGAAATTTTTTTTGGTACTCTTTACCTAGAAGGGCGCCCACGATTTTGATCGTGGGCATTGTTAGGGAAAAAAATCAAAAAAATCGCATGCGACCGACGCGATGACCGCGATTTCCCATAGGGAACAATGTTAAATGTCCCAATTGACCCGATTTTCCTGTTCAATGTCCCAATTGACCCGAATTTCCATAGGGAACAATGTTAAATGGCCCACAGAGGCCAAATAGGCACCCTGAAGTATGAAATGGCCCCCCCAATTGTTAACGCCACCCCACGATCAACATCAACCCGAAGCGTGGCGAGCGCAGCGAGCCCGCGAGGGGCGGCGGTACGCGTCCTACGACCTTTTCATACCCCCACTATCCACGTCGGCGTGGAGTTGAGAATAGAAAGTGTGGCGAGCGCAGCGAGCCACCGAGCCCGAAGCGTGGCGAGCGGACGCGGACAGCTGTGAAGCCCGCGAGGGGACGCGTATACCTGTGAAGGTGTCCGCGTCCCCTCGCCACGCTTCGGGCTCGGTGGCTCGCTGCGCTCGCCACACTTTCTATTCTCAACTCCACGCCGACGTGGATAGTGGGGGTATGAAAAAGTCGTAGGACGCGTACCGCCGCCGTTGACGTTGATCCTGGGGTGGCGTTAACAATTGGGGGGGCCATTTCACACTTCAGGGTGCCTATTTGGCCTCTGTGGGCCATTTAACATTGTTCCCTATGGAAAATCGGGTCAATTGGGACATTGAACAGGAAAATCGGGTCAATTGGGACATTTAACATTGTCCCTTATGGGAAATCGCGTTTTTTTAGTACATGCGATGGCCGCGATGGGCGCCCTTCTAGGTAAAGAGTACCTTTTTTTTGGTACTTGTGTAGTTTCACGGCGCCCGATATATCGGATTCGATATCGGCCGATATATCGATGCGATCCGAAGCGATTTTTAACCTGTTCATAACCCCACTATGCATGGAGTTGATTTTATATAGTGTGGCGAGCGCACCGAGTCCGAAGCGTGGTGAGTGGACGCGGATTACTGCGCTTGCCACACTATATAAAATCAACTCCATGCGTAGTGGATAGTGGAGTTATGAACAGGTCAAAGATCGCTTCGGATCGCATCAATATGTCGGCCGATATCACATCAGATATATCAGGTGCCGTGAAACTTCACAAGTACCATTTTTTTTTTGAGTTGCCAATTTTTGTAATTGTACATCAGTGCAGTATATACAGTAAATGTATTTAGCTAAATATTACTGCACACCGCACTCTAAACCCCGGTTATTGCTAGGTTGACCCGGTTCGAGGTGCGGTGCAGGGCCGGACTGGCCATCTGGCACTTCTGGCAAATGCCAGAAGGGCCGATGGCCTTGTGGGCCGGTTTTGTGCAGGCGTGCGCGCAGGAGGGAATGGTGCAGTTGTAATACCACTCACTGTGGACCTTTGATTGACAGGTCCACAGCAGAGGGCGGGACAAGGAGTCCAGATTGGCAGAGGAGGAAGGGAAGTGACTCACCGGAGGGAGGAATAGGAGGAAAAATGGGCAGTCTGTGCAGCGTGGTGAGAGAGGAGCGCTGCAGCAGCAGGAGGACACGGTGGCGGGGTTGGACTGCCAGGCCTCGGCGCAAGGAGACATCGAGTCAGAGGAGAGCGGCGTCCGGAACGCGTGCGGCGGCTGGGAGTGACAGCTCCAGTCCCGAAACCTAGCGGTCACCTCTTGTGCGCTGCATCTTAAAGCAGCCCCTGGTGCACAGGACATCCGGCCGCAGCCCCTGCGCACGGTGACCCGGGCAGTGTCAGCCTGGGTCACAGGGAAGGCACCCCCACGTCCCCCAGTAGGGAATTGCGGGTGCAGCGTAAGTCACGCGATGCACCCAAACCGCCCGCACTGCTCTCACAGAACTGCTTGCCTGTGCTGCACAGAGGGACCACAGGCAACGCAACAGCCAGGCCAGCCCCAGAATATCAGCCAGCCAGCACTTCAACCCTGCAAGCCAGGAACAGGTCAGTTTTTATGAAACTGCTGACACACTGCTGAGGGGAGGAGGAGCTGGTTATTCTAAGGAGGGTCCTGTAAGGAGGATTAGGGGGTCCAGTGAGGAGGATTAGGGGGTACTGTAAGGATTGAAGGGGTGCTGTGAAGGGGATATGACGGATAAGTGTTGTGAGGGGGTATTGTGAGGAGGGAAATGTGAGGGAGTGCTGTAAGGAGGGTTAGTGTAAGGGGGTGCTGTGAGGAGGGTAATGGCGAGTAAGTGTTGTGAGGAGGGTAAGGGTGATGGGTGATGTGGGGGGTCAATGATGATGAGGTGTTGTGAAAGGGGTAATTGTGAGGTATAATAATAAGGGAGGCGCTTTTAGGAGGGTAAGGGTTAGTAAATATGGAGGTATAAACAATTTGGAAAGGCTACAATGTGTATTATTTGTGTAAGTGGTATCTAATATGTATAATGTGTAATACCACGCCCCTTTGTGATGACATGCCTTTTCCCATTAGGCCACACCCCTTTTTGACAGGTGGGCCTGTGTGCTCAAAATGCCAGGGCCGATTTTAGGTCCCTGTCCGGCCCTGGTGCGGTGTGAAAGCACCAAACCCTATAACCTGGGTCGACCAACCTGGCAATTCAACCCGGGATATAAGAAGGGTTAAACTCTGGTCGCCATGTGTATAATGGGGACCAGGGATCTAGATGGCATCAAGAGGCAATGTGATGTGAAAGCGGTATAATAGTTAAATAGGAGGAAGGTGTCTCTGTAAAGTTTCAGTCATTGAGGGGTAGATGTATGAAGCAGTCATAAGGGAGTAGAAGTGAGCCAGAGGAGAAGTGGCCCATGGCAACCAATCAGCACTGAAGTAACACCTATAATTTGCATAAAATTAAATTATATAGAGCAGCATGTTCACATACCCAATCAATCCCAAAAGTGAATGGAGGATGTAACAATCACAGTGTCTGCTCCCCTTGTATACTTAAGGAGCCCATACACTAGTACAATAGTGGCGCTGATGTGGAGGGGGCAGCAACTCAGCCTGGGGAGCCCAGTGATGTCATTGCCTGTCCTGGAGGCAATGTGGCAGCAGAAATGGAACAACCTGTGGATCACACCAGCTATCACCCGGCCAGGTCAGGAGGCTCATTGGCCATGGGGCCCCGGCATGACCCAGAGACTGGCAGGATAACCCCCCCCCCCCCCCACAGCCGCGCACAGGATTTCTGGCCTGCAGCCCCCCCCCCCCTCCCAAAGGGCCGCACCAGCTCAGCGGCAGCAGCACCCCCCCTGGCTTCATTGACTCTCCCCCATCCTCATTGACTCTCCCCAACCTGCCCCCCCCCCCACCGCTACCCACGCTGGCCCTCCCTATAGGAAGATGGCACCGCAAATGGCTGCCTAACAACTGTTCACTCAGCCATATGTAACCCCGTGTCTCTTGTGTGATAACTGTGCTGTCCTTGCTCATACTGGGGCAGATGTATGAACCAGCGTTAAGTGCTTAAGTAGCACTTAACGCTAGTAAATGGGGTTTTTTACGTGTTGTGCACATGTATGAAAGGGGCTTTTAACGACCCCCTGAGGCAGCCCTGAACTTAACGTTCAGGCGCTGTCCTCCTGCTTAAAGTTATGAGCTTTTACGTCGCAGGCAATGTATTATTGCCTTCCCCGACGTTAAGCCCGCTGTTTCTTTTCGCCAGCCTCAGGCTGGCGTTAGGTGGTTTTTAACCCCCCCCCTCGCTATAGCTTACGGAGCTATCCGGCCACCGCCGCATCTCCTCCCATGCCGACACCAGTAGACAGCATGTTGCTGCTGCCGGCTGCCCTGCACCTCTCCCCCCATTCCATTTATTTAGTTTTGCCGGTTGTTTTTTTTTTTTTTTTGCTCCTCTCCCCCCCTTTGATCAGCCAGCATGCCGACAATTGTCTCCTGTCAGCATGCTGGCACCGGCGTCTGTTGTCCCGCTCCAGCCCCCCCCCCCCCCAGCTCTCCGATCGCGCACTGTAGGGACCCCGCTGTTTTAATATATGTGCCGCAGGAGAGCGGGGATGCGGCGGGAGGGTTGCCAGAAATAATATTTAAAAGACCGGGCGGGCAGATGCTGCTGTCTCTACTCGGTAGCGGAGAGCCGGGGAGACGCGGCGGGAGAGCTGTCACCTGTGAGAAATCACATTCAAAATACCGGGCGGCCGATGATTGGCTGAGCTCTCTTAAAAAAAAAAAAAAAACAACCGGCAAAACTAAATAAATGGAATGGGGGGAGAGGTGCAGGGCAGCCGGCAGCAGCAACATGCTGTCTACTGGTGTCGGCATGGGAGGAGATGCGGCGGTGGCCGGATAGCTCCGTAAGCTATAGCTTAGTTACATTTTAGCAACCAATTAAAAACAGAGAAAACTACATGTGAATTAAAGGGTCAAAGGAATCATGGGTTATTTAAAAAAAGACATGCGCATTGCAGAAGGAAAAGAACGTAAAAAGAGAAATGCAGAAGAAAGGACAGGTGAGTTAACGATTAGCGTTAATCACTAACTAGCTGTTGATACATAAGGGGGAAAAGGCTGCCCACTTCTCCACGTTATGGCAGGAGAAGTGGGAAACGAAAAATATCAAACCACCCAGACCTGCAGATAGATGTGTTCCAGCGGTGCTTCACCGCTGACCCACACCTACATGCATCGGGTCGAATGGGATGTCAAATACATGGGATTTGGTCCGATTTATCAACCCGATCCGTCGGAATCAGGTCAAATTGGACTAGTATGAGGGCCTTTAGTCTATAGATTGAAACATCAGCTAGTTCTTTATCATTATTATTATTAATATTATAATAATAATAATAATAAACCACTGCAAATATAACAGAAGCCTACAAAGTATGTTTAAAAAACAAACAAAAAAACAAGCGAATGAAGCAGATACATGTATTAATTTATTTTATTTAAAATAAAATACAGCAAGTTAAAGATAAGAAGAGAATACACAGGGACTTAATGATAAAGAGATTAATTATATAAACTTACACAGCAACATCTAAAAATAATAATAATAAAAACAAAACAAAACCAAGAAAGTGTTTATGTGTTTTCAACCATCAAAGATGAATGTAGTTCTTTATTTCTTTACGAATATGCATTTAATCCATTCAATACGCAACTACTAAGATAACAGGGGGTGAGCGGGGTATCTATGTTTGGAGATTGGGCAGATTTTAACAAATTTGAATGCTCATCACCTGTATAAAGATTTTATTTTGAAATTTAATTAAATTAATAACACAAAATAAAAACATTTATATTAGCTCAAAATATAGCAGGCCCGCACTCATTGCTCATATACTGATTTGTATATAATTATAGCGTTTTAGCTCCTTCTGAAACCATAACAAAGATTTACATTTTCTGTAGGTGTGAAAGTCAAATATTTTCAGTGTATCTAATATTTTTTTTTTACAGTGGATTGTCTAGAACTTGTAGGCAATACCTATATTCGGTACTTGTTTCCTAGCACGGCCACAACGATTTAGATCGTTGTGGTCGTAAGATAAAAAATCGGATCGATCGCATCGCATGCGATTTGGTCGCATACGATGCGACCGATCCGACCGACCGATTTTTCACCCGATTTTTTTTTTTTTTCACCTGATTATTTTCAATTGCCCCCCAAATGTTACTAAGTGGGCTAGACCCCACGATAGACGTGAACCCGAAGCGTGGCGAGCGCAGCGAGCCCGCGAGGGGCGGCGGTGCGCGTCCTCCGACCTTTTCATTCCCCTACTATCCACTAGGGCGTGGAGTTGAGAATAGAATAGTGTGGCGAGCGCAGCGAGCCACCGAGCCCGAAGCGTGGCGAGCGCAGCGAGCCCCGCGAGGGGACGCATCTAACTTCACAGGTATACGCGTCCCCTCGCGGGGCTCGCTGCGCTCGCCACGCTTCGGGCTCGGTGGCTCGCTGCGCTCGCCACACTATTCTATTCTCACTCCACGCCCTAGTGGATAGTAGGGGAATGAAAAGGTCGGAGGACGCGCACCGCCGCCCCTCGCGGGCTCGCTGCGCTCGCCACGCTTCGGGTTCACGTCTATCGTGGGGTCATGGCGGGCACCTAAAAAATGTGAAATGGGTCATATTGGGCCATTTCACCTTTTTTATCATTTTTCCCTATGTGAGATGGACTTAATCAAGTCCATCTCATCTTGTGCCATTATAATGGCACAAGACCGACGCGATCCTCCCGATTTCAATGTTAAAAGATTTTTTAACATTGAAGTCTATGGAAAAATCGGGTCAATCGGTCGGTCGCATCGCGGCCGATTTTAATTGGTCGCGACCGACCGATTGACCCGATTTCTGTCATTCAAAGGGAAAAAATTGTAAAAAATCGGCCACATCGTGAGGATCGTGTCCCTTAATTAAGAGCCACGATCACTCACGATTGTGGCCGTTCTAGGAAACAAGTACCCTATATTCATTGGATGTGCTGTTTTCCATACCATTATAGCATTTGCTAAATTATTATAATTTTATTTATAAGGCGCCACAAGTGTTTCGCAGTGCCGTACAAAGGAACCGTACAGGGAGACAAAACTTGGCATAATATAGAATAAATAACAAAAATAGAGTACAAATAAAGAGCGCCACAGTTCAATACACATTACAGCTTAAATCATTATGGACACAAGGTACTCTAATTAAGCAAATATGTTTAACTAAAGAAAAATTACTAACAAAAATTATTACCCTAAGTCACTCACTTCTAGCAGCAGTAGCACGCTAAGGATGAGTGCACACCAGCACAAATGAGGAGACAGTGTGTGTGTGTGTGTGTGTGTGTGTGATCAATCATGTGCTGACGTGTATCTCTCATGTATTTGGGATCCCACAAGGGAGGATTATAAGAGTCAATATCAGGGATTCCTGTGCAGCTACAACATATCACAGTGATTACAGCAAATCACTGTCCTGCAGGAAACTTCTTGGTGGCACCTCTGGCAGAATCAGAAGAATCTGGGAGGTTAGAAGCACAATGCCAAGCAGTAGGAGACTTATCAGACCTCCTGAAGGATGTCTGATGCAGTGGTCATAATCATCGAATCAGTGAGTAATTTATAGTTTTATTCAGAATCACTTAAAAGGCTTCTAAAGCAAGGAAGGCCTTCTGGCCAATCTCTTGAGGGTTGCATACAGCTGGGGACACCAGATAAACACTGCTGATTTCTATATAATACTCCCCTCCAACTCCATAATGAAAGTTAATTGCAACCCTGATCAGTTTTATGATCAAGGTAAACTTGTAGCATTTTCTTTCTATATTCCAATATTTTGTTTGTCATGTCATCATTGCTCTGTCTGTCTACTGAATGAAGAACAGAGTAAACATTTCCCTGCCAACTCATACAGTAACACTCCTTGCCAAAATTACTACAGTCCCCCCCACTGGGGTCAGTACTGGCATACCCAGGCAAACTCAACTCTGGCCTTCTCATTCCATTTTCAAACGTTAAAGGGTGCGGTCTATAGATCACAGCAGCTGGCAATGACTTTGTTTCTCCAGACTCATTTTTTTCAGGTTCCATTTCACTGTTACATGGTATCCTGCAAGCACCAACCGTTATCAAGAACGCAGGGATAAATAACAGCCCATGGACCGTACCAAATGTAATGACCAGGAGCATGATCTTAAAAAAGGTTCTAAAGACATAGCTTTCTGTGGAGGAAAGTGCCGCAATCCCTAATATAGTTGACAGAGCCCCCTGCACAATGGGGTAACCCAATACATGTAGAGCATCAATCACTCTCTGACTTGCATTCGGCTTCCTATTCGTAACACATGCATATAAAATATGAGCTGAGAAATCGACTGAAAATCCAATACAGATGACAAGATTGATCAGTGATATGGAATCTAAGTTAATTTTCCAGAAGGACATGAAGCCGATGACACCAGCAATAATTGACGCAATTGCCGATGTCACCCATATGGAGCACAGGGGATCCGGTATGAACAGAACGGAAATGACCAGCATGACCACAGTTGCCACAACAATATTTTGAATTGTGTTTTGAATTATTACAATATACTGATCCAAGTAAATGAATAATGGATGGTAGACAATTATTTCAACATTGCAAACAGCTGTTATGCCTCGTAAGTGGGTGAGCATATTTTTTGCATCATCGATGTCGAATACGTTAATGGTTTGAATAAAGAACCTGGACGTTTTAATTTCATTCCCGTCTCTTACAATATCCTGTTGGAACTCTGGAAAATCTACGTAGAGTCTACTCAAATTTTGTATGAAATTTTCTTTTGTGGTTATGTTCAGACTTTCCTCCTTAGCGATTTTCTTGTACGTTCTCAGCCAGGATACGGAGTATTCTTTGGCGATGTATTGACTGTTTTCCAACTCACTCATGCAAGTTTCAATGACCTCCTGGGTCTTTAGCTCCCAGTAATCTGCCTCATTGGTCAAAACCACCATAACCCTTGGCCCATACTTTGAAAAATATAAAGCTTCGATGTTATAGAACTGAGTTAAGGAAGAATTGTCTTTAGCCAGGTTTCGGATATCAATTCCGTATTGTATCTGGACACATCCATAAATACTAGCGGATATATATGCCAGATACAAAACCAAGGCCGAGATCCTCGCCCAAGGATTTGTAAGAAACGGACCATAGTACTTGTAGAAGAATACAGTGATCGGGTGCTCAGTCTCTGTCTCACGTGTTTTATCAAATGTCCCCCCAGTGCAACATGCATTGTACAAGGGGTTCCGATGGCTGTTCTCTGGGTCATTGACTTTTATACAAATTAGCCAATGCCTGTTGTTATTCTCATGAATCCCATTCAATGCCAGTACGGCACCAAAGAAAGTTATGCAGTAGATGTAGCAAAATACAAGGGCAGTCCCGGTATAAATACAAAACGATTGCACTGATGGGAAATGGGTCATAATGCCGATATAGAACGCCAGCACATCGGTGAGAGTGGTGATAGTGATGGAAACCGCCGCCTCTTGGTATGTATGCGCCATTCTATCTTCCAGAGAGCTTGTTACTTTTGTCTGTTTCCAATAGGAGATTATAATGAACATGTTGTCCACCCCGACTCCTGCAACAGAACAAAATCATGTTTTAGTAATGTCAGACACTACACAGATGCAGCCACAGTTATCTGAAAAGGACACCTAGTATGGGGCCCTGTGTCCAATGGTGGGGGGTTTGAGCATGCCCATGCTTGAATATGCACATGTGCAAACCCCGGGAAAAACACTTGACCTTTTGACTGTTGACCTTGTCTATGTCGACCATAAGCTTGTGTTGACCTAAGCAATGTAGACCCATTTTCGGTGTTGACCTAATCACTCTCGAACTAGACATTGTCTACCGTCTATATCGTAACCCTATAAGACAGATGCTGCTTTGTATGTAGTCACTGATTTTGTATCAGCAGCATCTTCAAAAAATTGCAGAACTGCAACTCCCTCTCTAACATACTGGGGGCCACCCAGCACAGGGCAAGACCACCCAGCATTCAGAATCCCACCCCGCCATGTGACTGTAAAATATTTGCACTGATATCACAAAAAATGCGCATGCATCACAGAAATGGAAAGCATTTGCATGTCTATGGTAGCCCCCTGCCAGGGCAGCCCAGTATGTTTTGGCTTGCAGCAGCTGCATGTGACATCACTGCCCCATCAATAGCCGGAACTGTGTTGTCCAGACCGCGCCCAACCAATGCTACGTCGCCTCCCACCCAATGCCACACATTGCCATCCCCCGCCATCACTCAAATTGCAGTTGCATTTGCCCAATTGGACCGCAGTTTGAGCCTTTGTACAGTATACGCACGCTGAGGTGTGCGCGCATGTGTATAATTATGAAAATTTCCTTAGCAATTATACGATCAATGCTGCATCACTCCCAGTGCAGAATTTACTGATTTTTTAATGAACACAAATTTTGCCTATGATTTTGGGGAAAAATTGCACTGCTGTACAGTGAGCTGACATACTCCTTATGCCTTGAAGATGAAAGGGGACCTAGAATTTCTTACTAGGAAAAATTCAAATTTGTCAGTCTAATCTATCTGGTGGGAACAAAAATCTGGTAATGTATAGAAGCAAATGACAATCAACCATTTGCTCCCAAATACTGGGAAATGGACAAAAATGATTGGCTAAAGGTGCCCACAGATGCTACAATTGTACTGTGCTATGCGTTTTTGACTGTACAATGGTTCTATACAATTTTTCTTCCAGCTTGCTATGAGATGTGCACTTGGATGCATGTGATGAACCCATGTTTGTAATGTTAAATTTCAGATGTAGTCTTAAAAGTACGTGCAGCACGTACTTTTTTAGACATACAATATCGGGCTCCCGGGAACATAAACACCATCCAATAATTGTACATAAGATGCAATTTGTGCTTAAAAAGTACAAAACGCATTCGATAATTGATGCGTCTGTGGGCACCTTAACTTTGTTAAATCAAATGGTTTTAACCAATTTTGCTGAATGGTCATTGTCTGTTTTTCCAAACATTACCAGATTTCTGTTCCCACCATACTGTATGGATAGGACAGATAAATGTGTAGGTGTGTACCCAGTATAAGGGGTTTATTTAGGAAGGGTGAAGTTGTAAAAGCTAGAGCTTCTAATTGTGTTTATGTCAGAAATGTAAAAGAGAATTGGTTTTACCAGCTTTGTTCTGCTAATAAAGTCATTGGGACAGATGCACTAAGCTTCAAAAGTGATAAAATGGAGAGTGATAAACCACCAGCCAATCAGCTCCTGCCTGACATTTTTCAAACACAGTTTGTAACATGGCAGGTAGGAGCTGATTGGCTGGCTGTTTATCACTCTCCATTTTATCACTTTTGAATCTTAGTTCATCTGGCCCAGAGTCCTTTTAAATTTCAGGCATAAACACAATCGGGAGCGCCAGGTTTTAAACAATTATAAATAGAGACAGGATTGTATGCATTTGCAGAGTGGCGTAAGTTCGTCATAGGTGCCCGGAGGCAAGACAATGTTGGTGCCCCCCCCCCCCCCCCCCCCCAATTTTTTTTATATATAGTATATACCCTGATCAAGTCTATAATAAATTTAAATGGTTTAGTAGCCTATGGGCATCTATAGAGCTGTCCCTAATGAGCTAGATTATGGCTGGTGCCCCCTAGCACATGTGCTAGTTCTGCCTTTGATCCATCATCCAGTGGTACAGATCACAGCAGCAACTAGCTAAACCCATCGCTGCCTCACCTATAGCAGTCCTGATTCACGAAGCTGTAATTAGACATTTTGGTGCCTTGTGACACAAAGGGCTTTGGCATCCTACCATTTTAAACATGGACAGTTTGTGCTGAAAGGGGCATGATCTTGCTGGGAAGGAGCGTGGCCACACAATAGTGCCCGCAATACAAATTACGCCACATAGAGGTGCAACCTTATTCACATTACATCACACTATAGTGTTCCTTATTCATGTTACACAGTATTACCCCTCACACCATATTAAGCTAAACAACGGTGACTCTTGAACCATATTATGTCGCACACAAAAATGCCCTTTTCACCTTATTCCACCAGAAAAGACCCCCACCGTAAGGTAAAGGCAATACCAACATTTAAACTTTGTCAATGGTTGATGTGTTCATGCTTGTTGTCAGAGGGTTTGTCCGTTTGAAGCCCACAGTCAATGGTACCAGTGCTACATGTATCCAAAATGTATTCAAAGTTGAAAAGTTTTATTATATCCATATCAAGATACCAAATCAAACACCATGGGTGGTAAAAAAAAATACAAAAAAATAAATAAATCACACACCTCTTTCACTCCTCACATTTAAAATGCACACACCTCTCACTTAAAAAAAAAAATTACACATCTGTCACCTAAAAAATACATACACATGTCACATAAAATAAAATACATACACATCTGTCACACCAAAAAAACATACACCTCTTTCATTTAAAACACACATAAACACACCTCTGTTACTTAAAATGATGGGCATAAACATGGGGCAATGGTGGTCCTGCGACCAACTAATACTTTACTAATAGAGTTTTATGCAGGATCTACAGAATAGTTTTTGATAACTTCTTCACTTTTGTCAAAATGTTATTAACAGAAAAATAAGGGATACAGATAAATATTCTATGCATAAAGTATATTAGTAACATTGGTAAGTTAAATGATCAAATTGAGTATTAATTTGCTGTGCTATATTAGGAACTGTTTCTAAACAAAGTAATAAACAATTTCTTAATACCAATTAACCTAATATTTAGTGGTAGTAGTTCTTTAGTCTGAAAACCATTCTCTTCTCTCTCTACTCATATTATTTTATTTATTTACAGTGTCTTATATAGCGCAGCAGATTCCGTTGCGCTTTACAATTATAGACAGTGATAACACAAACTGGGTAACAACAGACGGGTGTCGGACATGTTCCCGACAGTCGGGATCCCGACAGTCATTACCCTGACAGTCGGGATCCCGACAGTCAAAACCCAGACACTCGGGGTCCCAATGGCCACCGGCTATTCTCCCTCGTAGCCCGGCCAGTCGGGATCCCGACGTTGGGCTAATGACTGTCGGGATCACGACTGTCGGGACCGTATACCACACCCCAACAGACAAACTTAGAGGTAGGAGGGCCCTGCTTCAAGCTTACAATCTAACATTATTCCTGTTATCAGGGCATCTCAGTTCCCGTCTTCCATCCAATACAAGCAACCTGGCGTAAACTGAGGGATCAGTCAGCCCACCGCACCCAGAGCCAGGGATCAGTTTGCCCACTGCACCCAGCACCTGGGTGCATGGCACCCAGCACCAGAATGCACCCCACCTAGAGCCAAGGTCCACTGCACCCAGCACCAGGGCACACTGCACCCAGCTCCTAGGCAAACTGCACCAAGCGCAAGGATTCACTGCAACCAGCTCCTGGGCACAATGTACCTAGCACCAGGATTCACAGCACCCAGTGCAACCAGCACCCAGCTCCTCTGGCCAATGTACCAGCTCCTGAACACACTGCACCTAGCGCCAGGACTCACCAGCGCCAAGGCTCACCGTACCCAGCACCAGGATGCACCGCACCAAGCCTCACTGCATCCAGCACCAGGTCGCTCATTAGTGGGGGTTAGTTACATTGCACACTGGGTCTGGGAAACTGTGATGCAAACGAATGGTGTGTACACACAGGGGCGATTGCCGTGCTATGTGAGTCCCAATGCGATCAGATCGCAACGGGACTCGCAACGGGACTCCCATCGCACGGCATGCATGGAGGGGCACAATTTAGACTATATAGTGCAGATCTGCGCTATATAGTCTTGGCTGCCCTCTCTATCTGGCTGCCAATTTGCGCTCACACGGGAGCACGTATTCGCAGCGCATCGGGCTCGCAAGCCCTAAAAAAGCATGCGATTTGCATGCGATATCGCTTCCGATGTTGACTATATCATCAACATCGGAAGCCATATCGGCTCGTGTGTACACACCATAACAGTTTACTATGTCCATACCTCCCAATTGTCCCGCTAAACGTGAGAATGTCCCGGTTTTTGGGGACATTCTTGCGTCCCTCCCGCGGCTGGCAGTGTCTTGATGCGAGGGGGCAGTTGGGAGTCCCCCCCAATCTGACAGAATAGACACAGCACAGAGGTGCAGTGGCCAAAAATGGGGCTGCGGCCCTCATTTGCTTACTCCGCGGCCCTCATTTGCATATGCCACGCCCCCTTTTGGCCACTGTCCCTATTCTTCCCATGGAAAATTGGGAAGTATGCTATGTCTTCTACCTGTCACACATAGGACCTGGTGAGAGCGATCTGCCGGTTATATAAACTGTCTGTGTATGTGAACCACAACTGTCCCTGCCTCCTGCTTGTCTCCATCTCCTCCTTTGAACAGCCGCATCCGCAGGCTGTTAGGTAGAAACTGAGGCACACTCAGCGGGGACGAGAGGCTCCGGAACTGAGAGGTGCTGACGGCAGACAGTGGAGGGAGGGACCAAACTGAAAATCCAGAGGCTCTGGCTGGCCAGCTCTGTGGTGTCGGGAGATGGTGCCAGTAAATGCAGTATATGCAATAAAGTAAAGCAGCGTGACTCCGCCCCTCTAAAAAGGTTGCGCATATATGACAAGTCACACCTATGACCTGTCACTAGAGCCCCAGTAGCCTGGGTCACGGAGCGGGAGCCACTGAAAGGTGATGAAGCTCCGCTCTGCCTCTGACCCACAATGTTAATCACCGACAAGCAGTAATACACGGAAGCCGGACTCCGGAGACAATGGAGAAATGCCCCCTTCGGGCCAGGCAGGTGACTCCATTGCCTCCGGCAGTTCCGCCACTGCATTTGCATATTTGCATATGTATTTGCATATTTTGCCCATTCTCACTGGTTATTGCATATTTTACCTAAAATCTAGTGATGGTGCATATTTTTCCAAAGGAGGGCACTTCACGTATTAGGCCTCGCCCCCTTTCCACCCGCGAATCACAGCAATGCTTTGCCCTGCTGCTGCTGGCCAGGAGTGTGCAGGCCAATATGTGCGCATTGTGGGGAACCATGGATGTACGCTACGTCTGACACTGCTCTAGGCTGCCAATCCATTTTAATAAAAGTCAGTCGGGGCGGATGCCATCATGAAGCTCTTGAACCTTTGCCTGCCCCTGGCCTAGGACTTTGCGCCAAGAGAGAGACTTCTGCAGCAGAGGAGGTGGACGGAAGGATTGTGACGCCAGGTCACAGTGAGTATGCGGTACAGGGGGAAAGCCTTCCACTGCGCCACCCTCACATGCTATGCTGATCCATCGGCGCTGGAGATGAGGGTCCGTGTAGTTGATGCCAGAAGAGCATAGGACGCTGCAGTCTGCTGTAAGTGCTAACACAGCACCCAAATTCAAATACTGCCGTTACCTCAGTGGATGTGGAATGGTCCTTTTCCACTTACTGTATAAAAATATTTTGAGCAATTGAAGATGACACAACCTTACTACCGAACATTCGGAACAGTACCTGATTGTTTACGTTTTCAAGAGTAACAAAATGTTAAATAATTGTTAATGATCAATATGTTATTCTGGTACTCTTTACCTAGAACGGCGCCCATCGCGGTGATCGCGACATCGCGGGCAGCACATAAACGGCCGCGACGCGATGCCCGCGATCACCGCGATTTTCCCATAGGGAACAATGTTAAAAAGTCTGATTGATCGCGATTTTGCATTCAATGCCTCAATGCCCGCGATTTTCCCATAGGAATCAATGTTAAATGGGCTACAGAGCCTAAATAGCCCCAATTAACCCTTAAATGTCCCCCAAATTTTTGTACGCCACCCCACGATCCACGCCAACCCGAAGCGTGGCGAGCGCAGCGAGCCCGCGAGGGGCGGCGGTACGCGTCCTCCGACCTTTTCATGCCCTACTATCCACGTCGGCGTGGAGTTGAGAATAGAATAGTGTGGCGAGCGCAGCGAGCCACCGAGCCCGAAGCGTGGCGAGCGCAGCGAGCCCCGCGAGGGGACGCGGATACCTTCACAGTTATACGCGTCCCCTCGCGGACTTCACAGGTGTCCGTGGCGATGCGGACACCTGTGAAGCCCGCGAAGGGACGCGTTTACCTGTGAAGGTATCCGCGTCCCCTCGCGGGGCTCGCTGCGCTCGCCACGCTTCGGGCTCGGTGGCTCGCTGCGCTCGCCACACTATTCTATTCTCAACTCCACGCCGACGTGGATAGTAGGGCATGAAAAGGTCGGAGGACGCGTACCGCCGCCCCTCGCGGGCTCGCTGCGCTCGCCACGCTTCGGGTTGGCGTGGATCGTGGGGTGGCGTACAAAAATTGGGGGGACATTTAAGGGTTAATTGGGGCTATTTGGGCTCTGTAGCCCATTTAACATTGATTCCTATGGGAAAATCGCGGGCATTGAGGCATTTTACTGTAAAATCGCGGTCAATCAGGCTTTTTAACATTGTTCCCTATGGGAAAATCGCGTTAATCGCGGGTACCCGATTTTGATGTACCCGCGATTTACCCGCGATGCCCGCGATTACCGCGATTTTTTACCCCCGACGCCCGCGATTCTGATCGCGGGCGCCGTTCTAGGTAAAGAGTACCGTTATTCTTACTAATTGTATGCTAATTTTTAAATAAATAAGTTAAAAATTACTTTTTTTTTTAATTATTTA
The DNA here is from genome assembly GCF_055691185.1 of Crinia signifera. Taxonomy (NCBI): domain Eukaryota; kingdom Metazoa; phylum Chordata; class Amphibia; order Anura; family Myobatrachidae; genus Crinia; species Crinia signifera. Next base: position 289,691,170 of record NC_139221.1, on the reverse strand, counting down.
TTGTAGCATATTTTAACACTTCATGCATATTTTAAGTATTTTTAATGCATATTTCAATCTTCTTCTGTTGCATATAATCCTGTCTCTAGTGATATTTAGCGGTGGACAGTTATTTCATTTTCATTACAATCCCCATATATCAAGGCAGCAGACATATAAGAGATCCTGTTGATGAAGTCACAGAAGCATGATGTCACAGTGCAAGCTCATTGGCTTGAGGCTCATTTCTTTACTGGAACTGGATGAAGGAAGAAGTTCTCAGTAAAGATGGGCTGCTGTATCGGCAAATGCTGTGACAGTGACTTACCTGCGAGTACCCGGGTTTCATTGGACTATGAGGAGGCAGAATTTGTTGCGGATGTCCACATGAGCCGACCGGTGTTTAGCCGCAGAAGAAACCGACGCCTCAAGGCTTGTAGATTTACACCAACCCTCTCCCCCATTGATGAAGAGGAGGAGCCTGAGGTGGCAGTGGAGATGGAGGCAGAATTCGCCCAGGGAGCTGTGACATGGCATCTGGCACTGGGCATGAAGAATAGGAGTCGGAGTCTTTAGACATGGACCCTATTGACTTTTATATGTGCTATTCGTCATTGTGGCCTTTATTGTCATCAGGCTGCAGATCTACCGCTGGTCGGTAGTGAGGAGGACGGCACATTCATGTATATATGTATATTTGTATATTTGTATATATGTATATTTGTATATATGTATATTTGTATATTTGTATATTTTATTTGTATATATGTATATATGTATATTTGTATATATGTATATTGTATTTGTATATTTGTAAATATTGTACATATTAGATATCTATCTATCTATCTATCTATCTATCTATCTATCTATCTATCTATCTATCTATCTATCTATAGATATCACTATCCGTGTATCTATGTGTAACCAATGTACAATAAAACCCTGTATAATAACAGAACATGCGCGTGTGTGATGTGTGTGACACAACCCTATCTCTCACAGACCCCAGAGGTCTGTGACCTATGTAATAACCAAGGCTACTGACCTGTACATGGTCTCATCTCCCCGGTCACTTCTTATATCCGTATAAATTATAGAAGGGTGAGCACTACCCCAAATAGTGGTGCAGATACATGAAGCCTGGTGAGAAGTGATCAAGTGGCACCAGACAAACAGCTCCCAACTGTCAAGTTACAGGCTGGGTTAGGGAAATGACTGTTATGAGCTGATTGGCTGGTGCGTTATCACTTCACCAGGCTTAATAAATCTGCCCCTTATCCTTAAACCACATTTGACCAGTGTAAGCAGCCCTTCCTTGACAATACTGTGGTTGCCATGGGCAACTTCTCCATTTTATCTACAGTATAATGACTGCAGGGTGTGTAGGTCACAGAGGGAACCACGCCGCACACCCTGCATCCCTGTATTGTACCTAAAGACTTGCTCATGCGCAGTACAAACACCACCAGGAAACCTGCACATGCTCAGTAGGATTTGGCTGAGTGATCTCAGCTGCGCCGCCGGAGAGAGAGGAGGCCGACTACATGGATCCTGCACATGGGACACCTACTCTCTGAGCTCTGTAGCCGCTGCTGCCTGATCAGTATTACATGGTGTCGTTTCTCCCAATCCTTAGTTTTGGAATGTGGGGAAGTATGAAACCGGTACAATAGTGACCATGGACTGGAGGAACATTGATGCTCGTTTCTCAATAGGACACAGTTCTTGTCTCCAGTAGTACCAGTACAAAAGGGTCTGAGGGAGGGTGTGTAATATTATGGCTGATCCCATTATTCCTGCCTCCCCAGCTCAGCTCATGTGTAAGACATTAATGCTGGGCAAATATGCATCTACTCATACGCACTACAGGTGTTGCCAATGTCTCCTTCAAGGGAGTGCTGCGGCCTGGCCACACTGACACCCCCCGACTGCCTCCAGCGCTCAGCGCAGGCTTCTCCTTCACCTCCAGATGCTGGCAGCCATTTAAAATGAGGCACCATCTGGTGAGCCATTACAAAACTCATTGTTCCTTATACAACCCGTGGAATGCCTATCTCACATGCAACATACCTCCCAACATGACCCTCTCCAGGAGGGACACAATGCTCTGTTTCTGGACTTCACTCTTAAATTATGATTACCATCACCTCTGTTGAAACACCTTTCTTCTCAATTAACCTGTTTAAAACAGGTGATGGCAATCAATAATTAAGAGGAAAGTCCAGAAATAGAACATTTTGTCCCTCCTGGAGAGGGTCATGTTGGGAGGTATGCATGCAAGTCTATGCCTTATGACTCATGAAAAAAATATAGGTGTGTATATAGTACATTATTTTGTAGAAAGAAGTCACTGTATATATCATAGTTGCCCACACTCATCCATTCTGCAGGAGACTCCCAATTCAGTGTGTAATCTCCTGCTTCCCCACCTTATAAATCAAAACGTAATTCCACTACAGCGCAACTCATTAAAGTTGATGCTTAACCCATTTCGGTAACTATTTTTTTAAACACCCCTGGGGGTGACAGAATCTACCCCGTATTGTTTTTACATGCAGGGTAAATACAAGCTGCTTTTGCATGTATCCCACATATACAATACTGAGCAGCTTTATTTTTACACTTTTGAGTTTGGGCCTGTCTCTCTCACATGTAAATCTCCCTGCACATCTCGCATCTGCCCCACCTGCAGGGCAACATGGTTTTATCAAGGTGCATTTACTGTATCTGCATCAGCCCCAAAAAGCTTCAAGGTAGGTGATGTAATGATCAGGTGACATATAACCAGTTACGGCGCTGACACTGGCTCTGTTCATAAGACTTTGGCATGTCTTAGCCCAGGTGGTCCTATATTGTAGTACATGTGGCCCCCAAATCCACTGTAACACATGTACCACAGTATCTCAAAGATATCAAGTTGGAAAACCTGAGTTGTGAAAAAGTATTATTACAGTATATAGCCATAAAAACGTGCAAACAGGAGACCGACGTTTTGGGGATATACCCCGTTTTCAAGGTGCAGAGAATATCCCCGAAACGTCGGTCTCCTGTTTGCACATTTTTATGGCTATATAAAAATACTTTTTCACAAGCCTCCGAGTGCCGCCTTTGTTTCCCTGCTTCTATATACAGTAAGAGCAAGTTTCATCTTTGCTCCTTTGGCCATGGCTAGCCATGGCTATTCTATTGTTCTCAGCTGCAATACGTATTGTATTGCAGCTGAGAACAATAGAATAGCCATGGCTAGCCATGGCTAGCCATGACCAAAGGAGCAAAGATGAAACGTGCTCCTACTGTATATATATTTTACGTTACCTCGTTGGTTGCTGATTTGATTTTCTGGCGATTGTGCTGAAACGATCCTGTGAGATAATGGGGCTGATTCTGGATCACACGCAGTGATCCGAATTCGGCCTCTGCCCTAATGGTTGGGGATTGTGCATTTCTGTGTATGTGCAAACACTGACAGAGAAAGTTCTCTGCGCGTTACACACTCTCTGGGTGGGCCGGAGATCACCCATGGGAACGCCCAGCGGTTTATCGGCATCCACATGAAAACGCTGAGTGATCCCATGGATACGTGGGCGGGCCAATGCCTGTCGGGGGGTGGGCCGATGTCAGCTGCCCGCTCCAGGGATGTATTTTCGTTATCACCCTTCGCATGTTACCGAGGGGAATCGGTGGTGGCGCTGGGGCAGACATTCAGACGGGCAGCATCTCTGGTTGTCGGTAAGCTGCGTTCCGGCAAACCAGAATCAGGCCCAATGTGTGGCCACACAAGGAGGGGCGATGTATCTTACCAGCGTGTTTGTCAGCATAACCTCATTACACTTCTGTCACCTCCAAGGTCACAGAGACACGATGGGTGTATTCCCACACAGCAGCTTTCACCCAAACTATTTCTTCATCCAGCGCAGTTCCCACCTCATAGGACTTATATTGTAAGACACTGAGGTGAGACAGCACACACACAATTATTGTTTTAGTATAAATAAGTTACATGGTTACAGGGCGTATTTACTATTCCATGTTACTTCATTCCTAACAAGATCCCTAGTTCCATATTGAGAGAGAGAGAGAGAGAGAGAGAGAGAGAGAGAGAGAGAGTGGTATGAGGACTAAGGGTGGGGGAGACTGGAAAGGGATGATTATCACGGGGCCAAGGGATGGAAGGGGTATGGAGTGCAGCCTGCTGCTGCCTGCTAGTGCCACCACCAATATTGTTTCTCAATCCTGAATCCCGGCATTAAATAAAAAAAAGGCTGGGATTGGCCTCTGTAATAAAATAGATATTTTATTATTAACCCCAGAGATATGAAGGGCCCCAGAGCTTCCATGCCTGTGCACGGGCACTGCCTGTACTAGCTGGCCTGTCAGTGACCCTTGCAGGCCGGTCATCTACTGTGCACCATCTATTTTTGGCTGAGTCTGACTGACTCACTGTGTGCCACTGCCATCTACTGTGTGTGCGCCCTGCCACTTGGCGCTCAGAGCCATCTACTCTGTGTGTGCGCACGGCCTGGTGCCGCAGGCGCACAGCCTTACCCACCGGTGGTGCTGTGGTCTCAGTTTCTGGCTCCTGTACTTTTACTGCACTGGTCGTCTGTTCCGCACTCTGCGAAAGACCTTCCCTGCCTGCTCGTAGTGCTCAGCATTCTTTTGTGAAAGTGACAGGCCAACAGCAGCCGGAGCCAGCAGGAAACAGCAGCAGCAGGAGCCAGCAGGACTGAGAACGAGAGGTCTGCACCTGAAAGCAGGATCTGGAGCAGCGAAAGGTTAAGGCTCAGGCAGAAGAGCATTGTGTGGATTTGGGATTAGGTGGGGGGACCCAGAAATATCATTGTACAGGGCCCCAAGATTTCTGTTGCCGGCCCTGATGCTGACAGGTGGTATTTCATGCCCTACCATCCTCTAGGGCGTGGTGGGAGAATAAAATAGTGTGCCGAGCGTAGGTATACTATGTTTTAGTGTTTATGTTGACTGTGTTATCATTCCGTTTAAAAAAAAAAAAAATGTAAATTCTACTTTATCAATGTTGACCTTACCCATGTCGAACTAATGACCCTATCGACCTAAAGTCATGTCGACCTTCCTGCATGTAGACCTTTACTCATGTCGACCTAATGCCGGTGACCTAATGATCCATACCCTTAATAATAGGTTGACTTTCAGTGCCGTATTTCGTCTAGGAGGAGGAAGATCAGCCATTGCTTGCAAGATAACAAATAACTACATCGCCACTTACCTAGTATAAGAAATGGGGCATTTACCACTGTCCTGGCGAATGGAACCCCACACAGTAGGAGCAGCCCGAAACTGGCCATTATGGCTAATCCTGGTGATATGACTCCGAGTGTGGTGACCCAGATTTTATTTCGCACATTATCCAGGCTGAAACAGATGATCGGTTTTAAGTAAATTAAATTGTAATGATATATCCAGTAATTTACGAAAATTAACAGCCCATAATTTTTTCTTTTAAATTGTATTGTACATCAGACATATTCTATTTTGGCGGTGCTAATGGATGGTGTATACTGAATTAATATGAAACTATAATTAATAAAATAGCAATGGGGCCCCTACCTGATGGTCATGGTTTGCGGTGCATACAGAGTCAAGCAGAATCAGGCCCATCATTCCATGTTGTGATACTGTTCTCTTTTCAGTACACTTTGTGATTTGTATATACTGTGCTGCCACATTTGTACTTTGTTGCATCTTGTGTTATTTGAACATTCAATAAATTCATTTAAAAAAAAGAAGCATTGGGCCCCTTCAGGAAGTTGCTATGACTTACCTGGCGCAAGAAATGATGGAGAACAGAATGGTCACAATATAGGTGATGGAGAACAGAGGGAGAACGCTTTCTGTGCTTCCCTCAAACTCCTTTTGTAGAGAAATAGATGTTGAGTGGTATACCTAGAGTTAATAAAAAAGATATTTTAATTTTATTTTGTTTAAGTCCCCAATATATTACTTAAGTCGCATTAACAACACCATAGGGTTTAATTAACATTGTACTATAGAAGAAATAGCCTATATATTCCATTAATGGAAATGTTTTCCATATTTGCTGTTTTCTGATATACAATCATGCATTGTACTTTTATACTTTGACTTGTCTGTAATGACATTTTGAACAGCTGTTGCCCAAATCTCTTCCCCCTCTTTAACCTTACCCATTGCTCTATTGGTAAACTGATAAAATGAGTGCACTAACAATTTTTTTCATTTTACCAAAATATATTTTTATTAATTTTATTTAATTAAAAAAGTTATTCTAATTCTAAAGCTGCCCATACACAGTCCGTTTAACGGATCCGTTTGGGACTTAAAAAGTACACATCGTATCACATCGCATGCCTTGTTCATGCAGTGTGCATGCACTGCGATCCGATGCGATGTGTAGCTAGTACAAAAAGTATGTGCAGCACATACTTTTTGTACCATGCTATGTGATGCGCGGGAGTGCGCATCGCATAGTACAGAACGGAGCCGCCGCAAAACGGAGCGTGTATGGGCTCCTTAACAATAATTAAAAACATGTATTTAAATGTGTGTGTTGTAGCAAAGCTAACCAACATTGCAAGTGCTTTACCTGGCCTAAAAAAAAAAGTCATGCACTAGTCTGATTTGGGCCATTTTTACCCGATCCCGATGGATTGAGCCAAGAACTTGGCCTCAATCAGATGTGTTTGATATCCGCCTTAGTTTTGATGAGCAGTCCCGTGTGCATCAGACATAAGACGGAGGTCGGACCTGCTAGCTGTCTGACCTTTGACTCGGCCCCCCTCCCGGCGGGGAACAGGGATTGGATGCGAGACAACCCATGTGAAAGGGAAGGTCCTGGGCAGCTCAGGGGAGGGGAGGGGGAAGATGGCCATACACTGCTGCGAAACATCGCAGTAGTCTACGGCCTACTCATTTCATATATCTGCTGCTCTATGCTTTACAATTATTATAGCCACAGAAAGAGTATAAACATAAGAAAAGAAAACATTAATAAAAATAACTTTCATCGACACCCAAGAGACAGAGACATTTCTACACTGAGTGATGGAGATGTGGTCAGCATCCCATTGGTCACTATACCAAGGCTGAAATCCCAACTGCCTTTAGGGACTGATGACGGAACCTTGCAGGTGCTAGAATCCCATTTGGTGAGTATGCAGGGTGGGTAAGGGTCACATTAAGAACCAAATGGGCCTTGTTGCTGAAATGTTCAAAGGCCTAATATGAGAAGTGGGGAAGTTGAGGCCAGTGTCATGTAGACATGTAGAACCTATACACTATACACCCCAATGTCTCCCTAAATATATAAAAATACAACAATTGCATACATTTGTAAATTAGAAATGCAATTTTAATACATATAATTTATATCCAACCATAGGGCCATCTGGTGATCATCATGCTTTTATGATGATGGGTTTATATGTATGTGAATGCCTGTAGCTGCAGCTCCATCCGCCACATTGTTAATCTGGCACCAGGCAGGGAAGGGGGAGGTTAGGCATAGGCACTATTGGGGGGAGTTAGGGTTAGGCTGAGTGGTTAGGGTTAGGATGCAGGTATAAAAATACAGTAATTTGCTGAAAAGATATTTGGTTATTGAAGCCTTATTAAAACATACTTGTTGCCTACAGTCCCCATATGTGGCTTATTTATCAATATTATTTTAACTAAAATAATGTAAAACCTTTTTTTACATTATTTTGTATCCCAGAATGAAAGGGCAGCTGATCAGTGGCGTAACTATACCTCCGCAGCCCCCGCGGTGGCGGGGGGGCGCAGAGAAATTGGGGGCGCCGCCGGGGGGCTGCGGAGGTATAGTTACCTGTGGTCTTCGTCTCGCCCGGCTCTCTGCCGGGACCTGCCTGACGTCACGGTCCCGGCCGGCTCCTGCTGCAATGAAAACTGACTATTATAAAATGGCTGCCCCCATACTGCAGACAGTTTTCTGTCTGCAGTATGGGGGCAGCCATTTTCTAAGAGTCAGTTTTCATTGCAGCAGCAGGAGCCGGCCGGGACCGTGACGTCAGGCAGGTCCCGGCAGAGAGCCGGGCGAGATGCAGACTGCGGGGACAGGTAAGTGTAAGAAGGGGGGGTCAGGTTAGGTGGGGGGGTGGCGGGCGGTGGCGGCGGCGGCGGGGGGGGGGGGGGGGGGGGGTGTTCGAGGGGGGCGCCGAAAAACCATCCGGCGGGGGGGCGCTAAAAACTTAGTTACGCCCCTGCAGCTGATATATTTGGAAAATTCTCCCAAAAACCCTTAAATATTTTGTTAAGCGGAGCACATTTCTAAATTTACAAATATTGTAAAAAACAAAGCGATGGGAGCCCTGTGATAATAATGCCATCTTCAGTTGGTGTTATGCAGACTTCCCTCTATTTCCCTTATGCCAGCTCTGCTCTGACAACCAGACCAAAGGTCGGATTCGGGGCCTGTGTTTTCTTTTAACTATACCATAGGCTAATCGCTGAAGAAAATAAGTTATAAAAGAAAACAAACAGATAAAACTTAACTGCACGCTGCTGCACCCAAGGATAGGTGACCATCTTTATTTAGGATTTGCAAGGACAGAGCTTCTCTGAAAGATCCTTCCCTTACATGTGACATTTGATACATTCTTGTGATGTATGTAAATATTGCATTGCAAATTTGGGAAAATTTATCACATTCCTTTTGCATCTGATCTGAGATGCAGATTGTGATAAATATGTCTCCTTTGTCATAAAAGGAAATATTCAGAATTAGCACTGTCTATCTTAAAGAATTCTGCCCTAGGTTAGTAATAGCGCAACCCAGGGCCATCTTAACGGCATTGTGGGCCCTAGGCAAAGCAATGCCCTGGAGCCCCTACTTAAGTATAAATAATCATAACTTCTGCTTAGAGCCATTATCCGTTTGGCTGCAGGCCGGTAGAGAATGTTTCCCAGCAGCTCTGATTTTGTGTAATTCACAATCAAAGCAGCCGAGCGGCAATCTCTACCAGCCTCACAATAAACTCCAGAGGCACCAGCAAACCCCTGCTAGATTTGTGGGGCCCTAGGCCAGCTGCCCAGTAAGCCCATGCGTTAAGATTGCCCTGGTGCAGCCCAAATAAATACTGTTTGCCATTCTATTAATTGCTGCTACAGTATTTTTAGTGCAAAATACAGATGATAAAAACAAATAGGGACTACATTTTTTTTTTTAAATAGTAAAATGTACAGTATATTTATGGAACATAAACCAATTTCTCTGCTGCCCTGCAGTCCTGGCAACAAATGTGCACTAGTAGCATATTACAGTCAATGTAAGACGCTATGGCATGGATTTACCTTTATAGATTTAAGTTGTAATTTTTCGAGTTGGCGGGGAATGGATGCCATAAAGTGCTCAAGCCATTCCAAGCTGACGTTGTGGATTTTGTCATTGTCTTCTCTCAGGTAATATAAGAATCGAAGGGCTTCAACCTTCCGTAAGTTGTTGTCTGGACTCAGTGTAACTCCTCCGAAGTACAGTCCCACAAATATCCCATTATGGAGCATGGGGTAAGTTATTAGGAGATCCTCTGTGGTATTCTGCATCGAGGTGAGTAAAGGGTTGGGTGGGAAACAGGTATTTCCGTTGGCTTGAGCACAGAGTTGAGTGAAGTTGTAGCCAGGCGTTAAGGTCATGTTTCTCACGGCGCTGTCCAACTTCTGGAGTTCCTCGAAGGCGGTCCCATTCAGGATATCTTGTGATGTGCTTACGATGATGAGAGAAGCATACGTTCCCACCGTATACAGCCGCTGTGCTGAAAACTGTCCGGAGTCATTAACCGGATAATGCACCTTAATAAAATCTCTTTGACCCTTTGCCATCCCTCCTTCCGGAGTAAATAACTCTTCCAGTTTATTGATTTGCCGTTGCTCCAGGAAGGACAATCCAACTCCCAACCCAACAGAGAGAATAACAGGAATGCTCACAAAACACCACGGATTTCTGGCTATCATTTTGCCCAGCTCGCGAAACCCCCTGGAGAGTGGTTTCTCCAAGCAATCTGCGTGGCACCCATTCATTTTCAGTTGATCTGTGCCCATTCACTCTAAAGGGTCTTTTATGCAGTGCCCTAGACGTCTTTTGAATCGTACTCAGTTGCTCTGACCATATTCATGAAAAAAATCCAGCACACAGCACCCGGGAACAGATTTACACCTTACTATGAGATCCACTTATATAGAGAGATGGGTTACTGGCAGATGGATTCGTTAGGGTCAGTAAATATAATTATTTATTTCTGACAGGCTACTTAAAAGGTTTATCTTAATGTTGTTGTTTAATGGCAATGAAAAATGGATCATTTACAGCTTACCACCTACCATACGCAAATATGTCTGGCTAAGTTACGTGTTGAAAATGATGCGTGTGCAGGTGTTGAAACTGGAGAACAATATGGGCACACACCAGTGGATAACTCAAACTATGAATAGCCCAGTTTCTTAACCCTTTGAGTGCCAAGGGAATTTGTCAAAATAGGTGTGAAATTTGGCAAGCAAACATTTTTAGTAATAATCCATCGGCAGTATTCAATGCTCCCATTTCACTTGTTTTGGAGCATTGAAAAGGTTCGCTTTATTTTTGGCGAGAAGGCCAGTCCTATCTCCAAAAATGTTCCTCGCCCTATTCAGCACTCTCGGTTTGCCCTGTTCGCTGCTTGGTCATCGCCGTTGCTTTCTTATGGGAGATTTGTATACCTCGCTGTTTTTGTATTCAATGCAAAAATGGAGAACACTGTTTTTTTTTTTTGGGGGGGGGCTTGCCTCTCTGTTTTGCTCTCAGAATTTTTTTTAGGTTAACTGAACTTACGTACTTACAAAATAAATGTTATTTTCTTTTCTTTTTGGTGTCTGCAAGTGTCTTTTTTTATTATTTGAGGAATCTACAGGTATATTATTTTTTTACTATAGAAGTGCCCCATTAATATAATTTTTTTTGTGGTCATCCCCCCCCCCCCCCCATGATGCATTTTTTTCACACAGATTTAGCTGCTTTGGAATCCTTTTTTAAGGCTAATTTGTGTTTTTCTACATATCTCTGCAATATTTCAATACTGCATACAAAAGTAGCTATTAACTCCTCGTACGCCACATTGGTCAATGCTCGCCGAGGAGTTGACACGTCAAATAGGGTGAGCAGGAGGCATAGCGAGGGGTAGAAAAAATGGAGACTGCACAGCGAACAGAAAATGGAGAACTCTGTGGTGTGCTCGCCGGAGCATTGAATACTGCTCTTTGAGTGCCAACATTGCTGTGAGATATCCTCTTTTTTGGGTGCAATATTTAACTAAACTCCAATGAATTGACTTGGCTGTATTTGTATTTATTTATACTAAAAGAACAGTCGCTGTGAGCGGCGCCGGCATTCTTAGCGGATATTTTGAGGATCGCTCACAGCAATGTTGGCACTCAAATAGTTAAACCAGTGGTGTTGGTTTATTGATAGCTATGAGCAAGGTGGACATCAGAAATTGTGGGGTATGTGCACAACATTATCAGGGCCTCCCTTTTTGAACCCCCCCCAACATGCCTGGTGAGGCTTCTGGCAGAGCCATAACATGCATTTTGTTGCCCTGTGCCAGATTAAGAATGGTAATGACGCCGTATCTGGGTACCAGTGCTTACTCTGGGCTTAGGTCGACATGTCATTAGTTCAACACAAGCATTAGGTCAACATGGATATGGTCAACAGTCAAAAGGTCGACATGGGGTTTTTCACTTTTTTTTTTAAACCATGACCTTGGCTCATGTTGACCTTCAGTAGTTGACCCATAGCATGTCAACCTTAGTGCTGTCTACCCTATGACCCCTACCCCAGGAATGCTAAACATGGCATGACACGGCACGCTGGGATGCACAGTTCTATTCCAACTGGAGGGCCACATGTTGATCACCCCTGGTTTATATGATAGCAGAATAGCCACATGGGACACACCTATGTGCCGGGACAGGCAGCGGATGCCGGACTGCGCTAAGTGCTTGGGGGGAGGGGCTTGACCGTGCAGCAGCAGGTCCCAAGCACTGTCAAGAGGGCAGTGTTGGGAAGCGCTGAGTGGCAGGTGCCACTCACTATGGCCTAGTTACCGCCCCATTTCCCTTCTTAATATTGATGTGAAACTTTTAGCGAATAGACTAAAGCAATTCCTGCCATCCATTATTCACAGTGACCAGGTGGGATTCGTTCCAGGTTGGGAGGCCAAAGATAACACTTCTAAGATAATAAGCCTGATACATCATCTCTCCTCGACTGATACCTCAGGAGTTCTCCTATCTACAGATGCCGAGAAGACGTTTGACAGAATTGACTGGGGTTTTATGAAGGGTGTACTCAAGCATCTGGGACTAGGTCCAATATGCCTACAACGCATCTTAGCACTGTACGCCTCCCCTTCTGCCAAAGTAAGGATTAACGGCTCGCTATCAAGCTCATTTATTATTAGTAATGGTACTTGACAAGGATGCCCATTGTCCATCTTAATTTTTATCTTATGTATAGAAGCTCTGGCCATTGCAATTAGGTTGAACATGAATATTAGTGGGATCTCTCTATCTAAACTTGCATTGTTCGCGGATCATCTCCTGGCCACAATCACGAATCCTGTAATTTCCCTCCCCAGCCTGATGGAGGAATTTAGATCTTTTAGCGACCTCTCCAATTTCAAAATAAACCTTACTAAATCAGTAGCTTTGAACATCTCTGCCCCACCTGTGGTTGTGTCAGGACTCAAATCAGCATTCCCCTTTACCTGGCACACTTCTCATCTCAAATATTTAGGGGTCATTCTCTCCAACGACCTCTCGAGATTATTTGACCTCAATTTCACCCTGTCCTAATTAAATTACGATCAGATCTTCAGACTTGGAAATCAAAACTGTTCTCCTGGTTTGGCAGAGTGGGGATAGTTAAAATGAACTCCCTCCCTAGAATTCTCTATCTTTTTCAGACCTTGCCGATCAAAATTCCCCCCAAATGGTTCAGGGATGTTCAGACCTTGATTAGAGACTTTGTATGGGGTGGTAAGAGACCCCGATTGAAACTATCCCTATTACAGTGACAGAAAAATGCAGGCGGTGTCCGTCTCCCAAATGTCATGGGGTACTACCAGGCTTTTCTGTTGAGTAGAATAATAGATTGGTCCAGGTTACACACCGTTAAACAGTGGGTTCAAATAGAGAGCCACTCCTTACCCTTTCCCATTAATGTTGTCCCATGGCTCCTCCAACTCCCCAACTCATCCCACCCCACAGTAGGCCCAACCTTGACATGCATTGATGTAGCTATGTGCCACGGTGCCCGGAGCATGGGCATGTCCCCCCCGGCCTCCCCCCCCCCTGCCCCCCGTCCCCCCCTGTCCTGAGCCTGAAGGATCATATGGTGCAGAGGGGCTTTTTGCCTGCTGCACCTCCGATATATGTGTGGTGGAATGTGGGCCCCCTTTACAGTAGCGTGTTCTCCACATGCCTGTGTGCCCAAATGCCCTAAGCATCGGTCACATGGCCCTTACAATAGCGTGTGACCCACATGCCTTACTGTGCGTCACCATATGCTGCACTACATAACTACTCTACATCACTACATCCCCCTATACCCTGCACTACATCACTACATCCCCATATTGCCTATACCTTGCACTGCGTTCATCCTACACCCTGCACTACATCACACCCCCTATACACTGTAATGCATCACTATATAATAAGCCCATACATGCTACATGCTACATCACCCTACACACTTTATTACTACTCTGTGCTATGGGTCCCCCTGTCCTCAGCACTGGCAGGGCTAAAACAGTAATTTTACACACACACACACACACACACACACACACACACACACACACACACACACTGTCACACGCTGTGCTCTCATAAAACACACTAAATACACAGACATGCACTGTGCCCAAAAACACACACACACACACCTCATACACATACTGTATACACACACTTTGCCCCAATACACACACAGACAGTGACCCCATATACACACACACTGCCCCAAAACACACACACACTGCCCCCATGCATAGACTGTACATAATGTAGCTGGACTCACCCCAGTAGGATGCATGTCCCTGGAGCTCTCCTGCAGCTGCGGTCATTCAGCGGGGTCCCTTGATAGGCTCTGACAGGAGCAGGGTCTCAGCATCAGCGGCAGCATGGTCCCGTCCTCAGCTCCTGTGGGAGCAGGGTCATGGCCTCAGTGCCAGTGTGGTCCCGTCCTCAGCTCGGCGCCAGCTGGGCTGCGTCCTCAGCTCCGGCAGGGGAGTTTCCCCAGCCTTCTCTTTTCCTCCTCCATCAGGGCACTCAAATTGTGTGTCCAGCCCCGGCGGCGGAAGAGTGCATGTCTCCCGCTGTACTGCGGCGCTAACCAATAGGCACTCGCAGTCCAGCAGCCACCAATGCTTCTGATTGGCTGCTGGACTGCAAGCACTTATTGGCGAGCGCCGCGGTCCAGCAGGAGAGAGACTTCAAATTGGAGCCGGGAGACAGAGGTGCACAATGGGGAGCGGGCGAGGCAGGCGGGCTGGCGGTGCATGGCTCCGGCGCCAGGTGATAAATCTGCGCCCGGTGCTTGTGTTCCACCGGCTCCGCCGTCGCTACGCCTCTGTTGACATGTTGGAAAGCAGTTCGCAATTCTCCGTCTGTCTCCTCACTCTCATCCCCCTACATGGCTTTCCTATATGACAAACGTTTCCCCCCGGGTTTAGAGGCCAATACATTTAGGCCGTGGTATAAAGTGGGTCTCTTTCGCATGGGAAAGCTGGTGAGTGGGGGGAGGGTGGTTTCGTTTGAGGACTTGCGCAGGAAATGGAATTTACCGGCAAGTGATTTCTGGCGTTATCTACAAACCCGCCATTTTCTGTCATCTCTAGATACCAATATCTCTGGGTCCCCTACTCTAACCCCCTTTGCACTTCTATGCTCATCTGAAGAGTCCCCTTCCCACCCTATATCCAAGATTTACAACCTACTATTAGATGACGCTAGTCATGATCTCCCCTGCTTCACTAAAAAATGGAATAAAGACCTGAGGACTGACCTAACAAATGCCAAATGGGGAAAAATCCTCCAACTTGCTCATGCGTGTTCCCCCAGCATACTGGTAGTGGAGACACAATATAAATTATTGTCACGGTGGTATAGATACCCCGACACTATATCTAAGATGGGGCTAGGTATACCACATATCTGTTGGCATTGTTCCTTAGGCCCCCGAAACCCCTTCCACATTTGGTGGGACTGTCCCTCATTACAACCTTACTGGAACAGTGTTATCTCTATCTCCACAAAGATACTAGGTGAAGCGGTTCCTTCAGGCCCCCTGTTTTGGCTGTTTCACTATTCGTCTGGATCCGTCCCAAGATACAAAAAATCCCTCTTATGCCGTTTAAACAATGCAGCAAAGGCAGTTATACCTGTGCGCTGGCGATCTTCCTCTCCTCCAACAATCAAAGAGTGGTTCCATAGAATAGATATGTATATGGACATGGAAGATAATGGGCGGTATTCAATGTGAATACCTGCGAGGTGCAGCGAATCCTTTTTAGGATAGTGGGGGTATAAAAAGGTCGTAGGACGCGTACCGCCGCCCCTCGCGGGCTCGCTGCGCTCGCCACGCTTCGGCTTGGAGTTGATAGTGGGGGTGCTACAGTGTGAAAAATGACATTTGGGGTGCATTTAACATGAATTTAACACATGTCCATGATTTGTGAGGAAAATGGAATCGCATCGCATGCGATCACATGCGATCACATGCGATGCAATGCGATTTTTACCTGTATGATGCCCATCGTGGGAGCCGTGATAGTATACAAGTACCGGAACATTTATCATATTTAATAGCAAAAAACCTGGATCTTTGGGAATCGTACCTTTCAATATGTGTTCAGAGATTTTAAATACTTCCAACCAAAATGGTAAGATCGCTGGGCATTGCCGCCAAATGTGTAAAAAGGTACATGGAGCAGAGTTGCACCTCCAGCACTGATTAAAAAGGTTGTGATACATTTTGTGAAGTAATGTGGGGATTCTATACCATCCAGTTAAGATCTTATATAAGTTTTCTAAAGTTGAGAGAATAAGGGAGCTTGAGTGTGTCCTTGTAAACCACCGCCCAGTCAATGTGAAGGACAAGACCTTGTAAGTCTTTCTCCCAAGAAGTCTGGAAGACGGGAGGTTGGTGGAATAGGGCTTTTATCAGGAAGGAATATATCTGAGAGATAGTGTGGGGAGATGCAAAGTCCTTCAAAGTTGGTGAGAGACCAGGAGATAGACTGTAGCGTATTTGTGGAGGACATAAGTGCCTAAGCTGGAGATATTTCCAAAATTCTGCTTGTGGAAGACTCCATAATGATTGAATCTCTGTAAAAGAGCGCACTCCATTCTGACACACCAGCTGACCCATTCTGAAGATACCTATATCAATCCATAGCTTAAATTGTGAGTAGAGCAAACCTGGGATAAAATCTCTGTTAAAGAGAAAGGAGGTAAGAGGGGAGATCTACAATGAGATCTGGGGGAGTATTCTAGCTTTTTTCCAATCCAGCTGGTTTTTATCTTCACTGCTGGGAGACATTGCAGAGTATTCAACCTTGTCCAGATTTATCGGCTACCAGAAAAATCCGTACAAGCCTATTCAATGTGGCCATTTTTGGCCAGCCTTTCCTATGATACAGATTCGACTTTGTTTAAAGTCGAATCTGCACCCATGGAAAGTAGTCAAAAATGACTGCGTTTTTGACTAAAACACATGGATTCGCTGATCCAAATGTTTTCTGTCGGTGCCGATATGTTCGACAGTCGAAAAATCAGCACTGAGATTAAATAGGTCGAACATCACTCCAGATATGTTTTTTTTATTCCAAAGGACAACAGACCGGAGTCCAAAATTGTCTGCACTGGAGGAATCCGGTAAAACTGTACAATTGGAAGACTTGAAATAATTATTTGGGATCTTTAATGAAAAGTATAAAGAGTTGCCTTTTATTGGAAGCCGCGTGCATTTAGGGGGATATTCAGACCGGATTACTGTTGTGCAAATTCGCAAGCCGGACGATTATCTTTCAATGATGAGTTGTGTATGGATTTGCATCTAATCCACTCTGGCTGGCAGCTGCTCAATGATCACAGGGCTCTGCAATTTCATAGAGCAACAACCAGATCTGAATAAATATTATTTTTGCACATTCTCACATGCTGTTATATCAATATTTAAAGTGACTTCTGCATTTGTGGCCATACTGATAATTTATGTTTACAAATTTAGGAGATTTTTGTAATAAGGATCCATAAGCGTATTTTACTTGACAAAAGCTTTTAGATAGAGAGGATTTATATGTTATGAATGATATATATGAGAAGTAAAGGTCCATACACACTGGGCGACTATGCCCAGCGTGTATGGACAGCGATGATGCCAATCATCGCTGCGGGGAAAGCCGCTCAGTGCATACACACTGAGCGGCTTTCCCCCTGCCCGGCGCCGACAGAGGGGGGAGGATGGCTTAGCGCAGCGCTATGCAAAGCCGTCCTGAAAGCCGCTCATCTGCTGGTATAACCAGCAGATGAACGGCTTTCCCGGCGATGTTGCGGGAGCACGCAGCAGCGCTCACAGCTCATCGCTGGGCCATACACACTGGGCGGCTTTGAGCTGAAAGCCGCTCAAACCTCCTGTTTTGAGCGACTTTCAGCTCAAAGTCGCCTAGTGTGTATGGGCCTTAAGCGTGAATTTGCCAAATTAGGTGTGAAAATTGCCAAGCAAGCATTTTTTTTTTT
Organism: Crinia signifera; assembly: GCF_055691185.1. Lineage (NCBI taxonomy): Eukaryota > Metazoa > Chordata > Amphibia > Anura > Myobatrachidae > Crinia > Crinia signifera. Next base: position 289,673,380 of record NC_139221.1, on the reverse strand, counting down.
TACAGAATAATTTTTATTGGGTTTTCAAAATAAAGGGAGGGGATACAGAAAAAAGGGAAAGGAGGGGGTGGGGCACAGGGTATAAATAACAGTATGCAGAACAACAGTCCAAGCGTATATTCAACAATAATCAATAATAGGTGGAATTTGCAGGAATGAACAGTAGAATGATAAAACCAAATCCTATTGGAAAAACATAGGGAAATCACAACTGTACATGCGTCGGAGGTCATCATGAGCCTCTAGAGATGAACTCCTGCCAACCTGACCATTTCTTAAGCAAAGAGGTATGGGAGGGGGAGTACCGGCAAAAAATGGTTTCCATAGTGTAATTGTAGGAAAGCTTAGTTTTAATGAGGTCCACAGGGGGAGGGAATCGGTTGTTTCCAAAACTGTGCGATGGAGGTTTTAGTGGCAATAAAAATGTGAGTGATTAAATATGTATTATTAATGGGAATTGAATCTGAAAAAATATGAAGGAGTGCGACCTGTGGGGACAAGGAGATTTTAAGGCCAGTCACCTTCAGTATAAGGTCCTCAACCCAGCTCCAAAGGGCCCGAAGCAATGGGCAAGACAAAAAATGTGAATCACATCCCCCACTGATCCACATCCTCGCCAGCATGACCTAGACTGTTCTGGCCAGAATTTGTGTAGCCTGGCAGGGGTTAGATATATACGGTAACAAGCAAGCATTTTTATTCCATCATAATGACCTGTAATGTTTGCCTTATATAGGAAATATTGGGTGAAATTTAATAGGAAGATAGATTCGGAAAGTGAGAGATTTGGTAAGAAATCTCCAGGTTTTTTTAAAAAGCGGCAATCGTTTACACTACAAAAATAAAATGGTTTTGCAGTGTAAATGATTGCCGCTTTAGACAAACTGGATCTGAATCTCTCATCCTGTTACATTTCACCAAGAATCCTTTTTTATATGACATTTTTCATTTGAATTTATATAACGCCGGCATTTTTAGCGGGTATTTTGAAACTCCCTCACAGAGATGTTGGCACTCAAAATTTCTTTCATGTTCTATATTAGAAGAACTTATGAACAGTCAGGATCTTCAGAAAACATTTTATTTGCAAATGTTTCTATTACTTTACCATGTTTATTGGAGTACTGTTCTCCCAGTTCACCTTCTAAATTAACGTCACTGTTTGGATTTTCTGCGGAGTCAGCAGACCCTTGGCCTTTAGATGTGGAATCATCACGATTTTTGCCACAGTTTCCAAACAAGGTTAGAAAAACTGGAAGAAAAACCAGCCCATGCAGAATCCCAAATGTGATAACCAGGAATATGATCTTAAAGAATGTTCTAAAGATGTAACTGGCTGATGCGGAAAGAGCAATAACCCCGAGAATGGTGGAGAGAGCACCTTGCACTATAGGATAACCAAGAGAGTGTAGAGCGTCGTTCATCCTCTCATTGACTGTGGACTTCCGGCTAGACACATAGGCATATGAAATGTGCGCTGAGAAGTCAACAGAGAACCCAATGCAGATAATAATGTTAATCATAGAGATGGTATCTAAGTTAACATCCCAAAAAGCCATGAAGCCGGTGACCCCGACTATAATAGATGCTATGGTGAAAGTCACCCACAGGGAACATAGGGGATTTGGAATTAGCAGTATTGAGACCACAAACATGGCAGCTGCAGCAACCACAACATTCTGGATGGTGTTCTGGATAATTACAGCATATTGGTCAAAGTATATAAAGGCTGGATGGTACACAAGGACTGGGATTTCACAGCTCATCGCTGTGTTCCGGACATGGTATAACATGTCTTTCTCGTCTACTGCAGAAGTAACATTAGCTGTCTGGATAAAGAAACGAGAGGCTCGTATAGACCCTGAGTATATGTCCACATCTAGTTTATAATCGGGAAGAAAATTAAATAGTTGTGACAAATTCCCAATAAAATTATTGTTATTATGTATGTCAAGTTTAAGTAGAGTAGCAATGCCTATGTATGTATCCAACCATGACTCTGAGAGAGACTCACTAACATAGGAGCCATCTTTAAATGACTCTATACACCTGTTAACTTTATGTTGTACATCTGGATCCCAGTACGCAATCTCTTCTGTAACTACAACCATAATTCTGGGACCATATTCTAAGAAATAGGACTGTTCATTGTCATAGAAGGAACGAAGGTATGAGTTGTCAGTAGCCAGATTGCGTAGATCGATTCCTTCCTGCACCTGAAAGCAGCCATATATACTGCTGGCCAGATATCCACCATACAGACCTAGCACCAAGCACTTGACCCAGATGTTTGTAATAAATGGACCATATTTCTTATGGAAGAAATTAGTAATTGGATGCTCACTCTCAGTACCGGTGATCTGGCTGTATTTTCCCCCAACACAACACATGTTATACGAACAAGAACGATGATCATCTGGTTGCTCATTCACCCTTTTCCAAATCAGCCAATGCCTATTGCTCTCTTCCCGTCTACCATTAAGGGCTAAAAATGCCCCAAAGAAAGTGATATTATACAGGAAACAGAATAATAGGGCGGTTCCGGCATAGATACAGAATGATTGCACGGATTGGAAAGGCGTCATAATCCCAATGTAGAAAGCAAGAACATCTGTGAGTGTTGTGATTGTTATGGAGACTGCGGCGTCACTGTATGTCTCAGCCATTCTTTCTTCTACAGTTTTCTTTACTTTAGTTTGTTGCCAGCTGGAAACCATAATGAACATGTCATCCACGCCAATACCTGGAAGATAAAGCATTTATACATATTATTACTTCCAATACCAATAACAAAGGGGGGAGGGAGGGGTTCTTCTGCTGGTTCTCACTTAGTGCTACAACTAGGGTAAGGCAGAGCAGGACACAATCTCCTCAGCTCCTCCACCACCTCCACTTCCCCTCCTCCACTCCTCTTCTCCTCTGAATACCTCCTCTGCTTCCCTCCTACTCACCCCCCATATTTGGCACCCCCTCTCCTGCTCTCCATTCTTCTCTTCTCCACTCCTCCTCTTCTCAGCTACCCCGGCGGGTGCCGGACGGGTTCCCGACAGTCGGGATCCCGACAGTCATTTACCCGACGTCGGGATCCCAACTGTCAAAATGCCGACAGCCGGGTGCCCGATGGACACCCGCTATTTTCCCTCGTGGGGGTCCACGACCCCCATAGAGGGAGAATAAAATAGGTGGCTCGCGTACCGTGCCCGCAGCGTGGCGAGCGCAGCGAGCCCGCATGGGGCTTTTTTGCGCTCGCCATGCTGTCTGACTCCGGGCAGTCGGGATCCCGACGTCGGGATAATGACTGTCGGGATCCCGACTCTCGGAGTCCCATACCACACCCCCCCAGCCACCTTGTCCTCCTCCTCTCCTCTGATTCCCCTCCTCTGCTCCCCCTCCTCCTCTCATCTGCTTCCCCTCCTTCTCACTCCCTCTCCCCTGCACCCCCTCTCCTCTCCCTGCTCTCTTGTCTCCACTCTCCATCTCCTCTGCTCCCCCCCCCTTTCCTCCTCTCCTTCACTGTTCCTCCTCCTCACCCCCTCTCCTGCTCACACTTCTCTGCTCCATCTGCTCCCGCTCCTCCTCTGTTCCCCTCCTCTCCTCTGCTCCCCCTCCTCCTCACATATGCTCCCCCTCCATCGATCTCAATCCTCCTCTCCCCCTCTCCCTCACTCCCCCTCCCCTGCTCTCTCTTCCCCCTCTAATTCTCCACAACTTTCCCCACACTTCTCTCTCTGCCAGGCACCCTGTGCTGGGATGCAGGAAGAGAATACCCAGGAATAAAGTGAGGCGCCACGGAGACGTAGCTGGCGGGGACCCTGCACTGCAGAAAGAAGACCTGGGAAGACAGAGGAGGGGGGTGACTAGTGCTGGAGGGTTGGGGGGAAAAGTGCAGCAGACTCGGGAGCAGGGGCAGAAAAAACTGTGCTTCATTGCTGATCATGACAGGAGGTACAGAGTGACTGCTTGTACTGCTCTCCCTTTTCTTTCTCCTCCTTCACACCACCTGAGAATAGAAGGGGGCAGGGATTAAGGGTCTGAGGAATGGAGGAGATGGAGTACTTGGGAGGTGCCTTTAGGACAGGTGGAAGAAGGAGGAGGTGGTTTACATTGTATTGTGCACAACTCCCAACATGACTCATTCCAAGAGGGACAAATGCTCTCTACCTGGACTTCACTCTTAACCTGCTGAGAGATGGGCAAAATATCTGCTCTAAATGCCAGCGTCACTCACAGCAACAATGTCTTTTTTTTGGGTGCACTATTTTTGGGCACGCTGCCTCTCCCAGCTTGCAGAGTGGGGCATCACACACCACTATTCCCGTCTCTCCTGCACCTTAGCAGCGCACAGACAGAGCTGCCGTACCCGCCATGAGTCTTAAGGTAAAAGGTACTAGTGTGCTGTTCCTCCCTTCTAATAAACTTACCCAGAATAAGAAAGGGTGCAGCTGCTACTGTAATGACAAAGGGCACTCCACACAGTAACAGCAGACCGAAGCTGGTGAGAACGGACAATCCGGAAGAAAGGACTCCGAAAGCAGCGACCCAGACTTTAGTTCTCACACAGTCAAATCTGTGGAGAATAACACATCAGAGAAGTGGAAAAAAAAAAAAAAATTCAAATAAAACATTTTAGTTCTACTATCTTACCAAAATATTTAAAAACACACCAAAAACCTACTACATTATTAACCAGGAGTTAGACAACCTATGTGATTTACCGTGGAATTTTGGTCATAAGGCCATGATTCAGTATGAATCGAAAAAGCAGAATGGTCAAAACCATGGGCCTAATTCAGTTATCAAACATAGTGCGCATGCGAAAGGCCATCCTGCAATGAAAGCCAGAGGCGTCTTTTTATTGATGGTCGTACGCACCATGATTGACAGGCGGTCGGCGTTTGAGGGAAGCAACCGGCCGAATCTTGCAAGTGCCAGAAGAAAACGCCAGGAGGTGTTGGGTTGGAGGACCTCAGTGCCGGCCCAGGATCTGCTGTGGATCATCACAGTGCTTGGTAAGTCACAGGCCACTCGGCCACTGCACATGTGTGGGGGCGGGGGTTTGGGGGAAACAATCGATGTTGGACTGTTTTCAAATGGATTTGCCACTGTTCTCAAGGCTGCGATGCCATTCACAGCCATGCACATGAGCGGGTTTTCACTCTGGTGGGACGGCGGTTATCTGATCGATGGGCTCTGAAAACTAGCAGCCCAGCAATCAGTTCTGAATTAGGCCTCATATGTACTGCGTGGCAAATGTAACGTGCAAAGAGAGTAAAGCTGGGTCCACACTGTCTGATCTGCATGAACGATATACACGATAACGATATAGTTAACATTGTGCATTTCGTTCATTGTATAACCACTAGAACGTTAACGATGCATGTTTCCGTGGATCGTCAACGTTAACCCCGATCATTTGAACATGCAGTCCAATCTGACAATATCATCAGCGACTGCATGTTGGGAAGGGAATCCTGTGATGGCACTGAACGATAGTGATAACGCTATCGCTCAGTGTATAGCTGTGACATTTTCCATTAAGCAGCGCTGCCAATATCGTTACTGAAATTACGCAGTGCCTCATATCGTACAGTGTGTACAATTAGCTCTGGGTGGGGTGTGTTCAAACTGAATCCTAAATGGCAGTGTATAAATAAAGCAGCCAGTATTTACCCTGCACAGAAATAAAATAACTCACCCAAATGTAACTCTCTCTGCACAAGTTACATCTGCCCCACCTGCAGTGCACATGTTTTGCTCATTAGAGAAGGATTTTTATTTTGCGATCCAGTCTGAATCAGGCCCTAAGTACTTATCTCATATAGAGGTGCTGGGGCGGAGCTATCATATGCAGTTATACTAAAACTATGAAGGAGTTTAAGCTTCTAGATGTATAAGAATCATAGACTAAAGAGTATAGTAACTTTGGGACTGATTCAGACCTGATCGCTAATTTTCAGAGCCCAGTGATCAGGTATACGCCGACCAGTCAGAATGAAATCCCGCCCTGTGTGACTCTGCGTATTGCTAAGCCGTTCGCAATCGAATGATTTTTCCATGGAGTACTCAGAAACCCCCTGATCAGTGCTGCCAGCAACACTATCCACAGCTGCAATCAAATGATAACTGTACTGAGCCTGGTGGCCACAGAATGTCTACAGAGCTGCCGTCGGTGTTACTGTTGAATGCAGTACTGCCAGGTGCCACTAGATGCCTCCACCTCTATTTGTGCTGTCACACCTGCAGAGTCAGCCCTGCTAATTATAAATTAATCACTGAGCTGACTGAGGGATTGCTGCAGCTAAGAGTAATGATGGCCATCAATGCTATTACCGTTGATGATTGCCATCGATGCTTGCCATGCTGATAGTGCAAATTACCATCAATGGTAGCATACTATGTGATGTATGACCATCAGGGAGCACCCCAGGCGGGGAGGGCACCCCGGCGCTCACCCGCTCCATGCCGTGGCCGCATCGGGGTTTGGGGGGATGTTGGGATGACGGGCTCACCGGCTGTAAGGCGCCACGGAGGGTGTGTGTGTGTGTTGGGATGACGGGCGGATGGGCGGGGGCGATTCGGCAGCGGCCGCCGCGTGGATGGGAGTGGGGGGAGAGGATTGACAGCTACTCACCTCCATCCAGCGGGGTCCCGGCTCCCAACTACCGCCCTCCAAATGCCTAGAGCTGCCTAGTGGTGGCGCCGGCCCTGATGACCATCTATGGTTTTATCTCTGTTGAAGGCCATCCCCTTTATTTGATTGACTAGCCCATAGGCCAATCAGAACCTTGGGGTGAGGCTTTATGGGTGTCCCGGATAAGAAAAAAAAAACTATTTGGTTATGCTTTGATATCGATGGAGGAAAACCATCTGGCAAAACCATTCTAAATCGGTCATAAACCATCAATGATTTTGAATCAATGATTGTCAATGGCCATATTTAGCTCAGAGGCAGGAGCAGGCAGTGTGGGGGAGAAATTCCAACGCCTAAACCTAACACCCCCCATATCAAATCTATCCAAAAATTGTATACATAAATATGTGTCTGGAGTTGAAATGTTATATATTAAGCAGATACAATAACATAAAAGCTGTTATGTGTAAGAAGAACAACAACAGTCTTACCTTAAACTTGAGACAATAGAAAAGAATATGGTGACGATATATGCAATAGCAAAAAGTGGAATTATAGCGTTTGTTGTTCCTTCAAATTCCTGCTGCCGGGATACTGATGTGAAATAGGATATCTAGGGTAAACAAGAAAACATGGCAGGTGATTCAATGATTAAACTTAAGAAGCATCAATAATACAGCTAAGTAGGTTTCATACTGTAATATTTATTTAAGACTAAACATTATGCTGTTTTATGTGTGTACTACTATTATATATTTACACTATCGCTGCATTTGTGAAACTATTCCCTAAAAATTAATGTTTTTGGGTGAAGCCACAAATTGTATTTGTTGCCAGGTTTTTTTTCCCATCCCAGGAGCAGCTCCCAGAGGTTCCCATGGGGCTGCTATAGTGGTTCATTTACCATACACTCGGGCCCTTTTCACCTGATTCCAATGTAACGGGATGGAGAATCGGGTGAGTGCCCAAATCCTATATGCCTAACCTCTGCTTCCAATCACTTCTGGAAAGTCCCCCCTGCAGGTTGCTTTATGTATATCTGTGGATACAGAACACACTTAAGTCCCGCATACACTTAACCGAGGTATCGCATGCAGCCTTGTATGCTAAAGGTCCCTCAGATTAGTGTATGGGGGCCTTTAGTGTGTTCTGTATTCATAGATATACATAATGCAACCTGCAGGGACTTTCCAGAAGGGATTGGTACTGAATCCCGGATGTTCAAAATCCCGATACCAGAATCCCGACCGCCAAAATCCCGACAGAGGGGTGACGTGGATCACCACGCAGCAGGCCTGTGCTGTGGACACCCATAGAGGGAGAAAGTGTCGGGATTTCGGCAGTCGGTATTCCGGCGTCGGGATTTTGAACGTCGGGATTCCGACCGCTGGGATTCTAACTGCATCCCCTCCAGAAGTTAGATACTATACTGAAGTTACAATTGCAGGGATGTTCTGTTTAATAGTGTATTCTTTAGTTGCTGATACTGGCAGTGAAGGGGCGACGATGGCACCCGGTAGCATGGCCCTTGCTAACAATGACTTCTGTTGGACCTGCATGCAGCACCAACAGAGAATGCACAGAAGCATGCATCAGCGCCATAGTGAGTACACACTACTAGATGCTGTGCCCCATACGTCGACCTATCCGCTGGAATGGACCACATATAGGGTCCGATTCAGACCTGATCGCATGGCTGTGAATATGCAGCGGCCAGCGTTCAGTGAAGATTGAAATCCTGCCTTGCAACTCAATGTGTTCGCTGTGCAAATGGACGTGTACGGCTGCAGGCGTGCAAATGTATCCAAAACACATCATAACAGGCTCACCAGTAAAATGATTTTTATACTGGGCACAACTTATCACAGGTAGCACGTAGCCCTGGACTTACTTGACGGTGCTATGGGAAAAGGTATATCCGGGGAGGACCTGAGGTCACACACCCTCCCCTAAAACTCAGGGACACCTAGCATCTTCCCGGTCACATCTAGCGGTTTCCCAGGCACACCTGCATTTTTCTTAGCACTCCCACTAAAAGTCCGGTTTCCACCCCCAGACGGTACTTCCTGTCAATGGCCTTGCGTATGCAGTGTGTCTAGAAATATTTGCAGGACTTTGTCATAGGACAGCCGTACGCATAGACAGTGTATCGATAATAAGCGCTGTGCGAATTCACATCCATGTGATCAGATCTGAATTGGGCCCATAGGCTAGAGTGTATACTCAGCTTGAGTGCCTTGAGAACCAATTTTGGGAAACAGTATGATCACTATAAAATAGGCCAGTATGTAAAGGTAATAGAAACATAGAATTTGACTGCAGATAAGAACCACTTGGCCCATCTAGTCTGCCCCCTTTTAAAACATGTTACCTAAAACCATATTTCATCCTTATTTCATTGTAACAATATCAAAATGCCTATCCCAAGCATGTATAAATTGATCCACTGTATTTGACTCTACCACCTCTGATGGAAGGCTATTCCACTTATCTACTACTCTCCCACCTGTACCTTGTTATAACTTGATATATTTGAAAGTTTCTATCATGTCCCCCTTTCCCTTCTCTGCTCTAAACTATACATATTAAGATCTTTTAGTCTTCCCTGGAACGTTTTGTGATGTAGGCCATGCACCATTTTAGTTTCCCTTCTTTGTACAGTCTCTAATGTATTTATATCCTTCTGGAGATATGGTCTCCAGAACTGAACACAATACTCTAGCTAAGGTCGTACCAATGACCTATACAGTGGCATTATTACGTCTTTCTTTCTACTGCTGATATCTCTCCCTATGCAACCAAGCATCTGACTTGCCTTCTTCAATGCTTGTTACATTGCCTACCTGCCTTTAAGTCACCTGAAATAGTGACAACTAGATCCCACTCCTCCTTAGTAATTTCCATTATATTGCCATTATTTTATACTATATATAGTCTTTGGAGTTTTGAGACCCAAGTGCATGATTTTGCATTTTTTGGCATTAAACTGTAGTACCATGCTCTTGACCATTCCTCCAATGTACCTAGATCATCAATCATTTGTTTTACCCCTCCTGGTGTGTATACCCTGTTGCATAGCTTTGTGTAATCTGCAAAAATGCATATTTTACCCTTAATTCCATTTGCAATGTCACCAATAAAGATATTAAAAAGCACTGGTCCAAGCACATATCCCTGGGGTTGTCCACTGCTAACATTTCCTTTCTGTGACTGCACTCTATTTACTACAACTCTGTTTTATATCCTGCAACCAAGATCTTAACCATTCAGCCACCTTAGAATGCAATCCCAAGCTTTCAAGTTTATTTAACAGTCTGCGATGTGGGACAATGTCAAAAGTCTTACTAAAGTCTAGATAAGCTACATCTATGCCCCCCATTGATCTTTTACTTTAGTCACCCAGTCAAAAAAGTCATTAAGATTTGTTTGACATGATCTTCCCCCAGTAAACCCATACTGTTTAGAATCCTGTAAATTGCTGGTTTTGAGATATTATACAACTCTTTGTTTTAAGAGTGTTCCAACAATTTCCCAACTACTGATAAAATGCTCACTGGTCTGTATTTTCTTACCTCTTCCTTGCTTCCACTTTTATGTAGTGGGACTACATTCACTATTTTCCAGTCCTCTGGGATTACTCCATTAGCTGTAAATGGTTTACCAGCTCCCCTTTAAGTTCTTTTAGAATCCTTGGATATTTCTCATCTGGTCCCATTGATTTATCCACTTTCATTTTTGTTAGGACTTTCATCTCTATAAACGTAGTTGTTTCTCCCTCATTTTTCCGAATATACTTGCAAATGTGGCCCCCTCCCCTCTCTTTCAGCAGTGAATACTGAGCAGAAATAATTATTAATATGATCTGCTATTACAATCAGAGGCGTAACTAGATATTCGTAGGCCCCATAGCAAAAGTTTGTAAGGGCCCCCTATTTAGCAACTGATGGTGATAAATGTATGCAAAACATATTAGTTTGACAGCAAAGATGGGCCCCCTTCAGCTCTGGGCCCCATAGCAGCTGCACCCCCTGCACCTATGGTAGTTACGCCCCTGATTACAATGTCTCCCTCAAGAAGACTTACACTCTCTGTCTTTAGTCGTATTACTCCATTTGCTCTCCTTTCACTTATATACCTAAAACAGTTTCCCCCCCTTTACCCACTGACGGGGCCATTTTCTCCTTACCTTCTTAGCATTCTTCTGTCTAAAGCCGCCCATACATGTCCCGATACGGGCGTGCGTTCCGTGCTTAACAAGCACGCATCACATTGCATTGCATTGCCTGTGCATGCGTTGTGCATGCAATGCGATGCAATGTGATGAAAACTAAGCACATACTTTTTGTACTGTGCGATGTGGTGCCGCAGGAGCGCGCACCTCAAAGCACACAATGGATAGCCCGCATCGCAGCGTGTATGGGCTGCTTTACAAGATACACCTCTTTATCTTCATTATTCTGCATCTGGTTATATTTCCTAAAGGCCAACTTTTTGGCTTTCACAATACTTTTTTCACAAACCACACTGGCTTCCTTTTCCTTGTGGTTTTCTTAAATCTTTTGACAAAAAGATCTGTTGCTTTTAGTATTGCACTTTTAAATTTTTCCCACTTCTCCTGCACTCCCTCCAAATTCCTCCAAATAATCCCTTACAGCAGTGCTTCCCAAACTGTGTGCCTAGGTTGGTGGTCCAGAACCAATTCAAATTATTTATGGCCAATGAAATAGGTATAATCAGTGCGGTACTTGTGGACAATCACGGCTCCCACGATGTCCATCGCATGGTAAAAAAAATCGCATGCGATCGCATCGCATGCAATTTGATCGCTTGCGATTTTTAACAGAAATTCATCCAAATGCATTGAAATTAGTATCAAACATGTTCAATGGCCCCCAAATGTAATTTTTCAGGCTGCACCACCCCCACTATCAACGCGAACCCGAAGCGTGGCGAGCGCAGCGAGCCCGCGATGGGACACGGATACCTTCACAGGTATACGCGTCCCCTCGCGGGCTTCACAGGTGTCCGCGTCCCCTCGCCACGGTTCGGGCTCGGTGGCTCGCTGCGCTCGCCACACTTTCTATTCTCAACTCCACGCCGACATGGATAGTGGGGGTATGAAAAGGTCGTAGGACGCGTACCGCCGCCCCTCGCGGGCTCGCTGCGCTCGCTACGCTTCGGGTTCGCGTTGATAGTGGGGGTGGTACAGCCTGAAAAATGACATTTGGGGGCCATTTAACATGTTTGATACTAATTTCAATGCATTTGGATGCATTTCTGTTAAAAATCGCATGCGATCGCATGCGATCAAATCGTATGCGATGCGATCGCATGCGATTTTAAAAATGCATAAAAACAGCAAAAATCGCATGCCATCGCATGCCACTACATATGGAATGCGATGGCATGCGATGGGAGCCGTGAAAGTCCACAAGTACCATCAGTGCTTGTGGCTTCCAATTATAAAATATGTGGGTAAACAGAAGTGAATCATGTTCCTCACCACATAATTGGATCTAAGGATACAATTTAATCACAACTCGTTAAATTTAATAATTTTTTCTGAAATTCTCAGTAACAAACTTTTGGCCTAGGGAAGCCGTGAAAAAAAAAAATTCTTATACTGTAGGGTGCCGTGATTCAAAAAGTTTGGGAACCACTGTTTCCCATCTCTACACTATCAGCCTTCCTAAAATCTAACACCTTTGTTTTTGTGCGTGATGAGTCTGCCTCTGTTTTTATTCTGAACCATACTGCTTGATGGTCACTGGATCCCAGATCTTCACCCACATTTATGTCATATATCCTGTCACCATTTGTAAGTATTAAGTCTAATATTGCGTCCTTGCGAGTGGGCTCCCTCACCAATTGCTGGAGGGATGCTCCTTGCAAAGAATTCAGAATATCCCTACTTCTTATTGAGTATAGCTGTTGTTGATGAAATACACGGATTTATCTGCAGGTACAGATGGCAGAGGACATCCCTAGTGACCCACAGGAGCACGCATCATTAATAGCATAGGGCCCGATTCAGCTCCAGTTCCGGTTTTGCTAAAATAGCAAACATGCAACTGCTTTAGAGGGCTGCAGTGCACAGCATGAAAACGTCCCCACCCTGTGCTGTAATCGCAATTAGATTGCGATTGTACTGCAAAAATTGCTGCAACCGCAGCTATTAGGGTAGACCCCTGCCTTTGCATCCTGGTTGCCTGGGCAGGCGCAGAGCTGACATTTTTGCATCACTGTGGCAGCATGTGACATCGTGCAGCTGCCCTAAAACAGATCCTTCTGGGTTGCGCACTGTTGCCGCTACATATGCGCAGAAGTGAAAACCATCTTATTGTAATTATCACACTTCTGCATCTGAAACTGAATAAGGCCCATAGTACATATGCACTAGATGATATGACTGGTTGTTATCATGCATATCGTTTAAAATATTGTCTAATCTTAATTTCATTTTGAGATGTAGCCAGATATGTGCTTTACTCTATGTCACATTCATATACTATTATGAAATGCTTCCTTGGCATTTATATATCACTCAGGGCAAGGTCCTCCTTCTCCTTTCAACTTAAATGAACCTGCTATAGTGGATTCAGGATTCTCCCAGCATTTCTGGGATGGTAGGTGAATATGCCATAACATTATACAGTATAACTTTTGGTACTTGTGTACTATCCAGGCGCCCGATACATCGCATCGCATGCCACTAGTTAAGGCATGCGATGCGATGGTACCCGATTTTGAGCCTTTTCCAGGAGGAGTGTCAAATTTTAATATCGCGTTGCATCGCATGCCTTAACTAGTGGCATGCGATGCAACGCGATTATACCCGATAATACATTGTACAGGCACCCTGATGCCTGATTACAATGTTAAATGCACCCCCATACCCGATTTTTAATTGTACACCCACCCTGATGGGTGCTGACTATGTGAAATCCCCCCCCCCCCCGTTGTTAACGCCACCCCAGTATCAATGCCAACCCGAAGCGTGGCGAGCGCAGCGAGCCCGCGAGTGGGGGGGCGGTACGCGTCCTCTGATCTTTTCATACCTCCACTATCCACGTTGGTGTGGAGTTGACTTTATATAGTGTTGCGAGCGCAGTGAGCCAAGGAGCCCGAATCGTGGCGAGCGCAGCGAACCCCGCGAGGTACGCGGTAAGCGTCCTCTGACCTTTTCATACCCCCACTATCCATGTCGGCGTGGAGTTGATATTATATAGTGTGGCGAGCACAGCGAGCCACCGAACCCGAAGCATGGCGAGCGCAGCGAGCCCCACGAGGGGACGCAGAATACATGTGAAGTAATACACTTCCCCTCGCGGGGCTCGCTGCGCTCGCCACGATTCGGGCTCCTTGGCTCACTGCGCTCGCCACACTATATAAAGTCAACTCCACGCCAACGTGGATAGTAGAGGTATGAAAAGGTCAGAGGACGCGTACCGCCGCCCCTCGCGGGCTCGCTGTGCTTCGGGTTCGCGTTGATACTGGGATGGCGTTAACAATGGGGGGCCATTTAACATAGTAATCACCCATCAGGGTGGGTGTACAATCATTTAACATGCGATATGATTGTATGCGATGTGAATTTTTAACGTGCGATGAAAAAATCGGGCGCCCGGATAATACACAAGTACCTAACTTTTATACAACCTTAGCTGTATACAGTATGACCTCTATACAACCTTAGCTGTATACATTATAACTTTTATACAATCATAACTTTATACAGTATAACCTTTATACACCCTTAGCTGTATACATTATAACCTTTATACAGTATAACCTTTATACAACCTTAGCTTTATACATTATAACCTTTATACAGTATAACCTTTATACAACCTTAGCTGTATACAATATAACCTTTATACAGTATAGCCTTTATACAATCTTAGCTTTATACATTATAACCTTTATACAGTATAGCCTTTATACAATCTTAGCTATATACAGTATAACCTTTATACAGTATAGCCTTTATACAACCGTAGCTATATACAGTATAACCTTTATACAGTATAGCCTTTATACAACCGTAGCTATATACAGTATAACCTTTATATAGAATGCACTTACACCTCATAATCTATATAGGAGGAAGTTACACTATTGTACATTGCAATATTCCCATAATTCCAAAAATTCTCTACAGAATTCTGTGTTGGTCCACAATAAATAAGTCTATTCTAAAAATGTGTATGATAATTAGTTAATGTCAGGGCTGTTTGTGGATAAGAGAGGGTGTTAATGGAATTTAAAAGCTTTTAATTGGCAGACAGATATACAGTGTTTAGGTTGAGCCTATTAGGGTTGACATGCATTAGGTCAACCAATGAAGGTCGACAGGGCTTAGCTCGAGACCTGAGAAAGGTTGACAGGGTCGGAAAGTCGATACAAGTATTAGGTCGACAATGAGAAATTAGACAGTAAAAAGGTTGACATGTATTTCACTTTTTTTTGTTAAGGCTCCTGTCTCTTCTTCCTGGTAGCTGCTCTCTGGTCCAATGCACTGATTGAGGCAGTGCTGTAACTAGACATTTTGTTGCCATGGGCCAGAAAGTAAATTGGTGCTCCCTCCCCTTAACTTACACCCTGAAAATAGGGACATTGTGTGAAAACATTTAGAGGCGTGGCTTCATGGGCAATAGGCTTGGCCACATAATAGTACCAGTTCACATTATACCATACTGTATGTCCGTTATCTACCTTACATCACACAGTAGAGCCACTTGTACACATTGCGGCGGTTAGAGCACTTATACACATTGCGCCAGTTAGGCTGTAATGCCCCTTACACCATTACCCATAATGCCAGACACCATAATTATTATTATAATTTTGTTTATAAGGTGCCACAAGTGTTTTGCAGCGCCGTACAAAGGAACAGTACAGGGAGACAAAAATTTGCATTACATTGAATAAATAACAAAAATAGAGTACAGGGAAAGAGCGCCACAGTTCAATACACATTACAGGTTAAATGTAAGTAGTGAGGACTCAATCAATATACTACTAGGGGCTGGTGGCCAATGATGGAGATGGGTATGCGGACAAAGATGGTCACTGAGTGTTTGAGTATGGGAGAGCTGTGAATGAAATGTGAAGAGAAGAGGGCTTTGTCAACAGGAGGGAAGAGGGCCCTGCTCGGAGGAGCTTACAATCTATTAATCCATAATGCCCCTTGCACATGTTGCCGCACAAACCGTAATGCCACCATCACCATAATATTCCCCATTACACAATATGTCACACACTATAATGCTGCGATCACCATATTTTACCCACTCACAATAGTGCCCTTTACAAATTATACCACACAGTAAGGCCTTTAAATACTTTTAAATTACATGCTCATTGCCAGGGGTTTTATGTAGCTCAAACTCCACTTTCACGTTGCCTTGGCACCAGAGCAACCACGCTGGCTGACGGATACCTCGCGTTCCCTGAACTTCTGTAAATCTGTAAAAACACTAGAGGTCCAGCAGAACCCCTAACACTGCCTCCGAAATCAAGGTGGCGATTTTGGATGGGACATTTACACAGTGTTACATGCAGTCAGCTAAACATGCATGCAATACTGCTCTTATACACCGGCGCCCCGCGTGATCGTGTGGTTCAGGGGCATAGTGAGGTTAGTTCCAGAAGAGCGGAAGCTCCAGGAGCTGGAAACTGTAGAGGGCGCCATGCATTAGCGGTTGGTCTACCCCCCTGATGCTGCTGGCCTCATGCTCAGAACCCAACCCCCCCATCTGAGCTAAGCTGCAGAGTATAAAGCTGGGTACACACCTATAGATTTACCTGTCTAATCTGTCTGGTGGGAACAAAATCTGGTAATATATGGGAGCATATGAGAATCAAGCATTGGCTCCCAAACGCATGAAAATGGATAAAAATTATTGTTTGGATAATTTTGTTAAATCAATGGCTTTAACCAATGTGTCAGTTTGTATGACTATTGTCTCTTTTCCAGGGTTTTCTCCCATACATTACCAGGTTTTTGTTTTCAGACAGATATTTATCAGTATGTTCAGTCATGTGTTTCCCAATGCCTCTGTTGTTATATTCTAATCTCCTCCAATTACAGATGGAGCCCTCCTCATTTATTCCTTTAATAGGATTAAGTGAGTAATAGGATTACTATGCTAATCCCCTACTGTATTGTTCTCTGTATTGTATTGCTGCTGAGAACAATAGGATAGCCATGGCTAGCCATGGTGAGCCATGACCTAAGGAAGATAGTTGAGAGGGACTCCATCCTTATGTCTGACCTATAGGTGTATTCAATGAGGCCAGCGAGAGGGTTACACGGCGGTGATCGCCGAAAACAAGCTCACCTTATTCAACGCACCAGGGAAATACTTGCTGTCCCCCAGTGAGGCTCGCGGCTAATGCAGGGAGCCAACTGCATTTAGCCGCGAGACTTGCTGTTTTACAAGCCGCACAAGCCATTTCCCCCTTGCTCCAAAATCCTAGTGAGGGGGGAAACGGCAGGTGCAGGGATCAGTTGAATACTGAGCCTGCGAGCTGTGACAGCCAGCAGGGCTGCCACTGCTCAAAGAAAGCACTGAATTCACCCCATAGTATTACAGTGATGACATTCAGCAGGCATCAGTATCAACTGCAATGAACCCCTGCAGAATCAACAGAGATAGTTGCCAGAGATTATAGGAAGTTAAATGAGTTTATTTAAATGCAATTGGGGACCAAGGTGCAGTAGTGTGTAGATTAAGGATATCATTTTAAAGATAAAAAAAAAACCAACAACCTGTTATACTGCAGTACTTCTAGCACTTCTCTCATACAATTGTACGTTTATCTTGAAATCAATAGAAACAGTTTAATTGTACACAGGTGGGTGCAGAGCCCAAATTAATGGGGAAGAGGGTTACAGGGGGTTAGTACCCACAGGGTTCCCTCTAAAATATTTATTTTACATCGCAACTTGGACCCGGGTTATTGCCTGGTTGGTGACGTATGGGCCGTGACAAGGTGAGATGTGAACCCGGGTGAACCAATCCAGCAATTTGAGCTGGGTTATAAGAAGGTCGCCCTCTGTATAATGGGTGAGCCGTTTTTAGCGTGAAAGCACCAGACCCTGGTAGGTGCCAGGGAGGATCCGGGATCGGGATCCCGGGTACGACTCGGTTAATCAATGTTAAAGGGATATAAATGGGCCACCAGGCCTGAGTTGATCAGACATGGCCTCCACTGTGCAGCAGATAAATTAGGTATCTAGTAAAATACAACGTCTCCTATCGATAATTATAGAAGGAAAACAAAACCGAAAAAAGAGGAAAGAAAATCCTAATCTTTTTCTATCTTTTCCTCACTTCCAGCTCACCACCACTTTCCTCTTTTTCGGTTTCGTTTTTGTTCTGAAATTATTGATACGAAATGAATTGATACTTTGTAATAATTTCTATGTTCCATTATTATATACTGAAACAATGTTTACAATTGTAGATTTTAACTCTTCCCCTGATGAAGTCTGTCTAGACGAAACGCGTTGGTACATTTCTTTACTGCTGTAACATCTGAGATTATTCATTGAAGAATCAAACAAACTTTTATCCTGGAAGAACATGATTCTCTGCTTCATTGAAACCTTGATAGAACTTTATGGACTTTGTTTGAGTTGTAGGCGATATACCACTATTGGGGAGTATTTTGTGGTTTGTGTTCCCTAACCCTCAGGGAATTTTGTAGTTTAGCAGCCAATATAATAAACTGATTATTATTTATGACATAACTAGTGCATTTGGAAGTATTGGGATATATATATATATATATTACTGAATTAGTGTCCTATTGATCACGCATGTATAATTCCTGGCAGCTAATGTATATGTATTAGATATTTATTCTCCATGCATTTGTACTGTTTTTAAATGTATATATAAGTAGACTCGCTTTGTCAATAGCATTACTACTGCTTGTTCTTATGTTTCCATGGTAATGGGTCACAGCGCCGCACGCTGCTGGAGGATTCCGGCTAGCGTGTGCCGTCATCGCTCTGCATCCCGGCCGGGTACGTGACCACCCCGGGGGTGAGTGGGGAGTGCACTGTTTTTGGGTATTTAAGGTAAGATGATAGATAGTTATTTTTAAGCCTGATGAAAATAATTTTCATGTTTTGAAACGTTGCCCAATAAAGAGAGAATTTGCAAGTTAAATGACATCTGGAGTGCCGCACCTTTGCTATATATATATATATATATATATATATATATATATATATATATATATATATATATATATATATATATATATATATATAATACTTGTAGAGAGAGAAGTAGGCACTCACCAGCACTGAGAATTGTGCAAATAGCAGACAAAGTTTTATTTTCAATTCATCAGGACATCAATATGGTCGACGTTTCGGCCCACCACAGGGGCCTTTGTCAAGACTTCAACACCTGGATACAGCAGCAGACAGAGTATACAGCTAGTCTGCCCATCAGCTATTTATGGCTTGTACCTAAATTACCTGTCACCGCCCACTCACCTGTGTGGCTAGAGCAGGAAGTACCTGTAAACTCAGTGAATAATGTAAGCTCACTTACCAATTACATAGGGCATCAGAGCCCACGACGCAGGGTAAATCATGCTATACACAGTCTCATGGAGGTCATAATTAGCGGGGAGAAAACTGCTTAATTCGCGGCTGCAGCCGCTACCCGGAAGTGCCATGCGTTCCACAGCATTGGAACGCATCTCCCGACCGGAAGTCGTCATCGGCTGTGACCTAGCGCATCGCGCGTCACAGCTGGTGTCAGTACAATCAAAAGGCTCAGTAAACGGGGTGATTTGGCATCAGCGCACCCGGAAGTGAGGTGTGCTGCCTCAACTGAGCCTACTGCAGAGATAATAGGCCTACCGGGTGGGGCATCCAGTCTTTTATGTATCTTTGGTAACGTATAAATATACGGACAGACTGGATGCTCCACCCGGAGGTATGCTGCTGTTTTAGAGTCAATCCACTGTGCCATCAATGCTCTATCTATCATTAGATCAGCCATCTTTTTAATTTTGTACATCGGATTACTGTCCATTTTTTCATACGTGTTGTGGTCAGACAGTTGACGCTGTATCTCCGCATCATAGGCTCCCCAATCCTGCACCACAATTGCCCCACCCTTATCCGCCTGGCGGAACACGAGATGATCCTTTTTCATAAGATCATTTAGTGCTTGTCTTTGCACTACAGAAAGGTTGTCATATTTATAGGTGTTCTGATTTACTGTCATCTCATGTTCTACCATGCGGGAAAAGGTTCTGATGCTAGGGTTGGCTGTCTGGGGATCGAATATATATATATACAAACACAGGGGGCCCAGCAGTCACTACAACAAACTAACTCACCTTAACATTCAAATAATCAATTAAATAAATAATGGGGTTTTAGTTCATGAATTGATCAATGCATTTAAACTAGCAGCCCATCGCCAAGGGACCCAAGTTAGTTTGTTGTAGTGAGTGCTGGGCCCCCTGTGTTTGTATTTACTAGAGTGTGTGGTCACAGGCCAATGCACCCCATCCTGGGAAGTGGGTGCTGTTTGCACCCCATTCTTAGGAATGGCGAGTGTGTTGGTACTTCTGTATCTATCTATATATATATATATATATATCTATATATATATATATATATATCTATATATATATATATATAGATATATATATATATATATATCTTTCGGACGGGGCACCAACATTTATCTTTCCTACGGCTACGGGCGACTGGAACACACTTACGAAACTCCCTATACTGCAGAGTATAAATCTGGGTACACACGCAAAGATTTATCTGTCCATTCTGTCTGGTGGCAACAAAAATCTGGCAATGTGTGGTAGCAAATGACAATCCACCATTTTCCCCCTAAATGCTGGAAAATGGATAAAAACGATTGTTTGCACCTGGAACAAACCATGGTGCAAATATATTATTTTGCATGCAATTAAATACGGGCTACTTTTGCATGAAGCCCACAAATGCTTCTTAATACTATTACAATTCACTGCAATTTATATTTCAATTTGGACTTGCCCGTCTCACATCTAAAGCTGGGTACACACCTATAGATTTACCTGACTAATCTGTCTGGTGGGAACAAACTCTGGTAATATATGGGAGCATATGAGAATCAAGCATTGTCTCCCAAACGCATGAAAATGGATAAAAATGATTGTTCGGATAATTTTGTTTTATCAATGGCTTTAACCAATGTGTCAGTTTGTATGACTATTGTCTCTTTTCCAGTGTTTTCTCCCATACATTACCAGGTTTTTGTTTCCACCAGACAGATATTTATCAGTATGTTCAGTCATGAGTTTCCCAATGCCTCTGTTGTTATGTTCTAATCTCCTCCAATTAGGTCTGAGCTATAGTATTACAGTGACGACATTCAGCAGGCATCAGTATCAACTGCAATGAACCCTTGCAGGATCAACAGAGATAGTTGCCAGCGATTAGCGGAAGTTAAATGAGTTTATTTAAATAGCACTTTATCGGGGACCAAGGTGCAGTAGTGTGTAGATTAAGGATATCACTTTAAAGATAAAAAACCAAACAATACAAACCAACAACCTGTTACAGTACTTCTAGCACAGACCTGGCTAGAAAGTCGATCGCGATCTACCCGTTGAAAACACCAGACCCTGGTAGGAGCAGGGTCATATCCGGGATCGCGATCCTGGGTACAATTCAGTTTAGCAATATTAAAAGGGATATAAATGGGCCACCAGGCCTGAGGGACTAGGCTGGTGTAGAATGGGCCAGCCTGGGAATGTCCCTGCATGATCATGTGACCATATTTTCGGGTAAATCCCTGCATTTTCTGGTGTGAAAGGGGTATTATTTCAAATAGCCGGGACTTACAATGATCTGAATACAACCCGGCAACGGCTGTCCCCCAGGTAAGACGAGCATGTATTTCCCCTTAGCAAAGAGCATGTAATCCCACATGGCAATGAGCATGGAACCCCTGGCAATGAGCATGTATGTAAGCAGCACTTATGTAGCATCATTTTTAATAGGCATTATGGTATTTGGCATAATACATAATGGTATTTATGGTGTGTGGCTTAACATGTAATGGGCATTATGGTGTAAATTTAATGCGCGTCTTTGGCGCGCAATGTCCCTGTTTGTGAAGCATATTGTGAATTTCGGCTCAATCCGTTTGGTATAGTGTGCATTTGGGCTCAATGCATGTGGCGAAATGTTAATTTTGCCTTAATCTGTGTGGCATAATGTGAATTTTGACACAATTCGGGCGTGGTGGGAGAATAAAATAGTGGCAACTGGACCCTCCTCACCTGTGCATTTTCCCATGCTCATGTTGTTTTTTACAGTGGAAAGAGCATTTACAATACTCATACATGTCTAATTATTTATAACCTAATCCCAGGGTTGTAGACTGGCAGCATCACTTCTGGGGGCGGGGCCTGATGGAGACATCATCAGTCCCTGCCCCCAGTAATGCAAATCCTGCAATATGCGGGTCTCTGATGAGGGGGTGGGGCTAAATATGCGCAATTTGCAAATTTATCCCCGCCCCTGCTGCCGAAAAAAGCGAATCACGGCAATTTAAAGCTTTTGCCACCGGGGACATGTGGGGGGAAGAGGATCCGCCGGTATCCGGGAGGGTTGCCCATCTTTCCGGGGGGCCTGGGAGGGGGACCCGATTTTCGGGAGCCTCCCGCTAATTCTGGGAGGGTTTGACAACCCTGCCTAATCCACACATTTACCTGCTGAATATGTAATAACTGTCAGATGGAGAATTGGCTATAAAGCATATTATGGGCTCAGTACAACACACTATACAGACAGCATTTTTACAGGATTACCACCTGAAGAACAACCTCATGAAGGGATGACTTAAAACACTAGATTATAATAATAGGCACATTAATATGTGATGTATTAGATGTATTTGTTTATTACATCATAATACAATTCAACGTATTTAACTGATAATATATATTATCTTTGGCATAACTATATGCCGTAATGCAGCCCTTTCATGTTCCCATCATAGGGGATGCAAAACTGTTTTTCAGACCAATTCATGTTTAAAACAAACTGTCACAAGTAAAGACAATAAACAGAAGTGTTTTAAATCCTGCACCTAAAGAACAGAGTGTAATGCATTGTTACTGAACTTACTGGAGCATTCAGTAAAGAGTTTGTTGGACATTAGAAGACACATAGGTGCACTATTCTATTAAAGGCAAACAAAAGGGATTTACCCTGGGTTTTTTTTCACCAAGTTTCTTTTCTTGATCACATCAATTACAGAGCATTTAAAAAAAAACATGTTCCGGAGAAAACACCATATTCACAATTGAAACCATAAAAATGGGTCATTTATCAGGGATTTTTTCTCCAGCCAAAGTCAGTCACTTTGCACTAGGACAAGCTCGTACTCTCTTTTACTAAGCTAAAGTATATTGATAAACCACTCAAAGACATCATGACATAATTTTAACTAGATCGTAGCATCTTCACAGTTTTCATTATTTTCACCAAAAAAGTGAAACTTCAGGCCTCTTGCCAGAACAGAAGATGTTAACTCAGATCAAAAAGCTTTTGCACGTTTCTTATTCAGGTCAAGGCACAACTTTCCCACACTAGCCGATTTTAAATTTCTCAATTTCAGTTCTTCACTCCGCCCTAGTGTACACCCTCTGGTGTGGCACCCCTGTTTGAGTGGACTGGTTGAACGGCCCTCCTAGGCTACTCTGCCATATGCCGACACTTATACTGTATCTGATGTTCCTAGTTTTTGTGTATAGGCTGCGAATGTGTGCACAGTTGTGAATGAATTCACTATGGCCGGTGGACACCTATCATCTTTTCTTGGCAACAGCGTCACTTGCTATCATTATCAGTTCTATAGCTTAGAAAATTTCAATTGCACCTGCGTACAAACACGTGCATAGTCTGCTATAATGCCAGGGCTTGAAAATAGTTTATTGGTACAAACAGCAGCAGAGGGTATGTGTAGTAGCACGTTTTTACAGTTCAGGGTTCTAATTTCACATCGCTGCGATAATCATCTGGTTATTTGTGGATGCGGATTTATTTGTTACAACAAGAAAATGATTCAGGTGGGACTACCTCAGACACCAATGACACGTATCGTGGCGCGGCTGTATGGGCAGTCGGCGGATCGCCCATACACATAGCACGATGCGCAGAGATATCTTTAGATATATTGGGCATCGGCTGTGCAACACAGAATGACGCTGTTCACAGAGATATCGATTGTACACACTGGCAGATGGCACATTGATATATCAGCGGATGTCAGCTGCCTACCCGCTTCCCTCACAGGGCGCTCGCATATGTAAGACACCAGAGAGGTGTCTTACATATGCGAGCGCTGTAGAAATCATTTGATTTTGGCGGTGATTGCCGGGCGCCGGGCGTGAGGTAGCGGCCGAAAGGAGAAGCCAGCAGAGCATCCTCCCACCCGCCTGAGGCCCCGGAGCACCACAGCAATCGGATAGACTGTACAGTAGGGCGGCCCTCACGCGGAGCAGAGAGTCGTGATTGGTCGGAGCAGACAGCCAGGTACCCGCACCCAGATTGGCCAACCTGTACCCCAGTTTATTCCATTCCAGTCCACTAGTCCCACTGTTACCTCCTTCTCCCAGGCAACCTCTGACCAATACCATTGACTACTTTGCAAGTACTGCCGCTATCTCCTCCATGTTGGCAGGCCTCCCATCCTAGGGATAATCCACAAGGGCCCAGCCCATCTAACAAAGGGGCAGATGTATTATAGCGGCGCTTATTGCATACGTGTGGGGAAACTCTGCGTGCGAGGGGGGGTGGACGGTAATGCGGGCGGCGGGTGGCGGGTGGCGTTTGGTTGAATAGCAAAGCTGCGAATTTTGCAGCTTTGCGAATCAACCAAAATAACCTCCAATATCTCAACTGCCAGAAGTAAGTGCAAACCCTCCAAAGTTACAGACAGAAGGCAGTGGTAAGTCGGGCTGTGGGGATTACCCAGCAACATATTATTTTGGACACTTGATGAAGAATCTTTGGGTTACCGCACATTAGCCGTACGTACAAGAGAACCAGCTGCTTGCTGAACAGCTTTGGACATTACATCTGGAAGCTGCAGCTTTGCAATAAGTTCTGCGGCTAATTGTGTTTCCACCCCAAGGGCCTGATTCTGAGTCATATGCAGATGTGCCCACAGCTTTTTTCTGCAGCTGTGTCTTATACTAATACTGTGGCTTCTTCTTCTCAATACTGAGATACATATGTGCAATTGTGCATACCACCAGTACACCATCAGGCGCATCATTATTGTCTTTGTGCATCTTTAGACAAACCATCAGTACACCATCAGATGCACCATCATTGCACCATCAGACATGCCATTAGTGCACAATCAGACGTAGCATCAGTGCACCATGCCACCATCAGACATATCATCAGTGCACAATCAGACATATCATCAGTGCACAATCAGACATATCATCAGTGCACAATCCAGTGGCGTAAGTTCATCCCAGTTGCCCGGAGGCAAGATAAGTATTGGTGCCCCCCCCCAAATAGCTCATTCAGGGGTAGATTTATTAAGCTCGGTGAAGTGATAAACTGTCTGGTTTTATCACCGGCCAATCAGCTCCTACCTGTGAAGTTACAGGCTTGGTTTGAAACATGACACATAGGAGCTGATTGGACGGTGATAAAAACCAGACAGTTTATCACTTCACCGAGCTTAATAAATCTGCCCCTGAGTAAGGTGTCTGTCTCCAGTAGGGTCACGGGACACTTGCAAAAATGATGTTAGGAGGGAAAGTCAGCCTCATTAGCAATATCAACTGCTTACATTTGACTGATTCAAACTTGAAGGGGAGGAGAGGTGCCCCCTTGGGAGCAGGAGCCCGGCGGCAGATGACTCCATTGCCTCCCAGAGTTCTGCCTCTGGCACAATCAGATGTAGCATCAGTGCACCATCAGACATACTATCAGTGCACCATCAGACATACTATCAGTGCACCATCAGACATACTATCAGTGCACCATCAGACATACTATCAGTGCACTATCAGATGTACATTACCATCAGTTCACCATAAGAGGTACCTTTAGACGCTCCATCAGACATATGATTAGTGCACAATCAGACATGCCATCAGAGCACCATCAGCCATACTTTCAGTGCACCATCAGAAATACTATCAGTGCAACATCAGACATCAAAAGATAGTGTCAGATACCTAAGCATCTGGCACTTTAAGAAGCGCAATCCTGCCCAGAAAAAATTAGAATGTCCTTACAGTTTTTAGAAATATATAAATCAATTTATTAAATATATATATAAAGTGGAATCAATCAGACATACTATCAGTGCACCATCAGACGTATCATCAGTGCACCATTGTATGCACCATCTAAACTTGCACCAGCCCTATGGAATATGTACTTTTTCCTGCAATATTCCTCTGGTGCATCCACGTCTGCTTACCGTTTGTTACCTCTCAGGAATGCACCACTGAAAGCTATTATATATATATATATATATATATATATATATATATATATATATACATTGATTTAATTGACACCTTTAAACACATTTATAAAGCACAATTACCGTAGAATATATATATATATATATATATATATATATATATATATATATATATATATATATATATATATGAATCACAAATATCTGGTGCGCAAGTCCTTTTTCTTCAAGAGGAACTACAAGTCCCAGATAGAACGAGCAACGCCAAGCCACGATCCAACGCGTTTCGTCACAAGGACTTTGTCAGAGGGCAGGGGAACCCTCTGACGAAGTCCTTGTGACGAAACGCGTTGGGTCGTGGCTTGGCGTTGCCATAGGCGTGCGCAGCCCGTTTTATTAGGGGGTGCACCATTGGAGGGGGCGTGTCCATCACTATCTACTGGGCGTGTTCATCATCTCCTATTATTACACATAATGAAACACACTAGACATAATGTCACGCACAATAATGCCCATCACACATGCCACACACCGTAATGCCCATTACACATTATGTTAGGGCTTAAAAAAATATTATTAAAACAGGGACAATAGGGACTGTGCACGTCGAAGGCGCGCGCCAAAAATTAACACATACTTACATGCATATTACACATCACACAGCCATTACATAGTATACCACATTCCATAATGCCCATTACACGTTGTACGTGTAATTCCCATTACATGTTACGCCTCACACCATGATGCCCATTACACGTTACGCCTCAGACTGTGATGGCCATTACAGATTATGCCATGGGGGGGGGGGGGGGGGATGTGAAATGTTCTTTGCCAGGAGTCACATGCTCCCTGGGAAGGGGGTGGTTAAATGCTCGTTGACAAGGGGAGTTTCATGCTCATTGCTGGGGGTGCGCATTGCACACCAGCGCTCCCGTGAATCCGCACTTCCGGGTAGCGCTGTGCACTCTTCTTATAAGATGCCCACCGGAGCCGCAGCCTCCTTCCCTTTTGAGCCGCTGGCCGGATGCTGCACGCCGCACACTGGAGCTACTTTACCTGTCAGCGGCAGGCAGCATCTGGTCAGCCGCTCAAAAGGGAAGGAGGCTGTGGCGGGCACGGGACACTTGTACCCCAAGTGCCCAGGGGCAAATGCCCGCCCGCACACATAGTATACACACACACACATACAAAAAAAAAAAAAAAAAACACGGTTTAACCTCAATAATCAAATAATCAAATAATCCATATGGATCCGCCTGGTATCAGATTGAAGGCCCAGCGATTTGGGTTCGACTGAAATCAACCTCGAGCTTCAGTGATGCCGAAGGGGGAACTGGCAGCCATTGAACTGGGTGGGGGTCGGAATTAGCGGGTCCCATGTTATCCTATAGGGAAAACGTTCCAGCTTTGCCTGGCAGTATCTCCGGTTCCCAGGGGGCTAGAGACACGGGGCTGGGCTCGTTGGAAAGCCCCAGCCCTCAGCTATGATTAGGAGGTGCCTGTGCACCCCCGGCACCCCCCTTGCGCACGCCTATGGGCGTTGCTCGTTCCTGAAGGAGTGTAACCTCTCCAACCGTGCCGCCTGGGGCTCTCTATGTGATATACATGAGCGGTGTGTGAAAACCGCCGCTTGTGGTACGTGACCCATCTGTATTGTACATTGGATTTTATATCACCATTTTTAAATATTAAACAATACTTGCACTATGGAGCGCTCCACTTTTGTCTCTTTCTAGAAAAAAAAATATATATTTAAAGAGAGAGAGCAAGTATCTGTAACCTACCTTAATATGTGTGAGTTGCAGTGTGTCTATAGCCTGAGGGATGGATGTGAGAAAGTGCTGCATCCATTGGAGGCTGTTGTTGTGGTCCTGCTCATTGTCTTCTCTCAGGAAATACACTAACCTGATTGCCTGGGCTTTCTGCACAGTATTGTCTGAGTCCAGTGTCACCCCACCCAGGTATATACCAAGGAATGTTGTGTTCTGGAACATGGGGTAAGTTATATTCATTGTCTCTATCAGACTCGCGTTACCTTGCACTGCAGACAGGAGTGGATTGGCAGTAAGGCATCTGGGTCCCTGTATTTCTGCACACAGCTGCTGAAACTTCAGGTTCACATCAGCTCCTGCTTGTGTCGTGGAGATGTCCAGGTTCTGCACCATCTCATCCAGCTTCAGCAGCTCTGTGAATGTGGCTGTATTTAGGACATTATCAGACACACTGACAGCAATGAGCGAGACAAATGATCCTTCTGTATATAGACGCTGTGCAGAAAACTGGCCTGAGTCATTGGTGGGAAAATGCTCCCGGACAAATTCTCGATCAGATTTAGCTGGACCTCCAAGGGGTGTGAATTGTTCTTCCATGTCATTGGCTTCTCTCTGGGGTAAAAAGTAAAAGCCAGCTCCCAGTCCAGCAGATACAACAAGAGGAATAATTAGGAACCACCATGGGTACCTTGCCACCAGCTTACCAAGCCCACTGAATAAGCGAGAGAGGGGTTTCTGTATACAGTCTGTCTTACACCGGGACATGATCAATTTCCTGTTATCTCACAAAGAAGGAAGACAGGAGAGTAAGTTAGAATTGTTAGTTCCAAGTATAGATGACAAATTGTAGACCAGAATATATATGAGGTTGTAGAAATGTTCATGGCCAGGAAACTAATAATTGCCTCTGACCTTTGATACATTACCATTTTACTTTAGAGGAGCGCTGTTATATAATGACACTTTTTTTTTCTTTTCACAGCAAATAAACACGGCACGTGGGCATGTAGGATTCCTGCCGAGAGGATGAGCTGTGTAGCATCATAAGATAAGACGATTGATGATTAATCTGTAAAGGATAAGCAGGACTCCTCTAGGAGCAAAATACTGTATGAGTGGCGTGCATACAAATAACTTCTAAATACAACAATTGATAGAACTTATTTTCTGGAGTTTCAGGAAAAGATGCACATTTTGCATAAATATGAGGTTATATGGTTATATAGTTACGTCAGGGTTGCCTACTTTTTGTAGTCTCCGCTCCGGGAGAAGCCCGACGTCATCAAGCCCTGCCCCCAGGATGGTAAATAACCCGACTACCAGATCTTCATGGAGGGGGTGGGGCTAAAATTATGCAATTATGACATTTTAGCCCCACCCCCTCCTCATCTAGGTCAAATTTTCACCCGGTTTGAAGATACAAAAAAAACCCCAGATATCATTTCACACATTTTACGATAGAAGAAACCTAACATCGGACACTTATCAAAGAACTTGGTACTCTTTACCTAGCACGGCGCCCATGATTTTGATCGTGGGCATCGCAGGTAAAAAAATCGCGGGCATCGCGGCCATTGAATGCACTAAAAATGGGGTGCGACGCGACTGACGCGATGCCCGTGATTTCCCATAGGGAACAATGTTAAATTTCGCAATTGACCCGATTTTACTGTTCAATGCCTCAATTGACACGATTTTTCCATAGGAAACAATGTTAAATGGCCCACAGAGGCCAAATAGCCACCCTGAAGTGTGAAATGGCCCCCACAATTGGTAACGCCACCCCACGATCAACGTGAACCGGAAGCGTGGCGAGCGAAGCGAGCCCGCGAGGGGCGGCGGTACCTGTCCTACGACCTTTTCATACCCCCACTATCCATGTCGGCGTGGAGTTGAGAATAGAATAGTGTGGCGAGCGCAGCGAGCCACCGAGCCCGAAGCGTGGCGAGCAGAGCGAGCCCCGCGAGGGGACGTGGATACCTTCACAGGTAAACGCGTCCCTTCGCGGGCTTCACAGGTATCCGCTGCGCTCGCCACGCTTCGGGTTCACGTTGATCGTGGGGTGGCGTTAACAATTGTGGGGGCCATTTCACACTTCAGGGTGCCTATTTGGCCTCTGTGGGCCATTTAACATTGTTTCCTATGGGAAATCGCGGGCATCGCGTCGGTCGCGTCGCACCCGATTTTTTAGTGCATTCAATGCCCGCGATGACCACGATGGGCGCCGTGCTAGGTAAAGAGTACCAAGAACTTTTACCAAGATACGGTCACTAGGTTGACCCTGTTTAGGTGGACATGCATTGGGTCAACCAGTGAAGGTCGACAGAGCGTAGGTCGACACATGAAATAGGTCAATATGGCTAAGGTCAGCACAAGCATTAGGTCGACAATGGAAAGGTCAACGCGAGTTTTTCACTTTTTTTTTTATCCAACATGTGCCGACATGGGGTATTTTATACTCTACTATCCAAAACAGCACAGTGGGAGAATTAAATAGTATGCCAAGCCCGAAGCATGCGAGGGAACACAGTACACTTTGACGGTGTCCATGTCGACTATATCGTCATTCGGGACAAAAAACATGAAAACTCATGTCACCCTTTTGTTTATCAACTTTTCATTGTTGACCTAATGATTACGTCGACCTTCCAACCCTGTCAAAATTAGCCCTGTCGACCATCAGTGTTCGACCCAATGCATGTCGACTTAAATTAAATCAACCCAATGACCCAAACTCCTTTTACTTTGCAATTGAACACCTGTACTATACTGTACAACAGGGATGGGAAACCTTTGGCCCTCCAGCTGTTGTCGAACTACACATCCCAGCATGCCCTGCAACAGTTTTAACATGGCCAAATAGCAAAACTGTAGCAGGGCATGCTGGGATGTGTAGTTCAACAACAGCTGGAGGGCCAAAAGTTCCTTATCCTTTCTGTTCAGTATGTGCACATGAATGCTCTGATTTACTTTAAAAAAAATGGGAGCTGTGAGTACAACTTAAAATAGAGGCCAAACATCCAGTACAAAGTTAAGGCCCCCATACACTAGCCGATTTTGGTCAGATTTCGGCCAGATCAGTCGGATCTGGCCGAAATCGGACCAAAATCGGCTAGTTTTGATGTCCCCTCAGATCCGATGCGCGGTCCTGTGCGCATCGGATCTGCATCGGGTGGTCGGACCTGCTGCACGTCCGCGGCGGTGGAGGGAACAGGGGGGGCTGGGGACGCTGCGGGGGACACAGGCGGCATAGAGCCGGGCAGGGGGAGCCGGGAGCTGTCAGTACTGAATAAAAAAAAAGCCCATACAATGAATGGGCGGCCTGTGATTGGCTGAGCGCTCTCTCAGCCAGTCAGCAATTGGCTGAGAGAGCGCTCAGCCAATCACAGGCTGCCCATTCATTGTATAGGCTTTTTTTTCTTGCACTGACAGCTCCTGGCTCTATGCCGCCTGTGTCCCCCGCAGTGTCCCCAGCCCCCCCTGCTCCCACCAGCAGCCCTGCTCTGTAGCCCCCCCCCCTGCTCCCCGGGTTTTTTACATGTGATAAATCGAGACGATTTATCACATGTAAAAAATGGCACATCAAGTGCCAATCTAATCAAGCTCCCCCGGGGAGCAGCCGGGGAAGCTCAGGGGGAAGTCGGGGGCGACTTGTCCTAAGGACAAGTCGCCCTAGTGTATGGGGGCCTTAACAATGCAAGCGCTTATGTTAAACTTTAAATGCATTCATAGAGCAATACAGAGTTTCATACCTCCCAACATTTGGCTTGAAGAAATCGGGACACTCGCGCGGCGAAGCCGCGCGACCGCCCGAAAAGGGGGCGGGGCGTATGCAAATGAGGGCGCGGCTTATGCTAATTAGCCGCGACCTCATTTTCATACGAGAATAGACGCTGTGCGCATGCGCACAGCGTCTATTCTACTAGATTGGGGGGTCTCCCAACTGCCACCCCCCGCAGCGGGACAATGCCTGCCGCGGGTGGGACAGAGGGACAGGACCCGAAAATCGGGACTGTCCCTCTAAAATCGTGACAGTTGGGAGGTATGGAGTTTTAAGGTTTTATAAAGGGGTTTAGCCTCACAGGGAATGCTGTACCCACTAGCATACCTCCCAAGTTAAGTGAATGTTAAGGAGGGGCATCAGTGCACGCTGAAGGTGCGTGCCGGAAATTTAGGGGGCATGGCCTAGTGGCAAGGGGGTGTGGCCTACAAATTGCACCATTTCATGAGGCCACACACCTTTCTCACTGCTGTGAGGACATGGCTAGCAGCTCTGTAAGCTGCTGCCCAGCCCCCAGACCCTCTGTTTGCGAGTATAGACACTGAGCCCCCCCCTCCCTGCCGCGGGACACTGCTGGCCCTGGGAAGGACGCAGGGATGTCCGCAAAAAAAGGGACGTTCCTGCAGAAAGTGGGACAGTTGGGAAGTATGCCCACAAGCCATGTAATTTTCATCATATAAGAAATAACATTGAACACAAATGTGTGTGTGTGAGAGAGTGTGTGTGAGTGAGTGTGTAAAGAGAAAATGTAAAATACAGATCCCTGTTCTTTCTAAATAGGAAGCTCTAACTATGCTGTATATGTATTTCGGCTCGGGTTATAAATTAAATTGAACCATGAATAAAGTGTAATACTTTAAAATAACCACAAGATGGCACTGTGTACAATACATTGCCATTATAAAAAAGCTTTCCTTTGTCAATGAAAAGTAGTATTTTTTTAGGGTACCTTTATAGAAACAAAATACTGAAGCTATGTGTAAAGCAGTGATTTCCAACCTTTTTGCCTTGCGGCACACTGAATAAGATTTTAAAATTGCCAAGGCACACCATGAGATTCCCACAGGGCAAAACACATTGGCCCCTACAGGAAAAAAAAAAAACCTATTGGCCCCCATATAAAAATCAATCACACTGGTCCTCACAGGTAACAAAAATAAAATACATTGGCCCTTTACATGAAAAGAAGAGACCAGTAAATAACAGATGAACTGGTGGAGGCTGTAAACTGGTTTGGGCATCTCTAGATCCGAGGGCACACTTGAGAACAGTTTAAGGCACACTAGTGTGCCACGGCACAGGGGTTGAAAAACACTGATGTAAACCAAATACCATTATGGAACAAGCACCCATAAAATGTGCATATTTATGATACCAGTTATACCCCTTTTACGGGATACGGTCATTGGGTCACCAGCAAGTTGTTAAACAGTCATTAGGTTGACACCATTAGGTCGACATGCATTTAGGTTGACATGGGTTAAGTCGACAGGGTCATTAGATCGACATGGGGTTTTTCACAGTTTTTTTTGAGCCGACATGTGCCAACAGGTGGTATTTCATCCCAGTTTCAGGACGGCGGGCAATGCGGGTCCCAGCCCGTCTCTGCTTCAGGGAGACGGGCAGGGATAGGGGGGGCGTCAGTGCGGCGAGGAGCACCAGGGGAGGCGACAGGGGAGGCCGCGGGACCCGGGGGGAGCTCCGTAGCCACAGGGTGCGCAAGCGTCTCGTGTGCGGGGGCCCACTGGCGGGAGCTGATGGCTGGTGGAGGCTGATGAAAGTTTCGCCAGCCCCTGCATGACATTGGGCCCCCCCCCACTCAACCATGGGAATGCCCAGCGTTTTCATGGGGACACCCATAAAATGCTGGGCGTTCCCATGGGTGAGCCCGGTTTTGGCCTCATCCCTCCTTCCCCGCAGCGGACGGACGGCAAGTGTGTAACTTGCCAAAGCCATTCGCTGTTGGGGTTTGCACAGGTGCAGAAACCCAACGCATGCGCAAACCCAACCATCGGGGTTTGGGCCGATTTTGGATTGCTGCGAACGATCCTGAATCGGCCCCTTTGTGTATGAGTGGTGGCAGATTAGGTGTTAATGCTCTAGTGTATCCTTGTGTTCTAGGTAATGCACCTATAAGTATAGCACTGCATCCAGGGGCGTTAGGGCCCCTTATTTACCACCTGATGATGATAAATGTATATAAAACATATTACTTAGATGGTAAAGATGGGCCCCCTTCAGCTCTGGGTCCCATAGCAGCTGCACCCCTTGCACCTTTGGTACTTACACCCTTGACTGCATCTACACCTCACACCACGCCAATGTGTAGCATTCTCCCACACTCCTCACCGCGGCACCTGTGTAACACCTGTAGTAGTGTGTGCAGAGCAGCACTCCAGGGAAGATGCCATGACATGCCTCTGTGCCCAGCACAGACACATTGCAGCTTTTGAATTGGGCGGTTTCTCTGCTTGTACACCTGGTACCTGGCTGACATTTATCCCCAATTTTTCTGGAAAGTTCTTCTATAGTTGCCAAAAAAAAAAAAAAATTAGAAGACTGGATTCCAACATTCCCAACACTCAGAGGATTGAGAATAAATTATCGACAAACATTTATTGTTGTATCTGCTGTATTGTTTTAGTGCCTTTGTTTATATTTTGCACACTTATACATCGGGGGAAGAGCTGGTATTAGCATTAGAATAAAGATCCAGGCTTTCGTCAGGTTATGGTATATAAGGTCTACAATGTCTAGGTCTACAGTCATATGGTCGACCACTAATAGTCAACAGTCAAAATGTCGTCAGGGTCCAAAGGTCGACAGGGTCCAAAGGTCGACAGTGAAAAGGTTGATATGGTCAAAAGGTCAACATGGAAAAGGTCAACAAAGGTAATGTGTTTTTATGTCTATGTCGACGTAGACACCGTCTAAGTGTACCGCGTTCCCTCGCATGGCTCCCACACTATTGTATTCTCCTTCCATGCCATTGTGGATGGTAGGGTATGGAATACCGCCTGTCGGCACATGTCGACTCAAAATTTTGTAAAAAATGCAAGGCAACCTTTTTCATGTTGACCTTTTGGCCACACTGTCTACCTTTTCACTGTTAACCTTTGGACCCTGTCGACCTTTTGACTGTCGACCAATAGTGGTCGACCTTATGACTGTCAACCTAGAGTCAATCTATCATGAGTCAAGATACCCTTTAGTCATGGGTGTGCTCTGAATCAGGCCCATTTTCGATATCTCACTTTAATCTGGTAAGGGACCAATAGACTGGAGAATAGCTGAGGTAGTGCCAATATTCAAAAAGGGAAAAAGGGAAGATCCAGCTAATTACAGGCCTGTGAGCTTAACATCAATAGTGGGTAAATTATTTGAGGGATTTTTAAGGGATGGTATCCAAAAATATTTAGATCTTCATAGTTTAATCGGTTTGTGAAAAATCCCTCATGCCAAACAAATTTACTAGGCTTCTGTGAGGATTTTAGCCTTGATAATGGAAAAGCTGTAGACGTGGTCTTCCTTCTTCGTAGATTTTGCTAAGGCTTTTGATACAGTGCCACACAAAAGGTTGATAAATAAAATGGAGGACCTGGGACTAGGGTTAAGAATTTGTAGATGGGTAGGGAACTGGCTGTGTAATAGAGAACAGAGGCCCTTATTCTGATCGGTGCGTACTTTCCCGAATTCTTTCGGATCGCGTTTTTTAGCCGTCTGCGCATGCGTGGGGAACGCTATGCGCATGTGCCACGCATGGTCTCCGTACTTGTTCTCACTAATACCGTACAGAAATGTGCACCGCAATCACTCGGGCAATATGGGTGTGTTATGGGCGTCATGCGGAATGACACAGGGGCGTAGTTTCAAAGTGGGCTAAACTGGGCGGAAACATGGGCGGACACGGGGGAGTACACATATTTTGGTAGGCGTGCATTCGGACAGCACGCCGAATGCACGCGAACAAAAAGGGTAGAAATGTGCTGTGTCCAAAAGGCTAGTATTGCTTTGCGGACACCACTCGGTCATGCGCTAGGCAATCGGAACGCCTAATCAGGACGGACGCACCTCAACCAATGTCAGCTGAACACAATACAATCACCTACTTTACTCATTACTTGTTAATTACACGCTTCTCACTGCTACAATTGGAAGCATTGCAGCTTAAAGGGAACATTACATGCTGCACTTGTCACACACTTTTACACAGCAAATAATCCACACAACTTAATATTAATAATACTAATAGACATGTCACTTCTGCGTGTATCAATTAATACAGACATTTGTGGGGCCAAACTAACATTTATTAAAGCAACTTTGCAAAAAATGTCAAAACCATCACAAAACAAATGGTACCATAACAGGACTAAAAGTAAATAATATATAATAAATAGCCACAGCAGAATCATTAGGAACACATCAGGTGGCTTCACAACAAAAGTACAGCACCAACACTTCAAGTACAGCACACAGTAATGCTAGCCGAAACAGGGCAACAGGGGAACCAAACATGACATTTGAACCGCGGGCAAATGTGGTGACCCTCGGCACGGATTTTGACACAGGATGCTGACACACACAGCTCAATGGAAGATTTGGGAAGACATAACGGTGGAGATTAATGGGGACACAAGTTCATTTGCGGGCACGTTTGCCCCTGGCAGGCTCCTTGCCACGTGCAGCAGCTCTTCGGCCTCGCCCACGGCCAGAGTCAGATGTTGTGTCACGTGGAGCACATGCTGGGGAGGGGGTGGATGTTCTTCCCCCTCTGGCAGCAGGGAGTGATGATCGTGGTGTTAGAAAGCAGCGCCCTGCGTCTGTCTCCATACACTGGTTAGTGTGCAGCCTACAGACTGCCTTGTCCCCCTGCAGCCACTGTAGCTAGACGTCACCCTGAGTGACAGCTCACATAGCGAATAGCAGGGCAGAGACCCCTGACCCTGCTGGCAGCGTTTCCTTTCTTGTAGGGAAGTGATAGCGCGTGATAGTGTGCCTCAGCGCGTGTGTGACATCCTCCATGCCTGTTTGCAGCTCCACGTGCACCGGAGCGCGTAAGAGCAAGCCCCGCTGTACTCCCGTTACAAGCGTGACCTTTATACAGGGAGATTCATCATCTGTGGCAGCAGCGTCGCTGGGAGAGATACCGCAGCGTAAACCAGTCAATTGCCATTAACCCTGCACAAGCTGAACGCTACAGATAAGTAACACCCGAAACTGTGATTCCTGCATCAGATGTATTACACCTGAAGTTAACTACTGAAGTACTGTTGTATTCTGCAAGCTTGTCACTTGAATAAACCTCAAGCTGGTTACATCTTCTAAAGTGTGTCGTCTAACAACCACACAGCACGTATATATTTAGACACTCTGCCAATAGGTTATGGGCCCAGCACGTCACGTGCGCGAAGATTAACCCCCTAAAGACCAAGTGCTAGCGCAGTACATAAAAGAACACAAAGGAATTATTTCTAAATTGTCATTTGTGGAAGAGTTAACGAGAATGCACAGTACAGGGCATAGCATGAACTTTCCAAAACTCAAAGGCTCAGAGAATTACACTACATGGAAGTTCGCTATGGAAATGCAACTTAAAAGGGAGAAGCTATGGAAAGTCACAATAGCCCCAGGAGATAGTCCAAACCCAGAAGAGGTAGACAAGGCCATTGGCACAATAGGCCTGGCTGTGGAGCAGCATGTTTACTCTACAATCTGTGGGAAAGAGTCCGCTAAGGACATGTGGACAACTCTACAAGGTGCTTATGAGAATAAAGGCTTAATGAGGAGGATAAGTCTGAGACGCACACTGTATGGAACAAAGTTGAATGCATGCAAGGACATGAACGATTACATTGATAAGATACTATCGATAGCTCAGCAATTGGCATGTGTAGGAGCGAAAGTGGATGAGGAAGAAGTGGCGATGGTAATGCTGCAGAACTTGACAGAAGAATTTGATTTCCTAGTTGTCGCACTAGAGTCGAATGAAACCAAGCTTACAACAGAAGTTGTGAGGGCCAAGCTACTACAGTTCCAAGAAAGAATCCACAAGGATGCCATAGCTGAGGGTTCTGCCTTAGTAGCAAAGGGTGCAAAACCCAAGAAATGCACATTCAAATGTTATGTGTGCCACAAAGTAGGGCACAAGGCTTCAGAATGCAGGATGAAGAACACTAGTGGTACGCACAAGCGGCTTGACAAGAAGAACGAGTCAGCACTGAATGTAGCAGACAAGCCAAGGAGGGATCGCTGGTACATGGACTCGGGAGCCTCTAGACACTTCAGCTGCAACAAGGAGTGGTTCAATTCTTTAACACAGTGTACACCCACAACAGTTTCCGGGATTGGTGAAAAGGTCCTTACTGCATCAAGTGTTGGGACAATCACAGTGAGACTAAGAATTGAGGGACAGACAGTAGTCACAGATATCCAAGACGTCCTGTATGTACCAGAATTGGGAAGTAACCTCATCGCTATCAGCGTACTCGAGGCAAAAGGCTACAGAGTCCAGTTTGCAAAGGGCAGGTGTATGGTGCATAATGAAAGAGGGACTGTAATTGCTTCAGCAACCCGATGCAACCAACTATACGTCCTAGACACAGATGAATGTGTAGCTTTGGCAGCCTCTGCTGAAAATGAGTCGATGGAACTCTGGCACAGACGTTTGGGACACTTAGGATATGATAATGTCCAGAAATTAGCTGATGGGATGGCAACAGGGATCACAGTGAAAGACACCGGAAGACCTGTGTGCGAGAGTTGCATAAAAGGCAAGCAGACCCGCAACCCATTTCCCAAGTCAGCAGGCAGAGCAGAATCACAGTTAGCTCTGGTGCACACAGATGTGTGCGGACCAATGGAAGAGGAGTCAACCAGTGGTTACAAGTACTTCATGACTCTCATCGATGACGCCACAAGAATGACACACGTATACTTCATAAGGAAGAAAAGTGAGGTGGTCAAGAAAATTGTGGAATACAAGAACCTAGTGGAGACTCAGACGGGCCTAAAGCTAAAAGCCCTGAGATCCGACAATGGGGGAGAGTACGAAAATGAAGAACTAACCGACTTTCTCAGAAAACATGGCATAAAGCATCAGCTGACGATGGCCTACACGCCTGAACAGAATGGCGTAAGTGAAAGGGGGAACCGAACAATCGTTGAAAGAGCACGAGCGATGGTAAATGGTGCTGGCCTGGAGAAGAGTTTTTTGGCAGAAGCTGTATCTACTGCAGTATACCTGAAAAACAGAACACCTACAGTGGCCGTGAAGGGAAAAACCCCCTTAGAGGCCTGGTCTGGGAAGAAGCCAGACATCAGTCATCTCCGTATCTTTGGGAGCAGAGCTTATGCGCATATACCAAAGGAGAAGAGAAAGAAACTTGACCTGAAATCAAGACAGTGCATATTGCTAGGCTATTGTGAGGAGAGCAAAGGGTACAGGCTCTGGGATGCAGAGAACAGACGTCTTCTGAAATCAAGAGATGTGATATTTCAAGAAACAGCATCACCCACAAAAGCAAAAGAGCAAGAAAAGCAAGCACTAGTAGAGGTGTGTGAAATAGAAAGCATACCTGAAACAGAAAATACCGAAGAGGAGAGCGAACCAACAAACAGAGCTTCCGTAAGAAGCAACAAGGGCATACCAGCCAGAAGGTATGAGGAAGAATATGCGAATATTGCTTTCAGTGAACCTCAGAGTATTCGAGAAGCGAAAGCGTGCAGTGATTGGGCGAAATGGAAATCTGCAATAGACACAGAGCTATCAGCACTGAAAGAGAACGATACTTGGACCATAGTAGATAGGCCAAGCAACCGCAAGACAGTCAAGAACAAGTGGGTCTTCTGCAAGAAGTTAAATTCGGACGGAGAAGTTGCCCGTTACAAAGCCCGTCTTGTTGCTAAGGGATACACACAGAGATCCGGAATTGACTATGGGGAGATATACTCACCAGTTGCGAGGTATAACACTCTTAGATTAGTAATTGCAGTCGCCACCTTACAAGACTTACTGCTATACCAACTAGACTTCGACTCAGCGTTCCTAAATGGAGAACTACTTGAAGAAATCTATATGGAATCGCCAGATCATTATAATGAGGATGAGCTTCAGACAGAGAAGGTGTGTCTTCTGAAGAAATCCATATACGGCCTAAAACAGAGTGGTCGTTGCTGGTACATAAAATTGGACGCAGTACTACTTGAAATGAATTTTATTAGATCAGAGACTGACCATTGCCTTTATCACAAAACTCTGGGAGAAAAGTTGTTCATCATAGCAGTCTATGTGGATGATATACTTATAGCAGGTCACGAAGATCACATCATAAGTGTGAGAGATCAACTAAAACAGAGATTCAAGTTGAAAGACTTAGGTCCAGCCAATCATTTGTTGGGAATGAGAATTGTTCAAGACTTGCAAAAGGGAACAGTCACAGTCGACCAACAAATGTACATCGAAGCAACAATCTTGAAGTATGGGATGGCAGACTCCAAGTCAGTAAATACACCAATTGACAAAAGTATCAAGATTACAAAAGGTATGTCACCAACCACACGAGAAGAAGTAGAGGAAATGCAAGATGTTCCTTACAAGAACGTGGTTGGAAGTCTTATGTATGCAAGTATTGGAACCCGTCCAGACATCACTCATGCAGTCAGTCGGGTGAGCCAATTTGCAATAAATCCTGGAAGGCAACACTGGATCGCAGTGAAGAGGATTCTGAGATACCTAAAAGGTACAAGTTCCTTGAAATTAAAGTTCGCCAAGACAAGCAATTCAAATTTGAAAGTCTTCTGCGATGCCGACTGGGGAGCAGATGAAGATGATCGTCGTTCCCACACCGGTTTCCTGTTCACACTGGCCGGGGCAGCAGTTAGTTGGGCGAGTAGAAAACAACCAACCGTTGCTCTCTCAACAACTGAGGCCGAATACATGGCTCTTACAGAGACATCAAAGGAAGCACTCTGGATCAAAGAGACTTTGTGTGAGTTAGGTCTACTTTATGAAGAAGAGACTATCAGCATCGCATGTGATAACAGGGGAGCAATAGATATTTCCTGTAGTACCAAGCACCATGGAAGGTCGAAACACATCGCGATTAGACACCACTTCATCAGAGAACTAGTGGAGAACAAGTCCATCGATGTTGAATACATTGCAAGTGAACAGAATGTCGCTGACATGCTTACAAAAGGACTGTCGACAAACTTGCTTATTAAGTTCGTGAAGGACTGTGGACTTGTTTAAGTTCAAAATGTTGATTTGAAGTTTTGATGTTCTGAATGTCTCTCTCTAACCATATTTTCGGTTACAGGTATAACAAAGGACAAAGTATTGTATTAAGTTCTTTTATGTAGCCGAAGACAGCCTTGAGCGAGGGGGAGTGTTAGAAAGCAGCGCCCTGCGTCTGTCTCCATACACTGGTTAGTGTGCAGCCTACAGACTGCCTTGTCCCCCTGCAGCCACTGTAGCTAGACGTCACCCTGAGTGACAGCTCACATAGCGAATAGCAGGGCAGAGACCCCTGACCCTGCTGGCAGCGTTTCCTTTCTTGTAGGGAAGTGATAGCGCGTGATAGTGTGCCTCAGCGCGTGTGTGACATCCTCCATGCCTGTTTGCAGCTCCACGTGCACCGGAGCGCGTAAGAGCAAGCCCCGCTGTACTCCCGTTACAAGCGTGACCTTTATACAGGGAGATTCATCATCTGTGGCAGCAGCGTCGCTGGGAGAGATACCGCAGCGTAAACCAGTCAATTGCCATTA
The DNA here is from genome assembly GCF_055691185.1 of Crinia signifera. NCBI lineage: Eukaryota > Metazoa > Chordata > Amphibia > Anura > Myobatrachidae > Crinia > Crinia signifera. Next base: position 289,631,917 of record NC_139221.1, on the reverse strand, counting down.
ACCCTGCACAAGCTGAACGCTACAGATAAGTAACACCCGAAACTGTGATTTCTGCATCAGTTGTATTACACCTGAAGTTAACTACTGAAGTACTGTTGTATTCTGCAAGCTTGTCACTTGAATAAACCTCAAGCTGGTTACATCTTCTAAAGTGTGTCGTCTAACAACCACACAGCACGTATATATATAGACACTCTGCCAATAGGTGGTAATGCACCAGAAGCGGGTGACATTAGGACCCTATTGGTGGTAACTAGCTCCACCATAAGTTCATTATGGCGGAGGAGGAGTTCATTTTGCCGCAGGGCTTGATCAGCCAGCACCTGCAGGCTAGCAGCAATAGCTTGCTGGCTGGCACTCATAGCTTGCTGGCTGGCACTCATAGCCTGCAGGCTCGCAGCAATACTCTGGTGGCTGGTGGTCAAACCCTGCAGCACCTCCTCGGCCCTACGCACCCGCTCTGATGCCGAGTCTCCCTGCTGCACAATACTTTCTAGCACACGCCCCCACGTGGACAATTCAGCCGCGGACATTTCCGGCTGCTGCTGCACGGGCCTGCTACTGGGGCCAGGTGGCACAGACTCCACAACCTCCTCAAGAGATTCTTGACCAAGCGGTGGGGATGCTGTTAATCGAGAAAATACCAATTACCACACATTCCATGGCAAATTCAAAACATCTACTTATGGCCTGGCAAATAATTACCTTCAAGCGTAGAAGCCATCACTTCCGCTGGGGACTCGCTGTCTATGGTGCTCACCCCCCGGACCTCCTCCACTGCAATGCAGCACTGTGCCATATCTTCCAGGGGGGTGAGCTTCAGCTTGCCAGGCATGGGGCCAGCCCCAGAGGTGTGGCTGTGTTCCCACCGCTGGGTCAATTTCTTCTTGAGGTTTCCTTTGAAGTCGTGCCACCTGCAATCAAAGTGTACATATTAATACATGTAACTCCTCATGTTTGCTGTAGCACCCATTGCAATCTGAAACATAATACAACATGTGCCTACTGACACCAAACTTACATTATATTAATTTTTAAAACCAACCCTTAGAAGATACAACAACAGTCACCCTCCAATAACTATCAATTCAATGTCATGGCAAACATGTCTGTGCCTCCAAGCAACGTGACCACCCATTGACCAACTCCATCTAATATTGAATGTAAACATTACTGGACTTGTACTGCTCAAATGTAACACACATGTACTTGCCTCTTCTTAACGTGCTCCGCCTCACGAACTTGTGGAGCCACTGCATTAATCTCCGCCGTTATCTCCTCCCAGATCTTCCATCTCCTTGTGTGTGGCAACTTTACCGCTGGGCACTCTATCAAATCACGTGCCCGGGTCACCAGGATGTCAAGCTCCTGCGGTTCATATGCCATGTTTCTTGTGGTTGGTTCCTCTGTTGCCCGACTGCGGCCACGGGCACGGCCACTGGCACCGTCACTGCCACTGGCACTGCCACGGGTTGCTGTACTTGAAGTGCTGGGCTGGCTACTCTGTTGGGAAGCCACCTGCTGTGTTGCCAATGATTCTGCTGATGCTGAGGATGGGCCAGCTGCTGATTGGCCTGATGTTGATGGGCCATCTGGGTGCTCTGGGTTGAGGGGGACATAGGTGGTGTTGGCCTCCATGCGGGACAAGAGATTCTGCACCACCTGTTCTTCCTCTGACTCTGAGCCAGCCATGTTTGCAACAACTGTTTGCCTTTCTAGGACAACTTTAAATACTATTTCTGTAATTGGCGTTAATCAGCTGCAACCTGCGTTCCGTACGCCAGCGTCAACCGTGCGGCGCATACGGGACACCCCTTGGTGTGGATAAATATTTCTCAAAAACCTGGCAAACTGAGTAAGTCTGATTTAGTAGCTAAATGCAGATTCCAACACCAAAGACCAAATAAAACTGAGGTCACACATGAAATGTATATTTGATTGTACATCTGTACTGTGCACTTGTTTGGTATGTAGTACAAATGACACTACCCATTCCATATGTAAATCCAGTCCACCACTTAGCCACAAGTAATCAGTGCTAGCATCCAAATCACATGTGAAAGCACTCCAAATTCAGGCTGGATTCTAGCTACTTTTCATTCCACCTCTGTAGTATGGGCCAGTAGAAGGTAAGTGTACACATGGCAGCATGGCCTAATTTTGGGAAAAGGTCTGCCACTATTTGCTATGATTCTGTTGCATAGCTTTCATTATAAAATAGCTGTTTAGTACCTTGTTGAGTTAGGTGTAAGTGTCTAGTGATGCAGACTATTTCACCTGGTGCTTATACCCATGTTTGGTGAATGTTATAGATTATATATAATGTGTTTACATCATAGTTTAGACTGTGTGTTTAGGATGGGGGTGTGATGCAATGGGTTAGCCGTATGTTCGGGCGCATACACGCTGTTAGTGTAAAAATGAACAATAAAGTTAATACCAAATATCACTCTGACCAACCAATGACAGCACATGATTGTTTGATTTGTGCCATTGCTAAAATGGCTGCCTACCAGCGAGCACAACCATTCTCCACTGCGGAGCTGATGTCGCTGGTGGCAGTGATGGAGCGGAGACTGGGGCAGGCAGGCCCCTTCATCACGAATAGGGACAAGCGCCGGGCATATGTTGCGGCCTTGCGCCGCATATTCGCCCGCACTCATGTGCGGAGGACCATCGCCCAACTGGAGAGGCGATGGTCCGACCTGCGGAGGCGGGAGCCGGAGCGTCTGCAGGCTCTGAGGCGGCGTCTGCAACGCTGTAAGTATTTTCGCAAAATACATATAATTGACAGTGGCCAGGATTCGGTCTGCTTCAAAAGTGATAAAATGGAGAGTAATAAACAGGCAGCCAATCAGCTCCTACCTGGCATTTTACAACTACAGTCTGTGACATGACAGGAAGGAGCTGATTGGCTGCGTGTTTATCACTCTACATTGTATAACTTTTGAAGGCTAGTGCATCTAGGCCAGTGAGTGTTTGCATTTTCACATTATTTAATATTAATATTACATGAGGTCAATTGGGTGTTGATGACATAGAAAAGCCATATACTATATGTGTGATATATAACACATATATAATGTGGTTATGATATGTACTTGTTAGAGTGATTTCAATGTCAAATGACACTCACCCATTTTGTTTGTTTAACCCACAGCGCGGGAGAGAGCCAGACAGGCCCGTGAGGAGGCCACACAGGAGGCCCAGGAGGTGGCCAGTGAGGAGGCCACACAGGAGGCCCAGGAGGTGGCCACTGAGGAGGCCACACAGGAGGCCCAGGAGGTGGTCACGGAGGAGGACACAGAGGAGGCCCAGGAGGTGTCCCAGGAGGTCGGCCAGGAGGTCGAAGTGGAGGAGGAGGAGGTGACCCTACCCCTCCACGATTTTCCACCACCTCCCAATGTGGAGGATGAAGAGATGGTGGAGCTGCCTGGCAGGGGTAAGTAGACATAATGCATCATTACTGAGTTAGGTACAGTTTGTTATGTCGCACAGCTGATTAAATTTTGCTATAATATAGTAAAGAGTAGTCCAAAAAAATGGGAAACAACAGACACACTTTGGCCTTATAGGGCCATGCTGCAAACGTGCAATCTGGATGCTCATGTAGGTGATGAGTGTTTATTTATGGAGGCTCTTTGTATAGAAGCAACAATAAAACATCAATGGAATATGGGCAGGCCTGATTTATACTGGAGTCCCAAGTGGCCAGTTTGCCTGGGCTCCCCTCTAGCCAGTGGGCCCGTGTTGTTGTCATGTATTTTTGAAAGGTATTATGTAGGATGGATTGACCTTAGAAATTGTTTGGTGTATGGAAGCGGATTAGTGCTGCACTTTCACCTATCTGGCAATGTGACAAGGAATCATGAAGTAATGGGTAGAGGGACTAGGCTAGCATTTTAATGTGGTATCTATTCTATCTCTCTCTCTCTCATCTATCTATCTATCTATCTATCTATCTATCTATCTATCTATCTATCTATCTATCTATCATGCAGTTTAGCTATTAAGCAGTAACATGCAGGTATATATGTATGGGTAAATGTGGCATGTTGTAGTGGGTGTATGTTTTGAGTTGAGTGAGGAGTCTTTGGCCAGGACAACTGTGAGTGATCATCAAGTGTGGTTGTGTTTTTGATATATAGATTGTGAAATGTATATGTCACACAAGTGTGTGTGTGTGTGTGTGTGTGTGTGTGTGTGTGTGTGTGGTGGCAGCATCATGATCATATATTTGATGCCATTACATACAAGATTGGCTAAGTATTTGTTTGTATGTATGATTTCTCATGGTGTAGGTACTTAGGATTGACTGTACAAGGTGTACGTGAGTAGCATAATTAATGTTGTACCCCCTTTCTCATGCACACAGATTACCAGGAGCCAGCCCAGGGTGTTAGAGGGGCCCTCATGAGCTTGCGGGAGGACCTCAGGAGGATGACCGCACATGTCGAGGACTTATGTGTCCTGCTCCTGGACTAATTTTCTTCCATTTTGTTTGGTTATTAATAAAAGTTACCCGTTATTTAAGAAGTTGTCTGTGTGTTATTTTAGTATTTCACATTAAAAGTATAAATAGCATTTAAAACAAAAACATGTTGATGTTTAGATATGTACGCAGCAAAAGGGTAGATCACATTTTTATCCCCATAGGGAATGTTAGGGTTAATGTATAGTGCTTGTAAGTGTTTAAGGATCAATTAGCTAAATAACAGATGACCAGGAGCAACAATCTGTTCTCAAAGTGGTTTGATAATTGCCTAAGTGTGTCATGTGATCTATTTGGGAACTCAGATAAGAGTAGTCTGGTTTTTTGCGTAAGTACACCGCATCTGTGCGTAGTGGCCGGCTCGCATGCGTTCTGACGCGGGAAGGCCGTGCATATGCGGTCACACCGTGAAGAATCTGACTGTTTCCCCCGCACACGCATGGTTTGTATGTCGTCCGTAAACACGCCCTGTTCTTAAAGAGTGAGTCCGTCCGAATGCGGAGGACACGTGGGCGTTTCTACGGACGATGGCTGCACGCTGCCGCACAGCGTGGCGTGCGGACCGCACCGAAAGAATTCGCGAACGTACGCACCGATCAGAATAAGGGCCAGAGAGTGGTTGTGAATGGCACAGTATCAAATATGACACCAGTACTAAGTGGAGTGCCACAGGGGTCGGTACTAGGGCCCATTTTATTTAACATATTTATTAACGATATTGGGGTGGGAATACTCAGCAATGTATCCATCTTTACTGATGACACAAAACTGAGCAGTATAATTAGATCAACCGAGGATGTCTCCACGCTTCAGAACGATCTAGATGAGATAAAAGGAAAAAGGAGAAAATGAGGTTCAATGTGGATAAATGCAAGATTATGCACCTGGGGAGACATAACCAATGTGCTAGTTATAACCTAAGCGGGGAGGCACTGGGTAATTCGGAACTTGTAAAGGATCTAGGAGTCCAAATAGATAACAAACTGGGGTGTAGTGCTCAATGTCATATAGCAACAAATAAGGTTAACAGGATACTAGCGTGTATAAATAGGGGGCATGGAAACTAGGAACTCAAATGTAATGGTGCCACTGTACAAAGCTTTGGTTAGAACACATCTTGAATACGGAGTACAATTCTGGGCCCACACTATAAAGGACATCATAGAACTGTAAAAAAATCGAAAGAAGACCAAACTAATAAAGGGAATGGAAAATTTAAGTTATGAGGACAGATTGAACAAATTGGGATTGTTTATGCTAGAGAAGAGGTGTTTAAGGGGGATATGCTTAATAAGTACAAATATATCAGAGGCCAATGTAAGGAACTGTCAAGCGCCCTTTTTACTGTAAGGAAGGACTCAAGGACACGTGGGCATGAGTTTAGATTTTGTTCCCTTAGAAGGACAGGGCAGCCAAACTATGGAACTCTCTTCCTGGTGAGGGGGTGTCGGCAAACACAATAAATACGTTTAAAGGGCCAGATGCACGAAGCTTCAAAAGTGATACAATGGAAAGTGATAAACAATCAACCAATCAGCTCCTGTCTGACATTTTTCAAACACAGTCTGTGACATGGCAGATAGGAGCTGATTGGCTGGCTGTTTATCACTCTCCATTTTATCACTTTTGAAGCTTAGTGCATCTGGCCCAAAATAAGGTTTGACTATTGGCTAAAAACATCCAGGGGTACAAACAATAATCATAATCTGTCTTTAAAGATATCAGACTACACCACGTATAACAAGGGATGAAGCTAATAGATCATACTCGCTAAAACCAAGGTTGAACTCGATGGATGCAAGTCTTTATTCAGCCTTAACTACTATATAACTATGTAGCTACAGTATGTTTGGCATTGGGTTTTCTCTGTTCTACAGTCTCTAGTATATACAGTATGTGGAGGGAGAACACTATTACACACTACTACAGTTGTCCACATGATGCTGCTGTTGAACAGAAAACAACAGTTTGCTGACAATTATACAGTAAAAGTAACTGTGGCGGATGTGTAATGAGCTACTTCAGCATTCAAGTAACTACCGCAATATACTGACGACTGTAAATATATTTGCCAGCCTTTAGCATCGGATGGCCGACATTATAGTCACATGCCACATAACCCATTCTCTCTGCTGCCCCCCCCCCCCCCCCCCTATGCAGAAATGTACCATATCCCCAGTGATATCTCTAGGAAGATCAATGAAACCTGTAGACTGGAAGCACTGTGCCAGAGTCTTTCTTCTCTAGTGCCCACATGCATGTTGATATGCTTGGCATGTTCACATAATAATAAAAATAATAATATTAATATTAATGTTATTTATATAGCACTTTTCTCCTAATAGGACCCAAACTGCTTGCATTAGCTTTTTACAGCACAAAATACAAAACAAACGTATCAAGGGACATTATTGAAATGCTTGGGTGAACAGGAAAGTCTTCAGTCTATTTGAACGTTTCTAGAATGGAAGCTTCTCGAACTGTGCAGGGAAGTGAGTACCATGGAGTACCTTGGGTAAACCATGTCAACGTTATTCATGTCGACACTGCTGAAATAACATTATTAAAATATCAACAAAATGTCTCAGGTGGTCTAGAGGTGCCGTGGTGGTGGTCTGGTGGTGCACCATGAAGTGGCGTGCTCCCTGCAAGGGGCGTGACCTATTCTAAAAGGTTCATGGCTTTGTGGGGATGTCATCACTTTGGGGGTATGGGCAGAGCTCTGTGAGCTGCTGATCATACCCCCTGTTTGCTGTGAATAATGCTGTGGCCCCGGATAGGATGCAAGACCATTAAAAACAAAAAAAATCAGGAGAGTTGGGAGGTATGCAGTGGTTTTCAGCAGCTCCAGTGGTGTCTTTTGGTTTTGGAGTTGACATTAGGACACCTCCCGGCAGGTCCTCTGTGGCTTGTTATTCATTTGCTTTTATTGAAGGAGTCATTACGTTATACTGTATGTATTTTTTAAATTAATACTTTTTAACCCTTTGAGGGCCAATATCTCAGTAGGAGATTGCGCAAAATATTTGCTAAACGTGCCAGTGTCGTCACATTTGTTATATACATTCAAATAAAAAAATGTTGCATAAAAATAGATTATATTTCCTATATAAGGTAAACATTACAGGTCATTATGATGAATAAAATGTTTGCTAGACGATTTTCACACCGATTTTGACAAATTTCCTTGGCACGCAAAGAGTTAAACATGCATGTGCCTTATGACAGGGCCCAACTGCATAAAACTGCAGGGCCATTTTGACAGAATTGTAGGCCCAGGCAAAGCATTGCACTGGGGCCCCTACCCCATACTCACCTACTTTTGAGAACTTGTTTCAGGGAGATTATAGTTGGTAGTAGAATTTTGCATGGTGTCTGACAAGTACCACACTTATTGTACATCTGTGGCAAGCGGTGAAATGTGCATAAAGGTATCTTTTTTATTATATTACAGCCGTTCCTCAGTCATTCATACCTTACTCACATTATATGGGAGTAGGATAATCACATCATGGTTTCTTTAGTTAGGGATGAGTACCGGTACTTACTGTTTGCTCTGCGGTGATGCTCACATAAAGGTTTCTTCAGACGATCCCTTTCTTCAAAAGGTATTTATTGCATTTTGTATTAAAAAGTATGAATAAAATTATTTTAAATGATCCAAGGAGTGACAAAACTACCTGGGGAGATCTGTTGGCCCCAAAAAGTGCAAAAACCGATATAGAAACATAGAATTTGACGGCAGATAAGAACCATTTGGCCCATGTAGTCTGCCCCTTTTTTTACCCTTCAGGTAATCTCAACCCTTTTTGATCCGTATTTCTTTGTAAGGATATTATTCATATGCCTATCCCAAGCATGTTTAAATATATGCATAATAGAGTTAAATTAATAGTTGGATCATAACTTTCCTCCAGGGTCTCGTGATAATTGGAGTTTCTCCTGTGTGTGGTCCTTCCTGCTGCCTATAGAAATAGGTAACGACCAGTGGCAGCTCCAAACATCAACTGCCAGTGAGTCATTTTGGAATGGCAGTTGGTGTGGCTCCACTATTTGAAACTTGAACTGGTAGCCCCTCCCACCTATCTACAATGTCTGTAATACTGGCATAGCACGGGGGGGGGGGGGGGTATCCATGATGACACAATCACACTCGCCATGCCCCCAAACAACACATTACCATCATAGTTCCACCCCCATCCATTTCACGTCATGCCTAGAGAGGTCAGCAAGAAAGTAGGCAACCCGGTACTTGTGTATTTTGGCGGCGCCCCCGATGTCCATCGTACGATGAACGGATAGCATCGCATCGCATGCCATGTACCTGATGGCATGCGATGCGACGCGATTTTGACCCCCTATACGATAAAAAATCGTATAAGCACCCTAAAGGGTGCTTTTGAGCACCCTAATGGGTGCTTACAATGTTAAATGCACCCCCACGCCACCTCCCCACTATAAACGTGAACCCGAAGCGTGGCGAGCCCGCGAGGGGCGGCGGTACGCGTCCTACGACCCTTTCATACCCCCACTATCCACGTCGGCGTGGAGTTGAGAATAGAATAGTGTGGCGAGCGCAACGAGCCACTGAGCCCGAAGCGTGGCGAGCGCAGCGAGCCCCGCGAGGGGACGCGGATACCTTCACAGGTAAACGCGTCCCTTCGCGGGCTTCACATGTATCCGCGTCGCCTCGCTGCTCTCGCCACACTATTCTATTCTCAACTCCACGCCGACGTGGATAGTGGGGGTATGAAAAGGTCGTAGGACGCGTACCGCTGCGCTCGCCACGCTTCGGGTTCACGTTTATTGTGGGGGGGGTGGCGTGGGGGTGCATTTAACATTGTAAGCACCCATTAGGGTGCTTATACAATGTTTAATCGCATCGCATCGCATTGTATGCCATGTACAATGGCATACAATTTGAAAATTGTATGCCATCGTGCACTATCGTACGATATCGCGTCGCATCGCATACCATCGTATGCGTTATGGTGTGCGATGCTATGGGCGCCGCCAAAATACACAAGTACCGGCAACCCTGCCTGAAACTGACCTGCCAGGGGTCCTCAAACTATTTTGCTCTGGGACCCCATCAGACAATAAAAATAATGACAGGACCCCAGCAAGTGACTGCAGAAGGTCATCACATCACATGTGCAGTCAGCAGACAGCACATACATGGCAGCATTGTAGAGGCACAGAATGGTGTGAGGAGTATAAAATAACAGACAATTCAACAGATTTTTCAGACTCCTTGAACCTCTCCAGGAGGGACACAAAGCTCTGTTCTGGGACTTCCCCCCTAAATGTATGATTGCCATCACCTGTGTTGAACCTGGTTAATTGATAAGAAAGGTGTTTCAACACAGGTGATGCAATCATAAATTAAAAGAAATGTCCAGATACAGAGCATTCTGTCCCTCCTGGAGAGGGTCATGTTGGGAGGTATGTTTTGGAGGTAGCGGCATAGAACGTTCATTTGTATGAGATCCCTGCTAGGCTGATGGCCAGGTGAGGCCAGGTGATTTTGTTTTTGGGCTATTACAGGTACATCTTCATTTTTGTAACTGGGTATGGAGGAGGGGGCAATGGTCAGTAAATTGTGGTGGTGGTGGCAGGGCCGTCGTCAGCGCCGCCGGGCCCCGGTAAAAAGGGGTATGGCCAACGGAGGGGACATGGCCAATGGGAGGGGGGCGTTAGTCACGCCCCATTAAAAAATTGGCGGGTGGGACACCTGTTTTGGGAGAGAGAAGAGAGGCCGGTGCTTCTCTCCCCCGCTTAGCACACGGCACTGAGCAGCATCTACTGAGCTGGGGGAGAGGCTCCCTGCATTGGGATAATGACCCTCCATCAGACCTGGGCCTGGGTAAAAAGTACCCGCCCCCCTCTTGATGGCACTGGGTGGCGGTGGTGGTGGGGTTAAATTTTTTTTGCCAATTGGGATGCACCAACAAAGAGGGGACAGTGACATGATGGAGCAATAATGTTGTGCCTAGGGGCAGCCTGACCCCGAAATTCACTCCTGAGGCTGGAGTGAGATTATTGTACCATGGCTGCGCCAACTCACTCCAAGTCCTTAGCTGTGGCAAGTCTCAAAGGGGTTAAGGAACGAGTGGAAATGCATCAGTTACATAAGATGTTTGTTACACATTGTGATAGCAAATATATCATACTTCTTTCTGATTATGCTTTGTGTTCTTCTGGGACCTGCAGTGATCTTAAGTGGTTCTATTGTGAGCGCGATGCGAGTTCCATGAAAATAGTCAACTTTGTCACTGTTTTTCCTTTCCGTCCATCTACCTCCCCTGTTATCTGCCATTTCGGAAACTGAAAGCTGATTTATATTACACGGGTGGCCGCTTGTGGACTTAATATTTGTTCTCAGTTCACATCATTACTTCCCTTACAAAATCAAATAGCAGGTCTGTGTTTGCCAAAAACTGATCAAATAACACCTTTGTTGCTTGGAGTCTTAACCTTCTCAGTAAAACATTAGGATTTTTGCTGATAACACATTATTGTTGACTTCTGATTTAAATAATAAAGGAACAGACAGTTAAAGATGTTCAAGAATGAAATAGACTATTAAGTCACCAGTACATTCATTTCATAATGTAATTTATATTTCAGGGACAATTTTATGTTCTGAGTTTATTGTCTGTAGGAAAAACACATTTCTACAGAAAAAAAAACCAAAACATTTCTCTGAATAGGGGCTACCGGGGAGGGGGGCGGGGGATCAACTCCTCCTCTTTAGCTTGCAGAGCAATAGAATCTGTTCATTAGGAGTTTAGGAGGGGTGCCAGGGAGACCCTAGTGCAGGCATGCCTCGGCCGCCTACTTTTATGGCCCTGATGGGCTGCTGACAGTGACAAGAAGCGCTGGCACCTGCAAAAAGCAGGGAATGGGCTCCAAGTGCTGCTGATGGGCTTCAAATTCCTTCTGAAACCCGGTCTCAGCAGTGCTTTGCGCGGGTGCACGGGTGACGTCACCACACCCCCGCTCACCGGCATAGGGCGTACATCAGGTGCCAAAAGAATGCCAAAGGAGTCGGTGGAGGCGGGCAGTCCGAGCGGCAGAGGCGGGAAGGCATATCTGATCTGTGGGCGGAGGCACTTATTTCTGGCAGCTGAAGGCAGTTATGGTGGGGTGGTCGGTTGGGGGGGGGGGACACACTCTGTGACCCTCATTGTAAGGTTGGTGGGCACAGATTGCTTTTGGGCATAGCTTGCTTTTCCAGCATGCCCTGACACAGATTTTATATAATGGATTTCTAAAACTGTGGCAGGCCATGCTGGGACATGTAGTTCCACAACAGCTGGAGGGCCATGAGTTTGACACAGCTTGTAATTTATGGTGTGTTAGGTGTCAGCTGACATTCCCTGTGTCATGATGTCAATTTCGGGCACATTCCCATAGTCAGAATGTGAATTTCGGCTTATTCTCTGTGTCAGAATGTGAATTTGAAGGCTAAATAGACAGTGATATATAATGTAATATAGGTTTTTTAATAACCCTTTGAAAATTGTATATAGGACTCTTTTTTTTTTCCTTGCGTCCCACACAAGACTTATGCTGTGTACACACGAGGTAATGCTAGCAATATATCCCCAGCAATCATATTGCTCAGTGTCTCCTTTTCATCAGCGATGAAAAGGAGACACTGCTACGGGGCGGAGGGGGAGTGCAGCAGCAGCAGACGCTGCTGCTGTCACTTTGATGGGTGGAGGGAGGGAGCAGCGGCACGGGGCTGGGGAGATCTCCCCGGCTGGGGAGATTTCCCCGGCACAGCGATCGCCGGGGAAAGCCGCTGGTCGCAGGAGCATGCTCCTGCGACCAGCGACCATTAGGCAGTGCACACGGGAGTGCGCAGCTGGCGATTTATCGCTCAGCGACCATATTCCCAGCAATTTTACATGAAATTGCACCCGTGTGTACTCACCTTAAGACCTTGATTATTTAGCCCAGTTGGCATTTTGAGTTTGACATGTCTGTCCTAGTGCGTGCAGGTTAGATCTGGCATTTGATTCGATTTAGATTTGATATGCCGTTCGATTTCCACTATATAGTATTGTCTGGCAAGACTATTTTTCTTTTCGATTTTCACTATGGGCCTTATTCAGATCTGGGCTCAGTACAAATTTTTCGGAAAATCTGCAAAACCATGTGCAGATGTAACATGTGCAGAAAGAGTTACATTTGGGTAGGGTGTGTTAAAACTGAAATCTAAATTGCAGTGTAGAAATAATGCATCCAGTATTTACCCTGCACAGAAACAAAATAACTCACACAAATCTAACTCTCTGTCTGCACATGTTACATCTGCCCCACCTGCAGTGCACATGGTTTTACCCATTTTCCGAACAAATTCGTACTGAGCTCAGATCTGAATAAGGCCCTATACGTGAACGCGCATTGGGATCGAATCTGCATTGAATGCTGCTAAAAGCACTCATTCCATTTCGATTCCATTGTGCTTCTATAAGCAAAATCAAATACAAAAATAGTGGAAATCTCACAGTGTGTACCCTCTGTCTTAGAGTCTAGTACACGTACAGTATGCAGGTCTCCGTAAAATGAAATGGTACCCATTTATCCCCTTGATTGTCCCGAAATGCAAGGAAAACGGTCACTGTGCCATTTCCCCAGTGGTTTCTGCAGCACTGCTGATGATGATGTGGGACTCTGGAAGGTGAGTATTACAAAAATTGGTGCAGGGTGTACAGTGTGGGTACCACTGGATCCAGGGGGCACGTGTGCACCCCAAACAATGCACCCGTTATAGATAAGCCAATTTGTTGTTCTCAGGAGTGAGCTTGAGAACATATGAAGTACAGTAGATCATAACATAAGTAAGAAGTTAAAGCATATGAGGGAGGAGGGCCCTGATCGTGAAAGCTTACATTCTAATGCTGGCCACACATCAGACAAACTTTCATCCAACTAGTTGGTTGGTTGGACTGAAAATCTGGTACTGTATGGGGGCAAATGCCAATTAGTAATTTGCTCACTTACTCAGGAAAATGGACAAAAACATTCAGAGAAATTGTTTAAATCAAATAGGTCCAACTACAGTACATTGTCTGAGCGACAGTTGTCAGCATGCTGGCCACACATCAGACCAACTTTCATCCAACCATCCAACTAGTTGGTTGGATGGAATGAAAATCTGGTACTGGATGGGAGCAGATGTAGTTTGTAATTCAGTAATTTGCTCCAAACAACTGGAAACGGTCATGTTTTAAATAATTTCACTGAATGTTTTTGTCCATTCTCCTGGGTTTGTGAGCAAACTGCTCATTGACATTTGCCCCCATACAGTACCAGATTTTTTATTCCATCCAACCAACTAGTTGGATGGTTGGATGAAAGTTGGTCTGATATGTGGCCGGCGTTAAGTAGGCATGTCCAAACTATGGCCCCCCCAGCTGTTGTGAAACTACAAGTCCCATCATGCCTTGCCACAGTTTTGCTATTAGGAAATGCTAAATCTATGGCAAGGCATACTGGGATGTGTAGTTTCACAACAGCTGGAGGGCCGCAGGTTGGACATGCCTGTTCTAAAGGGGGAGTAATCTTAGTTTACAGGCTGTGTTTGCAGGAGCTGATTGGTTATCACTTTATCTCTCTCCACTTTCTTATTCTCCATGCTTTGATATACATATGCTCCATATTCATTTTACAATAATGATAAAGTATATATAGAACCCAACCAAAAAAATCTCTCAATAATTATAAAGTCAGAGCAATGTGAGGACAATTAGTTTCTGCATTTGACTTATTGTTCTATATGGTGCAATGTCTTATGGTGTGCAGATAAGAACTCTGATCTAATGATACAGTAAATTGCTGCTGGTGTGTGGGAGTCATACATATATATTGTTTCCTGGCTTGTTTTGTATTAGGATAAACACATCATGGAAACGTTTTAGCAACAGCTGATAATAATTAAGTGTTTATGAGAAGGTTGCTTTTAATTTGCAGTAATCACAGTATTACCTGTGCATGCTGAATTGTTAGTCATGGAAAAGGAAAAAAAATCTATTGTGCCCTCTCATTATAATTAACTGTAATCCTTTCTATATACACTTAAGATTAATTGAATACTAAATAATGAACTGAAATAATAGAACATAAGTGGTAATTTCATAAAATATGCAAAATAAAAAAATGTCACAACTCAAAGTGCTACAGGTAATTTATATGACACTGTACTGTACTGGCATCTTTATTGTAATTATGTACATGGTCATTCAGTGATAGTTAGCCTCTGTATACGCATACCCTCCACCCGTTACATTCGGTACACAATGCTCTGTTGCTGGACTTCCCTCTTAATGTATGAGTGCCGTCACCTGAGTTGAAACACCCTTCTCGTCAATTACCTAGTTCCACACAGGTGATAGCAATCATACATTAAGCGGGATGTCCAGGAGCAGAGCATTGTGTACCGAATGCAATGGGTCATGTTGGTGGCAGTGACGTGCGGTGAGGTCAGTGGCTGGTGAGGCACTGATCTGTAGGCAGTGGTGCAAGTACAATTTTTTTCTTAGGTGGTAACAAAACTGGTTGTGGTCAAGTTTCATAACAATAGCTGCATGGTCACATTATGCCAAACACAGTAATGCCCCTTAAACATTATGACACACACCGTAATGCCCATGACACAATATGCCACATACCGTAATACCCATGACACATTATGCCACACAAGGTAATACCCAGTACATATAATACCACGCTACATAATGCCCATTACATATTACACCACACACTGTAATGCCTATTGCATATTATACAATGCAACATATTGCCCATTACATATTATGCTACACTGCAATGCCCATTACATTTTGTGCCACACACCGTATTGGCAATGACAGAATATGCCACACAGCTTAATGCCAATGACACATTATGCCATACACCTTAATGCTTATGACACATTATGCACACACCGTAATGCCCATTTGGACATTATCCACACACAGGTATGCCGCTGACACCTTTTTATGTCCCACACACAAAAATGCCCCTAGCAAATTATGCCCCAATAGTAAGGCTTCTAATTACTCACTGCCCTGAGTTTCTTGGCAAAAGATGCAGCAGCGGCAGGACTTAACGTCCTACATGCTCGTTCCCATGGAGGTTACATGCTCATTTCCATGGGGTTACATGCTTGTTGCCATGGGGTTTACATGCTTGTTGCCATGGGGGTTACATGCTTGTTGCCATAGGGGTTACATGCTCATTGCCATGGGGTTTACATGCTCGATGCCATGGGGGTTATGGCTTGCTGACACTGAGTAGAATTTGATGACAAGAGGCATTAGTGCATACTCACCCTGTACTCCTAGGCCTGCAGCTCCAGCATGGTGATGACACACAAGTTGATTGATTGACAGGTGAAGACCTTCATCGGCAGCCCGGACTGTGGCCTCTCCACCATGTCCGGCAGGGCAGCCAATGGCCAGCCATGCAGCGGGTCAGGTGGGTGGAGGGCTTCAGGACACCGCTGCTCCTGGCCTGGGGACAGGCAGGTGGAGGGCTTCAGGACACCGCTGCTCCTAGTCTGGGGACTTCTCTCCTCTCCGAGCCGCCTCTGAAACAGCCTTCATAGCAGCGCTCCAGCCAGGACTCCTCAATGACACAGTAGCAAAGTTCTACAGCATCCGCAGCTTCTCAGCACCCAGGAGCCAGACGATAACCATGAATGCGTCCGATCTAAGGTAGTGCATCCCGCCCACATTGATGAGCAGGCTCCGCCGGACATAGACGCTCCCTTGTACCGACCCTCCTGGCCTGCTTGTACCGGTGCCACCACCGAACTGGTAGAGGTGGGTGAGGGCAGTGCATGGCCGGTGCCGACAGCGAGAGAAGAGAGAAGAGGGGGGGGGGGTTTCCGATGGCTTCAGTGACAGGGCAGCTTTCATATTGGCTGAATGCACGCCCCTGTCACTGCGGCACTTGTAGTGGTGCCGCTTCTACTAGTTTTTTAAATGGGCTTTTACAGCCCTCTGCATGTCCCCACCCCATGCCCGCCCCCTGCTTCCAGCCTTTTGTAAGGGGCAGCTGGAGGCACCGCTTTCGGTGCCTCCGAAATTATCAAGCAACAATGAGAATGATTGTCTACCCAGCACCAAGGAGGGCACCCGGGCAAGTAAACCCTTGTACACAAGTGGAGTGCCAGCCTATTGCTTCTATATATATAAATATATATATATATATATATATATATAAAATCTCAAAATGGTTGGAAAAAGAGAACTCGAATGTGAAACTCGACAGTCTATTCTTGTTCTTGTGCCAAGAAACTGAACATTTCCTACAACGGTGTGTATTACTCCCTTCAGAGAACAGCACAAACAGGCCCCCATGCACAACTGGGCAAGAAGACAAGTACATTATAGTCTCTAGTTTGAGAGAGTCTCAAATAGATGCCTCACAGGTCCTCAACTGGCAGCTTCATTAAATGGTACATGCCAGTGTGAACATCTAAAGTGAAGATTTTGATATAAAGATAAATACAGACGATACTGAAGAAAAAGGACATACAGTACAGCTCTTTTTTCTATGAAAAAGGTGACTGCGCTCACCTAAACTACAAGATGATACATTGATAGATGATAGCTTTTGAATGGTAACTACATTACTGTACCAGAAGATGAGTGAAGACGCCGAGTCCAGAAAGTGTGTTACATTAACACATGTGATAGCAGCTAATGACCCATGAAAGCCTTGTGTTATCTGTCATTTGAGAAGCAAGGGTGAAAATATCCTTCAACCAATGAACCGACGAGTGGGTAACTCTTAAGAAATATAACATTATCACTGTCCGCGCTTCATAATAAATACCTGTCATCTTCAATTTAAATCAAGGTAAAAGTCTGATGTTATTTTGTAGTAAGAAATAAAAATACAAAAGCAATAAATAGATCCAACTATACTGTGTATATAGTCTACAGTGTTATATAAACGGAATAAATAAATGTAGCGCGTTCGCTTTTTCCAAAGTATAATTTTGCACAAATATAGTAGAAGGTCATTTAATATCTTTCAAAGTGATCTAAATAAATTTGTGTCACTTAATATAAAACACACAATATGTTGCGTGACACAAAACCGCACGTCTTAGCACAAACTAAAAAGCTTTTAGTTTGTGGCAGGTTTCAGAATGAATCTTGAATTATTAGGTTTCTTCCAATGACAACCTTTAAATTGAATGGGAGCTGGTCCACTTACAGTACATATTGTATCACAGTATTCCCTGTACTGTACATATTAATCAGCAATCACTTTAGCTGTGAGCATTTCAGGTTTAAGATAATGACAGGTAATTCAACATTTAAATCTGACACCCTTAATGCAAAACATTGGTATAATTAACCCCTTCCTGACAGAGCCAGTTTTTGCGTTCCTGACAGAGCCCTTTTTTTCAAATCTGACATGTCTCACTTAAGTGGGGATAACTTTTTTTTGCTTTTACTTATCCCAGTGATTTTGAGATTGTTTTTTCGTGACACATTGTACTTCAAATTAGTGGTAAATTTGGGTCGATACAGTCTGTGTTTTTTTGTGAAAAATACCAAAATGTCGTAAAAAAATGGAAAATTTAGCAATTTGCAAAATGTTAAATTTTCTGCTTGTGAGACAAATAATCATACCACTCAAAATAGTTAATAACTAACATAGACCATATGTCTACTTTATGTTTCCATCATTATTTCAACTTCCTTTTAATTTTTTTGGACACTAGGAGGCTTACAATATGAATAGCAAATTCTCAAATTTTCAAGAAAATTTCAAACACTGATTTTTTTAGGGACCAGTTCAGTTCTGATGTGACTTTGAGGGACTTGTATGTGAGACACCCCCATAAATGATACCATTTCAAAAACTGCACCCCTCACAGTATTCAAAACAGCATTTTGGAAGTTTGTTAACCCTTTAGGTGTTTCACAGGAATTAAAACAAAGTGTAGGTGAAATTTCAAAATTTCATTTTTTTTGCAGATTTGCAATTTTAATACATTTTTCTAAGGAACACAGTACATTTTACTAGAGAAATGTGACTAAAAATTGATTCCCCCAATTCTTTTGTTTTCATAAATATCCTATATGTGGCCCTAGTGTGCACGTTGACCAAACCACAGGCTTCATAATAGAAGGAGCACCTACTTGATTTTGGAGCCTCCTTTTTATGAGATTATTTTTTAGGCACCATGTAGGTTTCTAGGCACCATAAGATGCTAAAAGTTAGGAACCCCCCCACAAGTGACCCCATTTTGCAAACTACACCCCTCAGGGAATTCATCTAGGGGTATAGTGTACATTTCAAACCCCCAGGGGTTTCACCAATTGTGGTACAACTGGGCAGTGAAAATGAAAAATTATTTTTTTTACACAAAAATGCAGTTCTGGCTCCAAATTTGTCATTTTCAGAAGGTATGAAGGAGACAAAGCACCCCAAAATCTGTGCCCCAATTTCTCCCGAGTACGGCAATGCCTCACATGTGACCAAAAAATACCATTTGGGTGCATGGCAGGACTCAGAAGGGAAGGAGTGATTTTTGGATTTTGCAGCTCAGATTCTGGTGGAATTTGGGTGGGTGCTATGTCGCATTAGCAAGACCCCCCAAGCACCAATACAGTGGAACCCCCCACAAGTGACCCCATTTTGCAAACTACACCCCTCAGGGAATTCATCTAGGGGTATAGTGTACATTTCAAACCCCCAGGGGTTTCACCAATTTTGATACAAGTGGGCAGTGAAAATGAAAAATTACATTTTTTTACACAAAAATGCAGTTCTGGCTCAAAATTTTTCATTTTCAGAAGGTATGAAGGAGAAAAAGCACCCCAAAATCTGTGCCCCAATTTCTCCCGAGTACGGCGATGCCTCACATGTGACCAAAAAATACCAGTTGGGTGCATGGCAGGACTCAGAAGGGAAGGAGTGATTTTTGGATTTTGCAGCACAGATTTTGGTGGAATGAATGGTGGGTGCTATGTTGCACCAATACAGTGGAACCCCCCCACAAGTCACCCCATTTTGCAAAGTACACCCCTCAGGGAATTCATCTAGGGGTATAGTGTACATTTCAAACCCCCAGGGGTTTCACCAATTTTGATACAAGTGGGCAGTGAAAATGAAAAATTAAATTTTTTTACACAAAAATGCAGTTCTGGCTCAAAATTTTTCATTTTCAGAAGGTATGAAGGAGAAAAAGCACCCCAAAATCTGTGCCCCAATTTCTCCCGAGTACGGCAATGCCTCACATGTGACCAAAAAATACCAGTTGGGTGCATGGCAGGACTCAGAAGGGAAGGAGTGATTTTTGGATTTTGCAGCTCAGATTCTGGTGGAATTTTGGTGGGTGCTATGTCGCATTAGCAAGACCCCCCAAGCACCAATACAGTGGAACCCCCCCACAAGTGACCCCATTTTGCAAACTACACCCCTCAGGGAATTCATCTAGGGGTATAGTGTACATTTCAAACCCCCAGGGGTTTCACCAATTTTGATACAAGTGGGCAGTGAAAATGAAAAATTACATTTTTTACACAAAAATGCAGTTCTGGCTCAAAATTTTTCATTTTCAGAAGGTATGAAGGAGAAAAAGCACCCCAAAATCTGTGCCCCAATTTCTCCCGAGTACGGCAATGCCTCACATGTGACCAAAAAATACCATTTGGGTGCATGGCAGGACTCAGAAGGGAAGGAGTGATTTTTGGATTTTGCAGCTCAGATTCTGGTGGAATTTTGGTGGGTGCTATGTCGCATTAGCAAGACCCCCCAAGCACCAATACAGTGGAACCCCCCCACAAGTGACCCCATTTTGCAAACTACACCCCTCAGGGAATTCATCTAGGGGTATAGTGTACATTTCAAACCCCCAGGGGTTTCACCAATTTTGATACAACTGGGCAGTGAAAATGAAAAATTACATTTTTTTACACAAAAATGCAGTTCTGGCTCAAAATTTTTCATTTTCAGAAGGTATGAAGGAGAAAAAGCACCCCAAAATCTGTGCCCCAATTTCTCCCGAGTACGGCAATGCCTCACATGTGACCAAAAAATACCAGTTGGGTGCATGGCAGGACTCAGAAGGGAAGGAGTGATTTTTGGATTTTGCAGCACAGATTTTGGTGGAATGAATGGTGGGTGCTATGTTGCACCAATACAGTGGAACCCCCCCACAAGTCACCCCATTTTGCAAAGTACACCCCTCAGGGAATTCATCTAGGGGTATAGTGTACATTTCAAACCCCAAGGGGTTTCACCAATTTTGATACAAGTGGGCAGTGAAAATGAAAAATTACATTTTTTTACACAAAAATGCAGTTCTGGCTCAAATTTTTTTATTTTCAGAAGGAATGAAGGAGACAAAGCACCCCAAAATCTGTGCCCCAATTTCTCCCGAGTACGGCAATGCCTCATGTGTGACCAAAAAGTGGCAGGACTCAGAAGGGAAGGAGTGATATTTGGATTTTGCAGCACAAATTCTGGTGGAATGATGGTGGGTGCTATGTCGCATTAGCAAGACCCCCAAAGCACCAATACAGTGGAACCCCCCCACAAGTGACCCCATTTTGCAAACTACACCCCTCAGGGAATTCATCTAGGGGTATAGTGTACATTTCAAACCCCCAGGGGTTTCACCAATTTTGATACAAGTGGGCAGTGAAAATGAAAAATTACATTTTTTTACACAAAAATGCAGTTCTGGCTCAAAATTTTTCATTTTCAGAAGGAATGAAGGAGACAAAGCACCCCAAAATCTGTGCCCCAATTTCTCCCGAGTACGGCAATGCCTCATGTGTGACCAAAAAGTGGCAGGACTCAGAAGGGAAGGAGTGATATTTGGATTTTGCAGCACAAATTCTGGTGGAATGATGGTGGGTGCTATGTCGCATTAGCAAGACCCCCAAAGCACCAATACAGTGGAACCCCCCCACAAGTGACCCCATTTTGCAAACTACACCCCTCAGGGAATTCATCTAGGGGTATAGTGTACATTTCAAACCCCCAGGGGTTTCACCAATTTTGATACAAGTGGGCAGTGAAAATGAAAAATTACATTTTTTTACACAAAAATGCAGTTCTGGCTCAAAATTTTTCATTTTCAGAAGGTATGAAGGAGAAAAAGCACCCCAAAATCTGTGCCCCAATTTCTCCCGAGTACGGCAATGCCTCACATGTGACCAAAAAATACCAGTTGGGTGCATGGCAGGACTCAGAAGGGAAGGAGTGATTTTTGGATTTTGCGGCTCAGATTCTGGTGGAATGAATGGTGGGTGCTATGTGGCATTAGCAAGACCCCCGAAGCACGGTGAAATTATGAACCTAATAATCCATAGATGTGTGGTATATTTTAAAACACTCCTTTATACATAGGCCGGGTTTGTCGGGGCAAGTGTCACACTGGAAAATAGTTTGCTTTCTTATTCCCTTTTTATAGCAAACTTTGCACCTTTTTTGTGTCCTGCCCTTTTTTCCAGTGGAGGGGATTTCATCAGGAAAATGCTGCCCTGGTACAATACGGGGGCCAGTACTAGAAGTACTGGGGCCCTCTGCCTGCTGGTTCCCAAATATTAGGCCCTTTATGACTTCCTCTTGAAAGTGCATAAATGTCCCCCTCTGGCCGGTAGAACGGAATAGCACGTAAGCGTTATACAGTGCCATCTGGATGATATACACGGCCAGCTTCTTGTACCAGATTTTTGTTTTCCGCAGGGCACTGTACGGCTTCAGTACCTGATCTGAAAGATCCACTCCGCCCATGTACCTATTGTAATCCAGGATACAATTAGGTTTTGAGGTGTGGGTACTGGTACCTCGTACAGGGACGGAGGTGGTACTGTCTCCGTGAATTGTTGTCAGTATAAGGACATCCCTCTTGTCCTTATATTTGACCAACAACATATTTTCGGTGCATATTCCCCTGCTTTCACCCCTTCTCATTACTTGGGCAATGTGCGTTTTTGGGAGGCCTCTTTGGTTCTTGCGCACAGTACCGCAAGCTGCTGTACCTCTTGAACCAAGGGCCTTAAACAGGGGGATGCTGGTGTAAAAGTTATCCACATAGAGGTGATAACCTTTATCCAGGAAGGGGTGCACTAAATCCCAGACAATTTTTCCACTAACACCTACGAGGGAGGGGGGGCATTCTGGCGGTTCAATTCTTGAATCCTTCCCTTCATATACCCTAAACCTGTGAGTGTACCCTGAGGTGCTTTCACACAGCTTATACATTTTTATGCCATACCTTGCCCTCTTACTGGGAAGGTACTGGCGGAATTTAACCTTTCCTTTAAAATGTATAAGGGACTCGTCTATGCAAATGAATTTATCTGGGATGTACATGTCTTCAAATTTGGCACTGAAATGATCAATGACCGGCCTGACTTTGAATAGCCGGTCAAAGGTGGGATCATCTCTGGGTGGGCACTGTGCATTATCGTTGTAATGCAAAAATTTAAGGATCGTCTCAAATCGAGCCCGGGGCATGGCCATACGGTAAAATGGGGTGCTGTACAGAACATCTGTACTCCAATATTGCCTAATTTCTGGCTTTTTTACTATGCCCATATGAAACACCAGACCCCAAAACGTCATCATCTCTACTGCATCTACAGGGGTCCACCTAGCAAATGATGACGTGGGGTTTTGAGCAATAAACTGCTGGGCATATAAATTAGTTTGGTCCACCATTAAATTTATAAAATCATCAGAGAAAAATAATTTGAAAAAGTCAATTTCTCTGAGACCTGTGGAATCAAATTGGATTCCTGGCATGGCCAAAAACTCAGGAACCTGGGGCTCAAAATTGTCTGGTGGTGGGGTCCATACGAGATCAATTATTGGGGGGGGGGTCTCAGCTGCTCTACGGGGGCGTCTTTGAGGGGGTCCCTCATCACCAGAGGAGGAAGAGGAGCTTAAGGCGAATCCTTCAAATTCCCCGCTTGCATCACTGGCTGTGTCAGAGTCAGAAGCAAGCATGGCATATGCCTCCTCCGCTGAATACATTCTTCTGGATGACTGGGATGACATTTGGGATGACATTTGGGATGCCATTTTTATTTTTGTGTTACTGGTAGTGAAATGTTTCAACACGTGTATAGTGTAGGGGGGGGTACAAACTTTATTTCAACCCGGGGGGTATGTAGTGTGTAGTGTGTATGTAGTGCAGAAAAAAAAAATACTTTATACAAAAAAAAAAAAATTGAAGGGGTTAAAAAAAAAAAAAAATTGAAGGGGTTAAAAAAAAAAATTGAAGGGGTTAAAAAAAAAAATTTGAAGGGGTTAAAAAAAAAAAAAAAAAGGTCCTGCGCCAAAAATTGAGCACAGATGTTGGTCAGTAACGTCCGTCACTGAACAGCGCTCAAAGGCAACAGGAATTTGATAAAAAAAAAAAAAAATAGATCAACCCTGTGCTAAGATGATCAGTGATGTACGTCACTGATCAGCGCACAGTGGCCACAGGACACCCACAAAATCACAGTGTGTGTAAAAAAAAAATTAAAAAAAGACCCCACAGCACACACAAAAAAAAAAAAGGTGATCAGTGATGCGACACTGATTACCAGTGAGGGGCAGCAGGTGCACAACCTTTGGTGCAACTGACAGTGCAACTGGCAGGTATATATAAAAAAAAAAAAACCTCTGCACCCCCAAAAAGTTGCTGATCACCTCAGATATAGTGATCAGCACAAAAGGCGGGGGCAGCAGACACAAAATTTAGCACTCTCTATCACTCTCTGTCACTATCTCTCTCTATCTCTCTATCTCTCACTATCTAACACTCTATGACACTGCAGCAGCAGCAGTGACAGGTATATATATATATATATTAAAAAAAACCTGCGCCCCCAAAAAGTTGCTGATCAGTTAATTTATACTGATCAGCACAAAAGGGGGGGCAGCAGTCAGTTATATAAAAAATATATAGCACAATCTGTCACTATCTCTATCTCTCTCTCTCTATCTCTCTCTATCTCTCTCTATCTCTCTATCTATAACTATCACACTGCAGCAGCACAAAATATAGCACTCTCTGACACTATCTCTCTCTATCTCTCTCTATCTAACTAACGCTATTACACTGCAGCAGCACAAGTTCACAACACAGGAAGTCACAAGTAACAGGATCCAGGAAGCATCCAGCACACTACAAGCAGTGATGAAGCAGGCAAGATATTTGCAAGGATCAGGTAAGTATTTTGCAAGGTTCTGGTCAGTATATCGCGGCAGCTAGGCACGGTGACCGCACTGCACGCAATTCCAGACCGGAATGGCGTCTGCAGTGCAGTCACCGTTAGTTTAAACCCCCCTCCATGGCTGTGATTGGTCCGTCGGTCCGACGGACCAATCACGGCCTTTGGGGGCGGGCGGGGTGAGGTGGGGTGACACCAGTGTCACCCTTACACCCCGCGGTGATTGGTGCTGTACTTTACAGCACCAATCACCTCCGATCGCGTGTCACCGGCGAACGTTATTCGCCGGTGACACAGAAAACGCTGTAATTGGCTGTTCACACTGAACAGCCAATCACAGCGATCGCCGACGGGGGGGCGGCATCGCAGCCCCCCCTGGGCATGCACGAACATGTCTGCTGTCAGGGACAGCAGACATGTTGAAACTGTCACCGCGTCTATAGACGCGGTGACAGTTAAATGCCATGACGTACATTTACGCCATGTGTCGGGAAGTACTTCCCGACCATGACGTAAATGTACGTCAATTGTCGGGAAGGGGTTAAAATAAAATGTTAGATTAAAATTAAAAACAAAGTGTCAGAATTATAATATTGTTTTTGCAATCTGCATTTGTTGTCTTTCCCCAAAGTATATTTTTCATCTGCCCAATACAATCGCAAACACTTATTTATTATTTATTTATTACCAGTTTCTTATATAGCGCATACAGATTACGCAGCGCTTTACAGAGAATATTTGAACATTCACATCAATCCCTGCCCCAGTGGAGCTTACAATCTATATTCCCTACCACATGTACACGCACACACAGACATTCTAGGGTTCATTTTGTTGGGAGCCAATCAGCCTAGCAGTATATTTTTGGAAACACTTCTCCAACTATGCTATAACTGAGTCCACAGTAAAATGTTTATTATAAGTAAACTATAAATAACATAAAAATACATATACTAGGGGTGAGCAATAAGTTTCTGTATACACAAAAAGTTATATTATAGTTACACAGTGAACTTAACATTTTTTCAGTATTCGCCAGAGAAGTCTACGCCAAGTTACAAGCGCATAAACCTCTTGATGCAGCTGGACCAGTGTTCCTCACGTCTAAGGTGTTTGTTTGTTTGTCAGTTGCTGTAAACTAGAAGATAGGTTCCCTTAGGAACTTTGTCCACATGTGGATAACCTCAGGTCCAGTGCCCGAAGGTGTGACCAGTGACGGAGGAAACAGGAAGTAAAATTAAGCTTGTAGTTTTATTGAACAGTAAGTTAACAATGGAGGCTACTGTTGAAGAGTCTTTGACTCAGCAGGAAGAAATCAATAATAGCAATAAAGTATTTGACTTTGGTATGACCGAGGAGAGTGTCTGACTAGTGGAGAACTGGTATGGAATGGAATCAGCTTGAGCTGAAGGAATGACTTGGATAAGACAGAGTAGAGTCTCTGACCAGACAGGAACCGGTATGGAATGGAATCAGCAGAGATGAAGGATAGATGTCATTACTGTTGTCCAATTCCTATGGAATGCTAAAGTGTAAGTATCTGGGAAGACACTTGCAGGTGAGTATTTCAGGGAGGCACAGGTCACTTGGAGTATCAATACCACAAACACAGAGGGGGATACATCTGATGATGATGGTTACCAGTGCTGGATACTGATGGTAGTTGGTATCAGTGTTAACTCTCTGAACTGTGCCTGGGAAGGTGGTACTTGTGATGAAGAACTTGTACATAACCACAGCAATGTAGAATAAAGCTAGGTGATGCAAACAATGATAAACAATCAATGTTACTGATGCTGAGGGTCGATGTTAGGGATCGATGCTTGGGATCGTTGGCACTGAAGCTAGCGGTCAATGGGGAAGACCGATGTTTATAAATCGATGTTAGCAATCAATGTTTTGCCAAATGATATCAACAATTGATGTTGATTATCAATGTTGATAATCAAGGTTGGCTATCAATGATGACAAACGATGTTGGCAACCAATCTTGGCTATCGATGGTGGGAAGTGGACAGAAAACTTGAATTCAATAGAAAACAGTAGATACAGAACTCAGCTGGAACTGAGAGGAACCTCCTGGGATACTGGAGGAAGCCATACCATGCAGCAGGATGGTGAAGTGCACACAGAGACAGCAGGATAACGCAGAAGTTGTAGAGAGATGTAGCTACTCTGGAAACATAATTTTTCTGTCGATTTACGTGGTCTCAACCCGCTATACTTATAGGGCCTGCTGCAAAGGGATTGGTTAGAGTCTGTGATGTCAGAAACAGGAAGTCTGGGATTGGTTGAGAGAAAGATCATGTTATTGAATCCAAGATGGCCACTCCCATACCATGAGAATGGTGGGAACACTGGCTTGTATGCAGCGTGGAGTGCAGTAATGGCGACAAGCTGGACTGTCAATCTGGAATCGGTACATCTGTCAGAATGAACTTAGGTCTACAGTCATTAGGTCGACCCCATTAGGTCGACTGGCTGGAAGGTCGACCTGATTTAAGGTCGACATGGGCCAAGGTCGACATGACTTAAGGTCAAACTTGCATAAAGGTCAACATGAGGAAGGTCGACTGGTCATAAGGTCGACATGGCTTTTTCACTGTTTTTTGATCCGAATGTCGACACAGTCGACATGGACACAGTTGGCAATGAGAATCGGACCCTTGCATCGCTCGCTTCGCTCGCAATGCTTCGGGCACGGTGGCTCGCTTCGCTCGCCACAGCTTTAATAACCTCCTCCACGCCCTAGTGGATGGTAGGGCATGAAATACCGCCTGTCGGCACATGTCGGCTCAAAAAACAGTGAAAAACCCCATGTCGACCTTATGACCAGTCGACCTTCCTCATGTCGACCTTTATGCAAATTCGACCTTAAGCCATGTCGACCTTGGCCCATGTCGACCTTAAGTCAGGTCGACCTTCCTGCCAGTCGACCTAGTGGGGTCGACCTAATGACTGTAGACCGCTTCCCGTCAATCTTAGGGTGAGGCATGTGCAGGCACTCTGACCGGATGCCATATTGCCCACAGCATGTATAATTAGGTTTACACTCCTGGGAGTACAACGCAGAGCAAGCCTGAAGAGACACTTGAGAGGTCGGAAAGAGTTTTTAACACACGGATTCATGACAACCAGCCTGAAGCAGGTACAGTAGGTCTTCCACATGCTGAATAACGGTCTATACTGCAGCTTCTTGTGACTCAAAGGAAATCCCTTGCATGTTGCGATTGATTTTTGGGAACACAAAGTAGTTGCGGGGACCAGATAAGGACTGTACGGTGGATGACCAAGCTCCTGGATGCATTTATGGGCCAGAAAAAGCAACCATAGATAGATAGAGAATGACACCATGAGCGCAAGTTCTTGGGTGGTGCCTTTATATGGCTTTCAGCATTTGCATCAGGCATTGTTTGGTGTTCCAATCCAAGTGGTACGGTTGCTGGAGTCTTGGTCACATCTGCTGGGCCATTCTGCACTCATGTAGTGATCAAGCTCAGTAAAAAAATTAGTGCATCCCAGGGACCCCTCACTTTATAAATTTAGGGTCCTACTCCACTATTTCTGGTTCCCATCACATATTATGCTTATGAGCTACCCCTGTCCCTCACTACAATGCCTCTTTCAGAAGAAAGGAGTGGAGTGAGAGTCAAAGAGGGTGTTGGGGAAACAGACAGTGGAAAAGAGAGAAGAAAGAAAGAGGGAGGGGAGCAAGAAAGAGGGACAGAGGGCTACTTGGAAAACTGGGAATTGAGAGAAAGAGGTGCGAATGGTAGGAAGTCAGAAAAAAAGGGAAGATCAAAGGCTAGGGAAGGGGTTACAAGCAAGAGTAAAAGAATGTCAGGGAGGGAGAGATAAAGACAAAGATGGGAGCTAGAGTAAGAGAGTCAGGGAGAGACTGAGAGAGGGGGGGTGTCTGGGAAAGAGACTGAGAGAGACAGTACCAAGCTGTTTCAGGGATAGAAAGGCATTATAGATGGAGTGAGAGAGAGGTCAGGGAGAGACTGAGAGAGACAGTACCAAGCAGAGAGAGAGAGAAAGGGAGAGACTGCAAGAGAGGGGGAGGAAAGAGAGAGAGGGGAAGAGTGGGGAAAGAGATGGGGAGAATATATATATAGAGGAGAACAACTAGGGGCAGAGAGAAAGAGATAAAGAGAGAGATGAAACAAAGGAGAAGTGACAGAGGGTTGAGAAAGCGAGGGGGCAGCATGGGAGAGAGAGAGGGTGACAGATGGGATAAAGGAGAGAGCATGGGAGAGAGAAAGAGGAGAGCATGGGAGAGAGAAAGAGGAGAGCGGAAAAGAGACGGGGAGAGAAGGAAAAATAGGAATGACATGGTGGATAGGAAGAAAGAGAAGTGTGAACAGGGAGGAAGAGGCATGAAGGGGAGACAAAAGGGGGTGAGATGATGGGGAGCATGAGGAGGTGAGGTGATGGGAGGGTGAAGGAGGCGAGGTCTCTCGCCCCTCCCTTCATATCTTGGTGGGGTGGACGTCTCTCGGTGAGGTGGAGCCCAAAAAACTTGTGTTGGCCATGTCCATGTTGATCTTAAGCTTGTATTGACCTTCTGTCAATGCTGGTATATCGACCATTTCCAGGTGTGGACCAGGTCAACAAGGAACCGCATACCGTATTAAACGTTGTTTTTCTTACATGATTGGATTAAGAGTCATACACATGTTGAGATGTGTGGTTAGCGATTTGTGGTAAGCGATTTAGGCTAGGCGGCTTCCCTTGAACTTCCCGGTGTCTAGATCACTCATAAACACATAATGATTTGTACTACGCTAAAAAAAAAATCCTCCATGCTGGGTGATTTATCTAGATTTTGACTGGATTCTCACATGATCTGAGCCGGTGATAGCGGCGTGCAGGACCGCGCATCTACATCGCTATGGGGTGTACACATGGAGTGGTTTGTGCTTAATCTCTAAACAGAAAATAGCGCCATAAGGGAGAAGTAGGTAGATATACCTTTTTACATTCCCAACAAGCATTCTAAAATGTAAGGGCTGTCAAACACAACCAACAAACTAATGGACTTCATGCTGACTATAGTCCTAATAGTAGTGGCTGTGGCAATAGCCAGTTATAACAGTATGACACATGACTCATTGGGCGGTATTCAATGAGCCTGATTCGCCAGGTTTTTATGGCGAATTTGTGCTGTTTGGCGAATTTCTGACAAAAACGGTGAATCACCCTATTCAATGACCACATGGCGAATACATTTGAAGGTTTTTTTCGCCATGATTCACCGAGTAGCAATCGCTATCTTTTTATGGTGAAGTGGAATGTGAACTTTTAAAATAAAGTGTTTTGTTTTTTACATTTGGTGTCAAGAAATCAGGAATTTTATTCTGAGGAGGGGCATGCTATTTTTATTCATGTGCTGTAAGCACATGAATATATATTTAATTTTAAAAATAATATTTTTTTTTTTTTTTTTTTACACAGCAGCCAGCAGGGGGCGCCGGAGCCGAGCCGCTCATTACATATTCATATATTCACTGCACGATCATTACGATCGTGTGTAGTGAATATACGCCCCCCCTGCTGGCACCCCCGGGGGGGCAGCCTGTGCTGCCTGGCACCCGGGGAGCCCACCTAACCCCCCACAAAGGTCTGGGCTAGGCAGAGAGACTACCATCTCTCTGCCTGGCACCGTCCTCAGGCTCCCTGCGGCAATCGCCGCAGGAGCTCATATTCGCCAGTCAGGGGCTCGCTGCCCCTGACTCGTTGAATACCTGAGCCCGCCGGCTCCGGAACGTGGCGAATGTGCAGCGAATCCAAAAAAGGATTCGCTGCACCTCGCAGGTATTCACATTGAATACCGCTAATTGTATAGTACAAGAAGACTGCAGGGTAAAGTTACTAAGATGGGAATTCCATTGAAGATGGGATGTTGCCCATAGCAACCAATCAGATTCTATCTATTATCTTCTAGAAGGTGCTAAATAAATAGTAATAAACTGGTTGTTATGGGCAACACACCCTCTTCAGTAGAACTCCCATCTTAGTGATTCTATGCCTGCGTGGTTTTCACAATGCCGAAGGAGTATGACAAAGTCTGCAATTCTATTGGAACACGGATTAGGATGTTTGGGGGTATAACATCTTGTAGCTCTCCTTACGCAGAACACATTTCATGCTGGATCTCCTCTCACTGCTGTATGTTCTGCAACTTGGATCCTGAAAAAAAATCTGGCAATGAGGAATATAGATGGACACTGTGCACATCCTTGATGCTGGAACAATTGAGGACATTGCATCTCGATTGGACAGGTGGACGATCCACAAGTGCAAGAACCCCAGTGACATTGTCTTTAAACACTGGACCAGGACACCCTCTGGACCCTGAATAACCAGTGAAGACTGGACCACTGACTGCTGGGCTCTGTACAATACAGGTTCTGGTTATTCACCCTGGAGTCTCTCTTAGTAAGTATAGGAGGGCTTTCAAAATCTGCTCCTACACCAGCCATCAAGCATCCCTCTGCTCCACTGCTGCATTCCCACAGTTCCTCTTCATGCTTCTTCTGAGTTAAAGATCTGCATCTGCAAAATTACCTCCCTATTTTTTTCCTTACTCAAGCACCATGGGGGAAATTTACTAAGATGCCCACCACGGGCGTTCCGTGGTACAAACGGGCATGACAGGGATCAGCTATCGGCACAAAAATACACCTGAGAATTTGGCAAATTCACTAAGCTGCCGAGTTCTCAGGATTTGTATTTTCCGATGGCTCTTGGCACAGTCCTGGTTTCAAAAATACGGGGGACAAAAAGAATTCAGGCTGACCGCATGTATATAAAAGGCTAAATCTTCCTCTCCTTTGTGAGGTGAAACACCGCCGTGACCGCTAGAGGCCACTTGACGGACCAAATTACTCCTTAACAGAAAAGGAAACCCAAACAAAATGATCTATTTCAATCTTCCTGGATATGGATAGAGGGAGCTGTGAAGACAGAGATTGGAGGTAGGAACATATAGGGACTATGCCGTCATTTTGACGGGCTTTTAACTAGTATATAGATAAGTACTTAAGAAAAACTGGATGACTACTTTAAGAACATCTCCAGGAGACAGGAAACCCAATGTGGACTACCCTCCCAGATTCTGCACGCTTATCGCTTGAACTGGCAGTGGTTTGTTGACTACACAATTATCCTTCCTTGTGCCCTACCGGAACACAGCATGTAAAGTAGGCAAATATGCCTATATCTTGTGCCACCTTTATTATTCTACTAAATCCAAATGGAATCTTCTTTTCTTTGGTCCTGAAGTACTCCAGTGGTGGAGAAATGCAACGCAACACAAATAAAAGGTTTCAGCATGAAAATAGCAAATCAAAGTGCCTTTCCGGCTATCGAACTGCGATCAAAGAGATAGCTCTACAGTTTGTAAACACAATATCTTTAATATCGCATGTGACAAGCAATCAGCAAGCTCTGTTTAATATCGTCAGCTGTTGTACTCAGAGCAGACCTTACAAGGTCAGTTGAGATTGAGCACTTGCAAATAGATTATTGACCCTCGTTCTTCCCAACTCAACTGAGATGCAGAGAGACAAAATCCTCCAAACACAATGATTCCTCTCTCGGGCAGAGGAATACGGTTGCTGTTTCTATAATTGCATATAATCTGTGTGTGACCCTTGACTCTGGTTTCCTGCCGTTTCCTGTATAAAGCTCAGCGCAGTGCTGCGAGATATACTGTACATAGCAGTCATAACTGCAAGGGAAATGTGCACACGTCAAGGGAACGATGTTTAATAATATATTCCGCTGTGAACACTAGTGGTTAAATATACCTTTGCATTGTGATAGGAAGGTTAACTAAAGTCAGCGAAGTTTTCTTCTTAAATAGTTTTTTTTTTATCATGACACTTAATACATTTTGACATATTCCAATACAAAGTCAGTGACTCAACCCGGTCTTGTCATTCTTTAGACCTTGTGATTATGTAAATGCTTCTCAGACATGGAGCAGGTGTGAATAAATATGATTATGCTATTTCTGATGCAGTACACAATTGGCTGACGTGTTCTCTCTCAGTGAAGTCTCCATTAGTAACAATGTGTTATTAAATTGTTTAAGCACATTAAAAGAATATTTCGCAAATTATCAAGTTTCAAAAGCATTTAAACGCATCTTGCCAACTGTGTAGCTGGGACTGCGCACCCTAACTAGGTCCAATGAGAGGTGCTACCTTGCTGAAATTTGTAGTGCCACAAATAAAATCCAGGTGCAAGATTCAAAAATGACTATTTATAGTAAATTGAAATAAATAGAATTTGCATAATATTGTGCTTACCCATCCCGTCCAGGTAGTGTCATTATAGGGTTAAGTTCGTAACATTCTAGGACATGATACACTTCCAAACCAGCCTGGCCAAACCCTTCTCAACGATTCCCAAACCCCCCCCCCCCCCGTTGTCTGGACTTGCAGTCATTAGTGGTGCTGAGAGGAGAGGTGGAGCGGGTGCTTTTTACCCAGGCCCAGGTCTGATGGATGGGCCTAGGTCCCACTCCCCTGTTGCAGAACTGGGTAGTGCCATAGTTGCCTACCCTGACTCCCTGAAATAGCAGCAATCTCCCTCTCTCCCTAATTAGTCTAGCAATCTCCCTCATTTTACCTGGCCCACATTACACTGTTACATTTTTTGGGGAAAAAAGGAATGAGAGATAGATACAATTACATTGAATCATCAGCACCATTTCCCAGCACTTTAGCAAGTATAGTATCTCTTACTAACTGCTTTGGGGATCATCTACATTTAGATATAAGTCATTAGAAAAGATTCCCCTCAGATGTATCAGTACACACCCACGCTTCTAGGTGCCATGTTCACAATCTCTTTTCACAATCTCTCCATATATGGAGACACGCCTTTTGGGTGGAGCATGACACGCCCCCTCAATGGGGTGCTGTGCAAACTTCTCAAAAGTAGGCAAGTATGGTTAGTGCTGTGTGCTGAGCTGGGTAGAGAGGCAGCTACAGTGGCAGCCTCCCTTGCGCTAGTGTGAAGTATTGGTGCCCTTGAGCCCACAAAAATGGATACAAAATATTCACACAACCCCCCCCCCCCACAGTGACGTAGCCACACCCCTTCCTGGCAACCACATCCCTCCCATTAGCCACACCCCTTTATTTTCCCAGGGCCCAACCGACCTGGCGGTGCCCCTGTACATCATCTACGACTGCATGTTCAGCAGATGATCACTGAACATTATCATTAGTCATATTGTTCAGTGTGTGTGCGCTATATCGCTTGCCCCAGGTGTTTGAGAGATATCATTAATGAGCTCATTCCCTAATGATATCAGTCAGTGTGTACCCAGCTTTACATAAGTGAGAGCGGATACTATATATTAGGAGTGATACAGGGTGAAAATATGTGAATAATGTTACATAGATAAAAAAACAAAACAAAAAAGGTTTTTATACAGAGCTGAAATAAGTGTTACACTGTGATCCCCCGAAGCAGCTCAGAAATGCATCCTGAAGACCTCGCCCCCATGATGTAATGCTGACATTTGCAGGGATATGATGATGTCATTTATAATAAACTGCATCATAACAGCCCTTTCCACATCACTGAAGTAGCGTACTGGATCCAGAAGTGGGGACTCCCAAAATTGCGATTCTCACAGGAGTCAATGTAAAATCAGTAGTGTACTGTACAATAGCTTCACTCCAACTCCTGGACATGTAGCACTCTGTTTTCTCATATAATTGAGAACAGAAATGGTGCTGTTAAAAGTATATTTAGTAATGCTTTAGAAGCACACGGATGGATCAAGGCTTCATAGTGCACTAGGCATACAGTAGGTCCCAACCATCACTCTTTTGGTGGCAAATACTCTTTTTGAGGATTATCTTACTATAAAGACATCCTACACAGGAGAAAATATCTACATGGCTAAGGTGTCTGACTACAGTATCTTAGGCTGTGGGTGGAAGTTCCAGGTATGACAATACTGAGAAGTTTATACTTTAAATAAAGGACGATAAAACTGAATGATGGAGCTTACACATCACACTGGATTCTCAAATTAAGTACAGGTTGGGTATTCCTTATGCGGATATCCCATACATCCAAAATATTCCGAAAACCATAGGTTTTTAGAATATATTATTTTTTTTCCTTTCCTCACACCTTTTTTTATACTTACCATATCCATGGTGGCCATCGGACTCCTCTTCAGCAGCATCTCGCTCCCAAGGATGCACCCGCGCAATGCAATGGAACTGGAGATGCAGCTGGAGAGGAATCCAAAGGCTGCCACGGACGCCAGGGGGCACTCAAGATGATGCAGTCACATATGTATCACAATACGTAACACAAAGATGGAGCACCTCTCCGCCGGCGCCCTCATGATCCCCTCTCCACAGGAGAGAGGATATCATGCGGGCACAAGCGATGTGTGAGAGGTGCTCACTTGACAGGAGGTTAGGGGTACCAGCGCTGGCCTGCCACAGAGAAGTCAGCGTAGAAGTCAGCCGCCCTGAAACTAAACAAGTAGCCTGATAATGTAAGGCAGCTGCCTAGCTGCCAGAATGCAATCAGTCGCTACGCTACTAGCGTAGCTTTAGGCCAGGCATGTCCAACGTTGGCCCTCCAGATGTTTTGAAACTACACATCCCAGCATGCTTTGCCACAGTTTTGCTATTAGAGAATGCTAAAACTATTGCAATGCATGCTGGGATGTGTAGTTTCACAACATCTGGAAGGCCAACGTTGGACATGCCTGCTTTAGGCAGTCTGGCAAGCTGACAATAGTCAAGCTAGAGCGTCTCGTGCTGCCGCCGTGAAACTAAACAAGTACCAAACATATATATATATATATATATATATATAGATAGAGAGAGAGAGAGAGATTGTCAAAGATACACCTTCTTAAAGACATAGGGCCTGATTCAGGTGGGGGTCTGTGAATGCGCATGCGTGGATCTGCGCATGTACAGACTCCTTGTGCGAATGCCTTTGGTAAGTATCACACTCTCCAAGGCGTTTGCATGGGCAGAAGAGGGCAGGGGAGGCAGCAGGGGAACACCCAGCGTCCCCATGAACTGACATTCCTATGGGATGCGGCGTCTGCCTCCAATTCAGTCATCAGCAGCCATCTGACAGGTAAGTATTTACTTACTTTTCTGACTGAAAGCTGCGGAAAGTTGACGCTTGGTCTTTCCAATATATCTTTTTCCACATTTACAGTATATAGATCAGGTGTGTAGTGAGACGTCATGCAGCTTTCAATAACCCATGATTTTTTATGTCCCAAAATCTGTGCCATAATCTTCATCTACATATTGGCACGTTTTGCACTTGTTGCATGGGAAAACACCTTCGCTGTTTGTAACCAATTTATTTTAACAGCTGACTTAAGGTGATGACAGATTTCAGAATGGCAGCTCACCTAAACACTAATTGAGGCTTGGTTGGAAGAAAAGTTGGTAGCAGGGGGTGGACAGTTAGTACATCCCAATGTTTAGTTAACATTTCTCTTATATTAGAAAGTAGCTGAGGACCAGGGCTTTCCAACGAGCCCAGCCCCGTGTCTCTAGCCCCCCGGGAACTGGAGATATCGCCTGGCAAAGCTGTAACGTTTTTTTTCCCCATAGGATAATATGGGACCCGTCAATTCCGACCCCCACCCAGTTCCGACGGCTGCCAGTTCCCGCTCTGGCATCACAGAAGCTTATGGTTGATCTCATTCAATTCCAAATCGCTGGGCCTTCAATATGCTACCAGGCTGGTCCATATAGGTCAATCAATTCCAGAGATATTGCGTGTAAACCGATTTTTTTTATTTTTGAAATGGAATTTCATGGCTGTTCATGTTCTTTGAGGGCAGATTACTCTGGAACCAAACGTTCCAGTTTCACTGGACCAAAATCATTCAAAGCCCACTCAAAAGTTCTTCAATATGATACTCATGTAAATGGGTCAGTTGCTTCCGAAGATATAGCCGGTTAAATGAGATAACTGGTTAAAGGGGGAATGGGGGGGGGGGGGGGGGGGAGGGGTGGTTTTCTCTCCCCCTCACACCAGAAAATGCAGGGACTAGGCTGTTGTAAAAGGGGCCAAACTGGGAATGCATTTTCTGGTGTGAAAGGGGTATTATTTCAAATAGCCGGTACCTGCAGTGCTCTGAATACAGCCAGGCTCTGCCACTGTCAGTGGCTATCACTTCTGCCTGGCGGCGGCTGTCCCCCATTTACCGCGAGCATGTACTCCCCCTTGGCAATGAATATGTAATCCCACATGGCAACGAGCATGGAACCTCTGGCAATGAGCATGGAACCCTTGGCAATGAGCATGTAGATAAGCAGCACTTATGTAGCATAATTTTTAATAGGCATTATGGTGTTTGGCATAATACATAATGGACATAATGGCGTGTAACTTAACGTGTAATGGACATTATGGTGTAAATGTTTAATGCGTGCCTTTGGTGGACAATGTCCCTGTTTATGAAGCGTATTGTGAATTTTGGCTTAATCTTTGTGGCATTATGTGAATTCTGGCTCAATCCGTGTGGCATTATGTGAATTTTGGCTCAATATATGTGGCATTATGTGAATTTTGGCTCAATCCGTGTGGCATTATGTGAATTTTGTCTCAATCCGTGTGGCATTATGTGAATTTTGGCTCAATCCATCTGGCATTATGTGAATTTTGGCTCAATCCGTGTGGCATTATGTGAATTTTGGCTCAATCCATGTGGCATTATGTGAATTTTGACACAATCCATGTGGCATTATGTGAATTTTGGCTCAATCCGTGTGGCATTATGTGAATTTAGTTTCATTCCATTTGGCATCATGTGTAAGGGGGAAGTATAAAGGGGTCTAGTATTTTGTTGCATAATGTGTAGAAGTTGTATATGGTGTTGTAGACTACACTCAAGGACACACTGTTGAGTGGCCACACCCCTTTTCCGGAGCGCGCGTACAACTACATCCTTCGCTTTTGTCGCCATGGTGGCCCTGCATACTTTAAATGCCAGGGCCTATTTTTAATCCCATTCCCACCCTCTCTCTGCCGCTCTCTTAGCATGTACACTGGCACCACTAACACTGCCTCTCCCCCACCTAAACCCTCTTTTATCATGGTGCCCACCCTGTCATTTTATCTTGGATCCGCCCCTGCTGGCTGGCACCTCCCATGCTGTCAGTTACAGACCAGGAACCACTAAGCATTGGGGCCTGCATCCATACACTCATACTGTTACAGCTCTGTTTTTCAGTTCTATAGTAATATAATATATAAATCATGTTACTGCTGGAAGTCTTATTGTACACCAGCAATATCTGATCTTTACATGTCACATATGGCTATTTGTTATATCTACAATATATGAAATATCATTTTAGATGGACCCAGCCAGAACACCAGAGAGCCATGGCTGAGGTCAGGACGCCGCAGACCATCCCGTAGGAGTCAGTCAGCAAGAAGATCTGCACCATCATCGGGAAGAGGAAGGTCTGGACGAAGAGGAAGAGACCATCAGGCAGTTGCAGAGAGAGTAGATCGCCTCCTGCTGGACACCATCATGCGGCTCGTCCTGTCCCGTCTCCCCACCTACAGCAGGCGCACCATTGCAGACGGAGAGGAACCAGAGTACTGCTCCATCTGCATCTCTGACATTGAGGTAGGTACAGAAATGGCTGTATCACACTGTCACCACACCTTCCATGTCCCCTGTCTGACAGAATGGCTGCAGGTCAACAACATCTGCCCTCTGTGCCGCGTGAGACTCTTGAACCTGGAACATTTCTCCCACCTTTACTGACGGCTCCCGAGCAAAGCAGAACAACCAAATCATGGTCTAAAGCGGTAAGTTCCTGTTTTAAAGTTAAAAAGTTTTTACACTTTTACAGTGTTTTTTTCAATTTACAGTTTTTGTATTTTTCTAATTATTAATAAGACTTGTCACTGATCCCTCCAGTTCCAACAATTGTTGTTACACGTTTACAGTGTTTTTCTCTATTATTTGAATTTTCTGTTTTGAAACTGGAGGGAATTGACGTGAACAAGCTGGGGATTAGGGCTACTGGCGACACCCCCCCAAAAAAACGACATTGAGCAGCCACCTCATGGGTGTGTTGGAAGAGCTGCTAATTGTTTTTGAAATGGACAATTAAATCCAACTCATTGATTACTTAATACTTGAACATTTAACATTTAAACCATCGCCGGGTACTTCAGCTAGTAAACCTGACCCTTTTCCTCGCCAATAAATCTCCAAGTCATTATTTTACATTTGTTTACTATTTATTTATTACCAGTTTCTTAGATAACGCACACATATTCCGCAGCGCTTTCCAGAGAATATTTGAACATTCACATCAGTCCCTGCCTCAGTGGAGCTTACAATCTATATTCCCTACCACATGCACACACACACACGGATATTGTAGGGTTAATTTTTTGCCCAAAAGAAAAAAGGGGGTATAATTAAGCACTTGGGCGGTCTCAAGAATAGACCAGTACTTTTAAATTGTACTTTTAAACCAGCTCCGGATTCTAAAGGTTGCACTGTTTTTTTTCCTACTACAATTTATCTCCGTATCTCATCCCTGGGTTTAACTTTGGAAATTTCTCAGCAATATACCAACATATGGGACACCACCTCCTCCTGCATACTGTGGATTACAAATACCGCATACATCGTGAGGACACTCCCTTGACTCAAGGATTGCATTCACCCTCCAGCGATATTTCAAGATTCTGCATGGTTTATGGACTCCCTTAATTCAATCATGGCCAAATCACCCAGTGGGAAAATGAGTTATTAATCTATATAGGAGATACACAAGAACAAACAGGACTCCAGTACTACTAAGTTACATACAGTAGTTACATAGGGCCTTATTCTAGTTCATTCTTTCTGACAAAATCCTTCTTAGATGGACAAAACCATGTGCACTGCAGGGGGGCAGATGTAAAATGTCCAGAGAGAATTAGATTTGGGTGAGTTATTTTGTATCTGTGCAGGGTAAATACTGGCTGCTTTATTTTTACACTGCAATATAGATCTCACTTTGAAGTAAAACCCCACCCAAATCTAATTCTCTCTGCACAAGTTACATCTGCCCCACCTGCAGTGCACATGGTTTTGTCCATCTAAGAAGGATTTTGTCAGAAAGAGTGAACTAGAATAAGGCCCATAGTTACATAGTTACATAGTAGGTGAGGCTGAATAAAGACTTGCATCCATCTAGTTCAACCTATGTTTATAATAGTTTAGCCCTTGTTGTATAGTATGTGCTGATATTTTAAAGACAGATTTTGTTACTTATTCGTACCCATGGATGTTTTTAACCAAAAAATGTTTATCCAACCTTATTTTAAAAGTACAGATGGGGCTTGTGTCATCTTTGCAGGGCTGGCATTTCTAACGCCAGCCCCGCCATCACGCCAGCCCCGCCAGGGGGGGCGCACGCATGAGATGCTCGCGCGCCCCCTTGCAACGGATCCTGCCTCCGGTCCCTGTCACCTCCCGTCAGGTAACCGTCGCCGCCCGAGCGCCCCCCTAACCCTGCCCATCTCCCTGAAGCGGAGATGGGCAGGGACACACAGCGTCCCCGCCGAGAGACTGGGGCGCGCGTGCGTGTGAGACGCACGCGCGTCCCAGTTCAGTGTAGCCCCTGTCCGCCAGCACTCGCCAGCCGGGAGGGTCTGGCGAGCCCTGGCCAAGGATGGTAGGCGCTCCATCTGTATTTATAGTGTCTGCTGACACCACTTCTCCAGGAAGAGAGTTCCAAAGTTTGACTGCTCTGACTGTAAAGAATTTTTTTCTTCTAGATGAACAAAATCTTTTTTCTTCTAATCTAAACTCGTCCTAAATTCCTTTCTAGCAGAAAAAAAGGGTGTTTGACAGTTCCTTATATTGACCCCTAATATATTTATACATGTTGAGCATGTCCCCCCTTAAACGTCTCTTCTTTAGTGTAAATAGTCCCAAATTGCTTAATCTCTCCTCGTAGCTTAAATTCTCCACTCCCCTAATAATCTTTGTTGCTCTTCTTTGGATTTTCTTTGGATTTTATAAGTATACAACTCTTAATATTGTATTGCTCAATATATACATTACAGTACACTTATTGTATTTATAAGTATTATTATCGGATACAATAATCACTTTAGTGCATCCTGCCCTGATCCAGGTTGGTTTGCAAAAGCAAACTCCTTCTTTAATGAACAAAACCATGTGCACTGCAGGTGGGGCAGATGTTACATGTGCAGAGAGAGATACATTTGGATGGGGTGTGTTCAAACTGAAATCTATATTGCAGTGTAAATATAAAGCATTTAGAATGTATTCTGCACAAAAACAAAGTAAGTCACCCAAATGTAACTCTCTCTGCACAAGTTACATCTGCCCCACCTGCAGTGCACATAATTTTGTCCATTAAAGGAGGAGTTTGCTTTTGCAAATCAACCTGAATCACATTACAAGGTAAAATATATAGATGTTAGCTACAGTGGACCCCCTTGCATACCCCATCATCATTGGTCAAGCAATTCATGAGCGTATCATGTCAGCAAGAATCAAAAAATATATTTGTCAGCTCTTTCTAGAGAAAACTTTGATCATAGCTTTTAGCTATAAAATATAATTCCCACACCTGATTATTAGATATTTTTACAGACTACTGTACCTATAATTTGCAGTGCCTCAATTATACAGAATGAGCTGTGTGAGATCAGATATAGGTCTCATTGGCAGCATTATCTGCAATTGGGAGAGGTTTATATTATGCGTCATTAGACTAGTGTGTGCCATAATTCTGCAGAGTTTTCCTTAATTTTGCTTTGGAGGCGAAACCAATGTTCTTTTTGCTTTTTAAAGGCAATAAAGAAACAACAAATTGCTCCGAGGAGGTATTAATTTACAAACTATCAGAACATCGATTTTTCTATAGTGTGGCAATAACAATGTTTAGTGGTTCTCACTGCTAATTACACAGCGGCAACAGACAGATAACTAGGAGAGAAACGTGAGTATTAAGAATTACACAGCTAAAGTAATGACACAGGAAACAGGCGTGGAGCAACAAATGTTTATATAAAATATACAGCGCATCCGTAAAGTATTCACAGCGCTTTACTTTTTCCACTTTGTTACAGCCGTATTCCAAAATGAAATACATTTCATTTCCCCTCAAAATTCTACACAATACTTCATAATGATAACCTGAAAAAAGTTTTTAGGAGATTTTTGCAGATTTATTAAAAATAAAAAAAGAAATCACATGTACATTAAGTATCACAGACTCTGCCATAAAGCTCAAAACTGAGCTCAGGGGTATCCTGTTTCCACTGATCATCCCTCGAGATGTTCCTACAGCTTAATTGGAGTCATAGGTGTCGATTTATGTTTTTGCTGGTGGGTGCTCAAGCCAAAAATATAGAGGAGTGGCTTAATGGGGAAGGGGTGTGGCCACAAAATAATACCAATTTATATTACGGAGCACAGTTGTCTCCAATATTCAAATTACGGCAAAAGAGTTCCACATACATAAATGCCCCCACAGTGCAGGTACAAAAATGCCCCCACAGTGCAGGTACATAAATGCCCCCACAGTGCAGGTACTCCAGGGGCAGAATACACTCTTCCCGGCATACTGTTTCCCAGGTGGCGGGTCTGGCAATGTGGGTGCTGCGGCCACAAATTAGCAAGTTAATATGGCACCCAGCAGCGGGACTCGGGCCCGCGGGTGCTCAGCAATTTCCGTGGGTGCTCGTGCCCTTGAGCACCCACAGAATCGGCACCTATGATTGGAGTCCACCTGTAGTAAATTCAGTTATTTGGACATGATTTGGAATGCACACATCTGTCTGTATAAGGTACTACACTTGACAGTGCATGTCAAAGCACAAACCAAGCATGAAGTCAAAGGAATTGTCTGTAGACCTCCAAGACAGGATTGTCTTGAGGCACAAATCTGGGGATGGGTTCAGAAAAATATCTGCTGCTTTAAAAGTATCAATGAGCACAGTGGCCTCCATCATCTGTAAATAGAAGAAGGTCGGTTCCACCAGGACTCTTTCTAGAACTTGGTGGCCATCTAAACTGAGGGATCAGGGGAGAAGGGCCATAGTCAGGGATGTAACCAAGAACCCGATGGTTACTCTGTCAGAGCTACAGCATTCCCCTGTGGAGAGAGGAGAACCTTCCAGAAGAACAACCATCTCTGCAGCAATCCACCAATCAGGCCTGTATGGTAGAGCGGCCAGACGGAAGCCACTCCTTGGTAAAAAGCACATGGCAGCCCATCTGGTGTTTGCCAAAATGCACCTGTAGGACTCTTAGACCATAAGAAATAAAACTTTCTTGTCTGATGAGACAAAGATTGAACTCTTTGGTGTGTATGTCAGACATCATGTTTGGATGAAACCAGGCACCGCTCATCACCAGACCAATACCATTGAGACAGTGGTGGCAGTATCATGCTGTGGGAGTTTTTTTCAGCTGCATGAACTGGGTGACTAGTCAGGATAGAGGGAAAGATGAATGCAGCTACTGTATGTACAGAGACATCCTGGATGAAACTGTACTAGTTAAAGCCCCATCAAAATGATGGCTTCTGCAGTGTACTTTCACTTTGAGCTGTGACAGTTTTTAGCCCACAAAGTCTCCTATCTGCTCCTACCTCCAATCTCTGTCTTCAAAGCTCGATCTCTCCGTATCCAGCAAGTTTGAAACAGATACAGTAAATGTCTCTGCAAAAATGTATAATGTATTGATGCCTTTCAGTTGTTTTACAACATCTTTTGTAATTTATTTAATTTAAATTCAAATTGTTACAGATGTGTTCTGATTTACTGGTTGTTCATACGCCATATGGTATGACAGTGCGACTGAGATGCTCCACAGGGGTTTTTCTATAAAATTTTAATTTTAGTACCATCATAAATGCGGAAAAATTACACACAGTGCATCTGAGATGCTAGGCTGCGACTCTATTGGCAAATATATTGGTTTTACACAAATACAAAGTCACAGATAAAGCACTTGGTGTGAGCATGCAACCAGGGGCGGAACTACTGGCGGTGCAGACGGTGCAGTGCACCGGGGCCCAAGACAGTTCATGGGGCCCGCTGCCGCCTGCACCGCATACCACTGTTTCCCCATCTGTCCTTTTTCTTTTCATAACTTAGTCCGGGGCCCGCGGACTGGGATGTTGTGCAGCGCAGGGGGTGGTGACGGATCGGATCTCAGTTGTGGATCCGATCCAGAGCACTGCTCCCCCTTGTGACAGCTTCTGCCTGCGCCTATCATACATGTCACAAAAAGCACCGGTGCCCGCAGCACGGCAGCATTGCCCTTCCGCTCTGCCTTCCCAAGACAG
Organism: Crinia signifera; assembly: GCF_055691185.1. Taxonomy (NCBI): domain Eukaryota; kingdom Metazoa; phylum Chordata; class Amphibia; order Anura; family Myobatrachidae; genus Crinia; species Crinia signifera. Next base: position 289,587,839 of record NC_139221.1, on the reverse strand, counting down.
AGCAGTCACAGTGTCTCCCGCCCACCCTTCTCCCCTCATAGCAGCAGCAACCCGGCAGCCACATCCGATGCACTGGAGGAGCCAGCCCGCCCAGCAGGCATGTGCAAAGGCTAGAGCAGATCTTCAGTGTCAAGTACGTGAATGTGATGTGTGCTGGGGAGAGGTATCATATGTTAATATGTGCTGGGGAGTGGGGCCATGTAAATGTGTGCTGAGAAGGGGGTGGGGGGGGGTGACATGTAAATGTGTCCTGGGGTGTCATGTCAATGTGTAAATGTGTGCTGGAGAGGAGGGGTGTTGTGTAAATATGCACAGTGGAAGTGGGTGACATGTAAATGTGTCCTGGGGGTGTTTAAAAATTAAATGTTTATGTATGCTGGGATGGGGGTTTAGTAGCATATTAAAAATAATGTTTATGTTAGGCTGTTTTTGGACCGATTTCTAAAGGGCAAAATGCGCCTTTCCCTCTAGCAAATGCGCCCCATGAATAGATGCCGTGCGCACGTGGATGGTATCTATTCACGTTAACTAGTGCGCTTGGGGGAAGACCAGCATCCACATAGATGACCAGTGGTGACCAGTGGTGATGGTGGTGGGACGGGCCTGCCTCCAACGGTGGCATCAATGGTACCAGTGTATATGGGAGGATTTTAGAGTATATGTGGGAGGAATAGTTTGTGCATGGCAGGATACAGGGTTATGGAGTGTATGATGGGGGACAGGAACTGAAGTGCAGGATGTGTTGCGGGTAGCGGTATATGGGGTGTTTGTAGGAGATAGGGGGAGTAGGGTATGTTGGGGGTGGAGGGGTATGGTCTGCATGTGGGGGTATAGGCATATGGGGAATATGTGGGTAGATAGGGGGTGTAATGTGTGAGGTGGGTATAGGGGTATGAATATAGCTATTAGGGGGTGTATGTGGGCCTTGCAGGTACCAAGCAGGAGGAGAAGTGCAGGTGTAATGGGGTATAGAGGTGCAGGCGGGCAGATAGGTTCAACAGTGACAGAGAGGAGATGGGAGAGTGGGCCTTATTCTGATCGGAGCGGCCAAACGTGCGTACGTTCGCCATTACCGCACGCTAGCCGTACGCGGCCGTTAGGGTTAAGTCCACCCACAAATCAGCCGCTTACATACGGCCAGAAATACCGTAGAAGGGGAGTGGCGTACAAATGAGCGTACGGCAACGTACGCGGACGGCCCAGCCCTTACACTCCGACAACTGGCGTACAACTGAGCGTACGGCGCCGTTAACGGACGTCTTTCGTCCGTCTTCCCAACGACTTCTTGCGGAGATCTGAGCGTACGCCAGCTTGCACGGACGGGTCCCTATTGTTTTCAATGGAAAACTCAGCTTTTGTCACCGCTCGTGAGAGTGAGCGTACGTCCGTGCACGCTGGCATACCCTTCACATATATGGACCTGCAAATCTTGCCTCTCAACTACTAATCTGACAATTGATTAATTAATCTATTTGTTATTCAATTATTGTTTTCTATTAACTCAATTGTCTACCTTAATAAAGACCTAATAAAACTACATTTGAACCCACATTACATGTATATTTGTTATGTTCTAATGTGGCATTTTAATCACTATCTATGTGTCCCCATATTGCTGTTACTTTTAAATCAAGTTATGTTGGTGTTTCTGTATATGTACTAAATTATGTCCGTAATTACTTTGTCCAAAATGTGTAACATGTATACCTACCCTGATGTTATGTGTGATGTTTTAATCGAACAACATTAAACATTCATGCATTTTCACTATGTGTTATTTTACTCAAAAACACACACATTCACACATCAATCATTACCCCTCACCTCAAATTACAAGTATAACTTACAGTACACATCTGTATGTACCTACCCTTACAAGCCCTCTAACATATTTATTAGTAAAAACACAGGCAATTTCGAACTGTCATGAAACTTTTATTTTCTACAAAAATAATAAGGGGGGGGGGGATAAAAAAAAAATTAAAGGCGGGCCTCCAGAAGGCCAAAAATGAGCTGGAGGTACAGGAGGGTGATCATGATCTCCCGCATGAGGACTGCCACCTCCTCCTGGTGCTGTTCAGTGTCTGTAATGAAGGGATAAAACAAAAAATTAATATATAACATACACAAATGTTTGTTGTATTTGTACATAATAAAAAGTTCAGAGTTATGTGTGAAGGCCACATACATTTAGAAACTACATTGAAGATGGGTCTGCTGTAAACACAGTACTAAAAAAAAATATGTTAACACACATACTGTACATAGTAAATAACATTAATTCAATTACTCCTTCATCAATGAATGTATGCTGTATCCCAATTGGTACTTTGGTTTTGGGGGACTCTCCTCTAACCTCACAATTAGCCTGTGCTATTTAAGGGTTATGACATTGTTGTGGCTTAAGCACTCCTTAGTATTTTAAATTTAGGACATTGCTGTACAAATTATAGGCCTACAGCTATGTTTGTAAAGCATGCATCCGCATGGCCTCACACACTATTACCAAAACAATCTCTACATTTAAGTTGCACCAGTGGCAGATTAAGCCTTTGGGGGGCCCGGGGTACTTTAGAGCGGGGGGCCCCCTTGCACTTGTCATTACTGGCCGCACATGGGCGAATATTATACTGTCAAAACACAGAGTAAAGGCAGAATAAACTTGGTCAATGGTTACCTGCAGGGGATATATATATATATATATATATATACACACACCACATGAAAAGCCTGTGTTTGTCCCTCTGCCCCTTACTCTGGAGGAGACCTCACAGTCCTAGTGCTGCCTCTGATTAAAAACCCTCCTATGACTAAGCTGCTGCTGCTGTTCTCCATGGACCTGAGAAGCATGTAATGAGCTCCACCAATCAGAGCTCAGCACAAACTTCTCAGCCTCTGTCCTCTGGTGCAAAGTGTCATGGGACTTAGTCAACTCCCAGAAATGCACTGCACACTTGTGCAATCAGTGTGCCTTGGCTCCCGATGCTCAGCACCATAAATCATTGTCACATTGGCAGATAGGTGAAGCTGCAGCACTACCCCACCCATGCACAAAACATTTAGCTAAAAAAAAAACAACATAACTTAAACATTTTATTTTAAAAAAATACATGACAACCACAGGGGGCCCCTAGCTAGAGGGGGGCCCAGGGGCACTGACCCCTTGCGCCTCCATTATAATCCGGCCCTGTGTTGCACATCATGCTGGGAACTGGAGTTACCAAACACCTGGAGCCACATAACTACCACACCACTAATGTCGGATATCTCATTGGATGTACTGTTATGTCAATTATTCAAGGGGTGAGGCATGGCCACACTCAAAAAAACCACCAAGGGGAGCCTTGTTCCTGGAGAAGGACAGGACACACCTCATGGTCGGCCTGCAGTGATATGTTGCAACTAATGTTGATGTTGGATACACATATGTGGTTGTTGTGATTGTTTATGTTTAGAAATGTGTAGGTCAACATTAGACACATTATTTACTTACGGCTACTTGAGCCATCCTGGTTGCCGCTGGTTGGCTGTGCAGTGGTTGGGTGGGTCAGGAGCAAGGGGGATGGTCCTGGAGTTTGGACCGAGGTAGTGGGTGTGAGTGGGGAGTGGAGAGGTTTGGGGGTGGGTGGTGGAGAGGTGTAGGGGGGTAGGAAATGGGGTGGGGAGGGGGGGGGGGTGGGGGTTGTGGAGGGGGTGGGGGTTGTGGAGGTGGTGGGGGTTGTGGAGGGGGTGGGGGTTGTGGAGGTGGTGGGGGTTGTGGAGGGGGTGGGGGTTGTGGAGGGGGTGGGGGTTGTGGAGGGGGAAGGGGATGGGGAAATTGTGTGGGTCCAAACTGCACCCAGTGTCTCCAGTGTTGGGGAGGGGGAGGGGGAGGGGGTGTGGGTTGGGGAGGGGGTTGTGGAGGGGGTGGGGGTTGTGGAGGGGGTGGGGGTTGTGGAGGGGGTGGGGGTTGTGGAGGGGGAAGGGGATGGGGAAATTGTGTGGTTCCAAACTGCACCCAGTGTCTCCTCTTCTTCCTCCTCCTCTTCTTCCTCCTCCTCTTCTTCCTCCTCCTCTTCCTCCTCCTCTTTCTTCTCCTCCTCCTCCTCTTCCTCCTCCTCTTCTTCCTCCTTCTCCTCTTCCTCCTCCTCTTCTTCCTCCTCCTCCTCTTCCTCCTCCAGGGCTGCCTGGTCCCGGGCTGCCTGGTCCCGGGCTGCCTGCTCCCGGGCTTCCATGCGTGCCCTTGCCCGTGCTGAAATGTTCATGTTGATGGCATAGAAATCGAAGATTGGGTTTCATAAAAAAGGGGGAAAGAAAAATTCACATTAGTCATGCTCATAACCTTCAAAATTATCATTGCTGTGATATTTCAGACATTTATCATGCAAACTATTTGATATCCTACACCCAAAAACTGATCAACTACTTAAACCCCCCCCTATACACCCCCTATACACCCATATACACCCATATATCCCCCCATATACACCCATATACACCCATATACCCCCCATATACACCCATATACACCCATATACCCCCCATATACACCCATATACACCCCCATATACACCCATATACACCCATATACCCCCCCCCATATACACCCATATACACCCATATACCCCCATATACACCCATATACACCCCCATATACACCCATATACACCCCCATATACACCCATATACACCCCCATATACACCCATATACACCCCCATATACACCCCCATACTCAGGAACATATTTATAAAAAATACACAAAACATTGCTAAAAAACGCTGACATACTAGTAATCAAAACTTACATCGGGCAATATGGCGGCGAAGGCTGCTGAGGAACACTGGCTGCCGCCTGCGCAGGTCTGACCAGCGCCGCTCAACCTGCGCCAGGCTTCTGCGGACGCCGGTCGTCGAGAAGATCAGGCGGCGGGCAGCAGTATACGCCCGCCGCTTGTCCGCATTACTGACATATGGGCCCCTGGGCCCCAGGTGACGGTCCATAACTTCTACCAGGGCCAAAAGCTCTGAGGTGGAAAAGGGCCTAGCTCGAGGACAAGTCATAGTGGCAATGGCGCAGTTATTAATTGCAGGTACATATATCACTTTTGGTGCTTGCTGATTGGTCGAAAAAATTGTTTGTTTGGTATTAACTTTATTAATCCCTCTTACATTGACAAACTGGATGCGAATAGAAACTTACGCGGACCGTTCCGATATACACACACCACAACCAACAGCATGCATTCAATGAAGAGAGAAGTACTGTATTTACAGTGTGCGGAAAATAATACACGCAAGCCTCTACTTATAACTACGCTGCTTAAAGGGGGCACGATACACCGATATGCATGGAGAGGAGTACTGTATTTACAGTGTGCGGAAAATAATACACGCAACCCTCTAGTCATAACTACGCTGCTTAAAGGGCCACAATGCGACATGTTGCTGTATGACAATTTCCTACACATTACATATGTAAGGAAAGCATTGTAACGTGATGTTTTGAAATGTGACTCACAAGGCATACACGAACTCCAACAGATACCAGCTGACAACACTCATCATTGGAATGACAGGTGCACACATTTCACGATGTAGCCCACAATACTCCACAACCTGTGTATGTGCATATACAGGTGATTGATCAGGTGCGTTGAGAATTGCGTAATTTAAGCGGGAATTATCGGCGGGAAATATCGGCGTAAATTTGCATCTACATTGCGGGAAAAAATATACGCCCCCTTGTTCATGGCGGGAGATTAACATATAAATATTCAGTCAGATGCAGCCCACAATTGCTGCAAACATGTCTGACTCAGACGATTCTGCAGCTGAGGACGCTCTGCAGAGAGCTACAGCACAATCCCTGCTTGATGCACTGAACAAGAGGGAACAGGAGCGGAGAAGGAGGGCCCAAGAGAGGAGTAGCCTGCAAGATCAAGCGGGCTCCTCAGTAACAGGCCCTGGTGAACCTCCACCAGCTCCACAAGGGCCAAGCAACCAGCCAGAACAAGAGGTTGCATCTCTCCAAACAGGTGTGACCCAGCAGGTGCATGGTGAGAGAACTGGGGCCACCAGAAAACAGGCTGCAACATCTAGGGTGAGGACTGAGCAGGATACCACCACCAGAAAGAGAAACCCTGCATTTGTAGAGGCCGAAATGCGAATTCTAGTGCCCAGGGCACGCGAATGGATTTAATTGGCAACCAGGAAGCCGGGTGCCAGTGCAAGGAGAAACCTTTGGGACAAGATCACAGAGGAAGTGAACCAGGTGTCACCAGTGGTCAGAACTTGGGACGCGGTGAAGAAAAGGTTAGTGTGTTTGTCAGGGCAATTTTTCAGCAGTCTCCAGCAGGAACTGAGGCCCTTATTCTAGTTCACTCTTTCTGGCCAAATATTTCTTAGATGGACAAAACCATGTGCACTGCAGGTGAGGCAGGTGTTACTTGTGCAGAGATAATCAGATTTGGGTGGGGTTTTACACCTGCCTCACCTGCAGTGCACATGGTTTTGTCCATCAAAGAAATATTTGGGCAGAAAGAGTGAACTAGAATAAGGGCCTCAGTTCCTGCTGGAGACTGCTGAAAAATTGCCCTGGTCTTTGTCCCCCTGATAATGTCATATGTGTGTACATATGTTACATGTATGTTTTGAGACTAATAGAAAGGTGTGTTTGTAGATAGTGCTACACTTCAATGTCACATGTGAACACAACCATGTCTAATAACCCACATTGATATATGAAACATGCACCATTGGTGTGATGTGAGGTTATGGGCACAGTTCTGCTCATGTGAAGTATGTGATGGGACAAGAGAAAGTGTGTTTTTGAAAGAGTTGTTGTAACATGTTCCATATGATGCTACTGAAACAAGAATGAGCAAACTGTGCACATGTAGCTGGTGAGAAACTACACATCCCAGTATGCCATTCCATAGTTAAATTACTCCATAATAACCACATTGTCAAGCTATGGTGGAATGTGTAGTTTCACACCAGGTGGAGGTGCCTAATTTGGCCATGGATGATGTCATTTCTGCATAGTGATGTATGTATGTGCATTTAGTGGCCTAATGAATGAGATGAGACACTGAAATGCCTCCTAATTGAGACATGAATGTGTGTGTGGGACACATATGGCAAAAAAACATAAGATCACCCACACTAGGAAATGTCACGTAGCTAGGGGTACCACATAGTCCCTTTAATTCCGGACACATATTAATTACACAGGTTCTGTGGCTGGCTGACTTCAAGACTCCACTTCACCTAATTTTAAATTGCCACAGAACCTGTGTAAGTAACATGTGTCCGGAATTAAAGGGACTAGGTGGTAACCCTACACGTAGCACAGTGGTGCACATATCTCATGGTGATATTTGTATTTTTAAACTTGTAGGTGGACTGACTTCAAAAGTGCACTGAAGAGGAAGATGACTGACCGGTACAACCACAGCATGTCCACCGGGAGAGGTCCTATGCCTGACCATTTGGAGTATACCCCCCTGGAGCTGGACTCCTGTGACGTGATCGATGTGGGGGAGATCAGGGGGATCTCCAATATGGACAGTGAGCTCCCGGCGGAGGTCTTTGATGCTGCTTTTGATGGTAAGTCACAGTAATGCATTGTATTTAGAAAGATATTTTTTATTGCGTATGTGATGGTGACATTGTTTTCAATTCTTATCCTAGCAGAAGCAGAAAGCCAGGATGTACCGGCAGCATCTTCCTCTGCAGAGCCACAGGTGGAGCAAGTGGTCCAGCCTCCACCAAGACGTCGCCCCCAGCCCCAGCCACAGGAGACATGGAATGAGAGCCTGTTGGTGACGCTGGACAGGATCGAGCAGCAAGGGGTGGATGCTGCGATCCGTCAGCAGCAGGTGGCGGATTTTCTGGCGGAGTGGAAGGCCACAAACCAGCTGCAGGTTGAGGCCTTGAACCGCATTAATGAAACTCTGGCGGCTGGCATGCTAAGCATTGGCCAACACCTCAGCCACCAGAATGAACTTCTTGCGGAGCAGCTGTCCACCGCCAGGTCCCTAAGGGACAATCCCCCATCTGCTGCCCCACCCCAAGCTGCTCCCCAACCTTCCACCTCGGCTGACCCTCCTGTGTCGACTAGGGGAAGACGCCGAAAGCCAGCTGAGCCAAAGGCCCCTGTCCCCAAGGCCCCATCTAAAAGGGGCAAAAAAGGGCCCAAATGAGACCTGGTTCACTTCCTCTGTGGTTAGAGCCCAAAGGTTTAAATTGCACTGGACATCCGCTTCCTGAGTTGCCCATCGATCCATTTGCGTGCCATGTGCATGAAAGTTCGTATTTTGACCTCTACAAATGCAGGATATTTTTTTTTGGTGGTGTGTATCTTGCTTAGTATTCACCCTGGTTGTTGCAGTACGTATTCTGGTGTCCCCATTTCTTTCACCATTGCATTTGCAGGGTAACACATGTTTGGAGATATGCAACCTCTTGTTCTGGCTGTTTTATTATTTGTGTGTCTATTTTATTTGTTTATTTGATTTCTCACATTAAAGTGTCAAGCTGTGATGCTGAACAGCAAATAAATTTATTTTACAAATTAAATCTAAATTGTGGTATGTGTCATTTCTTGTGTGAAACAAATACTAGATTTATGTGTACTTACTGACCAGGGTATTTTTGAACATTTGTTGAAGTGTGGTCGAAGTTTCCCATGTGTAACCCTCTCCATGGCCATTCCCATGTTCCTATCCAACTTTTCCCTGCTAATTAGTTTGTGTCAGCACATGTGCAGAGCAACTTAATAGGTGAGAAAGCAGTTTGTGTGCAGGTGAGGTAGCTCCTACAGTAGTAGGTAAAAGCAGGTCCAGAACAATGCTTTCCTCATGGAGTGGGTGAGGCAGACAAACAAGGGTGAAAAGGTACATTTGTGTAGGAATGCATATGTGTCCTCCCTAAAAAAAGATGTGTGAATGGGCCAAACATGATAAATTAGCTTGTGAACAAACATGCATAACTGTTTAAATATATATGATTTGACAGTGTCATAAGCAGATGTAGGAATCCTTTGTTAGGGCCTTATTTTGGTTCATTCTTTCTGACAAAATCCTTCTTAGATGGGCAAAACCATGTGCACTGCAGGTGGGGCAGATGTAACATGTGCAGAGAGAATTAGATTTGGGTGGTGTTTTACTTCAAAGTGAGATCTATATTGCAGTGTAAAAATAAAGCAGCCAGTATTTTCCCTGCACAGAAACAAAATTACTCACCCAAATCTAATTCTCTCTGCACATGTTACATCTGCCCCCCCTGCAGTGCACATGGTTTTGTCCATCTAAGAAGGATTTTGTCAGAAAGAATGAACCAAAATAAGGCCCTTAGAGAGATGAGAGTGCAATAATGTGATTGGCGGCATCTTACATCCAGAGTGTAGTCAAATCCAAATCATAGCAGATGAGATAGTGGTACAGGTCATTATTTTGGGTACTATACAAAGATTGTGTGGAAAATAGTGGTCATGGGCTTCAAACATTGCTGAAACATCCTTTGTAGGTGTTAGATGTGGTTTATGTTATTGTATCCTAAATACAAAACCTATGTTAGTATTAGAGTGAACACGTTGACACATGTCGACTTGTGTAGATTGAGTGTGCTACTGCGTAAAGTCGATGAAAGCACGTAGTGAATGTGTCTGTTTAGCAAATACCTACCTTAGCGTATAAAAAGATTCTTACCTTAAATTAAACAAACCTTTAATTGTGGAGAAGTATAGAAACATAAGCTTCCAATGTGTTTGCGTGCTGTGTGTGTGGCTTGCAGGTAGTGAAATCATGGTTTGGACTTAATAGACTGCAGCATTGCTTATTACATTCAGGTGTATGTGTTTGAGTAGTAATCAGCGTTAATTAGCCAACTCAGCCGCACGCTGGCATGCGGTATCTGTAGGGGTGGTTTGAGCTGGCGGTTGGCGGCCGCCTGTTTGGTGTCCGAAATGAACGGTGCCTTAGTCGATCGTGCGGTAGTAGCACCGCTCATTTCTGGTGCACACCCCCGTGTACGCCCATATTTACGCCCATTTTCCCTCATTATTTCGGCCGCTCCCATCAACACGCCCCTATGCCGCCCCATTACCCGTACACTCGCGTACAGGTTTTTTCGCACGTTGAGACACCGGCCGTAAGCGTTGTGGAGTGTTCGCGCCGGCGCATTAGCGTATCTGCAGATCATGAAAAACCCCGGGACGTACGCGTACGGCCCGGCCGCTCCAACCAGAATAAGGCCAAGTGAGAGATGCGGTTGTGACAGGGACGGAGAGGTAGAGGGAGTGAGATATGCACTAAACCCATGTTGCCCATTATACATAGGGTGGCCCGGATTTAACCCTTCTTATAACCCGGGTTGAAATGATGACTTGGTCGACCCTGGTTATTCAGTTTGGTGCTTTCACATCGCACCTCGACAAGGCATTAACCCGGGTTATAAATGAGATCTGAAAGAGGTTTAAGGGACTCTACTTTGTGCAATGTGTACAAGTGGCACTACTATGTGGTTTAATGTGAATAACAGACATCACTAGGACACTATTATGTATCCACTCCACTTTCCCACAAAGCTACAACCTACATTTTTGGCGCCTGCCATCAGCACACAATGTACCTATTTTGAGTATGGGGGGGGGGGGGGGGGCGCGGCACAAAGCATATTTTTGCACCTGGGCCTACAACTCGCTAGTTCCGCCTCTGCATGCGACCACTCACAATGGAGCCCCTTAACACTGGGTTGCCTACTTTTCTGGTCTCCTCTCTGGGAGAAGCCCAGAGAGGAGACTTTCAGCATCACTTTGGGGGGCCATGCTTGATCCTGACGAGGAGGGAGCTGGGCTAAAATGACGCAATTATGACATTTTAGCCACGCCCCCTCCTTGGAGACACGCGGATTGCAGTATTCAAATGCCGTGGTTGGGGGGAGGATGCCGCGATGGGGGAGGGGAGGCGGAGGTCCCTCAGAATACGGGAGGGTTGCCCACCTTTCCGGGGGAAGGGGGGGGAGAGGGACCCGAATTTCGGGAGTGACAGCTTAACTGGGCGGGTGCATGTAAAGGACCTCCAGCTTTTGTTAAGGGGCATTTGAAGTAATTTTTCCAGGGCCACTTTTAATCCCTAATGTGCCCCTGGCAGGAGGGCTGCCCATGCTTTTGGGGCTGTGGGGTACTACCCAAAAATGTAGTGTCTCACAAAGCATCTGGAAGAGTAGGCAAGGGACGAAACGCGTTGGGAGTGGCTTACATCCATGACGTATGGACGTTCCTGTCCATCCTACCCAGCGTGCGGCATCTGATTCCCGGTGGGACAACCAGAGTAGCCTGGCTTGAACGCCGTTTGTAGCGGTGTTCTCTCCAACCTATCCTGCTGTGTGATCCATGGTGATATGATGCGAACCATCTTGCTGCAAGCTGAATGTTTTTTTCTCGATGTATGTGATCATATGTTATTAAGTAAACCTTGTTACTTTTATCATACTCATTTGGTGCGCTTCTCTTTTCGTCTTTTTCCTGCAAATACTTCTCAGGTCCGTTGTGAGGATCCCAAAGAAAAGCTGCACACATCGCTGAATTGATTTGTGGACTTTTATCTGTATGATCAGAGGACATTGTGCTGGGTATATCTTTGTTTGTATATATATATATATATATATATATATATATATATATATATACATACATATACTAAACATCTGCACCTTTCTTAGTTTTAGGGTGCCCTATGGCTTGTGACCACATTGTTTAAATAGAAATTGTAGGGGCTCTGCACACACTAAATTAACTGATATTAATATATAGTGGAGATTTAGTTCATGAATTGATCAATGCATTTAAGCCTGCAGCCCCCTTCAGGGTACCCCACTTTTCTGCAGGTCCTAACACTATTGCTCAAAGTTATTACAATACACATAGCTATCACATTAATGTTTGATTCCAGGCATGCTATCTGGTCTGAAGCTCACAGCACACTTTGCTTTTATAGGTGAGCAGTTACCAACACACCTGTCACTAATCATCTAGGTAAGTGGTTAACATCAGCTATGAAATAAAGGTTAAACAGGGTGCATGAGAGAATTTGACCACAATAAGACTAATTAAAAAATTAATCTAATAAACAATATACACTAAACATCGGCACTCACCTTTCCAAGTTTTGGGGTGCCCATGGCTTGTGACCACATTGTTTAGATAGAAATTGTAGGGGCTCTGCACTCACTAAATTAACTGATATTAATAAATAGTGGAGATTTAGTTCATGAATTGATCAATGCATTTAAGCCTGCAGCCCCCTTCACGGGACCCCACTTTTCTGCAGGTGCTAACACTATTGCTCAAAGTTATTATAATAACCATAGTTATTGGTATAAAACGGGACACTGAGCAATATAATTGCTGAACAGTATATTTCTAGCAATATATTGCCAACGATCATATTGTTCCGTGTGTACACAGCTTAAGACCAGATAGCATGCCTGGAATCAAACATTAATGTGATAGCAATGGTTATTGTAATAACTTTGAGCAATAGTGTTAGGACCTGCAGAAAAGTGGCTAACTACTCCTCACCTCTACGAGGTGATGTTCCGCCACTGACTGCTAGAGGCCCCTCGATGGACCAAATTATTCCTTTGTCTGCTAAAAGATGTCATAACTGAAAATGAAAACTATTTTTTCAGGGACTGCTGATCTGTGTCAAACTTGCTGGATATGGAGAAAGGGTGCTGTGCTGCCTACTTTTTGTAACTCTTCTCCGGGAGAAGCCCCCATGACAGCCATCAGCATTATTTTGTAGGTCTGTGGATTGGGGGAGGGGCTAAAATGGCACAAAATGACGCACTTAGCATAATTTTAGCCCCATCCCCCTCCTTGCGGACCCACAAAATTCTGGATTTTACACTGCAGGGAAGGGGGGAGCCGGGGCTGCATTGGTGGGGGGGCTGGGAGGGGGACCCGATTTGCAGGACCCTCCTGGCCATTCCAGGAGGGTAGGCAAGTATGGATTGGAGGTAGGAGCAAATAGGGACTGGGGGTGGGGTGGAGAGTTTTGGGGCTAAAAGCGGTCACAGCTCAAAGTAAAAGTAAAAACTGTCACAGCTCAAAGTGAATGTACATTGCAGAAGCTGTCATTTTGATGGGCTTTTAACTAGTAGTATATAACAAGCTTCAATGTACCCCAATGACTGTGTTAGAGGGTCTGCTGTATATTGTATTAGGATATCATTAGAATAATTAATAACTCATTAAATCAGAGGCGCTGTAAGATTACACTACTTATCAGTGTTCTTAGATGCAGCATTTCCCGGATAATAGAGTGAAGAAATCAAATAACTGTTCAAACTTTAGATAATTCCTAGCAGCAGCCATCATGTACCTGTTCCTTTCTGAAAAGACATCACATCTTTCAAATGCTTACGGACACAACAATCACAAAATCATAACCTGACAGATGAATCACCCGGCGTGGGAGAGGCACTCTGCCATTATGTATTCCTTACCTTCTTTTATTACATGTACTGTAATTTGACAAACATTCAATCACTTCCACTCATGAAGCTGCCTTTTTACCAAGAATATGTTCTTCCCTTCATCGTTCCACGGCCCTGAAAAGTCATTTACTTGCGATCGCTCCCCAGCTCAAGGCAGATTTAATACTATCTTAATACAAATACTTGTGTGGGAGCAGTTTGTGTATCTGTCAAAACAGTTAAACCTTATTAGTGTCCTACAAATTCGTACAGCACATCAAACAAAGTGACTTCATTGCAGCCGACAAAGACAATTTCTGTTTGATGTGCAAGTAGGAAGAACACAAATAGAACCGTAACTGAAAGCACTGAGACGTCTTTATATAAGGCTAAATTAGCTTGGTATTAGGAATAAAATGCGGTTTCTGTACATTCTAAATCAGAAGTGAATAGTACCTAGAAAAACTAATTTTACAGCTGGGAATTTGCTTATACGGTGGTACAGTATTATTTTCAGCAATGCGATGTCAGGCATTACAGGAATGACTCAAGGTCCACAGACACTGGGATGGTTTTGCACAGCGATGATGGGGAAAATCGCTGGGCTGAAAATCGCTCACTGAATACACACTGAATGGTTTTCGACCGTTTTAGTGATTTTAGGGGATGAATGACTTTCCATAGCAGAATGCTATGGGAACCCGTCCACTCCACTGCTCATCTGCTGGTAATACCAGCAGATGAGCGGCCGGGCCAGCTATGATGCGGGAGAACGCATCGCTAATCACCATTCACAATGGGCAGCATTTGAGCTGAAAGCAGCTGAAAAGACAAAACTGAGCTGCTTGCAGCTCAAAGTCTTCCAATGTGTATGGGCTAGGGTTACCACCTTTGTGTTGTGAGATTCCCAGACAATGCCCCACCCCTTAACACACCTCCAGCCCACCCACTGACCCACCCCAGCCCGCCCCTTGATCTGCCTTATCATGGCTATTTTTTATACCTTTGCTTCAATTCTATTCTTGATTTTGCACATCGTAATGGCACTTACACGTTACGTCACATACTGTAATGCCCGTTACACATTATGCCACACATGTGATACCCATTACATGTTACTCCACCCATCCCGATGCCCATTAAATGTTACACCATACACTGTGATGCCCATTATGCCATGCACCGTGATGCCCATTACACATTATGCCAAATACCAGGATGACCATTACACATTATGCCATATACCATGTTGCCCATTACACATTATGCCAGGACTCAATACATTTTTCTTACATAAGGACGCAGCAGGTGATGTTGGTGGCAGAGAGGAAAATGGTGATAATGAGAGGGTGAGGGTAACAGGGAAACAGTGGTTGACAAGGATAGGGTAAGGGTTACACACAGAGGGTAAGGGTGACAGGGCGATAGTGGCTGACACAGAGAGGGAAAAGTAGATGCAGAGAGGACAGGGGTGACGCAGGCAAAAGGGGTGATGCAGAGAGGACAGGGTGATGCAGAGAGGACAGGGTGACGCAGAGAGGACAGGGGTGATGCAGAGAGGACAGGGGTGATGCAGAGAGGACAGGGGTGCCACAAGCAAAAGGGGTGACGCAGAGAGGACAGGGGTGATGCAGAGAGGACAGGGTGACGCAGAGAGGATATGGGTGATGCAGAGAGGACAGGGGTGATGCAGAGAGGACAGGGGTGATGCAGAGAGGACAGGGGTGCCACAGGCAAAAGGGGTGACGCAGGGAGGACAGGGGTGATGCAGAGAGGACATGGGTGATTCAGAGAGGACAGGGGTGATGTAGAAAAAAGGGGTGATAGACATAGAGAGGAAAAGGGTGACAGGGAGTTAGTGGGTGACGGAGAGAGAAAGGGTATTCTCTAAGTTCACCCTCTTCTCTCTTCAGCAGCAGCAGCAGCCGGCCTCCACTGCAGGCTCCACCCCTCCCTCCTCTCCAGGCTTACCACACCAGGATTTACCTCTCGCGTCCTGCTTGAGGCTTGCCTGGAGGGCGTGTGGAGGCTGTCTTTCACTGCTGTGCTGAGCTCCTCGAGGCTGGCATGGTCGGGAGATCAAAGGCAAGTGAGCTCTTAGAAATGTCCGCCTCCTCCAGAGCCCGCACTGGCGTTTGCTGGAGGAGGAGCCAGCAACCATCAGCAATCAACAGTGCTCTTGCAGCAAGACAGAGAGCAATGTGATCCGAGCGGGATATGCGGCCTGCTGTACATCACGAGGGGGCTTTGGGACTGGCCGCTCATGGCAGTGCAGGACAGGCGCCAGCAGACAGTGCTGCAGGTGGGGGGCTATCCGATGGCCGAAAGGGATGTTTGGGGCTTGCCCAATGGCCCCTAGGATTATGAGATCAGCGCAGGACCTGCCTGTCCATCCTGGCATTTCAAATCTCGCGCCGCATTGTGAGCCAATAAGAGCTCCCCCCAAACCGCGAGATTCGAATCCAATTGGTGGAAGATTTGAAATGGCAGGTCTGACAGGCAGGTCCCGCGCCGCGGCATCTCTTCTCTTATTAGTCCCAGGCGCGTCTACTCTCCTCAGGCAATTTCTCACTCACCAAGTGGAGCGTGGTTCCCGGACAATGTATAGTCCAGGAACACCACCTGTCCAGACTCTGGACACCAGGCTTAATTACCGGACTGTCTGGAGTAATTCCGGATGGGTGGTAACCCTAGTATGGGCCTTTACTGTGAGAGCTGGGGAATGCTACAGTATTCATGGAAATAACCCTAAAATAAAATATACAGTATTTTTATATCTATCTATCTATCTATCTATACCAAATATATGGGTTGGGATCATTTGGTCTATTGCATTATGGTCGAAAGTCATTAGGTCGAATCCATTAGGTCGACATGCTAAAAGGTCGACATGATTCTAGGTCGACATGGGAAAAGGTCGACATGATTCTAGGTCGAAAGGTCATTAGTTCGACAGGTCATTAGTTCGACAAGGTCATTAGTTCGACATTGTCTATGTCGACATTCACAAGGTCGACATGGGGTTTTTCACTGTTTTTTTACCTGAATGTCAACACAGTCGACATGGACACAGTTTAAAGTGCACTGCATCCCCTCGCATCGCTCGCTGCGCTCGCTATGCGTCGGGCACGGTGCTTCGCTACGCTCGGCACACTATTTTATTCTCCCACCACGCCCTAGTGGATGGTAGGGCATGAAATACCGCCTGTCGGCACATGTTGGCTCAACAAACAGTGGAAAACTCCATGTCGACCTTGTGAATGTCGACATAGACAATGTCGAACTAATGACCTTGTCGAACTAATGACCTGTCGAACTAATGACCTTTCGAACTAGAATCATGTCGACCTTTTCCCATGTCGACCTAGAGTCATGTCGACCTTTTAGCATGTCGACCTAATGGATTCGACCTAATGACTGTCGACCATAATGCAGTAGACCAAATGACCGCATCCCCAAATATATATATATATATATATATATATATATATGTCTGTTGCGGCCTGGCACTCACTCGAAACTCTTGCAGCAACCTCGGTGCCTTCTGGTAAGTAGGGTAGAGCTTTAGAACAATCAAGCAGCGGCACTCAAAGGATTTTTCTCAAAAGGTGTATTGGGTCACAACAATCAAAAAGCCAACGTTTTGGGGCTGGCACGCCCCTTTGTCAAGTTGTGGGTGAGAACCTTGACAAAGGGGCGTGCCAGCCCCGAAACGATGGCTTTTTGGTTGTTGTGACCCAATACACCTTTTGAGAAAAATCCTTTGAGTGCCGCTGCTTGATTGTTCTAAAGCTCTCTCTCTCTCTCTCTCTCTCTCTCTCTCTCTTTCTCTCTATATAATTTAGCCCGATCTGTCAATCTGGTGTGTGTGACAGATGGGGCTAATAGCCTACCCGAGCAGCCATTATGGACACCCACATTGCCTACAGTGAATGTGGCTGTAGTAAACCTATGATCTTTCTGAACCTTATCATGAACTGTAAATTTCATGTAGCTGTCAGATGTTGTGCTTGGATTACTTTGTAGGCAGTAATACATCAGTTTCTTTCGTGGTTCTATAGTTTACTACTGTGGCAAATGTTTCACCATTCAATCTTGAGTGAGAATTCTAATATAGATTTATAATGCTCAAATTTCTCTGTGTGTTATATTTATTGCAAACGTCAATATCCACCATATCTCTTGCCACCATGAAAGAATGCAATCCAAGTCCATGATTTATTTTTAGCGAAAGGAATCAATGTTGTTCAGTATTTTACTAGTTCTTGGTGAAGAAATCTGTACTAAATTAAGTTTCCACAATTCCAATAACATAAAGAAATGGGACCACAAGTAAACAATAAGATTTATTCTCAGCTGCGGGGAAGAATCAATCAGTAATGGGGCAAATTATCTGCAAGGAGCCGCACACCTTTCACGGATCCTGATAAACTGACGTTTTTCTTACGCTCATCCTGTTGTCGCTACAGTACAGAATAAAGCCAATAATGTACTGTAAGTAAAATCATCTACTATACCCACATAAATATAACCAGGTTATCAAGCTGCATTCCCACAAGCAGTGAAACGCGTCAGGAGTACATTGTGGACCGGACCTGCTAATACACCACTTGATTGCGTCCATTTAACCCCTTCTTTTGAACCAACTTGGATACACATTTATCGCACCCGGAGGACACCTTTCAATTTATCCCCCAAGCCATTGGGCTACCAGCTCACCACTTTGCTCATTCACACCATCAGCAGGAATCAAGGTATTCTGTTCTGTCAATCCGAACACCTGGTCACACAGACCTGACTCACCTTGAGGACACCTGTCTGACTCATCTTCAGGAGAGTGCCACCTCTAGCGACGCCAGTGACCCAAGGGCATAATAACAACGAGCCCACCTTCTTTACGGGTCCCCACCCAAGTGGACCAACTGTCGCATACTTTTGAGGACTTCTCCACTACCACCAATATCGGGATTGGACATTCCCACAGATCATAAGTGGTAAATATAAGCCCACAGGGCCATCACTTTCTACAATTGTTGTGCCCCCCATTCCACTCACCATCTGTATCCATGTGGTTCCAGTCAATGCAATTTCCGGTCCATATATATTTTAAATCTATTACCACCTCATGAATTTTTATTGATCTCATTTACTGTACAATGTATGTTATGTTTTAATTTGTTATTAAATATTGTTATATGATCTTTCATCATACAGCGCCACTTTATTTCTTTCTTTTTACCTGCATTATTGGGACTGACAACCCCAGTAGAAAGTGGCAGCTCCTGACAAAACACGAGAATAATTTTGTGGTGCTGCGCTCCGTTAATGAAAATTCTACAGTCTGTTTTAAAATGAATAAATTGTTGTTCTTTATTTGTAATTAATAGAAAATGTGTATGCGGCAATAGACCTTTTCAATACAAACGCCTGACTTGAAAGACAGAAATATTGTATTCCTTCAAGGTTCTTACAATTGCTCGTGGTGAATAAATACAAGAAAAGAAAAAATGAAAAAAATCAATAAAAAAAAATGAAAATGAAAAAAAATTCAGAAAAAATCAACACAAGTGTGTCGTCAGTTATCTGTCCAATAAATTGGACGGTGTGTACACAGTTGTCACAATATTTTGCAATAATTGCAGTAAATTCAGGGTTCCTTGGTAAGAAAAAAAGTTGTGTTTGTACTTAGTCTGTGCTTTAGAACAATGTCAAGCGGCGTCCCGCTATTTGTATTCCTCCTGTCACTGAGTTACCGGTTAATGCTGGTACCTGTAGATTGGCGTTCGTGTTCGGTCGCGGTTTTTCTCGTTTGGGAGGTGGCTTGGGATCGCAGGGTCCTGGACTTGGGTGCTGCGCTCGTCTACTACGTGGCACCGGCAGGTCCGTGCGTAACACGGCTGACCGGGCTGCAGTGAGGCAGACGCTGCTCCCTGTCTGGAGATGGAGCGGCTCACCGTTTCTGGATAGAGATCCTTCACGGTGACCGTTCGGTCTCCTTTACAAGACCCTGTATGACCTGCCTGGCTCACCCTCCTTCCGATACTCACCACTGCCGGTACACTTGGTATCCTTCAGTTTCGCTCAGGTCTCCGCTGCGTGGCGGTGTGTGCACCCACCGGCCGCTTCGACGTGGGATCCTTCCAGATGCTGCTAGCTTGGTTGCTAACAGGTATAGATGTGGTAGTAGTGTATATCCACCAACGCGTTTCGGCTTCTGCCTTCTTCTAGGGAGATTGAGTGTGGAGTCAGTGGTGTTCTTTAAATGTCCCTCCATTTCTCTTTTCATGTCCCTGGTTGGTTCAAATTTCTGGGTCTCTAATTGGTCTGGGTCCTGGAATGGTCCCTGATTGGTCTATGCTCTGCACATGTCTTTTGTTTACTTTCTGTCTTAAATGTCCCTCCATTTCTCTTTTCATGTCCCTGGTTGGTTCAAATTTCTGGGTCTCTAATTGGTCTGGGTCCTGGAATGGTCCCTGATTGGTCTATGCTCTGCACATGTCTTTTGTTTACTTTCTGTCTTAAATGTCCCTCCATTTCTCTCATCATGTCCCTGGTTGGTTCAAATTTCTGGGTCTCTAATTGGTCTGGGTCCTGGAATGGTCCCTGATTGGTCTATGCTCTGCACATGTCTTTTGTTTACTTTCTGTCTTGATTCTACAGCAGCTAAAAATAATGTGGATGTTTTGATACACTTATACAATGTTTCCTATCTGTTGCGGGTTCTGCTCCAGGGTTGAGTGCGTGGTAAACTATTTAGTTAGTTTGATTATTTATTGCGTTTATCAAAGAAATATTTGTTAGGACAGTAGTTTCTATATTTAATGGTTACATGGCATTACGCTGTCCTGTGGTTATTTGTCTGGGTATGGTTGGTATTGGGCAAGTGGTTGCTAGGGTATTGATTTTTTGGACGGGTGTTTATTTGTCCTTTCTATTTTGTTTATTTGTTTATCCTGTGGTCTGGGTGTGATGATAAAAGTGTTTTTTAACAGCTCTCTATTCCTATTTCTTCCCAACTATGGCTTTCACTTCGTTATCTAAGTTTAATCCCCGAGGTTTTAGTGTTTTTAATTCGTACATGTATCTGAGTTCAAGTTTGTTTATTTTCTGTGTAAAGTCTCCTCCCCTCCAGTTGCTTTTGACCTCTTCTATTCCGATAAATTTGAGTGTGCTTGGGTCGCCATTGTGGTGGTCAAGGAAATGTTTTGACAGGTTATGTTCCTCGTTTTTTTTATTGATGTTTCGGATGTGTTCATTAATTCTTATTTTCAGGGGTCTTTGTGTCCTTCCTACATATTGTTTATTGCATCCACATTCTAGCAGGTAGATCACTCCTTTACTGTTACAGGTGATTCTGTTTTTTATTTTATAAGTTTCTTGGGTTGATGTGGATTTAAATGTTTTTGTTGGTTGGGTGGTCTTTTGTTTCTGATTTTTGCAGCCTATGCATGTTCCACAATAATAGAAGCCTGTGTTTGGTTCACTTTTATTGATGGTTGACTGGATTTGTTGCTTTGGTGGGATGTGGTTCTTTATCAATTTTTGTTTAATGTCAGGGGCTTTTCTGTATATTATTCTGGGTTTTTCTGGGAGGATGTCTGCAAGTGTTTCATCTTGTAATAATAGCGGCCAGTGTTTTTTTAGGATATATTGCAATTGTTTTGATTCCTTCGAGTATTGGGTGATGAATAGTACCTCTTCACTTATTTTGTTGTTTTTATTTTTGTATCTCAGGAGGTCCTTTCTCTCTATTCTCTCTACTTCTTTGCATGCAGTTTCTAGCTCAGTGGGTTTGTAGTCCTTTTCTATGAATTGTGATATCATGTCAGTGCTTTGTTTTATGTAGTCTGTGTTTTTAGAGCAATTACGTTTTAATCTGATAAACTGGCTTTTTGGGATGGATTTTAGCCAGTTGGGATGATGCCAACTGGTAGATAGTATAAAACTATTGACATCAACTGATTTTTTGTATGTGTTTGTATGAATTGTGCCCTCTTCAATGAAGATCCTGAGATCCAGGAATTCTACTTCTTGTTTACTGTATTTGTTTGTAAATATCAGGTTATTGTTGTTTTTGTTCAGGTATTCTAGGAAGTTTTGTAATGATTTCTCGTCCCCTCTCCATATAAATAGTATGTCGTCTATGAAGCGTTTCCAGAGCACGAGATTTGACCCTGGGCCCCCCTCTGTCCATATGTACTTGTCTTCCCACCAACTCATGAACAGGTTAGCGTACCCAGGGGCAAATCTCGTGCCCATCGCGGTCCCTGTTGTCTGAATGTAGTACTGTTCCTCAAACCATACATAGTTGTGCTTCAGAATGAATGTGATACTGTCTATGATGAATTTGGTTTGCTCGGGTAAGATGTTGGAGTCTTTGTCTAGGTGATATTTTATACTGTCTGTGCCTTGTTTGTGATCTATTATGCTGTAAAGTGAGGTGACATCAGATGTGACTAACCAGAAATCATCTTCCCATGTTTGGTTTTGAAGGTGGTTGAGTATGTGTGTTGTGTCCCGTATGTATGATTGTTGTTGTTGTACATATGGTTGCAGGAATGTGTCAATGTAATGTGAAAGATTTGATGTTAGAGAATTAATTCCGGATATGATCGGTCTGCCAGGTGGTTTGGTGGGGTTTTTGTGTACCTTGGGTAAGTAGTAAAATACTGGTATGACTGGGTTCTGGATCTGAATGAATTTGTGCTCTTGTGGGTTTATGATGCCTATCTCGCTCCCTGTTCTCAGATGTTGTTCTAGTTCTGTTTTGAATTTGGATGTGGGGTCATGTTTGAGTTTCATGTATGTTTTGTCATCGTTTAGGATCCGATGTGCTTCCTCTAGGTAGTCTTGTCTATTTAGGATGACTATCCCCCCGCCTTTGTCTGCTGGCTTTACGATTAATTGTTTATTGTTCTGTAGATCTCTCAATGCCCTCTCTTCCTTGTTTGTAATGTTGCTATTTGATTTCTTATGTGTGATGCCTTCAATATCATGTTCCACCATTTTTATGAAGGCATCTATCTGTGGTCCCTTCAGGTGACTGGGATAAAAATGGGATGCTGGTTTTAATTCCGTATGTTTATATTTGGACAGTTCGTTATCATTTCTGACTGCTGCTGGTATTATGTTGTTGAAGTATTTTTTAAGTGTGAGTTTTCTAGCAAAGTTGTGTAGGTCTAAGTACGTTTGGAATTTGTCAATCTTGTTGGTGGGGGCGAATTTTAAGCCTTTGTCTAAAATTTTCAGGTGGTCATTAGTTAATTCTTGATTGCTTAGATTGAATACCCCTTTTCCTATCTCGCTATTTTCTTGATTTTTCTCATTGTCTTTCTTGGTCTCTCCTCCCCTGCACCCTCTTCTTGTCTTTTTATATTGGTTTTTGTTTTCTTTTTTGTTGCTGTGGGTTTTGATTTTTCTGTTTTTAGTTTGGTGAGTCTGGTGTGTCGTATGTCTAAAAAAAGAGTGGTTGGTTCTGGGGTGGCACATGTTGCTGTATCTCCTGCCTCAGGTGTGGTGTTTTGTGTGTTTTGATTAATGATCACACTGTTATCCCCTAAGAGGCTGTTTTCCCACCCTTTCCTTAGTGACAGTCTGGCTATGTTGTCGTAGTTCAATTCCTCTTCTGAGGTGTCTTCTTCAATTTCATGGACAGAAAAAGAAGTGTCATATATAGTTGAGTTCAAACTTTCTTGTGTGGTGTTGCTCACTGTGTCGGTAGTAATTGGTTTTGTGTGTATTTTCGTCATATACTGTTGATATGTTAAATTAAGTCGTTTGTATACCGGACTGCGGACTGTTTTGATTGGTTGGTGGTTTTGTGCCGTGTTTTTCAGTTTAGATTTATTGTTTTTTGATTTTTGTGGTTTTAGTCCAAATTTGTCTCTAAGGATTTTTTTCTTTTTGGTCTCAATAAGTTCTTGTTCTCTTTTAAGTAGTCTTTCTTTCGTGAGATTTGATAATGTGATGAATTCTGTCTCCTCTTTGAATGGTGTGAGTTCTTTGTCTAATTTGTCTATCTCTTTTTCAATGTTGTCTAGTTTGGTCTTATTGTTGTCAATAATTAATTTCATCAGCTCTAGTGAACATTCTTTCAATATGGTGTTCCATCTGTCCATAAATTGTATGTCATTTAGGTCATGGGTTGGTATTTTCTTAAATTGTAATCCCTTTGGTATGATATTATTCTGTTCGTAGAGTTTTAGTGTTTGAGTCTCCCACCATAGTCTTGTCTCTTTTGAAATTAATTTTTCTAGGTTGAGAAATGTGTCACAAAAGGTGTTCAAGCTGGGTGGTGGGTGATCCCCTAATAGGGGGAGAAAGGCTTCATTTGCTCGTTCTAACCTGTTTGTTCTAATGTCGGTCAATCCCATATATAGATTCTTGCTGCTGGTAAGCAGTCTTAGTACAATATAGAGAACGAGGGGTTTTTACCTGCGCACTGAATCTATCTTTTTGATAATCTTTAACTAGCAGCTGCACCTAAACGGGTGACTAATCCCGTTTAAGAAATGGGCAAGATATGAGAATAATTTTGTGGTGCTGCGCTCCGTTAATGAAAATTCTACAGTCTGTTTTAAAATGAATAAATTGTTGTTCTTTATTTGTAATTAATAGAAAATGTGTATGCGGCAATAGACCTTTTCAATACAAACGCCTGACCTGAAAGACAGAAATATTGTATTCCTTCAAGGTTCTTACAATTGCTCGTGGTGAATAAATACAAGAAAAGAAAAAATGAAAAAAATCAATAAAAAAAAATGAAAATGAAAAAAAATTCAGAAAAAATCAACACAAGTGTGTCGTCAGTTATCTGTCCAATAAATTGGACGGTGTGTACACAGTTGTCACAATATTTTGCAATAATTGCAGTAAATTCAGGGTTCCTTGGTAAGAAAAAAAGTTGTGTTTGTACTTAGTCTGTGCTTTAGAACAATGTCAAGCGGCGTCCCGCTATTTGTATTCCTCCTGTCACTGAGTTACCGGTTAATGCTGGTACCTGTAGATTGGCGTTCGTGTTCGGTCGCGGTTTTTCTCGTTTGGGAGGTGGCTTGGGATCGCAGGGTCCTGGACTTGGGTGCTGCGCTCGTCTACTACGTGGCACCGGCAGGTCCGTGCGTAACACGGCTGACCGGGCTGCAGTGAGGCAGACGCTGCTCCCTGTCTGGAGATGGAGCGGCTCACCGTTTCTGGATGGAGATCCTTCACGGTGACCGTTCGGTCTCCTTTACAAGACCCTGTATGACCTGCCTGGCTCACCCTCCTTCCGATACTCACCACTGCCGGTACACTTGGTATCCTTCAGTTTCGCTCAGGTCTCCGCTGCGTGGCGGTGTGTGCACCCACCGGCCGCTTCGACGTGGGATCCTTCCAGATGCTGCTAGCTTGGTTGCTAACAGGTATAGATGTGGTAGTAGTGTATATCCTCCAACGCGTTTCGGCTTCTGCCTTCTTCTAGGGAGATTGAGTGTGGAGTCAGTGGTGTTCTTTAAATGTCCCTCCATTTCTCTTTTCATGTCCCTGGTTGGTTCAAATTTCTGGGTCTCTAATTGGTCTGGGTCCTGGAATGGTCCCTGATTGGTCTATGCTCTGCACATGTCTTTTGTTTACTTTCTGTCTTAAATGTCCCTCCATTTCTCTTTTCATGTCCCTGGTTGGTTCAAATTTCTGGGTCTCTAATTGGTCTGGGTCCTGGAATGGTCCCTGATTGGTCTATGCTCTGCACATGTCTTTTGTTTACTTTCTGTCTTAAATGTCCCTCCATTTCTCTCATCATGTCCCTGGTTGGTTCAAATTTCTGGGTCTCTAATTGGTCTGGGTCCTGGAATGGTCCCTGATTGGTCTATGCTCTGCACATGTCTTTTGTTTACTTTCTGTCTTGATTCTACAGCAGCTAAAAATAATGTGGATGTTTTGATACACTTATACAATGTTTCCTATCTGTTGCGGGTTCTGCTCCAGGGTTGAGTGCGTGGTAAACTATTTAGTTAGTTTGATTATTTATTGCGTTTATCAAAGAAATATTTGTTAGGACAGTAGTTTCTATATTTAATGGTTACATGGCATTACGCTGTCCTGTGGTTATTTGTCTGGGTATGGTTGGTATTGGGCAAGTGGTTGCTAGGGTATTGATTTTTTGGACGGGTGTTTATTTGTCCTTTCTATTTTGTTTATTTGTTTATCCTGTGGTCTGGGTGTGATGATAAAAGTGGTTTTTAACAGCTCTCTATTCCTATTTCTTCCCAACTATGGCTTTCACTTCGTTATCTAAGTTTAATCCCCGAGGTTTTAGTGTTTTTAATTCGTACATGTATCTGAGTTCAAGTTTGTTTATTTTCTGTGTAAAGTCTCCTCCCCTCCAGTTGCTTTTGACCTCTTCTATTCCGATAAATTTGAGTGTGCTTGGGTCGCCATTGTGGTGGTCAAGGAAATGTTTTGACAGGTTATGTTCCTCGTTTTTTTTATTGATGTTTCGGATGTGTTCATTAATTCTTATTTTCAGGGGTCTTTGTGTCCTTCCTACATATTGTTTATTGCATCCACATTCTAGCAGGTAGATCACTCCTTTACTGTTACAGGTGATTCTGTTTTTTATTTTATAAGTTTCTTGGGTTGATGTGGATTTAAATGTTTTTGTTGGTTGGGTGGTCTTTTGTTTCTGATTTTTGCAGCCTATGCATGTTCCACAATAATAGAAGCCTGTGTTTGGTTCACTTTTATTGATGGTTGACTGGATTTGTTGCTTTGGTGGGATGTGGTTCTTTATCAATTTTTGTTTAATGTCAGGGGCTTTTCTGTATATTATTCTGGGTTTTTCTGGGAGGATGTCTGCAAGTGTTTCATCTTGTAATAATAGCGGCCAGTGTTTTTTTAGGATATATTGCAATTGTTTTGATTCCTTCGAGTATTGGGTGATGAATAGTACCTCTTCACTTATTTTGTTGTTTTTATTTTTGTATCTCAGGAGGTCCTTTCTCTCTATTCTCTCTACTTCTTTGCATGCAGTTTCTAGCTCAGTGGGTTTGTAGTCCTTTTCTATGAATTGTGATATCATGTCAGTGCTTTGTTTTATGTAGTCTGTGTTTTTAGAGCAATTACGTTTTAATCTGATAAACTGGCTTTTTGGGATGGATTTTAGCCAGTTGGGATGATGCCAACTGGTAGATAGTATAAAACTATTGACATCAACTGATTTTTTGTATGTGTTTGTATGAATTGTGCCCTCTTCAATGAAGATCCTGAGATCCAGGAATTCTACTTCTTGTTTACTGTATTTGTTTGTAAATATCAGGTTATTGTTGTTTTTGTTCAGGTATTCTAGGAAGTTTTGTAATGATTTCTCGTCCCCTCTCCATATAAATAGTATGTCGTCTATGAAGCGTTTCCAGAGCACGAGATTTGACCCTGGGCCCCCCTCTGTCCATATGTACTTGTCTTCCCACCAACTCATGAACAGGTTAGCGTACCCAGGGGCAAATCTCGTGCCCATCGCGGTCCCTGTTGTCTGAATGTAGTACTGTTCCTCAAACCATACATAGTTGTGCTTCAGAATGAATGTGATACTGTCTATGATGAATTTGGTTTGCTCGGGTAAGATGTTGGAGTCTTTGTCTAGGTGATATTTTATACTGTCTGTGCCTTGTTTGTGATCTATTATGCTGTAAAGTGAGGTGACATCAGATGTGACTAACCAGAAATCATCTTCCCATGTTTGGTTTTGAAGGTGGTTGAGTATGTGTGTTGTGTCCCGTATGTATGATTGTTGTTGTTGTACATATGGTTGCAGGAATGTGTCAATGTAATGTGAAAGATTTGATGTTAGAGAATTAATTCCGGATATGATCGGTCTGCCAGGTGGTTTGGTGGGGTTTTTGTGGACCTTGGGTAAGTAGTAAAATACTGGTATGACTGGGTTCTGGATCTGAATGAATTTGTGCTCTTGTGGGTTTATGATGCCTATCTCGCTCCCTGTTCTCAGATGTTGTTCTAGTTCTGTTTTGAATTTGGATGTGGGGTCATGTTTGAGTTTCATGTATGTTTTGTCATCGTTTAGGATCCGATGTGCTTCCTCTAGGTAGTCTTGTCTATTTAGGATGACTATCCCCCCGCCTTTGTCTGCTGGCTTTACGATTAATTGTTTATTGTTCTGTAGATCTCTCAATGCCCTCTCTTCCTTGTTTGTAATGTTGCTATTTGATTTCTTATGTGTGATGCCTTCAATATCATGTTCCACCATTTTTATGAAGGCATCTATCTGTGGTCCCTTCATTGAAGAGGGCACAATTCATACACAATTCATACACATACAAAAAATCAGTTGATGTCAATAGTTTTATACTATCTACCAGTTGGCATCATCCCAACTGGCTAAAATCCATCCCAAAAAGCCAGTTTATCAGATTAAAACGTAATTGCTCTAAAAACACAGACTACGTAAAACAAAGCACTGACATGATATCACAATTCATAGAAAAGGACTACAAACCCACTGAGCTAGAAACTGCATGCAAAGAAGTAGAGAGAATAGAGAGAAAGGACCTCCTGAGATACAAAAATAAAAACAACAAAATAAGTGAAGAGGTACTATTCATCACCCAATACTCGAAGGAATCAAAACAATCGCAATATATCCTAAAAAAACACTGGCCGCTATTATTACAAGATGAAACACTTGCAGACATCCTCCCAGAAAAACCCAGAATAATATACAGAAAAGCCCCTGACATTAAACAAAAATTGATAAAGAACCACATCCCACCAAAGCAACAAATCCAGTCAACCATCAATAAAAGTGAACCAAACACAGGCTTCTATTATTGTGGAACATGCATAGGCTGCAAAAATCAGAAACAAAAGACCACCCAACCAACAAAAACATTTAAATCCACATCAACCCAAGAAACTTATAAAATAAAAAACAGATTAACCTGTAACAGTAAAGGAGTGATCTACCTGCTAGAATGTGGATGCAATAAACAATATGTAGGAAGGACACAAAGACCCCTGAAAATAAGAATTAATGAACACATCCGAAACATCAATAAAAAAAACGAGGAACATAACCTGTCAAAACATTTCCTTGACCACCACAATGGCGACCCAAGCACACTCAAATTTATCGGAATAGAAAAGGTCAAAAGCAACTGGAGGGGAGGAGACTTTACACAGAAAATAAACAAACTTGAACTCAGATACATGTACGAATTAAAAACACTAAAACCTCGGGGATTAAACTTAGATAACGAAGTGAAAGCCATAGTTGGGAAGAAATAGGAATAGAGAGCTGTTAAAAACCACTTTTATCATCACACCCAGACCACAGGATAAACAAATAAACAAAATAGAAAGGACAAATAAACACCCGTCCAAAAAATCAATACCCTAGCAACCACTTGCCCAATACCAACCATACCCAGACAAATAACCACAGGACAGCGTAATGCCATGTAACCATTAAATATAGAAACTACTGTCCTAACAAATATTTCTTTGATAAACGCAATAAATAATCAAACTAACTAAATAGTTTACCACGCACTCAACCCTGGAGCAGAACCCGCAACAGATAGGAAACATTGTATAAGTGTATCAAAACATCCACATTATTTTTAGCTGCTGTAGAATCAAGACAGAAAGTAAACAAAAGACATGTGCAGAGCATAGACCAATCAGGGACCATTCCAGGACCCAGACCAATTAGAGACCCAGAAATTTGAACCAACCAGGGACATGATGAGAGAAATGGAGGGACATTTAAGACAGAAAGTAAACAAAAGACATGTGCAGAGCATAGACCAATCAGGGACCATTCCAGGACCCAGACCAATTAGAGACCCAGAAATTTGAACCAACCAGGGACATGAAAAGAGAAATGGAGGGACATTTAAGACAGAAAGTAAACAAAAGACATGTGCAGAGCATAGACCAATCAGGGACCATTCCAGGACCCAGACCAATTAGAGACCCAGAAATTTGAACCAACCAGGGACATGAAAAGAGAAATGGAGGGACATTTAAAGAACACCACTGACTCCACACTCAATCTCCCTAGAAGAAGGCAGAAGCCGAAACGCGTTGGAGGATATACACTACTACCACATCTATACCTGTTAGCAACCAAGCTAGCAGCATCTGGAAGGATCCCACGTCGAAGCGGCCGGTGGGTGCACACACCGCCACGCAGCGGAGACCTGAGCGAAACTGAAGGATACCAAGTGTACCGGCAGTGGTGAGTATCGGAAGGAGGGTGAGCCAGGCAGGTCATACAGGGTCTTGTAAAGGAGACCGAACGGTCACCGTGAAGGATCTCCATCCAGAAACGGTGAGCCGCTCCATCTCCAGACAGGGAGCAGCGTCTGCCTCACTGCAGCCCGGTCAGCCGTGTTACGCACGGACCTGCCGGTGCCACGTAGTAGACGAGCGCAGCACCCAAGTCCAGGACCCTGCGATCCCAAGCCACCTCCCAAACGAGAAAAACCGCGACCGAACACGAACGCCAATCTACAGGTACCAGCATTAACCGGTAACTCAGTGACAGGAGGAATACAAATAGCGGGACGCCGCTTGACATTGTTCTAAAGCACAGACTAAGTACAAACACAACTTTTTTTCTTACCAAGGAACCCTGAATTTACTGCAATTATTGCAAAATATTGTGACAACTGTGTACACACCGTCCAATTTATTGGACAGATAACTGACGACACACTTGTGTTGATTTTTTCTGAATTTTTTTTCATTTTCATTTTTTTTTATTAATTTTTTTCATTTTTTCTTTTCTTGTATTTATTCACCACGAGCAATTGTAAGAACCTTGAAGGAATACAATATTTCTGTCTTTCAAGTCAGGCGTTTGTATTGAAAAGGTCTATTGCCGCATACACATTTTCTATTAATTACAAATAAAGAACAACAATTTATTCATTTTAAAACAGACTGTAGAATTTTCATTAACGGAGCGCAGCACCACAAAATTATTCTCATATCTTGCCCTTTTCTTAAACGGGATTAGTCACCCGTTTAGGTGCAGCTGCTAGTTAAAGATTATCAAAAAGATAGATTCAGTGCGCAGGTAAAAACCCCTCGTTCTCTATATTGTACTAAGACTGCTTACCAGCAGCAAGAATCTATATATGGGATTGACCGACATTAGAACAAACAGGTTAGAACGAGCAAATTAAGCCTTTCTCCCCCTATTAGGGGATCACCCACCACCCAGCTTGAACACCTTTTGTGACACATTTCTCAACCTAGAAAAATTAATTTCAAAAGAGACAAGACTATGGTGAGAGACTCAAACACTAAAACTCTACGAACAGAATAATATCATACCAAAGGGATTACAATTTAAGAAAATACCAACCCATGACCTAAATGACATACAATTTATGGACAGATGGAACACCATATTGAAAGAATGTTCACTAGAGCTGATGAAATTAATTATTGACAACAATAAGACCAAACTAGACAACATTGAAAAAGAGATAGACAAATTAGACAAAGAACTCACACCATTCAAAGAGGAGACAGAATTCATCACATTATCAAATCTCACGAAAGAAAGACTACTTAAAAGAGAACAAGAACTTATTGAGACCAAAAAGAAAAAAATCCTTAGAGACAAATTTGGACTAAAACCACAAAAATCAAAAAACAATAAATCTAAACTGAAAAACACGGCACAAAACCACCAACCAATCAAAACAGTCCGCAGTCCGGTATACAAACGACTTAATTTAACATATCAACAGTATATGATGAAAATACACACAAAACCAATTACTACCGACACAGTGAGCAACACCACACAAGAAAGTTTGAACTCAACTATATATGACACTTCTTTTTCTGTCCATGAAATTGAAGAAGACACCTCAGAAGAGGAATTGAACTACGACAACATAGCCAGACTGTCACTAAGGAAAGGGTGGGAAAACAGCCTCTTAGGGGATAACAGTGTGATCATTAATCAAAACACACAAAACACCACACCTGAGGCAGGAGATACAGCAACATGTGCCACCCCAGAACCAACCACTCTTTTTTTAGACATACGACACACCAGACTCACCAAACTAAAAACAGAAAAATCAAAACCCACAGCAACAAAAAAGAAAACAAAAACCAATATAAAAAGACAAGAAGAGGGTGCAGGGGAGGAGAGACCAAGAAAGACAATGAGAAAAATCAAGAAAATAGCGAGATAGGAAAAGGGGTATTCAATCTAAGCAATCAAGAATTAACTAATGACCACCTGAAAATTTTAGACAAAGGCTTAAAATTCGCCCCCACCAACAAGATTGACAAATTCCAAACGTACTTAGACCTACACAACTTTGCTAGAAAACTCACACTTAAAAAATACTTCAACAACATAATACCAGCAGCAGTCAGAAATGATAACGAACTGTCCAAATATAAACATACGGAATTAAAACCAGCATCCCATTTTTATCCCAGTCACCTGAAGGGACCACAGATAGATGCCTTCATAAAAATGGTGGAACATGATATTGAAGGCATCACACATAAGAAATCAAATAGCAACATTACAAACAAGGAAGAGAGGGCATTGAGAGATCTACAGAACAATAAACAATTAATCGTAAAGCCAGCAGACAAAGGCGGGGGGATAGTCATCCTAAATAGACAAGACTACCTAGAGGAAGCACATCGGATCCTAAACGATGACAAAACATACATGAAACTCAAACATGACCCCACATCCAAATTCAAAACAGAACTAGAACAACATCTGAGAACAGGGAGCGAGATAGGCATCATAAACCCACAAGAGCACAAATTCATTCAGATCCAGAACCCAGTCATACCAGTATTTTACTACTTACCCAAGGTCCACAAAAACCCCACCAAACCACCTGGCAGACCGATCATATCCGGAATTAATTCTCTAACATCAAATCTTTCACATTACATTGACACATTCCTGCAACCATATGTACAACAACAACAATCATACATACGGGACACAACACACATACTCAACCACCTTCAAAACCAAACATGGGAAGATGATTTCTGGTTAGTCACATCTGATGTCACCTCACTTTACAGCATAATAGATCACAAACAAGGCACAGACAGTATAAAATATCACCTAGACAAAGACTCCAACATCTTACCCGAGCAAACCAAATTCATCATAGACAGTATCACATTCATTCTGAAGCACAACTATGTATGGTTTGAGGAACAGTACTACATTCAGACAACAGGGACCGCGATGGGCACGAGATTTGCCCCTGGGTACGCTAACCTGTTCATGAGTTGGTGGGAAGACAAGTACATATGGACAGAGGGGGGCCCAGGGTCAAATCTCGTGCTCTGGAAACGCTTCATAGACGACATACTATTTATATGGAGAGGGCACGAGAAATCATTACAAAACTTCCTAGAATACCTGAACAAAAACAACAATAACCTGATATTTACAAACAAATACAGTAAACAAGAAGTAGAATTCCTGGATCTCAGGATCTTCATTGAAGAGGGCACAATTCATACAAACACATACAAAAAATCAGTTGATGTCAATAGTTTTATACTATCTACCAGTTGGCATCATCCCAACTGGCTAAAATCCATCCCAAAAAGCCAGTTTATCAGATTAAAACGTAATTGCTCTAAAAACACAGACTACATAAAACAAAGCACTGACATGATATCACAATTCATAGAAAAGGACTACAAACCCACTGAGCTAGAAACTGCATGCAAAGAAGTAGAGAGAATAGAGAGAAAGGACCTCCTGAGATACAAAAATAAAAACAACAAAATAAGTGAAGAGGTACTATTCATCACCCAATACTCGAAGGAATCAAAACAATTGCAATATATCCTAAAAAAACACTGGCCGCTATTATTACAAGATGAAACACTTGCAGACATCCTCCCAGAAAAACCCAGAATAATATACAGAAAAGCCCCTGACATTAAACAAAAATTGATAAAGAACCACATCCCACCAAAGCAACAAATCCAGTCAACCATCAATAAAAGTGAACCAAACACAGGCTTCTATTATTGTGGAACATGCATAGGCTGCAAAAATCAGAAACAAAAGACCACCCAACCAACAAAAACATTTAAATCCACATCAACCCAAGAAACTTATAAAATAAAAAACAGAATCACCTGTAACAGTAAAGGAGTGATCTACCTGCTAGAATGTGGATGCAATAAACAATATGTAGGAAGGACACAAAGACCCCTGAAAATAAGAATTAATGAACACATCCGAAACATCAATAAAAAAAACGAGGAACATAACCTGTCAAAACATTTCCTTGACCACCACAATGGCGACCCAAGCACACTCAAATTTATCGGAATAGAAGAGGTCAAAAGCAACTGGAGGGGAGGAGACTTTACACAGAAAATAAACAAACTTGAACTCAGATACATGTACGAATTAAAAACACTAAAACCTCGGGGATTAAACTTAGATAACGAAGTGAAAGCCATAGTTGGGAAGAAATAGGAATAGAGAGCTGTTAAAAACCACTTTTATCATCACACCCAGACCACAGGATAAACAAATAAACAAAATAGAAAGGACAAATAAACACCCGTCCAAAAAATCAATACCCTAGCAACCACTTGCCCAATACCAACCATACCCAGACAAATAACCACAGGACAGCGTAATGCCATGTAACCATTAAATATAGAAACTACTGTCCTAACAAATATTTCTTTGATAAACGCAATAAATAATCAAACTAACTAAATAGTTTACCACGCACTCAACCCTGGAGCAGAACCCGCAACAGATAGGAAACATTGTATAAGTGTATCAAAACATCCACATTATTTTTAGCTGCTGTAGAATCAAGACAGAAAGTAAACAAAAGACATGTGCAGAGCATAGACCAATCAGGGACCATTCCAGGACCCAGACCAATTAGAGACCCAGAAATTTGAACCAACCAGGGACATGAAAAGAGAAATGGAGGGACATTTAAGACAGAAAGTAAACAAAAGACATGTGCAGAGCATAGACCAATCAGGGACCATTCCAGGACCCAGACCAATTAGAGACCCAGAAATTTGAACCAACCAGGGACATGAAAAGAGAAATGGAGGGACATTTAAAGAACACCACTGACTCCACACTCAATCTCCCTAGAAGAAGGCAGAAGCCGAAACGCGTTGGAGGATATACACTACTACCACATCTATACCTGTTAGCAACCAAGCTAGCAGCATCTGGAAGGATCCCACGTCGAAGCGGCCGGTGGGTGCACACACCGCCACGCAGCGGAGACCTGAGCGAAACTGAAGGATACCAAGTGTACCGGCAGTGGTGAGTATCGGAAGGAGGGTGAGCCAGGCAGGTCATACAGGGTCTTGTAAAGGAGACCGAACGGTCACCGTGAAGGATCTCCATCCAGAAACGGTGAGCCGCTCCATCTCCAGACAGGGAGCAGCGTCTGCCTCACTGCAGCCCGGTCAGCCGTGTTACGCACGGACCTGCCGGTGCCACGTAGTAGACGAGCGCAGCACCCAAGTCCAGGACCCTGCGATCCCAAGCCACCTCCCAAACGAGAAAAACCGCGACCAAACACGAACGCCAATCTACAGGTACCAGCATTAACCGGTAACTCAGTGACAGGAGGAATACAAATAGCGGGACGCCGCTTGACATTGTTCTAAAGCACAGACTAAGTACAAACACAACTTTTTTTCTTACCAAGGAACCCTGAATTTACTGCAATTATTGCAAAATATTGTGACAACTGTGTACACACCGTCCAATTTATTGGACAGATAACTGACGACACACTTGTGTTGATTTTTTCTGAATTTTTTTTCATTTTCATTTTTTTTGATTGATTTTTTTCATTTTTTCTTTTCTTGTATTTATTCACCACGAGCAATTGTAAGAACCTTGAAGGAATACAATATTTCTGTCTTTCAAGTCAGGCGTTTGTATTGAAAAGGTCTATTGCCGCATACACATTTTCTATTAATTACAAATAAAGAACAACAATTTATTCATTTTAAAACAGACTGTAGAATTTTCATTAACGGAGCGCAGCACCACAAAATTATTCTCATATCTTGCCCATTTCTTAAACGGGATTAGTCACCCGTTTAGGTGCAGCTGCTAGTTAAAGATTATCAAAAAGATAGATTCAGTGCGCAGGTAAAAACCCCTCGTTCTCTATCCTGACAAAACACCCCTGGTAAGCGCCTGTCTGTGCACCCAAGGTAGCACGTCCAATCCAATATGTACAATAGCCTTGATAAAGTTCACAAATGACATACGTAGGTACTGTACCTCTCACACTACTTAATTTTACTCTAGATCTTCCTTCTTTCGGCGGAAGTGTCTCGTTCTGTAGACTGACAGCACTACCGTCTCCAAACTACAAAATTGTCCTCGTATAACTATACTTCTGGCTGGAGATTTACGTGATTTGCTAGACATAAGGCCAAATGTAACACCATCCAAATTTGGCAGCCATTCAGAATACCAGCCAAACTCAGACATTGTTTTAAATGGACAGTTTTGCCTTGTAAAGGGGCCTACATGCAGAAAGAAGCTGAAGCATTCTGAGCGATGCTGGATTGCTCAGAACACAATGATGTGTCAGCGCTGTGTGCTTGAGCAATCTGTCTCGGCCAGTGTTCTCTCATGAGAACACTGGCCCTGACCCCGACGATTATAGATTTATCCAGCGTGCCTTATATTAATCGCTATGCGATCACGACACACGGGGTCACACATCACTATTGCTATGTCCTTAAACACGGAGCAATGTAGGGGCATTTTCTAAGTGATCTGGCATCACTACAGGAGAGAGTGTGTGTGTGTGTGTGTGGGGGGGGGGGTGGTGGTGGTGGTGGTAGTGCACACAGGTTTCACCAGCCTACTCCTCCTCAGTGAGATGAGCCCTGTCACAGTGTAAGTGTCTGCACTGCACACAGGCTTGCCTCCGGGGACACCCCAGCATCTCTGGACCACCGGAGCAACAAAAACAGGGTTTTCAGCTGTGAGGCCACACCCCTTTCTTGTGAGGTCACACCCCTTTTTAATTGCGCACAGCTTTACCGTGCACACTATGTATGTTCCCATACCAGGTGTCATGGCTAGTAGTGCTCCACTGGGCCCAGTACAGATAGAAGAAAATATTACAGTAGCAAATCTTATTCCAGCAAGTTCAACCAGTGGGAAGTAAAAAGAAAATCCATCTTTAAGGGATGTGTTTAATAAGAATTTTTCTGTGCTCTGTGTATGAATGTATTGAGTCGTTTACGTGGGAGTACATGTGACTGTTCACATCGCGCTCTTCCACCGTAGTGAAGCCTTTAGTTTGTCTATAATTTTCCTTTAAGACCCACTGAAGTTAATGAGTCATCACTTGACTAATCATTTAGTAATTACAGCCTCTAACTATTCACTAACTCTAGTAAGCTTTGTCAAGTGACAATTATGTTTCAACTGCCATTCAAGTCAATGGCCAGTGACAGTTAAATTAGAATCAGGGTGCACGGAACTGTGCAAGATGTAATAGATTCCAGATCTCATGATTGAGCCTCAGCATTCTCCCTAAAAAAAATGCTATTTTGTTGTCAACGGTAATTGGTATAGAAACAATAAATACTTTTTGTTATAGAAATATTGAATACCTCTGCCCCCTCCCCCATAATGTTTATACTATATTGCGCTGCAGTTGTTCTTGCCAAAGTCTTGCATGAATAAAATCTCTGTGGAATTCAGATGAGTTCTACACTATGCAGTAATAATACGAGGACCCTCCAGCGCTGAGCATCTAGATAACACAACTGCTTGATTACATTCTTTTTTTCGAGAAATTAAGCCATTCTGCGTAGTGTTACTGAAGGATATCAGTTAATGAATCTCATCTGTTATAACTTTAGATAAGTACAAATTCGCCAAACTCTGAGCCCTCTGCACATTAATTCATTGCCACTGCGGGGCTCTCTGAATATATTAATTCTTAAGGGTACTTGTGAGTCAAACATTGTAGCTATCGGGGACGGAGTATTGAATAATGCTAATACAACTAAGCTAAAAATACATAATTTATTACAATTGTTATCACTTATGATTATTGATTAGATGTGTAAAGAGACCTTAATGCATTACAGCAATAATTTGGGTTTGTTTACAGCTTTAGATTAACACAGAAACTTAATATTCACAGGGAACAGCAGTGGTTATATTAGGGCATTTGCTTAATTTATTGCCCTCCTATCGTAACAGAGATTGACTGATGTACAGTTGGCTGCGAAAATGCTCCAATGATTGTGAGTGCAAAACTACGGTGTCAGGATTTGGATTTCTTGGTGTTTGTTGAGTTGCACATATTCTACAATGAAATGACACATTAAGATGTGGCCAGTACAAAGATATGATTCAGCGTTAGTAGTGTTCACGCTAGGATTTTTAAGTGCAGGGTGCTGACCACCAGGCAGGGTGCTGTCCACCGGGCAGGGCAATTTTTTAATCGGGAAGGGTACATTTTATATTAGAAATTGACATTAGAAACAAAAAAACCCCCATATATAACAATTGTGTGGTGCCCGGGGAGCACAGGGAGGATTCCCCCCTTACCTTGCGTCTTCGGGCACTTCGGGTTCTTCAGATTTTCCGTGGACAGGAGAGGGACACTTCAATGATGAGGATACGTGCTGCAGTACAATTCGGGTTTATTATGATTTAGATGCAGCCTTTGCCCACTGACCCTCACGGCCGAGTAGTGACTGCAGGGTAAGGCAACGGTAATGAACAACAGGCAATTACAAACAATTTTCCTGAATACAATTGATTCTCAATGAGACAATAGTACAGAGTAACACGCCGTTTAGGCGCCAAAAGACTGGTGAGGTCTGACAATACCAGTGGTAGCTGGCCTTAACCGAATACGTACATACCCACTCGGGCCTACAGGCTTCACGTGTTCGAAGTACCGTGGCGACCGTCGGGGTCAAACACCCCCGCTGTGTCGTTACTACTGGATTAATGAATCGACACGGTACCGTTAACACTGAGGGCTACATTCAATATGTACACATATCAGCATATATATAAAATACCACAATAACAACGGTAACAGTAGGCAATAATCTATCTAGTTGGTGCACCAGTCTTAACTATAACCCTGAGGTGACGTCACCATTTATATAACTCAGTCCCGGGGTACCTGTGCACAGGGCTTCTTCCGGAAGGCATAAGCTCACAGTAGTCTCTTTGGGATACAGGCCTGAGATCTAGGGGTTAATTGACCAAGTCCCCTGTGACAACTATACTTTGTGGCCCAAGAGCAGACGTTCCTTGTTTTGCCCAGTAGAGGGCGATGTTCCCTCACAGACTGAAGGGTTTCCTGGATGGAAAGGTGATCCCAATGAAAGTGGGGGGTAGTCAGAGTGGCGACAGGGCATACTATGCGTCCTGATTAACCCTTCCTTAGGGCAGGTGGCGACTGAATTCCCAGGGGGGGACTTGACACGGGGAGGTGGCAGGGAGTCTTGTAATTACAGGGGTGTAGGGGAAACGGCTGCGTATGGAGGGGGTGCAGAGAGTCAGTACCTGATGGCTGGGATCTGCTGCAGGCTCCTGCCTGTCACGATCTCCCGCTTGGGCTGGATGCTGTCCGCGTCGCTGGGGCCTCTGCAGGTCTATCTCTTCTGGCCAGGGAGCGCACTAGTGTGGGCGCTGCAGCCGCAGCGTTGCCACACTCAGTGCCTCTCCTGGTCCTCAGCTCCACAGCAGGCTGGCGGGCACTCGGCGCCGACACTTCTCCCCTGCGTGCTGGCGGGGTGGGGAAGCTGTTTCACGACGCACCCTCCTCTCCTCCGGGCGTATGTACAGCCGCTTTGGGGATCGCTGCTGGGCTCTGTCTCCCGTCTCTCCCTTCTCTCTCCCTTCTCACTTCAATGTCGCCGGCGGGCGCTCACCCTCCCTGCGCTTCTCCACACTTCACGTGAGTCTCTCCTCCTTCCTCACGAGACCCGCGCTTCCCTTTTTGTCAGTCCTCCTTCCTGTCTCCCCCTGCCAATCACCTCCAAGCGCGCGAAGTCCCGGGGGAATGTTAACCCCTTGCGCACTGAAGGAGGGTTGTGTGGCCAGCAGGAGGCTGGGGCACCACATTCACCCCCGCTTTAACGGATGCGTGTCCCCGCGCATCATAACACAATAACTAATTGTCCCTTGGCTCCAATTACATATTTACAACAGTTATGATAACAGTGCCTTACATTTCACAGTACATACACAATAGGTTGTTGACAAATATCTAATCCTGGTACCGCCGGGAAAGTGTACCCCGAGTACTCCTTTCGGAGCGCCTTAGCTCTGGCTCGGGGGCCACCTCCTCGGCCGCGCGAGGCGCGATTAAGTCAACTGGCGACCTAGGCTGGGCTCGCCGTGGCATAATGGACCAGCCCGCCATCATCAATAGCTCGAGAGGGTCAGTGGGCAGTGGAGGCGAGAGGACCGCTTCACCCTTTGGCTCTTCCTCCCCATCATCCTTTGGTGCTTCCTTTAGCTTTGGGTCCGGTCTTAGGCGGAGCCTGCGCTGACTTCTGTGGGACGACGCCGGAGGGGCGCCGCCGAACTTTGAGGACTGGCCACCCGCTACTATTAACATGGATTCAACTGCACTCGAGTTCAGCTTGGGGTTCACTTCGATATGTGGCCGTTTCTTCCTCATTGGCTCACTCCGTACTCGAACCTGAGAGCTCCGTTGGCCGCATCCGTACGCTCTCCCGTTACTTCTTCCTACCCCATCTTCTGTTTCTTCGAGGTACACACCGCTCCATCGGGGTGGATCTTTCGGGGGGTAGTACCGTGGATGACTTCTGTGGCTTGGGTAATCCCAACGGCGCTCTCTTCTTGCGGCATATTGGGTACCTCTGACTGGAACGCCACCAGGGCCATTGACGTTGACTGCCCGGAGGCCCCTCTTTCCCCTGATGATGTCGAATTCCACCGGCTCTCCGGCCCCAAGGCTTCGATAGGAATCTGTGGCATTTTTCTTCTCGATAGCTGTGAAGTGGACAAAGATATCCCTTGCTGCGTCAGCACAATGAATGAAACCGTATCCCCGTTGTACGTGAAACCAAACCACTCTCCCCTGGTTCTTCATGCGGGTTGGAGGGTGATGATCCGGGGTGGCAGATAACTCGCTTGCACCTATGTAGCATTGTCTGCCGTAACAAGCCTGCCCATCTTCGGGAGCTGGACCTATGCTTCCTGTCCCCCCCGAGGCTCGGCCCTTGACCTCGGGGCGTTGGGGTTTAAAGCTTCGTTCCGGTCGCAACCTCTCTCTGTGTGTCCAGCCTCTTGACTTTGATGGTGCATCAGACGTCCCTGTCCCTCAAACTGGTCGGGGGGCTGTCGTCCATACTCTCGGGGCGGTTCCCACCTGCTTCGGGCCGGTCTTTGTCGGCTCTCCATCTTGGCTCCGAGTAGTTCTGTGCCGGCGAGCTCGCCATTCTGCGCATCTCCCTCTGCATCTCTGCCATCCCTACGACCAACCCCTCCATTTGTTTCTGGAGTGTCTGCATCGCGTCCCCGTCGGGCTGTTGGCCACCCTGTACCGCCAAGTCGTAGGGCCATTTCACCTTCTCCGTGCCGCTGGCTGTGGCTCCGGTTGAGTTCGCTCCTTCTTTGATGCCGATCAGTTCTGGATACCCCTCTTCCCTATTTTTAGGGTTACCAATGATAGCGAGGGCTGCCGTCTTGAAGTCCCGGAAGGTCTTGCCAGGTATCTGTGACCTCAGCAGCCGTAACTGGACCTTGACATTTTCTTGGGCCACCCCTTCGACAAATTGAACTGTTAAGGCCTCGTCGGCGTTTCGCACCTCCTCCGGGTCCACTGCTTGGATAGCCTTTAACGTCTCCTGTAGGTTCAGGGCGTAGTCCCGTAGGGACTCATTTGGCTGTTGCTTGCGAGCATACAATTTCATCTTCAGCTCAGGGATGGTCTTCGTTTCAAATGTCGTGAAAATTTTCTTTAGCATGTCTGTCGCGCTTTTTCTATCTTCCATTGGCCATGAGGCCACTTCTCTGCGCGCCGACCCCGTCAGCTGCCCCATCAGCATTTCCACCTTCTGCTGTTCGCTAGGCTTATAC
Source organism: Crinia signifera (assembly GCF_055691185.1). NCBI lineage: Eukaryota > Metazoa > Chordata > Amphibia > Anura > Myobatrachidae > Crinia > Crinia signifera. The sequence goes on along the minus strand of NC_139221.1, from coordinate 289,546,249 downwards.
ATCCGGAACGTGGATTCTATGTTGTTCCTGAAGTCTGCAAATGGGGTTTTCTGTAGCTGGTCATCGTCTCCGCTGTAGGTCGGGAGCCACGGGGCTCCGAAGTAGTACGGCAGGGTGATGGCCGCGGCCGGTGTTGCATCTTCTGCGTCTTGATTCTGTGGGTTTGGCGGTTGTGCCGCCCCTCCGCCTTGTTGCTGTTCCATTTTTCACTGGGTTGTCGCTCTCCTTGTTAACACGGATCCTGTTCGGTTTGACGCCAGATATAATTGTGGTGCCCGGGGAGCACAGGGAGGATTCCCCCCTTACCTTGCGTCTTCGGGCACTTCGGGTTCTTCAGATTTTCCGTGGACAGGAGAGGGACACTTCAATGATGAGGACACGTGCTGCAGTACAACTCGGGTTTATTATGATTTAGATGCAGCCTTTGCCCACTGACCCTCACGGCCGAGTAGTGACTGCAGGGTAAGGCAACGGTAATGAACAACAGGCAATTACAAACAATTTTCCTGAATACAATTGATTCTCAATGAGACAATAGTACAGAGTAACACGCCGTTTAGGCGCCAAAAGACTGGTGAGGTCTGACAATACCAGTGGTAGCTGGCCTTAACCGAATACGTACATACCCACTCGGGCCTACAGGCTTCACGTGTTCGAAGTACCGTGGCGACCGTCGGGGTCAAACACCCCCGCTGTGTCGTTACTACTGGATTAATGAATCGACACGGTACCGTTAACACTGAGGGCTACATTCAATATGTACACATATCAGCATGTATATAAAATACCACAATAACAACGGTAACAGTAGGCAATAATCTATCTAGTTGGTGCACCAGTCTAGAATCTTAACTATAACCCTGAGGTGACGTCACCATTTATATAACTCAGTCCCGGGGTACCTGTGCACAGGGCTTCTTCCGGAAGGCATAAGCTCACAGTAGTCTCTTTGGGATACAGGCCTGAGATCTAGGGGTTAATTGACCAAGTCCTCTGTGACAACTATACTTTGTGGCCCAAGAGCAGACGTTCCTTGTTTTGCCCAGTAGAGGGCGATGTTCCCTCACAGACTGAAGGGTTTCCTGGTTGGAAAGGTGATCCCAATGAAAGTGGGGGGTAGTCAGAGTGGCGACAGGGCATACTATGCGTCCTGATTAACCCTTCCTTAGGGCAGGTGGCGACTGAATTCCCAGGGGGGGACTTGACACGGGGAGGTGGCAGGGAGTCTTGTAATTACAGGGGTGTAGGGGAAACGGCTGCGTATGGAGGGGGTGCAGAGAGTCAGTACCTGATGGCTGGGATCTGCTGCAGGCTCCTGCCTGTCACGATCTCCCGCTTGGGCTGGATGCTGTCCGCGTCGCTGGGGCCTCTGCAGGTCTATCTCTTCTGGCCAGGGAGCGCACTAGTGTGGGCGCTGCAGCCGCAGCGTTGCCACACTCAGTGCCTCTCCTGGTCCTCAGCTCCACAGCAGGCTGGCGGGCACTCGGCGCCGACACTTCTCCCCTGCGTGCTGGCGGGGTGGGGAAGCTGTTTCACGACGCACCCTCCTCTCCTCCGGGCGTATGTACAGCCGCTTTGGGGATCGCTGCTGGGCTCTGTCTCCCGTCTCTCCCTTCTCTCTCCCTTCTCACTTCAATGTCGCCGGCGGGCGCTCACCCTCCCTGCGCTTCTCCACACTTCACGTGAGTCTCTCCTCCTTCCTCACGAGACCCGCGCTTCCCTTTTTGTCAGTCCTCCTTCCTGTCTCCCCCTGCCAATCACCTCCAAGCGCGCGAAGTCCCGGGGGAATGTTAACCCCTTGCGCACTGAAGGAGGGTTGTGTGGCCAGCAGGAGGCTGGGGCACCACAATTGCACACTGCACTAGGATTATGCCCATTACATATTCTGTCGTAATGGCAATTACACATTATGGCACACACTGTAATGCCTCTTACACATTATACCACACACCGTAATACCCATTACCGATGGCACACACCAAAAGTTCTCATCGGCATGTCAGCGCGGTGAGAGGCAGCGTAAGGGCGCATAGTGCCACACACAAAAAGGGCAGGGTGCATTTTGAGGTTTTAAAAACGGGCAGGGCGGGGCACCCTGCAAAAGAAGCTTAGAGGGAACACTAGCATTAGGATGCAAACATTGGGCCTGATTCAGGTTGGCTTACTAGGCAGCACATATTTGCTGCCTAGCGAGCACCTTAATGCCTCACCCATATAATCAGAGATATTAAAGTGCATATACAGTATAAGTAAGTCATAGATAAATTAGACATAGGTGTTAACAATATTTCTGCAAATACAGCACGTTACCTTTGAAAAAATTTGTATTGACTACAACAAATCGCGTTATGTGCATTTTACAGCCGTTCAAAGAGGACTCTTATTTATTTATTGATTTACATTTTCTTATATAGGGCAGGATAGGCAATTCGAAACAACAGTGATTAAACAAACTGGGTAGATACAAACCGACATGGAGGTAGGAGCAGGCGCGTAACTCTGGGAGGCAATGGAGTCATCTGCCGCTGGGCTCCTGCTCCCAAGGGGGCACCTTTCCTCCCCTGCAAATTTTTTACTCAGTAAAGTCAAAGTCGTTGATATCGCTTCTGTGGCTGATTCCTCCCCCTAGCAGGACCATAGACATCTCACACTTTATTCATGTGTCACACTGTATTCATACCTCCCAACATGACCCATTCCAGGAGGGACACAATGCTCTATGTCTGGACTTCCCTCTCAATGTATGATTATTATCACCTATGTGGTAACACCTTTCTTATCCATTAACCTGTTTAAAACAGATGATGGCAATCATACATTAAGAGGGAAGTCCAGAAACAGAGCATTGTGTCCCTCCTGGAGAGGGTCATGTTGGAAGGTATGTATATTAGAACCCATGACCTGTCTTACCGGAGACAGACACCTTACTGATTGAGCTATTTGGGGGGCACCAATATTTATCTTGCCTCCAGGCAACTGGGATGAACTTACGCCACTGGGTAGGAGGGCCCTGCTCGCAAGCTCTGCACTATATAGTCTAAATTGTGCCCCTCTAGCATGCCGTGAGATGCCAGTCCCGATGCGATCTGATTGCGTCGGGACTGGCATCTCACGGCAGGAACTGACGTGTTTACACACCATAAGTGGGAGCAATTAATGAGTGCGGATGAGAGACGCAGATCTTGTGCCTCGCTTGGATCAAATTTGGATCAGATGGGGATCCCACCCTTTCCTATATTTGGGAAATCTTTGTGACTCCTTCACTTTTTGGACACATAGTAATATTCCAGCAAACCGCAAATATGTCCGATCCGCGGTACGAATGAGTTCAACCAGGATCAGCCATGATCAGTCCAAAAATACAAACTGAGAATATGCAAATGTACTAAACTGCTGTATTCTCAGGATTCGTATTTTCTGATGCCAATGTCATTCGTTTTTGGCTGCTGAGTTTACCCAGCAGCCAAATAAGGGAGAGGCTGATGCTTCTATGCAGTGGTCGAAGTGGGGCGGTATACAGCGGTATGCCATACTGCCACTTCTGTCTAGGGGGGAAAAAACCACAGAAATCTCTCAGGACGCACTGTGTCCAATCAGCAGCGTGTCCTGTGCTGTCCCATGCTTCGGGTCCACTGGCAGAGGAGGAGACCATCGCCGACAGCCAGACTGCTCTTTTTCTGCCAGTCTGTCTCACCAGTGCTCCCTTCCTACATCTGCTTTTTCCTCCAGTGGGGCAATCCTCTGCACTTTCTAAAAAAAAAATAAAAAAAAATCTTAATTTATTTTGTTCATTGTCCCTCTGTCGTCACTGCCCACTCATTTACTTCTGCAGTGCACTGCTTAGGCTACTGCGTGGCTGCCTGTGTCTGTCACACATAACAGAAGCAGCCGCGCAGCATGGAGAACGGCACCCACTGTACGGTGTTCATGGCTATCCCTGGTGGCAGATAACAGGAGCCCCCCCCCCCCCACCCCCCCTCTCCCATACCTTCATGCCACACTGAAGCTTCTCTCCCTCCCAGCACCCATACCTTCACACTGCACGGAAGCCACTCACCTCCTCGCTCCCAGCTCCTATACCTTAATGCCGCCAGCAGTACATACAAGCGCATGAGTCAGTAAAAATGCGCAGCTTCATCTCCGCATAGGGACTCACCGCTCCTGGTGCCAGCCAAACTGCACAGATTGCAGATAAGTTGGCACTTGCCTGCACTGTGCACTTCCATTGACATCCCTGGATGTATTCATGCCTGTTGCTTCCCACCTCCCAGATCAGTGTGCAGCCCCATACCCCTACTCCATTATGTTCTACTTTGTACCAGCTTCCCCCCTTAGTATGCACCCAATATATCCAACCCCCTCCCCAGTACCAGCTTCCACCCCCTCCATAGTATACTCACCTATAGCCAGCCCCATACCCCCTTCCAATAGTGTGCTCCTTTGTACCAGCTTCCAACCCTTCCCATAGTGTACACCCCATAGCCAGCCCCCATACCCCCTCCCCATAGTATGCTCCCCTGTAGCCAAACTCCACCCCCCTGCCCCCTCTGTTTCTATCTTACTCCCTTCTCTCTCCTGCCCCATTGTAATGGCATAGACTGGGGGGCCCTTTCAAGTTTTTTGTTATGGGGTCCACAAAGATCTAGTTACTCCCCTGCCTCCAGGGGCTCCCCTCCAGCGGCTCCTCTCCTCCTTCCACTGGACACGGTGCCCAGGAGAGCTGGTTGTCATCACAGCTGGGCAGGGGGATCGGGGGCTTACCCCCTCCCCCCAATATGAGAGAGGCGCAAATATTATGCAGGAGAGGAGCAGCAAGCAACCCCTGTGTACATGCTACACTTACACTCTGACGGTTTGTAGCTAGACACATCCCTTATTTATTATTTATTAACAGTTTCTTATATAGCGCAGCAGATTCCATTGCGTTTCCCAATAGTAGACACTGATAAAACAAACTGGGTAACAACAGACAGACTTGGAGGTAAGAGGGCCTTGCTGCAAGCTTACAATCTATAGGGATAAAGGAGGGAAACAAAAGGACAGGCACCAATAATAGCATAGCAGTCAGGGCCGGATTTGTGCCTAGGCCCGTGAGGCACGGGCCTCAGGGCGGCACCAATCAAGGGCGGCAGTGGCGATGGCTCTGCAGGCACCCCCTGCACCCTTTTATTCTATTTGTGTAATGCCGCACGGGCAGTGTCAACAGCGCTTTCCTTACACAATTCGCGTTCCCTGTGAGCAGCGGGCAGGCAGGCAGTGCGGGGACGGCGAAGTGGTGATCCAACCCCTCTCCCCTCTTACCTCTGTGATGGTGCCGTCCGGGGCTCGACGTCACTATCTAGTGACCAGCCCCGGCGTGAATCACGCTGTGCGCCGCGGTAGCATGGGAGAGAGCCAAGCCGACTACAGAAAAGATTTTACAGAGCTCAGCTCTGCAGCAGCTGAACCCCGGCGCAGACGAGTGAAAGACCCGTCGCCGACCAGGAGACCTTGACCTTCCCTCAATGCTGGTGGTAAATTGCAGCACATATGTTCACACAACACAGCATGTACTGATATGGTGTAGGGGAGGGGGAGGATGAGATTAAGATAGGATTGTATAAAGTGCACCACCTCCCCCGCTCCCCTTCCCCCTCCCTCTATGCTTTATATTTTATTTCTATCCTCTCTCTCTCTCTGTCTTTCTCTGTCTCTCTCCCCCACCCATCTGGTCTAACCTTTCTCTCCCTCTCCCCAAATTTATATGTAATCCATATATATATATGACTTGGGGGGGGGGGGGGGGCGGCCAAAAATGGTGTGCCTAGGGGCGGCCTGACCCATAAATTCGCCCCTGATAGCAGTCCCACCAAGTTACAAGTCCAGAAGGGAAGCTATATAATACATAAGTCCCTCAGAGGGTTATGCATGTAGAACTTAAATATGATAGGCTTGCCTGAAGAGGTGAGTTTTCAGGGAACACTTGGAGACTAGTGGACAGTCTTATTGTGCGTGGAAGGGCATTCCATAGGATGGGAGCAGCCCGATGAAAGTCCTGTAATAGTGAATGGGAGCTAGTGATCCGTGCAGGAGAGACGCAGATCTTGTGTAGAGCGTAGTAGTCGAGATGGGAGATATTTTGTGAGAAGTAGAAAGATATATGCTGGTGCAGTATGGTTAATAGCTTTATATGCGAGTAGAAGTGTCCCTCTTCTTCATGCTTCAGCTATCCCACCCTTTTCCTTCTTTCTCCCACCAATATGCTTACCTCCATTGCAGAGGTCCCATCCCCCCCTCCTCGACTCCAACCCCTTGGCATAGAGCCTGCTGTGCTATCACCTGGGCATTAGTAGATTTGGAGCACTGCACTACATATTATAACCTGTCCTCTGACCCCTACTTGACACTGTCTGCCCTCTGACCCCTCCCTACCCGTCACAGCATACCCTCTGACCTTCCCTACCTCTCACGGTCTGCCCTCTCCCTATGTGTTGTAGCCTGCCACCTGACCCCTCCATAATTATCTCAGCCTACCCTCTGACCCTCCCTACCTATCACTGTATGCTCTCTGACCCTCGCTGCCTATCACAGCCTGCATGCTTTTTGTTGGGGACATCGTGTTTCCCCCTTTTTTGGGGGAAAATGTTTTATTTAATTTTTTTATGTGGGGACAATGTGTTTTTTTTGCGTGGGGACAGTGTGTTTTATGATTTTTTTGCACTGCTGCACATGCGCAGCACAACACACTTATGCAAAACTCTAAGTGCGATGACATCCCTTAAGTTTTTAGTTCAAAACACACGGAGCACATTGCTCCGTGTATGGGCACATTAACGTGAATTTTTACTCCGTCCGGGTGGCATGATTTTTGGCTCATTCCATTTTCATTTTTGGCTCATTGTGTATGGCATAATGTTTAAGGGGCAAGTATAAGGGGATCTACTATTGTGCACACTACACTCAAGGACACGTCCCCTTTTAAGTGGCCACGCCCCTTCGGCACGCATATAACTACAACCTTCACTTCTTCCATAACCCCACTTTCAAATTTCCACTTCGACCACTACTTCTATGTATAAAAAGAAGAAAATTAAACAAATAGTTAAAAATACAGCGTTGTGCTGTGCTAACATACTTCACACATCTATACTTACCTATCTTGAATCAAGATTCTTGGTCATGTGGTTTCAGTCCACTTCTCCAGTAGATAATCCACATGGGTACCTGTGAAAAAATTATACTTCCATCCATCCGGTGTAGATCTCGTCCTCTTCTTTCCATGTAGGCAATCCAGGAGATTAAAAAAAATTGCTAAAACCCGGTCCATACAAACTAAAGGAAACCCATGATACACATATTGACCTTGTCCCCCAGTGTCCACGTTGGCCATCGGATTTGTCTTCAGTAGGATCCCCGGTCCCAAGGATGCATTGCTCATTGCATATCACAGGCACTACCACTCACATTTGCAATGCATCCTTTGTCCCGGGGATGCTGCTAAACACAAAGTTAATGGTTGCCGAGGACACCAGCGGCACAGTGGCTGTTGGGGGACCGCCAGGGGACCAGGTGAGTAATCGGAATAATCCCTTTTCCAAAATGCTTGTGGTCCCAAGCATTTTGGATAATGGATTCTCTCTAATCTGTATTCTATTCGCTTATTGAAACATCAAATTACTGCCAATTATAGCCATTATATATATATATATATATATATATGCGGTATGCCAGCACTCCACTTCTCAATATAAAGATAGCTTCACCTGGTGCCTTCCCTCAGCGGGGTTCCCAAACGGGGTCCACAGACGTATATGTAGCAGGTTGGGCGGCACACATTCTCGTCATCAGAAGAATAAATCTCGAAACGTTGATGAACTGAACTGTACCTGTGTGGTCTCCAGTTATTTGCTGAAAGGGGTCTGAGTGCCGCCCAACCTGCTACATATATATATATATATATATATATATATATAGTACTTATTGTATACATATAGCATTATTATATTGATAGCATGACATGGTTTTAATTCATCTTTTCAAACTATTTGAAGCACTAAGGAGCTACAGAAATGAATCCCATAAATGTATTCAGCCCAGAGACTGTTTCATATAATAAAGCCGCACGATAAACTTACATGATAAGATGCTAAGAGACAAAAAAAAAAACTAAATAATTATGGTTTCTTAAAACTAAACAACAGTCCATTGTTATAAATTATTCTACTCTGCTGGAGATAATGGAGTAGGGAGTTATTGGGCTGCATTATTATACAGATTTTTGAAAATATCATATTTCCATTTAAGTAATTCCTGTCACAACATAATTAAACATGCGGCATTATCTGTCTATAAAAAGCTGCCATAATGATTACATTGAAATGTAGACACAATAATATAAATTAAGCCACATTAATGCAACAGACTGTGTAAAATAAATCTGATGGCGCAGAATTTAGAAGTCAGTATGAAACTCTGAAAGTTCTCTGTGCACCCGTGATGTACGGTCAGGGTAGGCAGGAGAGGTTTGACTAAAATAGACATGATTAAAATAATATAAAGAAGATATTTATAACAAACTAGCTGAAGTACCAGGCATCACCTGGGATAAATCTTCAAGTCATTATGTTATCAATGAGTTGAATTCAGTCAATGTTTTAAAAATATCACACACCCCAACACGCCCAAGAGGTGACTGCCCAGTGACTTTTTTTTCTGTTACCAGTAGTCCTCATCCCCGGCCTTCCTTTCCTTTCCAAGGCTTTTGGGTATGCAATATTTTTATCTTCCCACCTCCATTTCTGTTATTTTAGGTCATTGCTTTATGGTTATTTCAGTGTTTTTTTAGGTGAATGAATTCTGGTTATTTCTGTCAGTTATTACTGTTTATTTAAGTTCATCTAGGGCAGGCCAGGCTTACCTACCCTCCCGCATTCAGCGGGAGGCTCCCGACTTTTACAGGAGCCTCCCGCTGCCCTGCAAAGCCCCACAGTCCTCCCGGTTTCTGGGGGTCTCCCTTAAAATCAGGACTACGCATGCGTGCATCCGGAAATGGCGGCAGACGGGGCCTGCAGGGAAGAGTCACAGATGGCCACCGTGGGGTTGTGGATAGGAGTGGCCGAGCTGCAGTGCGTGCTGACAGGAAGTCAGCACATCGGGAGGAGCAGGAGAGCCAGCAGCCAGGGCTCTGCTTCTTCACTGAAGCTGGCCCCGCCCACCTCACTCACAACATGCATCAGATGCTCCTGCTCCTCTTCTGAGTCTCCTCTGCCTCCTCCCCACCACACTGCCGGGACCCTGCACCTCCCAGGAAGGGGCAACAGAGTGCTGTCAGTGTAAAAATGTATTACACTTCCGTCACTCTTTTGCACAGCTGCTTTCCTTTCTCAACACCTATTGAAGGGTCACCTCCCTTTGATACACAAAATACATATACAGGATATACTGTAGATGGAAAATGTAAAGCGCTTTTAGAATATAAATATGACTTCCCTCTATCTGGTAGTCAAGACGTCTGATGATTCGAAATGTCAGATTCACTCCAGGTAAATGAGTTCATATGGTTAACATGAAAAAAGAATACAGCGGATATTGTAGTGATCTTATGTAACCACAGTTGAGTACACCTCAGTGCTTATTAGTCCCAAAAAGGTGCTCCTTAAAATAATCATCAGACTACCAGATAGAGGGAAGTCATATTTATATTCTAAAAGTGCTTTACAGAGTGCTGTGAGTACTGGGGGAGTGGTATAATGGCAATGGGGTCTTTGTATAATAGGAGTGGGGGTTTTGTATAGTGGCAATGGGGGTTTTGTATAATGGGGAGTGGGGGCTTTGTATAATGGGGAGTGGGGGCTTTGTATAATAGAAGTGGGGGGTTTGTATAGTGGCAATGGGGGTTTTGTATAATGGGGGGTGGGGACTGTGTATAATGGGGAGTGGGGGCTTTGTATAACGGGGAGTGATGACTGTGTATAATGGGGAGTGGGGGCTGTGTATGATGGCATTGGGGCCTTTGTATAATGGCAGTGGGGGCTGTGTATGATGTCGGTGGGGGATGTGTATAATGGCAGTGGGGGCTGTGTATGATGGCAGTGGGGGCTGTGTAGGATGTCGGTGGGGGCTGTGTATGATGGCAGTGGGGGCTGTGTATAATGGCAGTGGGGGCTGTGTATAATATAATGCAGGTGCATGTACTGGCTTTAATATGGGGTGTGTGTGTGTGTTATGTAGAATAGGTATGCAATGGTGTAACTATGGGAGGTGCAGGGGTTGTAATGGCTATGGAGCATATATTTGTGGGGATCCCCATGGCCTAGCAGGCACTCCCCTGCAACATTTTTCATTTTTTAAATGTAGTTGTTGACAGTGGCACCGTAGCCCATGCTCCCCCTGCCAGTGGCTCACCCTGCTAACGACGTGCTACAGTCCAATAATCCCCCTGTAAGCAGTGGTTGCAGGCCCACCTTGCAGCGCCACCCATCCCATTCTTCCCCTGTCAGCATTGGCAAGTGGAAGACTCTGAGCTGCCGGCACTGGTAAACAGAAGACCAAGCGACCAGTGGCTCAGATATACAGCACTGCCTATGCAGAAGGGGGAGGGCATAGTGCAATGGGGCTCAAGCCTTTCATACCCTACTCTATCCCACACTCCTATTCTCTGTCTCCCCAAGCCCCCTCTCTCCACTTGTCTTCTCTCTCTCCCTGCCCTCATTCTCCCTCACTGGTTATAGGTGTGTGCAGCCAATACAGCATCTGTGCTCCGCCCCTGCCCCCTCTGAGTCTGTGTCTTTACCCACTGAGAGCAAAACACACACACTCTCTCTCTCTACCTTCCCCTCCCTTTCTGACTCTCATTTTACTGCCTCACTCACTCTCCCTTTCTCTCTCTCTCTCCCACTCTCTCTCTCCCTTTCGCTCTCTCTCCCACTCTCTCGCTCTCTCACAAACACTCTCCTCTTTGTATCTCACTCACAGACTCTCTACTCCTCTTTTCAGCTCTCACACTCTCCCTCTGACACACATTCCCTCTGACGCTCCCACCTCTGTGACTCTCACATACTTCCCTTCAGTTTCTCACAAATGCACTCTCTTTTCTTCTTTCTATGGGCGAGATTCTATATAGCAGAGATGCGGTAAAAACCCCGTTTTCGGGGTTTCTACCGCATCTCTATATGCTATATTGTGCCTCCGCAGTGTCAGCGCTGCGGAGGGAATCGCCAGCAAAAGCTGGCGAATCCCTGCAGAAGCCTATGGGCTTCTTACCGCAGCGCTGTTTGAGGGATCCGTCACGGATCCCTCCCAGCGTGCCCTGCGGCCGGCGCCGGGGTCTGCGCATGCGCAGATGGACTCCCGGGTCACAGACCCGGAAGTCCAGCACCGGCACCGCATCGCAAGGGACAGCTCTTACCGCAAGAGCTGTCCCTTGCGTTAATAACGGCATATGTTACAGCATATGCCGTTATTAAAAATGCGATGTCCGGCGAAGGGGGGCCGCGGATGTTATAACATCCCGCCCTATATCTCATACTCTCTCTCCTGTCTCTCTCTCCCTTATACACACACACACACACACACACACACACACACACACACAAACACACACATGAGTGGATAGGTAGCAAGAGAGGAAGAAGAGTTTACTTTTGTTAAGTGCAGTGTTACAGGCAGCAACTTCCTCATCTGAATCAGGCCCAGAGTGTTCCAGAGTTTTCTTCGGCCACTGCAGGACACACCCCTTAGTGGCGATAGGTACGTCAATAGGTGGAGTCAGACACACCCTCTGGGCATGGCACGCCCTCTCAGCGGCGCGGCACAGTCTACTAGCAGCTAAAATCTCCCTGAAACTAGTTTTCAAAAGTAGACAAGTATAGTGCAGGCATGTTCAAACTATGGCACCCCAGCTGTTGTGAAACTACAAGTCCCATCACAGTTTTGCTATTAGGGAATGCCAAAACCTTGGCAAGGCATGCTGGGATGTGTAGTTTCACAACAGCTGGAGGGCCACAGTTTGGCCATGCCTGATCTAGTGGAATGCCCAGAACAGGCTCCCTGAGTCAAATTTCTGCCCTGTGTACACCAACGTAAGGTCCAACTGACACGGCAACCCCCTAGTACAGTGATTTTCAACCTTTATCAACTCACATCAAACAAGATTTTCAAATTACCAAGGCACACCATCAGACCACCACAGGGAAAAACACATTGGTCCCACAGGGAAAAACAGTCTCATATGCCCAGGATAGAGACACAAGACTGGAGCAGGAAGAGACCAATTAATTACAGTTGAACTGGTGGTGGTGGTTGCCAACTGGTGTGGACATTTCTAGCTTCGGCACACTTGAGGACAGCTCAAGGCACATTAGTGTGTCATGGTACAGTGGTTGAAAAATGCTGCCCTAGTATGTCTTTTGGGATTTTTGTGCATGTGTATTTTATATGTTCATTTTTATGTGATATTTATATGCATTACCTTATTTTATTACATGTTATCAATTCTTGGGAAGGACATATGACCCATATGTAAAGTCCGCAACATCCAGGAGATTGAATTTAGGATCTCACAATATTAGGGAAGTGAATTTAAAGTACATATGGTATGTTGGTGAAGGGTTCTCATAGTTTGTGTGTAGGGGAACATTCTTTTTTTTTTTTAAAGCGGCAATCATTTACACGGCAAAACCAGTTTGATTTGGAAGTGTAAAAGATTGCCGCTTTAAAAAATTTGGAGATTTCTCACCAAATCTCTCACTTTCTGAATCTCTCATCGCATTAAATCTCACCCAGTGAGTTACCCAGATCAGCTGCATTATTTTGCGCACTAGGAGTAACCAACCTTTTTTATATACAGAATAACATTTCTCACTTTTTATAAATGCATTAAAATAATGGTACTGCAGCACGAGAAGCTACAGATTTTAGAAGGCAATTAGGCACAGCTTATTATCATGCATACTGCTCCGCTCTGATGAGTGTATATGGAGGTAACTGTAGAACATTTGTCAAATAATAACCAAAGAAAAATAGAAGTAAAATGCATTAAAAATAATATGGTCAATTTCTAGCTGAACAGTAATAATGATACCTTCTATTTTACAGCAAGGTCAGCACATTCAGCTTCATGAAATATTTAGACATGTAGATGTCTGCCCTTTAATAGCCAGTTATCTCTACAGAGAGAGGAGTTTCAAAGCTGCTGTTGATCTGCGGTGCGATTTATCAGAGGACACAGAGGGACGATGTGTTTTTCTTTTTTTGCAGATTGGAAAGCATGCATAGACTATGGACAGTAATTATATAGTTCTTAAACAAACTGCATTTCCTATTAGCAATCAATGAGATCATAGGGTTAAGTGGACACTTTGTTGACGTGCGCGGCTTTTGATGCAGCCGGACCGCGTGATCATAGGGTTACTTAGACGGTTATTGAAGCATCTGCGACTGATGCTGCATCTTTGTACATTCTTTCTCTAGGGGGGGAATTTAATAAGATGGGAGTTCTATTTCACATGTGATGTTGCTCTGGGCAGCCAATCAGAATACACTTCTTATTTATTTAGCACCCTCTAGAAGATAATAGACAAGATCTGGTTGGTTGCCCATAGCAACACCCCATGTAAATTCCCCCCTAGGCATCTCACTGCATATCTCAGCATCTGCAACATTTACAGATTTTCACACAATCCCTGCATACACGAATGGAAATATTTTATAGATTAAATAGTCAGTTTTGTGAAAGTTGTTGAATGTGTGGTTTGAAGGAGAGAGAGAGAGAGGACTCAATGATTACTCCAAGGCAGCCCACTTGGGGGCTAGAGGACACAGTATTGCTTTCAACAGATAATAAGATTGTCAGAGGTAAGATTGTGAGGATTGTGAGGGAGAGTGGGAACTGGAAGTTGATTAGCTCAGTGTTAAGGCAGACACTACACCAAATTCCCCCTGAGCTCCCCCGGCAGCTCCCCAGGAGGCTCACATATAATCTGGTACTTGATGTGCCATTTTTAATGCGATAAATTGCATGCAATTTATCACATGTAAACTCCTGGGGAGCTGCAGCAGTGGAGGGGTACAGGAGAGCCAGGCAGCGGTGATATGCGGAGCAGGCAGCGGCGGTGGCGGGACAGAAAGCGGCAGAAGAACAGCGGTACTTCACCCACGATGTATTGGGTCCGATCTGGACCCAATACATCGTGGGTGCTAAAAAGCACCCGCAATGTGTCGCTGATGGGTCCGATACAATAAATTTTATGTGCATTCGGTTCATCTGTAGGGTCCGACCCTATGCGCATGGGACCGCACATCAGGTCAGATGGGATGTAACACACATCCGATTTCGGATGATTTCTCTGCCCAATCAGTCCGCATCAGGTGAACTCGGTCCACATCTTACTAGTGTATGGGGGCCCTTAGGCATGTTACGTTTAAGAACCACTGGTACATCCAAGAACAGATAGCAGAGAGACAGTTGGAGACATGAGTGAGGAGAACATGAGAGAGGTCAGGAGCGGAAAAGTAGATTTGAGTATCATCAGAATGTGATCACCTAAAGAGGATATATAGGCCCTTATTCAGATCTGTGCGGTACGGCCCGCGTGCGGCCGTACCGCCGATGTTTTCGCTCTGCACATGCGCAGAGGTCACTCTGCGCATGTGCAGGGGAAATCGCCGCACAAAAATTTTTTACGCCGCAAAGGGGGCGTATAGGGGCGTGAGGGGCTTAATAGCCTCATTTACCTATGAATACGCCCAGCGTTTCATGGGCGTTCCCATGCAAACGCGGGGCGTATGCATGGTAATGAGGCTATGACGCCAGTGATGGGGGCGGAAAGCTGACATCGCCGGATGTCAGCTCTCCGCCCAAATACAAGCTTTCACACGGACGATTGTCCGTGTGGTCTAAGCTTGCGTGAGCTGGTGGAGCGTGCGGCCCTGCCTTCGATGGTCGTCGACCATCGAATGCAGGGGGCAGCTCCCACCATGGTGGAGGCGTACGCCCCACCATTTTCATGCGGATCGCCAGCCGTCCGCGTACGGACGGCCGTGGCGATCCGTCTTGTAGGCGGGGTTTGGTTTGTGCGGCCGGAGCAACGTATGCGGCTCCGGCCGCACAGATCAGAATAAGGGCCATAGTGAGGGAGAAGGACAGAACCAGGGACAGAACATCGGAGGACACATCACCTACAGATAATGGAAGTGGGAGGGGGGGGGGATATGGAGTTATAGAAGAGACAGAGAAGGAGCCTTCAAAGAGGTAGAATGACAGCCATGAGAGGGCAGTGTCACGCAGAACAAGGGAATGAAAGATTTACAGGAGATGGTGGTCCACAGTTTCAATTTCAAATGCATCAGAGAGGTCAGGAAGAATAAGCAGAGAGTAGTGTCCCTTATGCCCCTTTCAGACCGCACTTTGGAAACGGTATATTGCCTTTTTTACCGTTTTAAAACGGTAATCTGTGCGGTCTGAAAGGTGCAGATCCAATTAACCGGTTTGAAAATACCGTTTTTTCAAACCGGTTAAAATGCAGGGTCCTACCCGTTTCAGACCCGGTATTTTGGGATCAAAATCGGGTCTGAAACGGTATTTAGGACCCAGCCAATGAGCTGGGTCCTAAATTCAGCGCAGTGAATATTTAATGAGCGCTCATTAAATATTCACAGCACTGGAGCCGCCCCGCGCCCCCCCGCTCGTGTGTCGACCCCCCCGCTCGTGTGTCGACCCCCCCCGCGCGTGTTGACCCAACCCCCCCGCGCGTGTCGACCCACCCCCGCGCGTGTCGACCCACCCCCCGTGCAGCCGGTACCTCCGTTGTGGATCCCGGCAGTGCAGTATGGTCGGAAGCACTCGTAAAAAAAAAGTGTCTTTCAGAAAATGGCTGCCCCATAGGGAAAACCCGTTTCGTATGGGGGCAGCCATTTTCCAAAAGTCACTTTTCTTATAAGAAAAGTGACTTTCGGAAAATGGCTGCCCCCATACGAAAGACAGTTTTTTTAAGAGATGCGGTGTGAAAGGGGTTTTACCTGGCAGACCCAGGGTCAAAGCCAGTTTTGCGGTCTGAAAGCAGCATTAGATTCTTTACCATTTCCAATCAGAGTCCACGTGCAAGTCCAAAACAGTTTAAAAGAGAAAACTCAAGTTGACCTTTTCATGTGTCGACCTTTTGTCTATGTCTTAGTCACTACTAAATCATGGTTGCCTACCTGACCCTCTCCAGAGGGGGAAAATTCTCTGTTTCTGGACTTCCCTGGTAATGTATGATTGCCATCACCTGTGGTGACACCTTTCTTATCAATTACCTAGCTCCCCACAGGTGCTGGCAATCCTACATTACCAGGGAAGTCCAGGAACAGAGCATTTTCTGCCTGAAGGAGAGGGTTAGGTAGGCAACCATGTACTAATTTCCTATAGCACAATACTCCTACCGCTCACCTCCTGATCCCCCCCGCCGGCTGGAGACGTATGACTCACCAACAGTCAGGATTCTTCAAAGGGGGGTGGGATTAGGCTAAATTTCGGGGGTGGGGCGAGGCTGCCATCACCAAGCCCCGCCCCCACAACAGGCAGCCACATTAATTTGCGGGTCTGTGGATGGGAGAGGGGCTAAAATGATTAGTGTCATTTAAGCCCCGCCGACCCGCAAAATTCAGCATGTTTAACCGCGGGGAAGCAGGGAGCAGGGGCTGTGGCGATAATGCGGGAGACTTACCTACCTTCCTGGGGGGGCGGGAGGGGAACACGATTTGCGGGACCATCCCGGCCATTCTGGGAGGGTAGACAAGTATGAAGCAGGCTCAGCATAGCCACAGATTCATGCAAACTGCAGGAGCACACTGCTAAGAAGAAAGAAGCCGATCATGCTAATCAGTAGGTGACCATATGGCTGGCAGGGCAACTAGGTGCATGGAGAGGGCTGGAACCTACTGCAGCTACAACTACTGTATGAGGCCAGACATCCCAATTGCAACTATATTAAAATGTAATTTCAAATTGATCACATAAAACCTTTTACTTAGATAAAGAAACTATCCTTATGCATTCCTCCTAGCACCTGGAGGACAAAATCCCCATATCATTCTGATAGTCTTTTATTATGTAAAACACATACTCCTAAAAAAAAGGTTCTGTCTTCAGTGTATTCACCAAGTGACTGATATATCCTGCTATATGAATTATACAGCACTTTGCTTTTCTATGCAGACAAAAAAGACTTTTCAATGGAATCATAGACTTCAGTGCAATGTGGTAAGTGCAGATGGAATAAAAGGTATAATAATGATTAAGGGAATGTAGAAGTATAAGCAAATGTCTGCGTTATTTATTGTGGCTCCTTTGTAAAGACTGAGATTTATCGAAAGAAATAAACCAACCTGCACATTACAGCACAGGAGCTAGCAGACCATTGATTATTGTGGCTTATTCAGACCTCATCGCTGTTGTGCAGATTTGCAAGGTGATCAATTACCAATGGGTACGGATCACATGACGCATGCACAACGCCAAACAGCAACAAAAAACAGCAATTTTTTTACTCGCAAGACGGCTGCTGTTTAATTGACAGGAAGTCGCTGTTTGTGGGTGGTTATCATCTGTTTTCGGTCAGGAAAACACAGGCGTGCTAAGTCATTTTAAGGGAAGACGTGTGTTATCAGGTCCAGCCTCGATCGGCCTGTGTCTGTCGCAGAGTTGTGGAAGGGTCAGAGTTAGGCACAGACTGGAAAAAATCATTCAATGGTGAGTGAGCTGTGTTTTGATCTGCAGCTGCATGATATTCGGCAAAGTTTTGGCAAGCCATTTGCACATACTTGCCGACTTTTTATTTTGCCTCCAGAGAGGACAACCAAATCTGCTGGGCGGGGGCAAGGCTACGACTCAAAGCCCCACCCCCCAAGCCACACAAGCTCAGTAATTCGCGGGTCTGCGAGTAAGGGGCGTGGTTAAAATGATGCGATTTGCGTCATTTTAGTCCCGCGCCCTCCCACGGACCTGTGAATTCCAGCATTTCTTTAAGCGGCTCTGGTCTGGGGAGGCATGTGGGAGACTTGCCCACCTTCCCGGGGGCCCGAGAGGGGGACCCAATTTTCTGCAGTCTCCCGGTCATTCCGGGGAGTAGGCATGTATGCATTTGTAGCTTAGCACAGGGCAGGATTTCACTCTGGCTGGGCGGTGACTATCTGATCACAGGGCTCTGCAAAATCACACAGTAACTATACGGTCTAAATAACCCCATTGTCAGATCAGCAAACATGTTATCTGACATCCTGAAACCAGCAGATGTAGTGGACATTCTCTGTGAGAGGAGCCTACACTGATAATATCTGTGTTCCTTCCTTTGTATAGTAATGAAGCAGGAGGCGACCCATTTGTGCCCTCGCAGAGTGGGTCCTACGCATGCCCAAAGTTTCCATAATCTGAACTTTGTGCAACCCCCATAGACTGCCAAATGCAGCCAACTGATGATTGGTTGGGCATATTGGAAGATTTCCTATGCCCAATCGTCAAGTCATCACTGATTGGTCTCGATATTGTCATGATCCACTGATAATCTGTGGATAGGGCTAATAATTGCATAGTGTATACCCATTATTACTAACAGCTCTCTCTCTCTGCAGAACCTTGTCTTCCTCCAAATAGTCACTTTAATATATATATACATATTAAAGGAGAATATGACAGTTATGTGAATAGATATTTTTTGATAATTTGAATAAGATTCACTGTAAAAACCTGTTAATGTGAGCGAGGCTGTGGGCGCACATGTACTAGATGTTCCTTCTGTGGTGCTGTCACCACTCAGCAATGGTCATCTGTATTGTTCTACATGGATGTGCTCAGTGGCGGAACTCCCGGAGGCAATGGAGTCATGTGCCGCCGGGCGCCAGCCTCAAAGGGGGCACTGGCTCCATTGCCTCCGAGTCACAATGTTCCGCTGATCAGCCCTTAATTTAGTGGTGCTGGTGGGGATGCCCCCCACCCCTTGCAGTCAGTGGCCGCGAAGCGGCACCGCGCAGCGCCCCCCTCCCCTGATCCACCCTGTCACCTGTAATGTCGCTGGCTGCTCACTGCTCCGTGGAAGGGCCTGACATCCGCCTGAGCTAGTGAGAGCCAGCGAAAGCGACGATGAGCCAGGAGGGAGGCAGGCCACAGCCAGCGCGGGTGAGCGAGCCACTGATGCAGCAGTAAGCCTGGCCAGGACCTGGGAGCCGGGTAAGAGACGCTGCAGTGGCAGCCAGTGAGCCGAGGTTGAGACATATTTTATATAGCGTCTCTCTAACCTGCCGGGTCACCGCTGGACTCTCTTGTTTGGTCCCCGCTGGCTCTCCCCCTCCCCTCGCCGGGCGTCTTCATGTACTGCGCCCGGCTCTTGCCTGCTACCACCGACTTTCCCCTTCCCTTCTGCTGCACTGGATACTCTCGCAGGGCGTCCGCAGGCAATATGAATGCTAGCGCCCCTCCAAGCCCCATACGTGTATGTATATGTATAAAAATATGTTGGGAGTTTTTTTTGGGGGGGGGGGGGGGCACCGGCATTCATCTTGCCTCCGGGCCCCTGGGATGAACTTACGCCACTGGATGTGCTTATTCTAGGGAACTGTCTTTTGACCTCGTCTAACCCTCTCAGATGGCACCCTTCCGCATAGCTAGCATTTTGTGATACCCTATGCTCTTCAAGATTTTGATGCTCAGCAGGCCCATGTGGTGCTCCCTGAGCGTGAGGCCACCATATGGCAGACAATGGATGGTCTGTTTTGTTCCTCTATGGCTGCTGACATCGAGTAGGTTGTATTCTCCTGTGACTACTGAAATGTTCTAGAGCCCATCATGCTAAGGTGACTGCTTACTCTCCATGAGATTCCTGAAATCCCTTGGTCTATCATTGCTGCAGATCTCCTTGAATGTACTTTGTTTTAATGGATTCATATTCTGGTTAATACTAAATAGATTACATCCCATTTCTAACACCATCTAGAGTGGTCTGTAGGGTGACCAACTAATCCCTTTAATCCGGGACACACATTAATTACACAGGTTCTGTGGCAGTTTAAAACCAGGTGAAATGGAGTTTTGAGGTGTGGCAGTTTAAAACCAGGTGAAAGCCAGCCACAGAACCTATGTAATCAATACATACCTCCCAACTTTGGAGGAGGCGGAGGCGGGACGAGTTGCTGCGCGCCGCACCTAAATTTTCAAGGGGCGTGGCCTAATTTTGGGGGCATGGCCTATACTCGCGCCTCTCCCACGAGGCCACGCCCCCATTTTGCCAATATGGGGGCATGACCCAGAGGCTCTGTGTGCCTCTGGCCATGCCCCCAGCCCCGCACAGCGTTTATTCCCCGCTGTTTAGCAGCCGACAAGGGGGACTCCCAACAGCCCCCCCCTCACCACGGGACACTGCCGGCCGTGGGAGGGACAGTGGGACAGGCCCTGATAATCGGGACTGTCCCGCTAAAATCGGGACTGTTGGAAGGTATGTTAATATGTGTCCCGGATTAAAGGGATGAGTTGGTCACCCTAGTGGTCTGTGTCAAATTTTCACACAGGACTCTCAAGAGCTCCAGACATGTGTCTTACTACCTGCAATTCATACGGAACAATGGCTGAAGCAGCACTTCCTGTATAACATAAACTTCCTGTGTAACACAACACATCCTGTATGACATGTGCATATCAGTGATGCAATCCACATACAGCATACACCTTCAAACTACTTCTGACAAATAAAGTATCCCTAGAAATTTTTGGCCCCAACTTTAGGCTGAATAACTAGAACACGGTTGTCTACCTGACCCGCTCCATGAGGGAGAACATGCTCTGTTCCTGGACTTCCCTGGTGATGTGTGATTGTCAACACCTGTGGGGAGCTAGTTAATTGATAAGAAAGGTGTTTCACCACAGGTGATGGCAATCCTACCTTACCAGGGAAGTCCAGGAACAGAGCATTTTCAGGAGAGGGTCAGGTAGACACCCCTGAACTAGAATGTTGCATTCTATTTGCATATGTACTGTCACCCTCTGATACAAACAGAAACAATGGTACAAAATATACTGCATTTTCCATTCTTAAAGTCCTTAATGGCCTTTTGCTGTAACATCCATATGCATTTCTCATATCCGGCAACCTAGCATTTTGAGATAAAGGAATGCAATTCCTTTAGTGAACTGAATTTCAGATCATTTTAATTGTGCTACATTACATTAATTACCTTCCCATTGCAGCTTAGTTCCAGTCATGACTAGAATATTAGCACCAAGTGGGCACATCTGCCTCCAGGATTCATTCTGTGATCTCTAAGCTCTGCTGACAAAGTTTAATAATCATCTGTGTTTAGCATATTTCCAAGTTATTAGTGGTAACAAATCCCATATTTAATCCTTCATTAGCTGAGTTGCTTTGCTCCACAGTGCATGCATTATACATTTGTGAAGATCTCTGTCCTAATACATAATCTTGCTTTCCCTTATTACTATAGGATTGGATTCATTTGTGTATATGCAAAAAATGAATTATATACACTATGTTGGATAGGAATAAGCAAGCAAGACATTCCCTCCAGTTCTGCTGCAAACATTGCTGACATCACAACTACCACGGAGATATCTATGGGCCTTATTCTGGTTGGAGCGGCCGGGCCGTACGCGTAGGTCCCGGGGTTTTTTATGATCTGCGCATGCGTACATTCGCTAATGCGCAGACGCGAACACTCCACAACGCTTACGGACGGGTCTCTAAGTGCGAAAAAACCTATACGCGAGTGTACGGGCATTGGGGGCGGCATAGGGGCGTGATGAGGGGAGCGGCCGAAATAATAAGGGAAAATGGGCGTAAATATGGGCGTACACGGGGGTGTGCACCAAAAATGAGCGGTGCTACTACCGCACGATCGTTCATTTCGGACACAAAACAGGCGGCCGCCAACCGCCATCTCAAACCACCCCTACAGATACCGCATGCCAGCGTGCGCCTGGGTTTGCTAATTAACGCTGATTACTACTCAAACACATACACCTGAATGTAATAAGCAATGCTGCAGTCTATTAAGTCCAAACCATGATTTCACTACCTGCAAGCCACACACAACACTCAAACACATTGGAAGCTTATCTTTCTATACTTCTCTACATTTAAAGGTTTGTTTAATTTAAGGTAAGAATCTTTTTAAGACCTGCTTATATATGCTAAGGTAGCTATTTGCTAAACAGTTATACACATTCACTACGTGCTTTCATAGACTTTACACAGTAGCACACTCAATCTACACAAGTCGACATGTGTTAACGTGTTCACTCTAATACAAACATAGGTTTTGTATTTATGATACAATAACATAAACCACATCTAACACCTACAAAGGATGTTTCAGCAATGTTTGAAGCCCATGCCCACTATTTTGCACACAATCTTTGTATAGTACCCAAAATACAGAACTGTACCACTATCTGATCTGCTATGAATTGGATTTGACTACACTCTGGATGTAAGATGCCACCAATCACATTATTGCACTCACATCTCTCTAACAAAGGATTCCTACATCTGCTTATGACACTGTAAAATCATATATATTTAAAAACTTATACATGTTTGTTCACAAGCAATTTTATCATGTTTGGCCGATTCACACATCTTTTTTTAGGGAGGACACATATGCATTCCTACACAAATGTACCTTTTGACCCTTGTTTGTCTGCCTCACCCACTCCATGAGGAAAGCATTGTTCTGGACCTGCTTTTACCTACTACTGTAGGAGCTACCTCACCTGCACACAAACTGCTTTCTCACCTATTATGTTGCTCTGCACATGTGCTGACACAAACTAATTAGCAGGGAAAAGTTGGATAGGAACATGGGAATGGCCATGGAGAGGGTTACACATGGGAAACTTCGACCACACTTCAACAAATGTTCAAAAATACCCTGGTCAGTAAGTACACATAAATCTAGTATTTGTTTCACACAAGAAATTACACATACAACAGTTTTGTTTTAATTGGTAAAATAAATTTATTTGCTGTTCAGCATCACAGCTTAGTAGACACTTTCATGTCATAAATCAAATAAACAAATAAAATAGACACAAAAATAAAAAAACAGCCAGAACAAGAGGTTGCATATCTCCAAACATGTGTTACCCTGCAAATGGTGAAAGAAATGGGGACACCAGAATACGTACTGCAACAACCAGGGTGAATACTAAGCAAGATACACACCACCAAAAATTTATCCTGCATTTGTAGAGGTCAAAATAAGAACTTTAATGCCCATGGCACGAAAATGGATCGATGGCCAACTCAGGAAGTGGATGTCCAGTGCAATTTAAACATTTGGGGTCCAACCACAGAGGAAGTGAACCAGGTCTCATTATTTGGGCCCTTTTTTCCCCCTTTTAGATGGGGCCTTGGGGACAGGGGCCTTTGGGTCAGATGGCTTGCGGCGTCTTCCCCTAGTGGACACAGGAGGGTCAGCAGAGGTGGAAGGTTGGGGAGCAGCTTGGGGTGGGCCAGCAGATGGGGGATTGTCCCTTAGGGACCTGGCGGTGGGCAGCAGCTCCGCAAGAATGTCATTCAGGCGGCTGAGGTGTTGGCCAATGCTTTGCATGCCAGCCGCCAGAGTGTCATTCATGCGGTTGAAGGCCTCACACTGCTGCCTGTTTGTGGCCTTCCAATCCTCCAAAAATTCCCCAATCTGCTGCTGACGGAGCGCAGCATCCACCCCTTGCTGCTCGATCCTCTCCAGCATCACCATCATGCTCTCATCCCATGTCTCCTGTGGCTGGGGCTGGGGGTGTCTTCTTGGTGGAGGCTGGACCACTTGCTCCACCTGTGGCTCTGCAGAGGAAGATGCTGCCGGTACATCCTGGGTTTCTGCTTCTGCTAGGATAATAATTGAAAACAATGTCACCATCACATACGCACTAAAAAATATCTTTCAAAATACAATGCATTACTGTGACTTACCATCAAAAGCAGCATCAAAGACCTCCGCCGGGAGCTCACTGTCCATATTGGAGATCCCCCTGACCTCGGCCACATCAATGACGTCCAAGGCGTCCTGCTCCAGGGGGGTATACTCCAAAGTATCGGGCATAGGACCTCTCCCGGTGGACATGCTGTGGTTGTACCGGTCAGTCATCTTCCTCTTCAGTGTACTTTTGAAGTCTGTCCACCTACAAGTTTAAAAATACAAATATCACCATGAGATATGTGCACCACTGTGCTAGTGAACATCATGACTACGTTACATTTCCTAGTGTGGGTGATCTTATGTTTTTTAGCCATATGTGTCCCACACACACATTAATGTCTCCATTAGGAGGCATTTCAGTGTCTCATCTCATTCATTAGGCCACTAAATGCACATACATAGATCACTATGCAGAAATGACATCATCCATGGCCAAATTAGGCACCTCCACCTGTTGTGAAACTACACATTCCACCATAGCTTGACAGTGTGGTTATTATGGAGTCATTTAACTATGGGATGGCATACTGGGATGTGTAGTTTCTCACCAGCTACATGTGCACAGTTTGCTCATTCTTGTTTCAGTTGCATCATATGGAACATGTAAAGGTGGCCATACACGTTACAATTATTGTATACAATATTGCATCTCATAGCATATCGGTTTTGCGATGAGATCAGATTAGATGAGATCTAGTACAAAAAGTATGTGCTGCACATACTTTTTGTACTCATCGCTAAACCGAAATGCTATGAGATGTGATATTGTATACAATCTTGTATACAATAATTGTAACGTGTATGGGCACCTTTACAACAACTCTTTCCAAAACACACTTTCTCTTGTCCCATCACATACTTCACATACTTCACATGAGCAGAACTGTGCCCATAACCTCACATCACACCAATGGTGCATGTTTCATATATCAATGTGGGTTATTGGACATGGTTGTGTTCACATGTGACATTGAAGTGTAGCACTATCTACAAACACACCTTTCTATTATTCTCAAAACATACATGTAACATATGTACACACATATGACATTATCAGGGGGACAAACACACTTGCCTTTTCTTCACCGATAGCCAATCTCTGACCACTGGTGACACCTGGTTCACTTCCTCTGTTATCTTGTCCCAAAGGTTTCTCCTTGCACTGGCACCCGGCTTCCTGATTGGCAATTCTATCCATTCACGTGCTCTGGGCACTAAAATTCTTAATTCTGCCTCTACAAATGCAGGGTTTCTCTTTTTGGAGGTGGTATCCTGCTCAGTCCTCACCCTAGATGTTGCAGCTCGTTTTCTGGTGGCCCCAGTTCTCTCAACATGCACCTGCTGGGTCACACCTGTTTGGAGAGATGCAACCTCTTGTTCTGGCTGGTTGCTTGGCCCTTGTGGAGCTGGTGGAGGTTGAACAGGGCCTGTTAGTGAGGGGCCCGCTTGGTCTTGCAGGCTACCTCTCTCTTGAGCCCTCCTTCTCCACTCCTGTTCCCTCTTCTGTAAAGCTTCAAGCAGGGATTCTGCTTGTGCTCTCTGTAGAGCGTCCTCAGCTGCGGAATCGTCTGAGTTAGACATGTTTGCAGCAATTCTGGCCTGCATCTGACTGAATATTTATATGTTAATCTCCCGCCATGAACAAGGGGGCGTATATTTTTCCCCGCAATGTAGTTGCTAATTTACGCCGATATTTCCCGCCGATAATTGTCGCTTAAATTACGCAGGTCTCCACGCACCTGATCAATCACCTGTATATGCACATACACAGGTTGTGGAGCATTGTGTGCCACATCGTGAAATGTGTGCACCTGTCAGTCCAATGATGAGTGTTGTCAGCTGGTATCTGTTGGAGTTCGTGTATGCTTTGTGAGTCACATTTCAAAACATCACGTTATAATGCTTTCCTTACATATGTAATGAGTATGAAATTGTCATACACCAACATGTTGCATTGTGCCCCTTTTAGCAGCGTATTTATTAGTAGACGGTTGCGTGTATTCTTTTCCGCACACTGTATATACAGTACGTCTCTCCATGGAAATGGGTGTATTGTGCCCCTTTTAGCAGCGTATTTATTAGTAGACGGTTGCGTGTATTCTTTTACGCACACTGTATATACAGTTCCTCTCTACATTGAATGCATGCTGTTGGTTATGGTGTGTGTGTATATCGGAACGGTCCGCGTAAGTTTCTATTCGCATCCAGTTTGTTCATGTAAGAAGGATTAATAAAGTTAATACTAAACAAACAATTTTTTACACCAATCAGCAAGCACCAAAAGTGATATATGTACCTGCAATTAATAACTGCGCCATTGCCACTATGACTTCAACCAGGGCTAGGGCGTTTTCTACCCAGGAGCTATTGGCCTTGGTTGAGGTCATGGACCGGCGCCTGGGGCCCAGGGGCCCTTATGTGGCGAATATGGACAAGCGGCGGGCATATAATGCTGCCCGCCGGCTAATCTTCGCCCGGACCGGCGTTCACAGAAGCCTGGGCCAAGTTGAGCGGCGCTGGTCTGACCTGCGCCGGCGGCAGCCAGTCTTGCTATCATCACTTCGCCGCTATATTGCCCGATGTAAGTTTTTATTTACTAGTATGACTGCGTTTTTTTGCAATGTTTTCTGTACTTTTTATAAATATGTTCCTGAGTATGGGGGTGTATATGGGGTGTATATGGGGTGTATAGGGGGTGTATATGGGGTGTATAGGGGGTGTATATGGGTGTATATGGGTGTGTAGGGGGTGTATAGGGGGTGTATATGGGGTGTATATGGGTGTATATGGGTGTATAGGGGGTGTATATGGGGTGTATAGGGGGTGTATAGGGGGTGTATATGGGGTGTATATGGGGGTATAGGGCGTGTATATGGGGTGTATAGGGGGTGTATATGGGTGTATAGGGGGTGTATATGGGGTGTATAGGGGGTGTATAGGGGGTGTATATGGGGTGTATATGGGGTGTATATGGGTGTATAGGGGGTGTATAGGGGGTGTATATGGGGTGTATATGGGTGTATAGGGGTGTATAGGGGGTGTATAGGGGGTGTATATGGGGTGTATAGGGGTGTATATGGGTGTATAGGGGGTGTATAGGGGGTGTATATGGGGTGTATAGGGGGGGGTTTAAGTAGTTGCTCAGTTTTTGGGTGTAGCATATCAATTAGTTTGCATGATAAATGTCTGAAATATAACAGCAATGATAATTTGGAAGGTTATGAGCATGACTAATGTGAATTTTTCTTTCCCCCTTTTTTATGAAACCCAATCTTCGATTTCTATGCCATCAACATGAACATTTCAGCACGGGCAAGAGCCCGCATAGAAGCCCGGGAGCAGGCAGCCCGGGACCAGGCAGCCCAGGAGCAGCCGGAAGAGGAGGAGGAAGAGGAGGAGGAAGAGGAGGAGACAATGGGTCAAGCTGGGGCCCACCAAATTTCCCCATCCCCTTCCCCCACCCCCTCCCCAACCCCCACCCCCCTCCCCAACTCCCACCCACACCCCATTTCCAACCCCCCTACACCTCTCCACCACCCACCCCCAAACCTCTCCAATCCCCACTCACACCCACTACCAGCATCCAAAGTCCAATCCCATCCCCCTTGCTCCTGACCCCCCCAACCACCGCACACCCAACCAGCGGCGACCAGGATGGCTCAAGTAGCCGTAAGTAAATAATGTGTCTAATGTTTACCTACACATTTCTACACATAAACAATCACAACAACCACATATGTGTATCCAACATCAACATTAGTTGCAACATATCACTGCAGGGCGACCATGAGGTGTGGCCTGTCCTTCTCCAGGAACAAGGGTCCCCTTGGTGGTTTTTTGGAGTGTGGCCATGCCTCACCCCTTGAATAATTGACATAACAGTACATCCAATGAGATATCCGACATTAGTGGTGTTGTAGTTATGTGGCTCCAGGTGTTGGGTAACTCCACTTCCCAGCATGATGTGCAACATAAATTTATAGATTGTTTGGTTAATAGTGTGTGAGGCCATGCGGATGCATGCTTTACAAACATAGCTTTAGGCCTATAATTTGTACAGCAATGTCCTAAATTTCAAATAGTAAGGAGTGCTTAAGCCGCAACAATGTCATAACCCTTAAATAGCACAGCCTAATTGTGAGGTTAGAGGAGAGTCCCCCAAAAACAAACTACCAATTGGGATACAGCATACATTCATCCAAGAAGGAGTAATTTAATTAATGTTATTTACTATGTACAGTATGTGTGTGTTAACATATTATTTTTTAGTACTGTGTTTACAGCAGACCCATCTTCAATGTAGTTTAAAAATGTATGTGGCCTTCACACATAACGCACAACTTTTTATTATGTACAAATACAACAAACATTTGTGTATGTTATATATTAATTTTTTTTTTTATCCCTTCGCTACAGACACTGAACAGCACCAGGAGGAGGTGGCAGCCCTTATTCGGGAGATCTTCCTGACCCTCCTATATTTGCAGATTCTTTTTGGCCTACTGGAGGCCCGCATTTAATTTATTTTTATCCCCCCCCCCCCCCCCCCTTATTATGCTTGTTAAAAATAAAAGTTTCTATTCTGTTATAAATTGCCTGTGTTTTTAATAATAAATATGTTAGAGGGCTTGTAAGGGTAGGTACATACAGATGTGTAATGTAAGTTATATTTGTAATTTGAGGTGAGGGGTAATGATTGATGTGTGAATGTGTGTGTTTTTGAGTAAAATAACACATAGTGAAAATGCATGAATGTTTAATGTTGTTAGATTAAAACATCACACATAACATCAGGGTAGGTATACATGTTACACATTTTGGACAAACTAATTATGGACATAATTTAGTACATATACAGAAACACCAACATAACTTGATTTAAAAGTAACAGCAATATGGGGACACATAGATAGTGATTAAAATGCCACATTAGAACATAACAAATATACATGTAATGAGGGTTAAAATGTTGTTTTAATAGGGTCTTTATTAAGGTAGACAATTGAGTTAATAGAAAACAATAATTGAATAACAAATAGAATAATTAATTAATTGTCAGAATTCTAGTTGAAAGGCAAGATTTGCAGGTCCATATATGTGAAGGGTATGCCAGCGTACACGGACGTACGCTCACTCTCACGAGCGGTGACATAAGCTGAGTTTTCCATTGAAAACAATAGGGACCCGTCCGTGCAAGCTGGCGTACGCTCAGATCTCCGCAAGAAGTCGGTGGGAAGACGGACGAGAGACGTCCGTAAACGGCGGCGTACGCTCTGTTGTACGCCAGTTGTCGGAGTGTAAGGGCTGGGCCGTCCCCTTTGACGTTGTTTCTGGCCGTACGTATGCGGCTGAGTTGTGGGTGGACTTAACCCCAACGGCCGCGTACGGATAGCGTACGTTAATAGTGAACGTACGCACGTTTGGCCGCTCCGATCAGAATAACCTCCTATGTAACCTTCTAAAGAGAATGGGTGGAAGTGATCCCCATAGTAACCAATCAGAGCCTAGCTACCATTTATAGATTAAATAAAGGCACACTGACATTCCAAATTTGGAAACTGCTCCTAAAAAATCCATATGTTCCTAGTGGTGCAGTATTACAGGTGTGGAAAGGGGCATGGTCATGGTTGCCTACCTGACCCTCTCCTTCAGGGAGAAAATGCTCTGTTCCTGGACTTCCCTGGTAATGTCATCACCTGTGGTGAAACACCTTTACCTAGCTCCCCACAGGTGATGGCAATCATACATTACCAGGGAAGTCCAGGAAAAGAGCATTTTCTCCCTGATGGAGAGGGTCAGGTAGGCAACCATGGGCATGGTGGAATGCATATTCCCTAACTATCTTGATTTTCGCAAAACAGTCCCATTTTACTGGGATCCTCACACGCACATATGGCTAATATGTCCAGTGGTGGTGGGGAAAGCTTGGAGGCCACCTTAGCAGAGCATCAGTGATTAGATGTCCGCAGCTCCCGAATCACTGGGCATGCCCCTACAGTGATGGCCGTGGCTTGCAGACTCGGCATTCCTGCAAAACCATGCCCCCTTTGTTTGAGGCCATACACCCTTTTTGGGCGCAAATCCCAAGTCAATTTTACAAGATATTAAGGTTATAAATAATACTTTATAGGAAAGTGGTCCTCAACTACAATACTCCAAACAGGTCATATTTTAAGGACTTCACCATGTGAAATAATAACAGATAAAATCCCTTGTGCGTGATTACAGAGATTCTGTTATAGATACCTGAGGACTAGATTGAGATTAGAACCACTACTTTTGTTCATTTCAACTTTTCTGTTTTTCTACCAAGCTATTGCACAGTTGACTGTAGCTTTATTTATTGCTTTGAATAAATCACGTTAGTGAGAGAGGATAGTGGAAGAGTATTTGTTACATGCAGGTATTTTTTTGTTAGATGCTTATTAATTACATTTCTCAAAAGATACAGTACTTAGAAATTCACATTACAGTTCTCCTAGAACAGGCATGTCCAAACGTTGGCCCTCCAGCTGTTGTGAAACTACGGGCGAAATGTAATAGGGTGCGTTTTTTTTTTTTTTTGCGATTTTTCCCGCAAAATATGCCGTTTTCGGCCATTTTCCGAAAATCGCATATTTTATAGGGTGCGATTTGCGGGAAAAATCGCATTTTTTAAAGGTGCGATTTTTAGTTAGACTAAAAATCGCATCCAGATGTTTTCCCATTAAAAAGGATAGAAGTCGCATATTTAATGGGTTGCGATTTTTAGTAAAGCTTACTAAAAATCGCAAAAAAAATAGACCAGGTTCTGCCTGGCGCTTTTATCAGAAACATGCACAGATCATTGAGATCTGTGCATGGTTCTGTTGTAAAAAAATAGTTAAAACAAAAAAAAAGAAAAAAAACGGCGTGCGATCCCCCCCCTAAGCATAACCAGCCCCGGGCTCAAAAAGCCGGTGCTGGTATCATAAAATCAAAGGAACAATCAAGTTGGGGTTCCCTGGATTTTATAAAACCAGCACCAGGCTCAAGGTCCGGCGCTGGTTCCCAAAATACGGGGGACAAAATGACTAGGGGTCCCCCGTATTTTAAGAACCAGCACCGGACACAACCAGCCAGCAGGGTAATGCCACAGCCGGGGGGAGACTTTTTATACAAGTCCCCCCGGCCAAAGCATTAACCCCCTGGCTGGTCAGCATGGGCAGGGGTCCTGGGGAAGTGGGGACCCCCCCAATGAAGGGGTCCCCCCCCTCCAGGACTTACCAGCCCATGCTGATAGTCCGGGGCTGTCCCCGATGCCCCTGGGCGGTGGGCATCGGGCTGATGACTTGTGTAAAAAAAAGGATAAAAACTATTGTTCTTTACTGGCGAACTATGAGTCCCAGCAAGCCTACCCCGCATGCTGGGACTTGGGGAACCACAAGTCCCAGCATGCGGGGCATTAAAGGGCCCGCTGGCACTTGTAGTTCTGCAGTGAAAAAAATAGTGCACAAAATCACACTGACACCCTGTAAAATAAAACTTTAATACACACAAAACACACACACACTGATACTTACCTACCTTGAGCCCGTAGGTCGGTCCCTGGATCCTGGGTCCGGGCTCCGGGGCTCCAGGGCAGAAGAGTCCGGTTCCGGGGCCTTGGTCCTGGTTCCGGGGCTGGTCCTGGGGTTCCGGGGCTCCTGGTGTGAAGAATCCGGGGTCCGGGATCCGTGGTAGTCCAGAGGGGTACCTAAGGAGGAAAATCCTACTCACCTGCTCCCCGGCGGCGACCTCCGGTGACAGCGCTGCTCCCGACTGGTACCCAGCTTCAAGGACTTTGCCCGGCGCTGAGATGTTTCCTCTTCGCCGTCTGTGAACAGAATGATTTCTCGGCCAATCAGGAGCCGAGAAACTCGGCTCCTGATTGGCCAGAAATCATTCTGAATATAGACGCCGACGGAGTAACATCTCTGCTCTGGATGCGCTGAGATGTTACTCCGTCGGCGTCTGTATTCAGAATGATTTCTGGCCAATCAGGAGCTGAGTTTCTCGGCTCCTGATTGGCCGAGAAATCATTCTGTTCACAGACGGCGAAGAGGAAACATCTCAGCGCCGGGCAAAGTCCTTGAAGCCGGGTACCAGTCGGGAGCAGCGCTGTCACCGGAGGTCGCCGCCGGGGAGCAGGTGAGTAGGATTTTCCTCCTTAGGTACCCCTCTGGACTACCACGGATCCCGGACCCCGGATTCTTCACGCCAGGAGCCCCGGAACCCCAGGACCAGCCCCGGAACCAGGACCAAGGCCCCGGAACCGGACTCTTCTGCCCTGGAGCCCCGGAGCCCGGACCCAGGATCCAGGGACCGACCTACGGGCTCAAGGTAGGTAAGTATCAGTGTGTGTGTGTTTTGTGTGTATTAAAGTTTTATTTTACAGGGTGTCAGTGTGATTTTGTGCACTATTTTTTTCACTGCAGAACTACAAGTGCCAGCGGGCCCTTTAAGGCCTGCATGCTGGGACTTGTGGTTCCCCAAGTCCCAGCATGCGGGGTAGGCTTGCTGGGACTCATAGTTCGCCAGTAAAGAACAATAGTTTTTATCCTTTTTTTTACACGTCATCAGCCCGATGCCCACCGCCCAGGGGCATCGGGGACAGCCCCGGACTATCAGCATGGGCTGGTAAGTCCTGGAGGGGGGGGACCCCTTCATTGGGGGGGTCCCCACTTCCCCAGGACCCCTGCCCATGCTGACCAGCCAGGGGGTTAATGCTTTGGCCGGGGGGACTTGTATAAAAAGTCTCCCCCCGGCTGTGGCATTACCCTGCTGGCTGGTTGTGTCCGGTGCTGGTTCTTAAAATACGGGGGACCCCTAGTCATTTTGTCCCCCGTATTTTGGGAACCAGCGCCGGACCTTGAGCCTGGTGCTGGTTTTATAAAATCCAGGGAACCCCAACTTGATTGTTCCTTTGATTTTATGATACCAGCACCGGCTTTTTGAGCCCGGGGCTGGTTATGCTTAGGGGGGGGACCGCACGCCGTTTTTTTTCTTTTTTTTTTTTACAACCAAAATCGCATATATGAAAATGCGCACATTTTCAGGACTGAAAATGCGCACATTTTCAGGACTAAAAATCGACCTAAATCGCATTTTTTGCCGCTAATTCGCATCTCATTACATATGCGAATTAGCGTCTAAAAATGCGATTTTTAAAGGTGCGATTTCTGGCGAGTTTGGAACTCGTCCAAAAATCGCACCCTATTACATTTCGCCCTACATGTCCCATCATGCCTTGCCACAGTTTTGCTATTAGGGAATGCTAAAAGTATGGCAAGGCAGTTTCACAACAGCTGGAGGGTCACAGTTTGGACATGCCTGCCCTAGAAGGTAAACACAATATAAATGCATATGCCAAAGCATGATTTCCATCATCTCTGAGGACATAAAGATGGAGCCCCTCTCAACTATCTTCCTTAGGTCGTGTCTCACCATGGCTAGCCATGTCTATCCTATTGTTCTCAGCAGCAATACAATACATAGAACAATACAGTAGGGGATTAGCAGAGTAATCCTATTACTCACCTAATCCTATTAAAGGGCTAGATGGGGCTCCATCTGTATACAAGGGTGCTTCAATAAGTGTGGTAACAAGAACTCTCATGTGTGTAATGTTCTCTATTTCATTCTAATTTCCTGCCAGTTTGGAGCAAGTAGTCCACTGCTTCCCCTCACAGCCATTAGACTGCGCCTCATATCAGCATCAGCTGAAGATGGAGGAGCTGGCGGACACATGGTCACACATTGAGGTATATAGCATGAACAGATTTTCTGCAACAGATGAAATTCATCCCCGACTTGTCGAGGTGTACGGTGATTATGTCATGTCATGGAAACATCTTACACTAATCTCTGTATCAGCATCAAAATCATAATTGCCTACCCTCCCGGAATGGTTGGGAGGCTCCCTAAAATGGGGTCCCCCTCCCGGCCCCCCGGAAAGGTGGGCAAGTCTGCCACATGCCCTGCTCCAACCCCCCCCCCCCCCAGTGGGTCCGTGGGAGGGGGCGGGACTAAAATGATGCAAATTGCAGCATTTCACGTTAGTAGTCAGCCTTGTCCCCGCCCCCTGACCAGGAGATTCGGATGTCCTCTCCGGAAGTCAACGAGTATGCTCAAAAGGCATATTACATATAAATAAACTATTGGAAGGTAATCCAGCACAGAGAACACATGTAGTACTGCAGGTGGATTACACTTTTATAGGACCACAATATGACCGCAATAGCAGAAGTACTGTATATAATATCCTTTTGTTAGAGCTGTGGCTACAACATGCAATATACAGTAATACTGTACATAGTTGTCTGCCCTCCAGCATCCCGCGGGAAGCTCCCTTTTCAGTCATAAGACTCCTGCTGCCCTGCATTGAATTTCTAATCTTCCAGATTGTACAGATTCTACTAGGGGTGCCACTATGGAGTTTCTTTGCTATAATCACTGTAATTTGATGTAGCTGCTCGAGTCCCTGCTGATTATTCCCCCATTATTGGATCCTCTGACAGGAGAGAGACAGAAGCACAAGATAGCACAGGATTTTCTTATCTGTGCTGGTGTGCACTCATCCATAGCATGCTGCGGCTAGTGAGGAGCTTAGGGTATGAATTTTTTTTGCTAGTAAGTCATCTTTAGTTAAATGCATTTGTTTAATTAGAGTATCTGCTGTCTACAATGATTTGGCTAATGTTATAATAGTATACCTTATCACTCCTACACCCACCCGTTATGCAGAATGGTCCCCATTGCTGCCGATGCTCCGCCCCTCCAATGGCTGCAGCATGTCAGTCATTAGGACTTGGGGGTACTACAAACAAAAACACAGGACACATTCTTCACGGCTTCTACACATGCGCAGTCCAC
This sequence comes from Crinia signifera, assembly GCF_055691185.1. Classification (NCBI taxonomy): domain Eukaryota; kingdom Metazoa; phylum Chordata; class Amphibia; order Anura; family Myobatrachidae; genus Crinia; species Crinia signifera. The sequence goes on along the minus strand of NC_139221.1, from coordinate 289,511,440 downwards.
CCACCATCGGAATAGTGTTCAAACCATCGGATTTGCATACAGCTCTGAATCAGGCCTACAGACTGAAAATTATTGCTAGAAAAAAACAGAACAGACAGACACCTGGCTTACGGTCCTGTGATCCATTGTATAGGCTTTATGTGGCCTGTGGGGTGTCAGTATAGAGTACCTTTCATGCACAGCTTGTAATTTGAGCATGGTACTCCAGGTAAGAGACAAGATATTAAAATATATTGCTCAATAAGATGAGCAATGAGGCTCATGGGGCCTCTTGATTGACAGCTGCATCAAACAAATGATTATGTTAATGCCTCCTTTCCCTCTGCAATGAGGATTCCAGCCAAACATTGGGGGTTGAACGGCGAGGATGGCTTCTCCTTGCCGTACAAACCCCCCTCGCCACGACATTGAACACTGTCCTTTAGGGGTAGCTGTATGAAGCAGTGATGAGGGAGGAGAAGTGATAAAGGAGGTTATTCTGATCGTAGCGGCCAAACGTGCGTACGTTCGCTATTAGCGTACGCTATCCGTACGCGGCCGTTGGGGTTAAGTCCACCCACAAATCAGCCGCATACGTACGGCCAGAAACAACGTCGAAGGGGAGTGGCGTACAATTGAGCGTACGCCAACGTACACGGACGGACCAGCCCTTAGACTCCGACAACTGGCGTACAACAGAGCGTACGCCACCGTTTACGGACGTCTCTCGTCCGTCTTCCCACCGACTTCTTGCGGAAATCTGAGCGTACGCCAGCTTGCACGGACGGGTCCCTATTGTTTTCAATAGAAAACTCAGCTTATGTCACCGCTCGTGAGAGTGAGCGTACGTCCGTGCACGCTGGCATACCCTTCACATATATGGACCTGCAAATCTTGCCTTTCAACTATAATTATGAAAATTAATTAATTGATTGAATTAATTAATGTGCAAAATAGTGGGCATGGGCTTAAAACATTGCTGAAACATCCTTTGTAGGTGTTAGATGTGGTTTATGTTATTGTATCATAAATACAAAACCTATGTTTGTATTACAGTGAACACGTTGACACATGTCGACTTGTGTAGATTGAGTGTGCTACTGTGTAAAGTCTATAAAAGCACGTAGTGAATGTGTGTAACTGTTTAGCAAATACCTACCTTAGCATATATAAGCAGGTCTTAAAAAGATTCTTAGCTTAAATTAAACAAACCTTTAAATGTAGAGAAGTATAGAAAGATAAGCTTCCAATGTGTTTGAGTGCTGTGTATGGCTTGCAGGTAGTGAAATCATGGTTTTGACTTAATAGACTGCAGCATTGGTTATTACATTCAGGTGTATGTGTTTGAGTAGTAATCAGCGTAAATTAGCAAACCCAGGCGCACGCTGGCATGCGGTATCTGTAGGGGTGGTCTGAGGTGGCGGTTGGCGGCCGCCTGTTTTGTGTCCGAAATGAACGGTGCTTTAGTCGATCGTGCGGTAGTAGCACCGCTCATTTTTGGTGCACACCCCCGTGTACGCCCATGTTTACGCCCATTTTCCCTCATTATTTCGGCCGCTCCCCTCAACACGCCCCTATGCCGCCCCCAATGCCCGTACACTCGCGTACAGGTTTTTTCGCACGTAGAGACCCGTCCGTAAGCGTTGTGGAGTGTTCGCGCCTGCGCATTAGCGAATGTACGCATGCGCAGATCATAAAAAAACCCGGAACGTACGCGTACGGCCTGGCCGCACCAACCAGAATAAGGCCCAATGTGCCTGGTACTTTAGCAACTGCCAATCAGCTCCTGACTGTTAAGCTACAGGCTAGGTTTAAAAAGGGACAGTTAGGAGCTGACTGGCCGGTGATGAAGTACTTTATCACTTCTCCTCCCTTATCACTGCTACATACATCTACTGCTCAGATCTGTGAGTCTGTACTCCCAGTGAATAGATATTTCATATACAGGAAGTACATGAACTAACAATGATATGTGGCCAAAGTACCTACAAGAGCCTCCAATAGGGGGGTGCTGTGGGTACAGCTGTCCCGGGCCCGGCCTCTGTGAGAGAGAGGGAAGGGCCTGGTCCACTAATTTTGCTCCCCGCACCCCACCGCCCTCCCGACTACCTCCACTGTGCTGCCTGCACAGCTCTGATTGGCTCACCAGCCGGTGCTGAATTTTTATTGGCCACCGGGTTCCTGAAGCCTGCACTCCAGGACCTGCTTAGCTGAGTGTACTGAGCGCAGTCAGCACCGATAAGGTGGGTATTAGGGAGCAGGAGACGGGGATGAGGGGGAGGTGGGGGTGGTGGTGGACTGGAAATCAGTCCCGGGCCCCAAATTTCCTAGTGGCAGCCCTGGTATCTACACAACTAGAGCGAGTTTTCGTGCACCCCTTTCCTAGGATTCATGTATGTCAGGCGCTGCCAAGGCATTAGCCTTACATATTATTTTCAAAATCAGCCTATTTATTCATAAATGTGCCTAACACCCTGCACAGCTGTCAGAATAGATATATTCTGCTACTATCACCGCTGTCAGATTCATGCATCAGGCCATAAAGACTTCAATCTCCCACTTTGATCTACATGCCTGTGTCAGAAGAACGCTTTTAAATATTTATGATTAAGGGACGATAAATAGCCAGAAGCCTTATTGTGGAATTCTGTGCAAATAAAAAAAGATCACCTTACGTTTATAATCATTTTTACAACTTCCAATACATAGGCTATAGTATAGCTATGGGGGTCACTCATTTTTGCATAAACCTCCATTCGCAGCCTTGCATGCGGGGCCTAAATCATTTGACGGTAGCTGACCATTGAATGATTTATTAACCCCTTCCCGACATTTGACGTATATATACGTCATGGCCGGGATGTACTTCCCGACACATGACGTATATATATACGTCATGACTTCAAAGTGCCACTGCGTCTAGAGACGCAGTGACAGAGGGACGATGTCTGCTGTCCCTGACAGCAGACATGTCCCTGCATGCCCAGGGGGGGCGGCGATGCCGCCCCCCCGTCGGCGATCGCTGTGATTGGCTGTTCAATGTGAACAGCCATTCGCAGCGTTTTCCTGTGTTACCGGCGAATCAGACGCTCGGTAACACAGGTGTCAATCACCGCCGGGTGTGAGGGGGCATGAGGGGGTCATCGGTGACGACGACACCTCACTCCACCTGCCCCCAAGGCTGTGATTGGTCCGTCGGACCGACGGACTAATCACAGCCAAGGCGCGCCATTTAAACTAACGGTGACTGCGCTGCAGACGCCATTCCGGTCTGGAATTGCGTGCAGAGCAGTCACCGGCCACTCTGTCGTGATATACATACCTGAACCTTGCCTGATACTTACCTGATCACCGCTGGTAGCGTGCTGCCAGCAGTTGGATGCTTCCTGGATCTTGTGACTTCCTGTGTCCTGCTGCTGCAGTGTCATAGGGGGCCTTATTTTGGTTCATTCTTTCTGACAAAATCCTTCTTAGATGGACAAAACCATGTGCACTGCAGGGGGGGCAGATGTAACATGTGCAGAGAGAATTAGATTTGGGTGAGTTATTTTGTTTCTGTGCAGGGAAAATACTGACTGCTTTATTTTTACACTGCAATATAGATCTCACTTTGAAGTAAAACCCCACCTAAATCTAATTCTCTCTGCACAAGAAACACCTGCCCCCCCTGCAGTGCACATGGTTTTGCCCATCTAAGAAGGATTTTGTCAGAAAGAATGAACCAAAATAAGGCCCAGAGTCACAGATCATGAGAGATAGTGACAGATAGTGACAGAGAGTGACAGAGAGTGACAGAGAGTGATAGAGAGTGATAGAGAGTGATATATTTTGTGTCTGCTGCACCCCTTTTGTGCTGATCAGTATATCTGTGCTGATCAGCAACTTTTTGGGGTTTTTTTTTTTATATATATACCTGTCAGTTGCACCAAAGGTTGTGCTGCCTGTGCAACTGACTGCTGCCCCCCCCCTTTTGTTTAAATTAATTAACTGATCAGCAACTTTTTGGGGGTCCAGGTTTTTTTTTTATATATACCCTGTCAGGTTGCACCCACAGTTGTCTGCCTGCTGCCCCTCACTGCTAATCAGTGTCGCATCACTGCATCACTGATCTGCAGCTTTTTTTGGGGGGGGGGGGGATTGCAGTGGGGTTTTGTTTTTACACCCACGTTGCTTTTGTGGGTGCTTTTGTGGGTGTCCTGTGGCCGCTGATCAGTGACGTGCATCACTGAACAGCATTTTTGGCACAGGGTTGATATAATTTTTTTTCTGCAGTTTTTTTAAATTGTTTTTTTTTTGGAGAGTGCTGTGGTTTATTACACCCACGTTGCTTTTGTGGGTGTCCTGTGGCCGCTGATCAGTGACGTACATCACTGAGCAGCATTTTTGGCACAGGGTTGATATCATTTTTTTTCTGCAGTTTTTTTAAATTGTTTTTTTTTTTGGAGAGTGCTGTGGTATTTTTTTTTTTTAAATTGTTTTTACACCTGTTGCCTTTGAGCGCTGATCAGTGACGGACGTTACTGACCAACATCTGTGCAAAATTTTTGGCGCAGGACCTTTTTTTTTTTTTTTAACCCCTTCAATTTTTTTTTTTTTATTGGGATCAAATTCCTGTATAAAGTATTTTTTTTTCTGCACTACATACACACTACACACTACATACCCCCGTGTTGAAATAAAGTTTGTACCCCCCCAACACTATACACGTGTTGAAACATTACACTTACAGAAACACAAAAATAAAAATGTCATCCCAAATGTCATCCCAAATGTCATCCCAGTCATCCAGAAGAATGTATTCAGCGGAGGAGGCATATGCCATGCTTGCCTCTGACTCTGACACAGCCAGTGATGCAAGCGGGGAATTTGAAGGATTCGTCTTAAGCTCCTCTTCCTCCTCTAGTGATGAGGGACCCCCCTCAAAGACGCCCCCGTAGAGCAGCTGAGACCCCCCCCCCCAAATGATTGATCCCGTATGGACCCCACCACCAGACAATTTTGAGCCCCAGGTTCCTGAGTGTTTGGCCATCCCAGGAATCCAATTTGATTCAACAGGTCTCAGAGAAATTGACTTTTTCAAATTATTTTTCTCTGATGATTTTATAAATTTAATGGTGGACCAAAGTAATTTATATGCCCAGCAGTTTATTGCTCAAAACCCCACGTCATCATTTGCTAGGTGGACCCCTGTAGATGCAGTAGAGATGATGACGTTTTGGGGTCTGGTGTTACATATGGGCATAGTAAAAAAGCCAGAAATTAGGCAATATTGGAGTACAGATGTTCTGTACAGCACCCCACTTTACCGTATGGCCATGACTCGGACTCGTTTTGAGATAATCCTTAAATTTTTACATTACACCGATAATGCACAGTGCCCACCCAGAGATGATCCCACCTTTGACCGGCTATTCAAAGTCAGGCCGGTCATTGATCATTTCAGTGCCAAATTTGCAGAGATGTACATCCCTGAAAAATGTATTTGTATCGACGAGTCCCTTATACATTTTAAAGGAAGGGTTAAATTCCGCCAGTACCTTCCCAGTAAGAGGGCAAGGTATGGCATAAAAATGTATAAACTGTGTGAAAGCACCTCAGGGTACACCCACAGGTTTAGGGTATATGAAGGGAAGGATTCAAGAATTAAACCGCCAGAATGCCCCCCCTCCCTCGTAGGTGTTAGTGGAAAAATTGTCTGGGATTTAGTGCACCCCTTCCTGGATAAAGGTTATCACCTCTATGTGGATAACTTTTACACTAGCATCCCCCTGTTTAAGGCCCATGGTTCAAGAGGTACAGCAGCTTGCGGTACTGTGCGCAAGAACCAAAGAGGCCTCCCAAAAACGCACATTGCCCAAGTACTGAGAAGGGGTGAAAGCAGGGGAATATACACCGAAAATATGTTGTTGGTCAAATATAAGGACAAGAGGGATGTCCTTATACTGACAACAATTCATGGAGACAGTACCACCTCCATCCCTGTACGAGGTACCAGTACCCACACCTCAAAACCTAATTGTATCCTAGATTACAATAAGTACATGGGCGGAGTGGATCTTTCAGATCAGGTACTGAAGCCGTACAGTCCCCTGCGGAAAACAAAAATCTGGTACAAGAAGCTGGCCGTGTATATCATCCAGATGGCACTGTATAACGCTTACGTGCTATTCCATTCTACCAGCCAGAGGGGGACATTTATGCACTTTCAAGAGGAAGTCATAAAGGGCCTAATATTTGGGAACCAGCAGGCAGAGGGCCCCAGTACTTCTAGTACTGGCCCCCGTATTGTACCAGGGCAGCATTTTCCTAACGAAATCCCCTCCACTGCAAGAAAGGGCAGGACACAAAAAGGTGCAAAGTTTGCTATAAAAAGGGAATAAGAAAGGATACTATTTTCCACTGTGAAACTTGCCCCGACAAACCCGGCCTATGTATAAAGGAGTGTTTTAAAATATACCACACATCTATGGATTATTAGGTTCATCATTTCACCGTGCTTCGGGGGTCTTGCTAATGCCACATAGCACCCACCATTTATTCCACTAGAATCTGAGCTGCAAAATCCAAAAATCACTCCTTCCCTTCGGAGTCCTGCCATGCACCCAACTGGTATTTTTTGGTCACATATGAGGCATTGCCATACTCGGGAGAAATTGGGGCACAGATTTTGGGGTGCTTTGTCTCCTTCATTCCTTGTGAAAATGAAAAATTTGGAGCCAGAACTGCATTTTTGTGTAAAAAATGTAATTTTTCATTGCACAGCCCAGTTGTATCAAAATTGGTGAAACCCCTGGGGGTTTGAAATGTACACTATACCCCTAGATGAATTCCCTGAGGGGTGTAGTTTGCAAAATGGGGTCACTTGTGGGGGGGTTCCACTGTATTGGTGCTTCGGGGGTCTTGCTAATGCGACATAGCACCCACCAACATTCCACCAGAATCTGAGCTGCAAAATCCCAAAATCACTCCTTCCCTCCTGAGTCCTGCCATGCACCCAAATGGTATTTTTTGGTCACATGTGAGGCATTGTCGTACTCGGGAGAAATTGGGGCACAGATTTTGGGGTGCTTTGTCTCCTTCATTCCTTGTGAAAATGAAAAATTTGGAGCCAGAACTGCATTTTTGTGTAAAAAATGTAATTTTTCATTTGCACAGCCCAGTTGTATCAAAATTGGTGAAACCCCTGGGGGTTTGAAATGTACACTATACCCCTAGATGAATTCCCTGAGGGGTGTAGTTTGCAAAATGGGGTCACTTGTGGGGGGGTTCCACTGTATTGGTGCTTCGGGGGTCTTGCTAATGCGACATAGCACCCACCAACATTCCACCAGAATCTGAGCTGCAAAATCCAAAAATCACTCCTTCCCTTCTGAGTCCTGCCATGCACCCAAATGGTATTTTTTGGTCACATGTGAGGCATTGTCGTACTCGGGAGAAATTGGGGCACAGATTTTGGGGTGCTTTGTCTCCTTCATTCCTTGTGAAAATGAAAAATTTGGAGCCAGAACTGCATTTTTGTGTAAAAAAATTAATTTTTCATTTTCACTGCCCAGTTGTACCACAATTGGTGAAACCCCTGGGGGTTTGAAATGTACACTATACCCCTAGATGAATTCCCTGAGGGGTGTAGTTTGCAAAATGGGGTCACTTGTGGGGGGGTTCCACTGTATTGGTGCTTCGGGGGTCTTGCTAATGCGACATAGCACCCACCAACATTCCACCAGAATCTGAGCTGCAAAATCCAAAAATCACTCCTTCCCTTCTGAGTCCTGCCATGCACCCAAATGGTATTTTTTGGTCACATGTGAGGCATTGCCGTACTCGGGAGAAATTGGGGCACAGATTTTGGGGTGCTTTGTCTCCTTCATTCCTTGTGAAAATGAAAAATTTGGAGCCAGAACTGCATTTTTGTGTAAAAAAATTAATTTTTCATTTTCACTGCCCAGTTGTACCACAATTGGTGAAACCCCTGGGGGTTTGAAATGTACACTATACCCCTAGATGAATTCCCTGAGGGGTGTAGTTTGCAAAATGGGGTCACTTGTGGGGGGGTTCCTAACTTTTAGCATCTTATGGTGCCTAGAAACCTACATGGTGCCTAAAAAATAATCTCATAAAAAGGAGGCTCCAAAATCAAGTAGGTGCTCCTTCTATTATGAAGCCTGTGGTTTGGTCAACGTGTACACTAGGGCCACATATAGGATATTTATGAAAACAAAAGAATTGGGGGAATCAATTTTTAGTCACATTTCACTAGTAAAATCTACTGTGTTCCTTAGAAAAATGTATTAAAATTGCGGTACTTGTTTCCTAGCACGGCCACAATCGGGATTGGTCGCGGCTCTTATTTAGTGCACTTTAAGGGCCGCGATCACCCCCGACGGACGCGATTCTCTTGATTTTTGCCAATCTTGTGTATCGTGTACCATGCTTCAATTACCGCGACACGACCGACGCGATAATTGAAGATTTTCCTGAAATCGGGTGGATTACCAGATATCGGTCCCATCGGGAGCACTAAATGACAGGATTTATTGTCCCCGACGCGACCGACGCGATAATTGAAGCATTCACCGATATCGGGTGTTTTAACATATATCGGTCCCATCGGGAGCACTAAATGTCAGTATTCAATGCCCCCGACGCGACCGACGCGATTTTTTTATCAAAAGCAGCCATTTTATGGTTTTACATGGCTGCTTCCAATACAACCCCACATTTACACCCACATTTACAGGCTGCTTCCAATACAACCCCACATTTACACCCACATTTACAAGTTGCACCCTATTTTTAACTCCACCTCAACTATCGGTCCCATTGGGAGCTTTCTTTTATCGAAAGCAGCCATTTTATGGTTTTACATGGCTGCTTCCAATACATATCGGTCCCATCGGGAGCACTGAATGTCAGTATTCAATGCCCCTGACGCGAGCGACGAAATGTTTTTTATTGCAAGCACCCATTTTCAATTTACACACTATTTAAAACTACACCTGAACTATCGGTCCCATCGGGAGCACTGAATGTCATTATTCAATGGCCCTGATGCGAGCAACGCAATGTTTTTTATTGCAAGCACCCATTTACAATTTACACACTATTTAAAACTACACCGGAACTATCGTTCCCATCGGGAGCACTGAATGTCATTATTCAATGGCCCTGATGCGAGCGACGCAATATTTTCTATTGCAAGCACCCATCTCATGGTTTCACATGGCTGCTTCAAATTTAAACACACATTTACACCCTAAATAATAAATGACACGACACATGATAATAGATTTCAACACTTTTATTTAAAAGTTGATTTTTTTTTACGTTTTCTTTTTTGTAACGTATTGAACTAAATTTTTTTTTTTTCCTTTATTTTGTTTTTTACGGTAAAAAATTTGAAGAACATAACATACAAACAAATAAATAAATAAAAATATTATGTTTTTTTTCTTTTTTTTTTTGTCTTTTTTTTTGTCTTTTTTGTATTTTTTAACAATATAACTGTCATTTTATTTTTATTTTTTGTCATTTTTCTTTTTGATATTTTTTTTTTCTTTTTTAACAATATGAATGTCTTTCAGACACAAAATACAAACTCAGAAGAAGTTGATCGATCAGTACAAAGAGAATAGATGCCTGGCTATCACAACCAGGCAAATTGAAATGAGGCGTGGGAAGATCACGGCACACTCCAAAACAGTGCCCACTAATGCAAACAATCACATGAATCCAAAAGAAGTTACAAATATGCAGAACAGTGGTTAGTGAAGGAGCAAAACTAGTACAGCCATCGCAAAATTCAGGAAGACCGCACTGCAACGTTCACCAACCAAAATTGTAGTACATGACTAAAAACTCATTATTGTAGAGTACTCAGAAAGGAAGAGAAACAAGAACATTGCTGCCAAATTATAAATTAAAAGTCAAATTAGCCGAATTAATAATTTGAATAACGCTCTTCGCCTGGGGTGGGGGGCTGCACATTCCGCAATGCGGAGTACACAGCACCAGGCAAAGTCGAGGGATCAGTGGGAGGTGGCATAGGGGGTCCCGGCGCATAGTAAGGGGCAGGCGGAGGAGCAACCGGCGCACTGAACATGGGGGGGTGATGTGGGTGTGGGCGTGGTGGCTGTCTGTGCGCATTGCGGCATGACGTTCCGTTGCAGTCAGCACAGATATCATCCTCTGCTGCCTGCAACATCAGGCCATACAGCACACGCTTAAAGTGGTGTTGTGTTGACCCCTTCCACTTTCGCATTTCTGCGCAGACATGATTCGTGAACATTTTGCAGTCATCTGAGGGATTGTTTACTGCTTCCTCCTTGTATGGGCAGCAATATTCCTGGCCGGTAGCAGCAGGTCTTGTCGCCCGTCTCCTTCTACGCCTCCTGGGGGGAGCTGATGAGGTGCTCGCCACCACAGGAGGCGCCACCTCCGACAACGACTCACCCTGCTGCGACGACTCAGAGGGAACTGCTACGTCAGCACTCTCCTGTGCAGTGGATGAAGAGTCTTCATCCGTAGCAGTTCCCTCTGCTTCCCTCCTTCCTTGCTCCTCCACAATAAAGAGCATACGGTCGTAGTACCACAACTTCGGCTGGTACACATCTGCAGGGTCAGTTCCTGAAGATCGCGACTGCTGGACCCGATTGTGCTCCTTCACCAGCACTGTCCGCATATTAGTGAACTTCTTTCGGACCCACGTGACGTCTGCATTAGGGACACGTCTCAAAGCGTAGGCCGAGATCTTCCCAAAGGCCTCATTCCTCTTTGCCTGGTTGTGAAAATCCATGTGATCTTTTCGCCACAGACATCTATTCTCTTTGTAGAGATCGATCAACTTCTTCATGATGTTTCTATCAACCTCACGGGCCATTCTGTAAAAAAAAAAAAAAAATTAGGTTTACACTATTAAAATGAACGCACTGCACTGTTATTCATTAACACACTACAAAAAAAAAACAAATATTTACCTCAGTCAGTAGCAGGTGTAAAAAAAAAAAGAGTTTTAAACTAATTCCCTTAAACGGCCAAAAAAACACAATCAAACTGAAATACAATCCGCAAAAAAAAAAAAAATTTTATCTGAGATATTGATAGCATATGATGTAATAAATGCAATTTACACCACATTTGACAACAGAAGTAATTATATATTTGTGTCCCTCCACCATACACACGCACCCGAAGCGTGGCGAGCGCAGCGAGCCCCGCGAGGGGACGCGGATACCTTCACAGGTAAGCGCGTCCCCTGGCGGGCTTCACAGGTGTCCACATCACCACGGACACCTGTGAAGCCCGCGAGAGGACGCGCTTACCTGTGAAGGTATCCGCGTCCCCTCGCGGGGCTCGCTGCGCTCGCCACGCTTCGGGCTCGGTGGCTCGCTGCGCTCGCCACACTATTATATTCTCAACTCCACGCCGACGTGGATAGTAGGGCATGAAAAGGTCGGAGGACGCGTACCGCCGCCCCTCGCGGGGCTCGCTGCGCTCGCCACGCTTCGGGTTCACGTGGATAGTGGGGCTGGTACACTGTGAAAAAAAGTCATTTTAGGTACATTAACAAATTATTTAGAAGCACAATTTAAGCACAACTTACATTATTCTGTTCAAAGATGGAATTCGCTTCCAAAATATTCAACAATATTATTTCAAATTCACCGATAACCGCAACTGCAATTCCACAAAACAGATAAAAAAAACATCAATAATCAAAATGGAATGACATACAAATCCACCCCCACTATCCACGTGAACCCGAAGCGTGGCGAGCGCAGCGAGCCCCGCGAGGGGCGGCGGTACGCGTCCTCCGACCTTTTCATGCCCTACTATCCACGTCGGCGTGGAGTTGAGAATATAATAGTGTGGCGAGCGCAGCGAGCCACCGAGCCCGAAGCGTGGCGAGCGCAGCGAGCCCCGCGAGGGGACGCGGATACCTTCACAGGTAAGCGCGTCCCCTGGCGGGCTTCACAGGTGTCCACATCACCACGGACACCTGTGAAGCCCGCGAGAGGACGCGCTTACCTGTGAAGGTATCCGCGTCCCCTCGCGGGGCTCGCTGCGCTCGCCACGCTTCGGGCTCGGTGGCTCGCTGCGCTCGCCACACTATTATATTCTCAACTCCACGCCGACGTGGATAGTAGGGCATGAAAAGGTCGGAGGACGCGTACCGCCGCCCCTCGCGGGGCTCGCTGCGCTCGCCACGCTTCGGGTTCACGTGGATAGTGGGGCTGGTACACTGTGAAAAAAAGTCATTTTAGGTACATTAACAAATTATTTAGAAGCACAATTTAAGCACAACTTACATTATTCTGTTCAAAGATGGAATTCGCTTCCAAAATATTCAACAATATTATTTCAAATTCACCGATAACCGCAACTGCAATTCCACAAAACAGATAAAAAAAACATCAATAATCAAAATGGAATGACATACAAATCCACCCCCACTATCCACGTGAACCCGAAGCGTGGCGAGCGCAGCGAGCCCCGCGAGGGGCGGCGGTACGCGTCCTCCGACCTTTTCATGCCCTACTATCCACGTCGGCGTGGAGTTGAGAATATAATAGTGTGGCGAGCGCAGCGAGCCACCGAGCCCGAAGCGTGGCGAGCGCAGCGAGCCCCGCGAGGGGACGCGGATACCTTCACAGGTAAGCGCGTCCCCTGGCGGGCTTCACAGGTGTCCACATCACCACGGACACCTGTGAAGCCCGCGAGAGGACGCGCTTACCTGTGAAGGTATCCGCGTCCCCTCGCGGGGCTCGCTGCGCTCGCCACGCTTCGGGCTCGGTGGCTCGCTGCGCTCGCCACACTATTATATTCTCAACTCCACGCCGACGTGGATAGTAGGGCATGAAAAGGTCGGAGGACGCGTACCGCCGCCCCTCGCGGGGCTCGCTGCGCTCGCCACGCTTCGGGTTCACGTGGATAGTGGGGCTGGTACACTGTGAAAAAAAGTCATTTTAGGTACATTAACAAATTATTTAGAAGCACAATTTAAGCACAACTTACATTATTCTGTTCAAAGATGGAATTCGCTTCCAAAATATTCAACAATATTATTTCAAATTCACCGATAACCGCAACTGCAATTCCACAAAACAGATAAAAAAAACATCAATAATCAAAATGGAATGACATACAAATCCACCCCCACTATCCACGTGAACCCGAAGCGTGGCGAGCGGCGGCGGTACGCGTCCTCCGACCTTTTCATGCCCTACTATCCACGTCGGCGTGGAGTTGAGAATATAATAGTGTGGCGAGCGCAGCGAGCCACCGAGCCCGAAGCGTGGCGAGCGCAGCGAGCCCCGCGAGGGGACGCGGATACCTTCACAGGTAAGCGCGTCCCCTGGCGGGCTTCACAGGTGTCCACATCACCACGGACACCTGTGAAGCCCGCGAGAGGACGCGCTTACCTGTGAAGGTATCCGCGTCCCCTCGCGGGGCTCGCTGCGCTCGCCACGCTTCGGGCTCGGTGGCTCGCTGCGCTCGCCACACTATTATATTCTCAACTCCACGCCGACGTGGATAGTAGGGCATGAAAAGGTCGGAGGACGCGTACCGCCGCCCCTCGCGGGGCTCGCTGCGCTCACCACGCTTCGGGTTCACGTGGATAGTGGGGCTGGTACACTGTGAAAAAAAGTCATTTTAGGTACATTAACAAATTATTTAGAAGCACAATTTAAGCACAACTTACATTATTCTGTTCAAAGATGGAATTCGCTTCCAAAATATTCAACAATATTATTTCAAATTCACCGATAACCGCAACTGCAATTCCACAAAACAGATAAAAAAAACATCAATAATCAAAATGGAATGACATACAAATCCACCCCCACTATCCACGTGAACCCGAAGCGTGGCGAGCGCAGCGAGCCCCGCGAGGGGCGGCGGTACGCGTCCTCCGACCTTTTCATGCCCTACTATCCACGTCGGCGTGGAGTTGAGAATATAATAGTGTGGCGAGCGCAGCGAGCCACCGAGCCCGAAGCGTGGCGAGCGCAGCGAGCCCCGCGAGGGGACGCGGATACCTTCACAGGTAAGCGCGTCCCCTGGCGGGCTTCACAGGTGTCCACATCACCACGGACACCTGTGAAGCCCGCGAGAGGACGCGCTTACCTGTGAAGGTATCCGCGTCCCCTCGCGGGGCTCGCTGCGCTCGCCACGCTTCGGGCTCGGTGGCTCGCTGCGCTCGCCACACTATTATATTCTCAACTCCACGCCGACGTGGATAGTAGGGCATGAAAAGGTCGGAGGACGCGTACCGCCGCCCCTCGCGGGGCTCGCTGCGCTCGCCACGCTTCGGGTTCACGTTGATAGTGGGGGTGGTGTTAACAATTGTGGGGGCCATTGCACACTTCAATTACCAACCAGTTTACATGCAAATTACTATAAAGTAGACACAGCATACTGCCTGCTGCACCATTTCAATAACAAGCACAACACACCTCAAACTGCTCTATTTAACAAATATGTACCAAGAAATCATTACAGTGTATGTCACCATGCATTACTATCAGAAACAACAGACTATTTTGTATGTATTATAACACACAGTACATCATTTCCAGGCACATGATATACATAAACCTGTGTAATCCATATTATCATTATTGCCTTGACACTAAAGTCATACACTTCATAAACTACTGCACATAAACACTTTCTAGCTATTTAGATAAGCACTACCCCTTGAACATAAGCATTATCCACTCTATACAGCCAATGATAAACCTCTAATCCTCAAACAAATGATATATGAAGGACACATGTATAACCACAGTAAGCACCCCTACCCCTCCAAATCCCCCCCCCCCCCCCACCCCCACCCTCCTAAGCCTGTATATATTGTTCACAAACCCAAAGGCCCACCTATGCTCAGTAAGTCTGTAAATCTACTTACTGTTTTGTGCAGGGGCAGGGAGACAGACACAGCTGCTGCGTAGTGCTCACTGATTACCATCAAAATGGCTGCTGATGTCCTTCCCCAGAGTGCTTTTGGCGCGTTTTTTCCGGCAGGCAGAAAAATCGCGTCGGTCGGGCGGTGATGTTACGCTCACGACAATGCATAAGACCGACCGACGCGATATTTCTTTGTATATTGACGGTGTAGCGCGTTATACAGGGAGTTACTTCAAAAATGATCGGTCGCGTCGGTCGGAGCCATTGTAAAATGCTCCCGACGCGACGGACATGTTAAGAACAGTATTAAGCACTGTATAGTGCTTATACTGATCGGTCGCGTCGGTCGGAGCCATTGTAAAATGCTCACGACGCGACGGACATGTTAAGAACAGTATTAAGCACTGTATAGTGCTTATACTGATCGGTCGCGTCGGTTGGAGCCGTTGTAAAACGGCCCCGACGCGACGGACATGTTAAGATCTTGATTAAGCACTATACAGTGCTTAATCAAGTACATGTCACGTCGGTCGGCAGCATTGAGCTGTTAAGCTCACAGTACATTGCGGCCGACGCGATATGCTTTTAAACATGTCAACATGTGTATCATGTCGACATGTCGATTAAACATGTCAACTTCAAGTTGATCATGCTTAGTATGCTTAAAAAAAGTGGTTCTCTGTGTCCAAACCATGGTGAGGGCCCCAAGCCCCAGAAGCCTATGAAAATTATAATGTTAATAAACACAAACACGCTTCTTGGGGTTTGCTGCGCTTACCACGATTTTGACTTAGTGCTCCACTACACTCACCGCGCTCCAAAAATTATTTGGATAGTGGTGGTGTGACTCCATAGCATTCATCCATCACAAATCATTCACCTGAAACAAGAAACACAAGTGTTTTAAAAGCATTTTTGAAAATTTACTTTTGAAATGAAAATATAAAAACTGTATATAATCAATGGCAAACAAAACATATGACATGAGCATTAATGGGGGAAACAGAAATGGGGGTAAATCTCAAGAGTCCTTGGGCAATAAAGTCAGGGCAATTAGTATGCGGGCAAAAGGATTCTCTTGTCCTAGGCTCTTCCGCCACATGAATTCTTCAAGATAACTCTGGAGCATATGCCTGGCGGTGCCCCTGTGGCGTTTATTCCGCCACTTACATGCCCCCCACATCCGTTCAACATTCTGGGTATGTACCCCTGTTGTAGGGTCTACAAAGTTATAACGGTGATTGACCTGGGCATGTTCATATCCTGCAGCATTCAGCTGGGCTGTACTGTAGGCTCTCCAGCAATCAGTGTACACATGAGAGCCCGGCTCCACAAACTGCAGGATAGCTTGCATGAGGGTGTTGGCGTCCCGAGTGGCAACCTTGGTGGCGAAACATTGGCCAGTTTCTCTGCATATGCCACCAAATACCCATTGCTGAGGCAGTACTCGGCCAACATTGGCTTGCCTTTTGACGAAGAGGGTCTCATCCACCTCGACAATCATGCCGGGACCTCCGATCCGGCGCTGCGGCTGCGCCATGAGGTCCAGCAGGCAGGCCTCCCTCATATACTTGTTGTACAGGACAGCCGTCTTCTTAGAGAGGGACAAATTCTTCTCGCAGTAGTCAATGCTGGTATATTCCTGCACCCAGGAAAATATGAAGCGGACCAGCGTTGCGAAAGGCAAACGACAGCCAGGAAAGAACAGTCCTGCTCTCAGACTCCTCTTCAAACGGCAGTCCCTCACGTTACAGCGCCACATGGTCTCCTTCAAATTCAGCCGCATCGGATGACCATTGTCGCATGTAGCCTCTGATGGCAGCAGATGATGGCGCTGCAGAAACGCCACTGCCTCCTCCTCACTTGTAGGCAGTGAGAACATATTCACCTCAGCCATCTCAGAGGTCTTGAAATCACCCACAGAGCACTCCACAGCAGACCAATCCACAGCTCAGGACTAACGATCAGCACGGCTCAGGGTCAGGATCAGCAGAAATCAATCGCAGAATAATCAGGATCAGCAATAATCCACTGGAACAGCAGCAATCCGCAGCACAAGGCTCACGAACAACAGCAAATAGTATTCAAAGCACAAGATCAATCAGGGAGATATCACCAGCAAAGGATCAATCAGCCAAGAAATCACCAGCAACTGAATACACGTCTCACTCCTACCGAGACAAACCCACAAAGGCAGTAGGGGAAAAAAGAACAGAAGGGGCTGTCAAAGTAAGGGGCCGGACTATCACAATAAATATTGACATTGATGCTGTAACTGAGCAGATTACAGAGGGAAGATTTCATATTGACATAGAAACACACACTCCAACACATTAAAACATATGTTACTAGGTAGATTTTATAGGGGGTCGGACTATATAGATTAATTGGGCCTATTAAAAAGGGCCTAAACAGCGGGAAAATCGTTGGGCCAATGGGACAGATGAAAATCGTGTGCATCGTGAGCATCGGGGGGTTTTACTTAAACATGCGACGCGACCGACGCGATTTAATAGAGAGATCGTGACAAAAGAAGTAAATCGGTAGTATCGCGTCGGTCGGGGGTACACAATTAAAAGGGCCACGACTCAATCAACAAGATGCCGATATGAAATCCGACTCGAAAAAAACACATCGTGAGTACATAACTATATCGGGGGTATCTTATCGGTCGGGAGCATCGTTACCATACAAAAAAACCACCGATGCGACGCGATGCTCAAGACTCTCAAGATTGATATCGGTGTGGCCGTGCTAGGAAACAAGTACCAAAATTGCAAATCTGCAAAAAAAATGAAATTTTGAAATTTCACCTACACTTTGTTTTAATTCCTGTGAAACACCTTAAGGGTTAACAAACTTCCAAAATGCTGTTTTGAATACTGTGAGGGGTGCAGTTTTTGAAATGGCATCATTTATGGGGGTGTCTCACATACAAGTCCCTCAAAGTCACATCAGAACTCAACTGATCCCTAAAAAAATCAGTGTTTGAAATTTTCTTGAAAATTTGAGAATTTGCTATTCATATTTTAAGCCTCCTAGTGTCCAAAAAAATTAAAAGGATGTTGAAATAATGATGGAAACATAAAGTAGACATATGGTCTATGTTAGTTATTAACTATTTTGAGTGGTATGATTATTTGTCTCACAAGCAGAAAATTTAACATTTTGAAAATTGCTAAATTTTCCATTTTTTTACGACATTTTGGTATTTTTCACAAAAAAACACAGACTGTATCGACCCAAATTTACCACTAATTTGAAGTACAATGTGTCACGAGAAAACAATCTCAAAATCACTGGGATAAGTAAAAGCAAAAAAAAGTTATCCCCACTTAAGTGATACCTGTCAGATTTGAAAAAAAGGGCTCTGTCAGGAAGGCAAAAACAGGCTGCGGCGGGAAGGGGTTATGCTCTCACATATCTAAGTCAAATCTATATCATCCAGTGACTTCAGCTGCCCGCCTCATCACCCGCGTCACGCCGTCATTTGCATGAGTCTGCATGGGAAATGCTGAACGTTCCCATGCCCCATCGCAGCCACCACCCTCGTACGCCCATGTCCACCCCCCCCCCCATTCACCATCAGTCCCCAATGGGAAGAATAAACCAGAATTACCTCCTCAGTGTCTAAGTATAATATAGCAATTACTATATTACTGTTTGCTTTATTTATTTTTTGTTTTGAAAACTGATTACATTAAGCCGAGTCCATGTTCTCATGGATATACTGTAGTTGTGATGAAATGTGACAGAATATATTTATAATGTCTCACTTTTGGTTACACATAATATACCACAATAACATGGTTATCATGTGAAGGGAAGTATCTCTCCAGTGCAGTTACTCCTTGCATTCGAGTGATAATATCCTAATTACTGCTCTTTCTCTATCAGCGTAGCCTGCCGTTGACTTCAATGAAATGGGATAGGTAATTCTCAGGTATGAGCATAAGCCTGGATGGTGACTAACATACGAATGTTTAGATTTGTAGAAAAATAAAATGTTTATGTGAAAGGTTGTTAAAGGTAATTATTGCTCCAGGCCCCAGTAATGCCAGATGACGGCCAGTTTTATTGTGGGCCCAGGAATAGTCGCTGGAAGGCCATCATATGAACACTAATCATTTTAATGGAAAATATATCGTATTTAGACATATGGTTGGTTTCCTTTTTTATTGTTATGTTTACCTGAATACGAGATACCATGCAGAGAAAAAATAATTTATTTCCTTTTTTATTCAAGTGCCTGAAAATATTGAAAAGGTGAGGTGTGTGTCACCTCTGTACAGGTGAGGTGTGTGTCACCTCTGTACAGGTGAGGTGTGTGTCACATCTGTACAGGTGAGGTGTGTGTATCATCTGTACAGATGAGGTGTGTGTACATTTGTATAGGTGAGGTGTGTCACATCTGTACAGGTGAGGTGTGTGTACATTTGTATAGGTGAGGTGTGTGTCACCTCTGTACAGGTGAGGTGTGTGATTGTGTATAGGTGAGGTGTGTGTCACCTCTGTACAGGTGAGGTGTGTGTACATTTGTATAGGTGAGGTGTGTGTCACCTCTGTACAGGTGAGGTGTGTGTATCATCTGTACAGGTGAGGTGTGTGTATCATCTGTACAGGTGAGGTGTGTGTACATTTGTATAGGTGAGGTGTGTCACATCTGTACAGGTGAGGTGTGCGTACATTTGTATAGGTGAGGTGTGTGTCACATCTGTACAGGTGAAGTGTGTGTACATTTGTATAGGTGAGGTGTGTGTGTGTCACATCTGTACAGGTGAGGTGTGTGTACATTTGTATAGGTGAGGTGTGTGTAACATCTGTACAGGTGAGGTGTGTGTACATTTGTATAGGTGAGGTGTGTCACATCTTTACAGGTGAGGTGTGTGTACATTTGTATAGGTGAGGTGTGGGTCACATCTGTACAGGTGAGGTGTGTGCGCATTTGTATAGGTGAGGTGTGTGTCACAACTGTACAGGTGAGGTGTGTGTACATTTGTATAGGTGAGGTGTGTGTCACATCTGTACAGGTGAGGGGTGTGTGCATGTGTATAGGTGAGGTGTGTGTCACATCTGCACAGGTGAGGTGTGTGTACATTTGTATAGGCGAGGTGTGTGTCACATCTGTACAGGTGAGGGTGTGTCACATCTGTACAGGTGAGATGTGTGTCAAATTTGTATAGGTGAGGTGTGTGTCACATCTGTACAGGTGAGGTGTGTGTGCATTTGTATAGGTTAGGTGTGTGTCACATCTGTACAGGTGAGGTGTGTGTACATTTGTATAGGTGAGGTGTGTGTCACATCTGTACAGGTGAGGTGCTTGTACATTTGTATAGGTGAGGTGTGTGTCACATCTGTACAGGTGAGGGGTGTGTACATGTGTATAGGTGAGGTGTGTGTCACATTTGTACAGGTGAGGTGTGTGTCATATTTGTATAGGTGAGGTGTGTGTCACATCTGTACAGGTGAGGTGTGTGTACATTTGTATTGGTGAGGTATGTGTCACATCTGTACAGGTGAGGTGTGTGTCCCACTTGTATTGGTGAGGTGCGTGTCACATCTGTACAGGTGAGGTGCGTGTTCCATTTGTACAGGTGAGGTGCGTGTTACATCTGTACAGGGGAGGTGCGTGTAACACTTGTATAGGTCAGTCACATTTGTATAGGTGATGTGCATGTTCCATTTGTACAGGGGAGGTGCATGTAACATCTGTACAGGTGAGGAGCATGTGAAATCTGTACAGGTGAGGAGCATAATACATCTGTACAGGTGAGGCACATGTGACATCTGTGCATGTGAGGTGCATGTACAGTAACATCTGTACAGGTGAGGTGCATGTAACATCTATACAGGTGAGGTGCATGTAATATCTGTACACATGTCCTATCTGTACAGGTGAGGTGCATGCTGTCACCGCGCATTTAACACCTGTACAGGTGAGGTGCATGTGACATCTGTACAGGTGAGGTACATGTGACGTGTGTGTACATTTGTATAGGTGAGGTGTGTGTCACATCTGTACAGGTGAGGTGTGTGTCACATTTGTATAGGTGATGTGTGTGTCACATCTGTACAGGTGAGGTGTGTGTACATTTGTATAGGTGAGGTGTGTGTCACATTTGTACAGGTGAGGTGTGTGTCCCACTTGTATTGGTGAGGTGTGTTACATCTGTACAGGTGAGGTGCGTGTCACATTTGTATAGGTGATGTGCGTGTTCCATTTGTACAGGTGAGGTGCGTGTTACATCTGTACAGGGGAGGAGCATAATACATCTGTACAGGTGAGGCACATGTGACATCTGTACACATGTCCTATCTGTACAGGTGAGGTGCATGCTGTCACCACGCATGTAACACCTGTACAGGTGAGGTGCATGTGACATCTGTACATGTGAGGTACATGTGACATCTGTACAGGTGAGGTGCATGTAACATCTGCACAGTTGAGATGCATGTGTTGGTTGGGGACATCTCCTGTGTCAAAGCAATATTACACACTTGGGACAAACTAAATAAAAATGTATCCATAGCGTCTTATCCGTCTCCTCTCACTCCCCTTTGGAGTCATCCTGACTTCCCATTGGGCTGCATGGCATCATAGCTGATCCCATGGAAGTCAGAGGAAATTACTAGAATAATGCATATCCAAGGGTTGGGGGTCCTTGAGAATTGAGGTTGAGAACCACTTCTCTAGAAGGTACTTGGTACCTGAACGACTACATCATCTCTATCTGGGGTCCTCAGATCTCTGTTGGAGAAATTGTGGGCAGAAAGGAACTTCTTTATATAACACAATTTGAACTTGAATTCAGCAAGTGTTGTATTCTTATATTTCCCATCTTCATGCAGATTTAGGAAGTTACAAGTCAACTACTGAGCGCACCAAGTTCCCTGCAGCACAGATATTAAGGCCAAGCGAGCTGCCCATGATGGCCATGCTGAGCGTGACATCACGAAGCATACAAATGGGGTGAATGGCAAGGCTGGAAGGTCATGCCATGTATGGCATTTTTTGCCATAAATTACGCAACAAATTTTAGAATTATTATTGTGTGAATGCCAAAAGTATATTGATGCACCTGGAAACCCTGGCCAATGGAATGGACACACACCTCCGCCGAACCCCTGATACTGACTCACCTAACTCCTTGGGTTTGATCAAACTCAGGTTACGCTGTTCTATGGAACATATCCAGCGGCGTAACTATAAATTTTGCTCCCCCCTGCCAAAAACTTTATGGTGCCCCCCCTCCCCGGGCTCCTCTCCAACGTGTTTCCCCAGCGTGTAACGTGATGATGTCAAACACATAATGGAGAAGCTTAAGCAGGAGAGAGGAAGAGAGACCAGCAGACACTGCTGCTTCCCTTAAAATGGAGAGTGATAAACCACCAGCCAATCAGCTCCTACCTGCCATGTCAGACTGTGTTTGAAAAATGAAAGGTAGGAGCTGATTGGTTGGTGGTTTATCACTCTCCATTTTATCACTTTTCAAGCTTAGTACATCTTGTCCTTAATGTGTCATTAAGTAAATTGGGTTTATATGCGATTCTTAGGGTCAGTTATGTGGTAAAGGGCATTCTGTTTGCTTCTGTTTGTACACATTTTAAGATTGGCAGCCATCAGCACTGGTTTTGCCCACAAATAATTAACCATCAATTTTTTAAATTGGTCCTTGACCCCTGCAAGTGTCCCGAGGCACCCCAGGGAGCCACGGCACACAGTTTGGGAACCACTGCCCTACACTATACAGCACAGCAGATCACCTGTGCATTAAAAAACATTCTCTTCCTATCCCCCCCCCCCACACACACACACACACCTTTGTCTTTCCCCCCTTCTCCTTTAATATTTTATGTTATACATGGCATATGTGTTTATTTCCGATATTACGTTTTATCACATTTATTGTACCATGTTTAGTTTTTTCTTTCTATACACTTAACTGAAAAATAAGGTGATGAAAAAATGTTTCTAGGATTTTGGCCATCTTCCTTCAGCATATTCCTTCAAAGTTAAATGATATAAATACATTAAATGAAGGAGACAGAACAAATGTTTTTGGAAAAGCAATTAAAAGTACTATGTATAATGATTCACAAATAAAAATTATCTTTAACCCCTTCCCGACATTTGACGTATATATACGTCATGGCCGGGAAGTACTTCCCGACACATGACGTATATATACGTCATGACTTCAAACTGTCACTGCGTCTAGAGACGCAGTGACAGAGGGACGATGTCTGCTGTCCCTGACAGCAGACATGTCCCTGCATGCCCAGGGGGGGCTGCGATGCCGCCCCCCCGTCGGCGATTGCTGTGATTGGCTGTTCAGTGTGAACAGCCATTCACAGCGTTTTCTGTGTCACCGGCGAATAACGTTCGCCGGTGACACGGGATCGGAGGTGATTGGTGCTGTAAAGTACAGCACCAATCACCGCGGGGTGTAAGGGTGACACTGGTGTCACCCCACCTCACCCCGCCCGCCCCCAAAGGCCGTGATTGGTTCGTCGGACCGACGGACCAATCACAGCCATGGAGGGGGGTTTAAACTAATGGTGACTGCACTGCAGACGCCATTCCGGTCTGGAATTGCGTGCAGTGCGGTCACCGTGCCCAGCTGCCGCCATATACTGACCAGAACCTTGCTAAATACTTACCTGATCACTGCCTGGATCTTGCTTCTTCTTGTGACATCCTGTGCTGTGTTGTGCTGTGTTGTGCTGCTGCGAGTTATTAGATAGAGAGATAGAGAGAGAGAGATAGAGAGAGATAGAGAGGCCTAGTGACAGAGAGTGCTATATTTTGTGCTGCTGCAGTGTAATAGAGTTATAGATAGAGAGATAGAGAGAGATAGAGAGAGATAGAGAGAGAGAGATAGAGAGAGATAGAGAGATAGTGACAGATTGTGCTATATATTTTTTATATAACTGACTGCTGCCCCCCCTTTTGTGCTGATCAGTATAAATTAACTGATCAGCAACTTTTTGGGGGCGCAGGTTTTTTTTTATATATATATACCTGTCAGTGCTGCTGCTGCAGTGTCATAGAGTGATAGATAGTGAGAGATAGAGAGATAGAGAGATAGAGAGAGAGAGTAATAGAGACTGCTATATTTTGTGTCTGCTGCCCCCCTTTTGTGCACCCCCAGCAACTTTTTGGGGGTGCAGGGGTTATTTTTCTTATATATAACTGTCAGTGCTGCTGCTGCAGTGTCATAGAGTGATAGATAGTGAGAGATAGAGAGATAGAGAGAGATAGTGACAGAGAGTGATAGAGAGTGCTAAATTTTGTGTCTGCTGCCCCCGCCTTTTGTGCTGATCACTATATCTGAGGTGATCAGCAACTTTTTGGGGGTGCAGAGGTTTTTTTTTTTATATATATATACCTGTCAGTTGCTGCCAGTTGCACTGTCAGTTGCACCAAAGGTTGTGCACCTGCTGCCCCTCACTGGTAATCAGTGTCGCATCACTGATCACCTTTTTTTTTTTTGTGGGTGCTGTGGGGTCTTTTTTTAATTTTTTTTTTGCACACACTGTGATTTTGTGGGTGTCCTGTGGCCACTGTGCGCTGATCAGTGACGTACATCACTGATCAGCTTTTTCGGCACAGGGTTGATCTATTTTTTTTTTTTTTTTGGATCAAATTCCTGTTGCCTTTGAGCGCTGTTCAGTGACGGACGTTACTGACCAACATCTGTGCTCAATTTTTGGCGCAGGACCTTTTTTTTTTTTTTAACCCCTTCAATTTTTTTTTTTTAACCCCTTCAATTTTTTTTTTTTGTATAAAGTATTTTTTTTTTCTGCACTACATACACACTACACACTACATACCCCCCGGGTTGAAATAAAGTTTGTACCCCCCCCTACACTATACACGTGTACTGGTAGTGAAACATTTCACTACCAGTAACACAAAAATAAAAATGGCATCCCAAATGTCATCCCAGTCATCCAGAAGAATGTATTCAGCGGAGGAGGCATATGCCATGCTTGCCTCTGACTCTGACACAGCCAGTGATGCAAGCGGGGAATTTGAAGGATTCGTCTTAAGCTCCTCTTCCTCCTCTGGTGATGAGGGACCCCCTCAAAGACGCCCCCGTAGAGCAGCTGAGACCCCCCCCCCCAATAATTGATCTCGTATGGACCCCACCACCAGACAATTTTGAGCCCCAGGTTCCTGAGTTTTTGGCCATGCCAGGAATCCAATTTGATTCCACAGGTCTCAGAGAAATTGACTTTTTCAAATTATTTTTCTCTGATGATTTTATAAATTTAATGGTGGACCAAACTAATTTATATGCCCAGCAGTTTATTGCTCAAAACCCCACGTCATCATTTGCTAGGTGGACCCCTGTAGATGCAGTAGAGATGATGACATTTTGGGGTCTGGTGTTTCATATGGGCATAGTAAAAAAGCCAGAAATTAGGCAATATTGGAGTACAGATGTTCTGTACAGCACCCCATTTTACCGTATGGCCATGCCCCGGGCTCGATTTGAGACGATCCTTAAATTTTTGCATTACAACGATAATGCACAGTGCCCACCCAGAGATGATCCCACCTTTGACCGGCTATTCAAAGTCAGGCCGGTCATTGATCATTTCAGTGCCAAATTTGAAGAGATGTACATCCCAGATAAATTAATTTGCATAGACGAGTCCCTTATACATTTTAAAGGAAGGGTAAATTCCGCCAGTACCTTCCCAGTAAGAGGGCAAGGTATGGCATAAAAATGTATAAGCTGTGTGAAAGCACCTCAGGGTACACTCACAGGTTTAGGGTATATGAAGGGAAGGATTCAAGAATTGAACCGCCAGAATGCCCCCCCTCCCTCGTAGGTGTTAGTGGAAAAATTGTCTGGGATTTAGCGCACCCCTTCCTGGATAAAGGTTATCACCTCTATGTGGATAACTTTTACACTAGCATCCCCCTGTTTAAGGCCCTTGGTTCAAGAGGTACAGCAGCTTGCGGTACTGTGCGCAAGAACCAAAGAGGCCTCCCAAAAACGCACATTGCCCAAGTAATGAGAAGGGGTGAAAGCAGGGGAATATGCACCGAAAATATGTTGTTGGTCAAATATAAGGACAAGAGGGATGTCCTTATACTGACAACAATTCACGGAGACAGTACCACCTCCGTCCCTGTACGAGGTACCAGTACCCACACCTCAAAACCTAATTGTATCCTGGATTACAATAGGTACATGGGCGGAGTGGAGCTTTCAGATCAGGTACTGAAGCCGTACAGTGCCCTGCGGAAAACAAAAATCTGGTACAAGAAGCTGGCCGTGTATATCATCCAGATGGCACTGTATAACGCTTACGTGCTATTCCGTTCTACCGGCCAGAGGGGGACATTTATGCACTTTCAAGAGGAAGTCATAAAGGGACTAATATTTGGGAACCAGCAGGCAGAGGGCCCCAGTACTTCTAGTACTGGCCTCCGTATTGTACCAGGGCAGCATTTTCCGAACGAAATCCCCTCCACTGCAAGAAAGGGCAGGACACAAAAAAGGTGCAAAGTTTGCTATAAAAAGGGAATAAGAAAGGAAACTATTTTCCACTGTGAAACTTGCCCCGACAAACCCGGCCTATGTATAAAGGAGTGTTTTAAAATATACCACACATCTATGGATTATTAGGTTCATCATTTCACCGTGCTTCGGGGGTCTTGCTAATGCCACATAGCACCCACCAACATTCCACCAGAATCTGAGCTGCAAAATCCAAAAATCACTCCTTCCCTTCTGAGTCCTGCCATGCACCCAACTGGTATTTTTTGGTCACATATGAGGCATTGCCATACTCAGGAGAAATTGGGGCACAGATTTTGGGGTGCTTTTTCTCCTTCATACCTTCTGAAAATGAAAAATTTTGAGCCAGAACTGCATTTTTGTGTAAAAAAATGTAATTTTTCATTTTCACTGCCCAGTTGTACCACAATTGGTGAAACCCCTGGGGGTTTGAAATGTACACTATACCCCTAGATGAATTCCCTGAGGGGTGTAGTTTGCAAAATGGGGTCACTTGTGGGGGGACTCCACTGTATTGGTGCTTTGGGGGTCTTGCTAATGCGACATAGCACCCACCAACATTCCACCAGAATTTGTGCTGCAAAATCCAAATATCACTCCTTCCCTTCTGAGTCCTGCCACTTTTTGGTCACACATGAGGCATTGCCGTACTCGGGAGAAATTGGGGCACAGATTTTGGGGTGCTTTTTCTCCTTCATACCTTCTGAAAATGAAAAATTTTGAGCCAGAACTGCATTTTTGTGTAAAAAAATGTAATTTTTCATTTTCACTGCCCAGTTGTATCAAAATTGGTGAAACCCCTGGGGGTTTGAAATGTACACTATACCCCTAGATGAATTCCCTGAGGGGTGTAGTTTGCAAAATGGGGTCACTTGTGGGGTGGTTCCACTGTATTGGTGCTTTGGGGGTCTTGCTAATGCGACATAGCACCCACCAACATTCCACCAGAATTTGTGCTGCAAAATCCAAATATCACTCCTTCCCTTCTGAGTCCTGACACTTTTTGGTCACACATGAGGCATTGCCGTACTCGGGAGAAATTGGGGCACAGATTTTGGGGTGCTTTTTCTCCTTCATACCTTCTGAAAATGAAAAATTTTGAGCCAGAACTGCATTTTTGTGTAAAAAAATGTAATTTTTCATTTTCACTGCCCAGTTGTATCAAAATTGGTGAAACCCCTGGGGGTTTGAAATGTACACTATACCCCTAGATGAATTCCCTGAGGGGTGTAGTTTGCAAAATGGGGTCACTTGTGGGGGGGTTCCACTGTATTGGTGCTTGGGGGGTCTTGCTAATGCGACATAGCACCCACCAAAATTCCACCAGAATCTGAGCTGCAAAATCCAAACATCTCTCCTTCCCTTCTGAGTCCTGCCATGCACCCAAATGGTATTTTTTGGTCACATGTGAGGCATTGCCGTACTCGGGAGAAATTGGGGCACAGATTTTGGGGTGCTTTTTCTCCTTCATACCTTCTGAAAATGAAAAATTTTGAGCCAGAACTGCATTTTTGTGTAAAAAAATGTAATTTTTCATTTTCACTGCCCAGTTGTATCAAAATTGGTGAAACCCCTGGGGGTTTGAAATGTACACTATACCCCTAGATGAATTCCCTGAGGGGTGTAGTTTGCAAAATGGGGTCACTTGTGGGGGGGTTCCACTGTATTGGTGCTTGGGGGGTCTTGGTAATGCGACATAGCACCCACCAAAATTCCACCAGAATCTGAGCTGCAAAATCCAAAAATCACTCCTTCCCTTCTGAGTCCTGCCATGCACCCAAATGGTATTTTTTGGTCACATGTGAGGCATTGCCGTACTCGGGAGAAATTGGGGCACAGATTTTGGGGTGCTTTTTCTCCTTCATACCTTCTGAAAATAAAAAATTTTGAGCCAGAACTGCATTTTTGTGTAAAAAAAATTTAATTTTTCATTTTCACTGCCCAGTTGTATCAAAATTGGTGAAACCCCTGGGGGTTTGAAATGTACACTATACCCCTAGATGAATTCCCTGAGGGGTGTAGTTTGCAAAATGGGGTCACTTGTGGGGGGGTTCCACTGTATTGGTGCTTGGGGGGTCTTGGTAATGCGACATAGCACCCACCAAAATTCCACCAGAATCTGAGCTGCAAAATCCAAAAATCACTCCTTCCCTTCTGAGTCCTGCCATGCACCCAAATGGTATTTTTTGGTCACGTGAGGCATTGCCGTACTCGGGAGAAATTGGGGCACAGATTTTGGGGTGCTTTGTCTCCTTCATTCCTTGTGAAAATGAAAAATTTTGAGCCAGAACTGCATTTTTGTGTAAAAAATTTAATTTTGCATTTGCACAGCCCAGTTGTATCAAAATTGGTGAAACCCCTGGGGGTTTGAAATGTACACTATACCCCTAGATGAATTCCCTGAGGGGTGTAGTTTGCAAAATGGGGTCACTTGTGGGGGGGGGTTCCACTGTATTGGTGCTTGGGGGGTCTTGCTAATGCAACATAGCACCCACCAACATTCCACCAGAATCTGAGCTGCAAAATCCAAAAATCACTCCTTCCTTTCTGAGTCCTGCCATGCACCCAAATGGTATTTTTTGGTCACATGTGAGGCATTGCCGTACTCGGGAGAAATTGGGGCACAGATTTTGGGGTGCTTTTTCTCCTTCATACCTTCTGAAAATGAAAAATTTTGAGCCAGAACTGCATTTTTGTGTAAAAAAATTTAATTTTTCATTTTCACTGCCCAGTTGTACCACAATTGGTGAAACCCCTGGGGGTTTGAAATGTACACTATACCCCTAGATGAATTCCCTGAGGGGTGTAGTTTGCAAAATGGGGTCACTTGTGGGGGGGTTCCTAAATTTTAGCATCTTATGGTGCCTAGAAACCTACATGGTGCCTAAAAAATAATCTCATAAAAAGGAGGCTCCAAAATCAAGTAGGTGCTCCTTCTATTATGAAGCCTGTGGTTTGGTCAACGTGCACACTAGGGCCACATATAGGATATTTATGAAAACAAAAGAATTGGGGGAATCAATTTTTAGTCACATTTCTCTAGTAAAATGTACTGTGTTCCTTAGAAAAATGTATTAAAATTGCAAATCTGCAAAAAAAAATGAAATTTTGAAATTTCACCTACACTTGTTTTAATTCCTGTGAAACACCTAAAGGGTTAACAAACTTCCAAAATGCTGTTTTGAATACTGTGAGGGGTGCAGTTTTTGAAATGGTATCATTTATGGGGGTGTCTCACATACAAGTCCCTCAAAGTCACATCAGAACTGAACTGGTCCCTAAAAAAATCAGTGTTTGAAATTTTCTTGAAAATTTGAGAATTTGCTATTCATATTGTAAGCCTCCTAGTGTCCAAAAAAATTAAAAGGAAGTTGAAAAAATGATGGAAACATAAAGTAGACATATGGTCTATGTTAGTTATTAACTATTTTGAGTGGTATGATTATTTGTCTCACAAGCAGAAAATTTAACATTTTGCAAATTGCTAAATTTTCCATTTTTTTACGACATTTTGGTATTTTTCACAAAAAAACACAGACTGTATCGACCCAAATTTACCACTAATTTGAAGTACAATGTGTCACGAAAAAACAAACTCAAAATCACTGGGATAAGTAAAAGCAAAAAAAAGTTATCCCCACTTAAGTGATACATGTCAGATTTGAAAAAAAGGGCTCTGTCAGGAACGCAAAAACTGGCTCTGTCAGGAAGGGGTTAAAAAATAAATATGGTGTTCTCAGGAAATACGTAAACATTCTGTCTGGCTATAGATCACATTATAAATATGGATGAACTTCGTAGCGTACATTCCAGCCAGACGTGAGATACGACAGTATATTGCTGTGTACATTTTTAGATCTACAAATTCATGGAAACATTGCCTTATTCGATATTAGACTGTGTGGGAAATATGTTCGGCTTTCTCTACTTGGTTTATTACAAATATATTTTTCTGTAACTCCCTCCCTCTAATTTAAAGAGTAATGTCAGAGATTGTATTTATTCAGCACAAACAATTTTATACAGCTTTAAACTGATTTTATAGGACACAGTTCCTCTGCTGAAGAAAAGAAATGAACACAAATTTACACAAAACATAGGTTACAGCGATGAAAGGGTTTCTACTACTTTTCAGGGGGAGTTCGGGGATACTAATATCATAGTATATTCAATATTGTTTCAGATGTTCCAGTCCCGATCACCATTTCTGGAAGACTGCAGATCATCCAAGGCTGTAGTTTCAGTAGGGCAGGGGTTAAAGTGGGGGGAACGAGGTGGAACGGAGTTCAACCACCTACTGTATAATGGTGAGGTGGAATGTTCAACCTTCACCATTGCCCTGCACAGTACTGTAGTTCTAGCAGAAATCATTGTAGTTTGCAGGGTGTTGCCAAAAAATCCTACTACTGGCTTTGTCTCTGCCTAATGGGGAGGGAAGGGGAGTAAATAGGTGACAGAGGGAAATTAGTTCCCCCATCGTTCCAGGACCACTTTAAGCCCTGCGGTTGGGTGAGTGGTGTCAGTCACCACCTTGTGGCACCCTGCAAGCTGTAGAGCCATTGCAGAGCTGCACAGGGCATCCTTCTAGACCCGGTAGCCCCATCTCCTTGTTCTGACGTCATGAATTAACATGTTTGGGAGACGGAGAGGCACATAGAGCATTTTTGACTTGCTGTGGGCCTATTATTCACTACTAGAGTTTGTCTGGAACTTCACTCTTCTAGATGTCTGTTATTGTTTTGCAGAACTCTTTTTGGTACTTGTTTCCTAGAACGGCCACAATCGTGAGTGATCGTGGCTCTTAATTAAGGGACACGATCCTCACGATGTGGCCGATTTTTTACAATTTTTTCCATTTGATTGACAGAAATCGGGTCAATCGGTCGGTCGCGACCAATTAAAATCGGCCGCGATGCGACCGACCGATTGACCCGATTTTTCCATAGACTTCAATGTTAAAAAATCTTTTGACATTGAAATCGGTCGGTCTTGTGCCATTATAATGGCACAAGATGAGATGGACTTGATTAAGTCCATCTCACATAGGGAAAAATGATAAAAAAGGTGAAATGGGCCAATATGACCCATTTCACATTTTTTATGTGCCCGCCATGACCCCACGATAGACGTGAACCCGAAGCGTGGCGAGCGCAGCGAGCCCGCGAGGGGCGGCGGTGCGCGTCCTCCGACCTTTTCATTTCCCTACTATCCACTAGGGCGTGGAGTGAGAATATAATAGTGTGGCGAGCGCAGCGAGCCACCGAGCCCGAAGCGTGGCGAGCGCAGCGAGCCCCGCGAGGGGACGCGTATACCTGTGAAGTTAGACGCGTCCCCTCGCGGGGCTCGCTGCGCTCGCCACGCTTCGGGCTCGGTGGCTCGCTGCGCTCGCCACACTATTATATTCTCACTCCACGCCCTAGTGGATAGTAGGGGAATGAAAAGGTCGGAGGACGCGCACCGCCGCCCCTCGCGGGCTCGCTGCGCTCGCCACGCTTCGGGTTCACGTCTATCGTGGGGTCTAGCACAGTTATTAACATTTGGGGGGGCAATTTAAACAAATCTGTTGAAAAAAAAAAAAAAATCGGGTGGAAAATCGGTCGATCGGATCGGTCGCATCGTATGCGACCAAATCGCATGCGATGCGATCGATCCGATTTTTTATCTTACGACCACAACGATCTAAATCGTTGTGGCCGTTCTAGGAAACAAGTACCGTTTAATTAATTTATTGATCAAAATAATCCAAACATTATTATTTTGTAGCCAATCAGATATGTCAATCAAACTTTTATAATAATTGGTGATCAGTCTTAAATATCGGTTTATAGGAATTCTGATCTGTTCCTCCTAGTCCTTACATATCTTGGTGGGGGCTTTGATATCACCATTGCAACCTGCAAACCTCCTTCTGTGTCAGTCCTTACTTTGGTACACTTGATGTTTAGGGATGTCACGGTACAACAGACATTGTAGCAGGGCTGTGGAGTCGGTAGATAAATGTTCCGACTCCTCGTACTTCTGACGCCGACTCCTCGACTCCGACTCCTCTGTATTAATATGCGAATGTATTTGATACATTCCTTGAAGGAAAGAATGGCAACATATATGTTATTACTACAGAAACTAGAGGCTGGGAAGCCAACAGTCTACTGTATTGAACAGTTTAAGCCAGGCATGTCCATCGTTGGCCCTCCAGATGTTTTGAAACTACACATCCCAGCATGCTTTGCAATAGTTTTAGCATTCTCTAATAGCAAAACTGTGGCAAAGCATGCTGGGATGTGTAGTTTCACAACATCTGGAGGGCCAACGTTGGGCAAAGGACAAACACAATGAAAACAAAGTTTTATTAATTTTTTTTATTCATTAATTAAATGGCTGGATAGTAGCAGTAGGCCTAAACATCAGGAACAGGAACGTTACCAGTTCAAAGATAAAAACCACATTATTTGGTTGTTTTGGGAACAAAAACAATAGGAAAGGTTCAGAAGTGTGGAGCATGAGTTCCGCATGCTTTGTGACGACAACAAAAATCAACGAGCCCCAATCTCCGCTGGTTTGCTTGCTCGTCACTCGTTCATGGACACAAGGAACGATTTCTTTACCGAATCGTTACTGGCGACGAAAAATGCTGCCTGTACATCAATATGAACCAGCGTAATGAATGGCTTAGCCAAGGTAAACAAACGACCCCACGCATGAAACATGATCTTCATCCGCATAAAAAGATGTTGTGCGTATGGTGGGAGAGCTTGGTTGAATGAATTTTTCGAGTCTACACCAGGTGATTTCTACCAACGAGGTATTGAAAACCTTATTGAACGTTGGAAATAAGTTGTAAACTACAAGGGAGAATACATTTATAAGTATTGGTGCTCCGAATTGTGCGTTGCGTGCCATATAGTGAAGCACATGAAAAAGCATGCTTTTTCACGGTCACTTAACGCGTTCGTTTTGCGGTTACGTGAGGCACTGCATGCATTGGTCTTTATTCTTACAGTAGAGAAGTCATTCATTATAATTTTCGGAGTTAGTGCATTGTTTGCCGACTCCGACCCCGACTCCAGGTACTCGAAATTGCCTCCGACTCCTCGACTCCGACTCCACAGCCCTGCATTGTTGGTCTCAGAATCCAGAATGATTGCCACCTTTTCAATTCTAGACTCTTTGTTCTATGTATTCCATTTATCATACAGTCTAGCAAGATCACCATTTTCTCCTTCGGGAGACATCAGGGGCCACAGCGTTACAGTGGGTAGTAAGGAGATGGGAGAGCACCAGCACCCTAGAGGTTAAACTTGAACTGCCTCCCAGGCAGCCGGGCTCCTCCCCTCCACTACCCCGCCTCCAGGCCAGGAAGCTCAGTTTTTTCGGGTGCTGGCAGGAGCCAGATGCACCTAATAGAGGGGCTGCTATTTAGCAGCCTAACTTGATTTTTATATTTTATTTTTCATTTTTCTTTTACACTGACTTCTGTCAGTGACAGAGCAGCAGCACTGGGGGTCTGCACAGACACCTGCGCTGCTGCTCCATCACCCGGGTCCGGAGCTGCATCGCCACTCGAGGGTGGGGACCTGCAGCGGCCCCCGGGCACTGGGGAGCCACAGCCGCCACCGGACGCCGGGGACCTGACAAAAGGTAACGCGCTCCCCGCTGGGAGCGCGTGCGATTGCGCTTGCTTGCGGCTGCAGCAGTTCGGCGGGGGGGACCGCCGACTGCGCTGACAAGCGGACGGCTGGTTCGCCACCCGCTCCCGCTGGACCACCAGGGAAACGGTTTGTGGGCAGCGGCGCCAGGTATGCGGGGCCGCCCGGTAGCGCCGGATCCCCGCCATTTTTACCGGCGCCGCATGTGGACACTCCCTGGGGGCCATTTGCCAGCAGGGGGAGAAGGCTCCCCCCACATCAGCCTCTCCACCCGGGGACAGTAGGCAGGGAACTGTGTTTAACACACAGAGAGTTCCCGCCACTGAGATCCCTTCCTGCCTGCCTGCGACATGTGAGGAGGGACACGGAGGAGCTCATAGCCACCCGGAGTTCCACTCCTTCACTGCCGGGTCATTTGGGCATGTCCCCCCTGTACCCCTCCTTCGGGATACTGTACAGTACTGTGCTCTGAAAGGAGCCTTGTGCCATTAATTGCATTGCCCTTGTATGCTGCATTGTTTGTTAACAGTTTAGCTGCCTGTCAGTTTAATCTGTGTTACACTGTACTAGTATTGCTGGTTAGGTCATGCTGACTTAACATGTGTGGAGGGACACAGAGAGCTTATCAAGCCAGTCTGGGGTTCCACTCCTTCACTGCCTGGGCTCCCCTGTAATAATCTCCTCCAGGAGTCAGGTTACAGAGCAGACAGAGTTCAAACTGTGGGCACAGCAGAGCCAAGTGCAACATTGTATCCTGTGAATTAACACCATCACTGCCTGTCGGAAGCATAAAGGACAGAGCGGATGGTGTAATGGTTAGCATTGCTGCATCACAGTGCAGAGGTCATGGGTTTGATTCCCAACATGACCCAGACTGTGCAGAGTTTATCTACCTGTCAGATACAAGCTGGCTGTCAGATGCAGACTGCGTTGTCTGTACCATATAGACTGCCAGTATATCCACTGCACCTGTATATATCACTGCACTGTATGTCTATATCACTGCTTGGTATGTCTATTACAAGCTGGCTCAGATGCATACTGCATTGTCTGTACCGTATAGACTGCCGGTCTATATCACGGCAGCTGTCTATTGTATGTATATCACTGCACTGTCTATATCACTGCATTGTATGTATATCACAGGCTGGCTGTGCACTGTGTAACACTATCACTCAGAAAGGCTGCCTGCCAATGATTGCTATATGTGCCTAGTACTAGCTTACTGCGTACTGTGGGGGCAGCACAGCTCGGGTCGTGGGTTCAATTCCCACTATGACCCTAACTGTGCAGAGTTTGTACGTTCTCTCCGTGTTTTAGTGGGGTTACTCCGTGTACTCCGGTTTCTTCCCACAATTTAAAACAGAAGTATGCTGTGTTAGCCGTACATATGGGCCAAATGTCTACGCCACCGCAAGGTATACGTAGTACCAGCTTACGGTGTATGGCTTGAACACTATCTCTGTTGGTCAGAGAATACTGTGTTAACGGTACCATATAGGCTACCCGCCTATTCTATGGCATTGTATGCCTTCTATACTTGTAGTACATTGTCTTACCTGTGCTTTAGTAGCCGGTTCACAGTGCTATAATACTGCAACGTCTTCCAGGGGTACCAGTCCCAGTGACTCTGGGGCTCCGGCACGGATGTCTTGTACATCCTGTAATGTTGGCCTATGCCCCCATTACTAGTACAGGACGGCTTATACGCAGGCTGCTACAATGCCACAGGTACAGCCTCCTCTAGAAAACAGGAGCCTGCTTGGGCCACGTTCTTTACTCCGTTGCCGGTGCAGCTAGTAGCAGCCTTGGATCGGCATCATCCCTTGGGTGAGTGCTTATCTGCCTCCGGACAAGGTCCCCAGAAATGCCGTCCCCATCCTTGGCGGGTGTAGCTCCCCGCACAGTGGAAGCGCTCTGTACCTGTAGACGCAGATACCCCCGTCATCCAGACTCCTCCGTCAGCAGACACAGAGAGGAGGACACCTGGGATTAGCATTGTCTAGAGGGGACCGTCGACGACGGTATGGAAGATGGGGGGCCTGTGATAAGGTGAATCCCCCCCACCTCGTCTTGAGGTGCCGACCTTGGTCTCAGCTGTCAAATAGGTCCTTACCTTAAACGACCCCGCTGAGCCGCCTACACCTTTGGGTGTCTCCCTAGGTGTATTCTGGGTTTATTCCGTAAATCTGTGAACTCGACTAAGGTCATCAGTTGGGAGATTCCTAACAGGAAGTTTAGCTTGCCATCGGCGGTTTCCCTTCCTTTTACCCCCTTCCACAGGAGGACATAGTCCCCTGGGAGACTGTCCCTAAAGTGGACGCACTCCTGCCCCAGGCATCTGCTTGGGTGGCTAAGGCCTTAGTTGCGTGAGCAACTTCTCTCACAGCGGACGCTGCATAAGGGGTGTCGGAGGAAACCCTGCTGCCTTCTATTGAGTATCAGGTGACACTTTACCTGGGGGTGACGGCTCTAGAAATTACACCAATCGCCTCCAGAGGGTCACCCTCGGCCATAGCTGCACACACATACCAGTGTCTGTGCTCTTGGAAGGCCTGAACTCAAAGTCCCCTTTGAGGGTTCCTTTTTATTTGGGCCAGTGCCAAATATGGGAGCCGGTATAGATACCATTCGGCAGAGGATATCCCTTCTGGGGGATTGCCATCTGGCTCTACAGTCCAGGATCAGACATTTCTTGTCCCCCTGGCAGGTGTCTGTGCATGCCTGCGTGGGGTCCCTGGGGTTGGTGGATCGGCCTTCGCATTGGCAGAATAGGCTCAGTTCCATGCCAACCCTCTACAATACTGTCCAAGAAGCAGCACGGATAGTGTAGTGGTTAACATTACTGCTTCACTGCGCTGAGGTCATGGGTTCGATTCCCACCATGGCCCTAACTGTGCGGAGTTTGTATATTCTCCCCAGACTTGCAGGGGTTTACTCCTGGTACTCCGGTTTCCTCCCACAATATCCATGCCCAGAAGTTCGCCTGGTCTCCAGCAGGGCCCCCCTTTCCTGGGGGCTTCTGGACGGGACCTCGCTACTGGAGCCATGCATGCTAGCCTCCCGTGTTTGGGGGGTGGTCACTTCTCAAAGGTCGTTCCAGGGTATCTGGACCACTCTAGTGGCCCAGCCCTCCATCATCGTCCTCAAACTAAAGACAATCTTCCGGGCAGTCCGCTTGGCGGAACCCTAACTTAGGGGTTGGCCGGTGCAAGTCCAGTCGGACATTGCGACAAGGGTTGCATATGTTCACCACCAGGGTGGCACTAGTTGTCAGCCCACTATGACAGAAGCATCCGGCATCTTTCAGAGATGATCCCTGCTTTTTCAGAAATTTTTATCCTGGTAGTCCAGAATTGGGTGTCGGTCTTCCTCGGCCGTCAGACCTGTGATGCCGACGACTTGACCCTCCTAAGAGTGATGTTTCAGATGCTGGTACAACTGTGGGGCCCAACCGAGGTGGCCTTGACAGCCTCTCGCCATACCCTCAAACCACCACTGTGCGGGTCCTGGTCTTGCGACCCGGAGGGGGGGCTTGCCTGGTAGACGCCCTGTCCGCTCCGTGGCCGTCCACACTGATGGCGCCTTTCCACCACTTTCCTCCTTTTGCGAATGTCTCGCAAGCTGAAGCCGGAGGGCGGCACGTTGATTCTGGTTGCTCCACCTTGGCCCAGACGGATCTGGTTTTCGGATCTGCAGTCAGTAGCCCCTCCTATTCGCTTACCCCTGGACACAGGCATGCTCTCATGGTCCGCCTCTCTCTTTCGGCTTTGAGGCACTTGGCTTTGACGGGGTGGCTGTTGAGACCTCCCGGGTAAGACCCAGCGGGTTTCACTCCACCATGCTCAGGGCGAGGAAACCTCCCTAGATGGGGTGTACCATCGCATATGGAGGGCTTACTTTTCCTGCTGCGAACTCTACGCTTCAGATTCTGGGACTTACTACCTGACTAGGGTTCTGTCCTTCTTGCAGAAGGGTCTGGAGGCTGGGTTGCGTTGATCATCTTTAAAGGTTCGGATTTCAGCCTTGCACATCTTGTTCTGTCGACGGGTGGCCCTGTCGACGGATGTCTGTACATTCCTGCAGGATGTCTTGCAGATCCAGCCTCCCTTAGTTACCCCAGTTGCCCCCTGGGATCTCTCTAATCCTGACTTCTTCAGGGCCCACCTTTTGTGCCCTTGCGGTCGGTGGACCTGTGTTGACTCGCCTGGAAGATCGTTTCCTTGTTGGCGATAGCTTTGGCCAGGGGAGTCTCTGACCTGTAAGTTCTTGGTTATAACCGGGCGGTTTTTCCTACCGTCCCTTCTCACCTACCTTAGGTGGTGTCCGGCTTTCAGGTCAACCAGGACATTATTGTTCCGGCATTTAGACAGTCTGTTGTTACTACGGCTTGGTCCTCCTTGGACGTTGTCCGGCCGGGGCGCATTTATGTGCACCGTTCTAGGCTGTTGCACTAGTCAGACTCTCTCTCTCTTTGTACTATATGGTGTTCGGATGAGAAGGTGGCCCGCCTCTACGCAAACTACTGCCCGCTGGAGTCGCTCTGGCAGGCATATTTGGACACCTCCCTCCCGGTTCCGGCAGGGATTCAGGCACATTCCGTTAGGTCTGTGGAGGTGTCCTTGGCTGTAAGAGGCGGTGCTAAAGTTGAGCAAATTTGCAGGGCGGCGACTTGGTCGTCTGCCATTACTGTCTTGCGTTTTTACGCTTTTGACACGTTTGCCTCCCAGGACTCGGCCTTTGGCCAGAGTGTGTTGGCTGCGGCACAGGCGCGTCCCCACCCATAGGTGGCTGCTTTAGGACGTCCCACTGTAACGCTGTGGCCCCTGATGTCTCCCGAAGGAGAAAATGAGATTTATGTCTTACCTGGTAAATCTCTTTCTTCGAGGACATCAGGGGCCACAGGGATCCCTCCCTGCCGCGCCTGCTTTACTTCCGTTATGGTTAAGTTATGATTATGTTATATTATCCCTCGGTTGAGGGTACTAACATGTTCAGAATGTGTTTCTGTGCGGTGCTTCTCTTCCTTCTATCTTGTCTCCTGCCTTGGCTTGTTAAAAAAACTGAGCTTCCTGGCCTGGAGGCGGGGTAGTGGAGGGGAGGAGCCCGGCTGCCTGGGAGGCAGTTCAAGTTTAACCTCTAGGGTGCTGGTGCTCTCCCATCTCCTTACTACCCACTGTAACGCTGTGGCCCCTGATGTCCTCGAAGAAAGAGATTTACCAGGTAAGACATAAATCTCATTTTTTTAATAGAGTATTTTTATTCAAGGTTAAAAAAAAATGATCATATATCATTTGGGGCAGGCATAAGAGTATCTATTCCCAAGCTTAACAAGTCTAGCTGGGGGTCATATAAGTCCTATGAAAAATAAAAAAATAAATTTGCTGGAATCTAACGGACCTTGTAACAGTACGGGGCTATATCGTAGCAAGTTCCTATTCTTCATCCATGGGACCTAAATCGCCTTCCAACCTTACGCGGAGATGAGAGAGTGAGTCAGTATGGTATTCATTAAGGATATGTGAATAGGCAAGGAGACCATCTTAACAGTACCCAATTTAAGTAGAAAAGTTTTAATAGGAAAAGAAAGGTGCGTACTGTAGGTACGTGACTCCCTAAATTGTTTGCAATGCGTGTCTTAGTTGAAGGTATCGATAAAACTATGAGTTACGCTGGCCACACATCAGACCAACTTTCCTCCAACCATCCAACTAGTTGGTTGGATGGAATAAAAACCTGGTACTGGATAGGAGCAAATGTAGTTTGTAATCAAGTCATTTGTTTCCCAAATAGGAAAATGGACAACTGTCACTCAGACAATGTACTGTAGTTGGACTTTATTTGATTTAAACAATTTCACTGAATGTTTTTGTCCATTGTCCTGAGTTTGTGAGCAAATTGCTTATTGGCATTTGTCCCCATACAGATTTTCAGTCCAACCAACCAACTAGTTGGATGGTTGGAGGAAAGTTGGTCTGATGTGTGGCCAGCATTCGGCAGACTGAAGTCATACCTCACTTGCTGGAATCACTTCAAAGTACAATCACAACATACAGATGTAGCGTGCCTCATTCAGTCAGGGGCTGGCAAAACTATCGCCAGCTCCCACTGTAACGAAGCTCCCCAACGATGATGACGGCCCCCCATGACGGGACAAGATATTGTTCAATTTACTAAAAAATGGAGGGAAAATATAAACCGGAGAATGTAAGAGGATATAGAGAATTTGGGGCAGTAATATCATTTTAATAAGATTGGTCACTGTCAATGGATGTTTACACCATTATTTAGATTTACGTATAATTTGTTATATCAATGGATCAAGATTCAAAGGAATACAATTCAATGAGTTGTTTGTAACTTAAATACCCAAGTACTTTACATGTGTTAGTCCAACATAAAGGTAGGGCACTTTTAGGGGTAATAGGAGGGAGGGGAGCCTGAGTTCTGGCATGATGAATGACTTTGTCCAATTTACAGTATGCAAAGGTCAGAGTATTTACAAAATTCATCAATCACCCATAAAAGCAATGGGCCAGACATGGCATAGTCTTGCAGAAATAATAAGAGATTGTCCGCAGAAAATAAAGGAAATAGGTATGTTAGGTACTATAGAAAGATCACTGAGAAAAAAAAACTAGGAGAAAAAAAACTATGGGTACCTTTTAAGCCTATGAAATGTACAAGGGTGGCGAGACTGACCAAAGAATGCGGCAAACAGTGAATAAGTGGACAACTGCTATAAAGTATAAATGATAAGAATTTAGGACAAATATAGAATAATAGCTAGGTAAGATATTGAAGGAAGAGAAAACATAAGCAGAACGGAATTAAGAACACAATCTTTGGTCTGAACGCCTATCCCTTCATGTATCAGATATGTAGGTTTTGTATGTATGTTTGAACGTTATGTACAACGGATATTGGTGATTGTAATGTTTTGTACAAATGAAAATAATAAAATTCTAATAAAATAAAAAAAGAGATCGTCCGCATAAAGGGCAGCAAGTTCACAATTTAGTATATAGAATTGTATGTAACTACAGTATACACAGCCCATTATTAGCAGGGAGTCAGTCTTCATTACCTGCTGGTGTCTTCCAATCATATATGTAGTGTAATTCTTATGTCAATTGCATTTCTTGTTTTCTACAATGACAAAAAACATAAACTAAGGATGCATTACGAACAGACTACTGCAAAACATTTCTATCAAATCAATACAGTAATCTGCAATTCCGTATAAAATCCTTATGTTCGGTCCTCACAATCTGTTTCAATCCTAATAAAAACTTAGTTAAACTATTAGTACACAACTGAATCACAATTATAGCAATCTATATTAGAACAAAAGAAAGAGAAGCGTATCAAGCACAATACAACATGGAAAGAATCCAAACAGTCGTCATGATACTTTATAAGTGTATTTCTAATAATAAATGTCATGAGGGGGCGTGCTCATATGAAACTAGACAAGTGGTTACATGACAATAGGGGCATGGCCACATTATGCCACACATCGTAATGAATCTCACACAATATACCACATGCCACTATGCCCCACACGGTATTGCCCATTACACATGCCCCACACTGTGATGCCCACTTCACATTATGCCCATGACTTATTATGCCATAATGCACATGACATATTATGTCACATAAGTGCCACTTACGTACATGCAAGTTGCCAGGAGCTGCATGCTTGATGCCAGGTCTTTTGTGCTTGTTGGCACAGGGGGTTTCATGCTTATTGCCATGGGAGGATTTCATGCTTGTTGCCATGGTGTGATTACATGCTCATTGCCAAGGGTATGGGAAGGGTTGACATGCTTGTTGCCCAAGGGGGATCAGAGCTCGTGGCTGGGCAGCCAATCACCGCGGCTGCTTGTACGTGAGCTCTGATTATCTAAGGAGCTGCACCGTATTTGAAATGGCCGAGAGCCGCCGGAGGGGTGAGGGAAGCCTGCAGCACTGCACTGCGCTCCACTCTTCTAGTCTCTTAGTGGCAGCGGCAGAGGTGCCAGAAGGGTGAGGGAAGCCTGTGGCACTGCTTTGCGCTCTCCTTCACCGCTTAGCAGCCACCGGAGGGGTGGGAGAAGCACAGTAGTGGATGCGGGGTGGTACGTCGTACCGGCAACATATTTATTAAAGGTACACCATACCACCTTACTTGCACCACCGGAGCCACAGTCATTTCAGCTATTTAACCTTGTCGTTGTTAATGCATTGTTCATCATTTTCTCTTTCTCTCTCTCTCCATTAAAATTCTGCAGTAAACCTGTTTTTCTACGGAGTTCTACAGTTTAATCTAATCCTGAGTTTCATTTCGTGAACAGTAAAATAGTTTTAATAAGAGGTTTCTGAGCCGTCTATAAATCCCCACTTACCAACACAGAATAAAGTCTACAAATTCCATCCTTATCCCTTTTTTATTTATTTTGTAGTACATTTAAAATACAGCCCTGTGGACTCGCTAGCTGACGAGCGGAGATAAACTGCTTTATAGAAACATGAATTACTGTAACTCAATGGGATTTGTTTTTCAGTTATGTATGTGTACTTCACGTTGTCATATGATTGCTAGGTTCATTCTCATGTTCTATATAGACGTATTCTTTCATCGTCAATCTCCGATGACAACTGCATTTCTAAATATTTCAGAACATGCTTCTGTTTTGTGTTGTTTTGTTGCAGTTTATTTCATGGGCGGCAGATGCAATTAGAAATATAAAGTTTCTGTTGATGGAAAGACATAAATCTTTAAGACAGCAGAAGTGGAAATCTAACACAATGTCATAGTTCTGTTGGGAGAGGTGTAAGCAGCCTGGTAAGATGAATCATGCGTTTCCTGAAAGCTTCAGTCTGAAGCAAGGGGCCGAAAATCTTGTTCCGTATGATTTCCCGACAGTCAAAAATACCCACACGTTCAAAATATTGACATATACATTTTGCCAATGTGGTCAAAACCATCAGAACTGCTGTGCACTAAAGACCAATTTAATTATTGCCAATGCAGCTAAATATGGAGGTGTTCTATGATTGTTACCATCAAAGTTATGTGTTATTTCTAGAAAGCAGTAGCCTTTAATGAGATATTGATTAG
Source organism: Crinia signifera (assembly GCF_055691185.1). Classification (NCBI taxonomy): domain Eukaryota; kingdom Metazoa; phylum Chordata; class Amphibia; order Anura; family Myobatrachidae; genus Crinia; species Crinia signifera. The sequence goes on along the minus strand of NC_139221.1, from coordinate 289,468,265 downwards.
GGACGACTAGATAATCATTAAGACAAATACAGTAAATTGTGTGGCTTTGATCCAGTGGCAAGAGATTAGCAAGGTTGTGCGCAGTGATTCAGTATCAAGTGTTTAGGAACTCATTAAAATCCCTTTGATCTGTATTATTACCAACTTCTCTTTCCTTTTCCAGCATGCTTCAATCGCTAAGAGCTGCCTTAAATATTTATTTCAAATGAATTCAACAAATAAGCTCAACACCAGATTTATATGTATGTCACACAGAGAGCATATGGCTGGAAGGCAGAAAGTTCAGCAGGAGCTTTAACAAATTAATCATCTCCTGGTGAGGCAATTAAATATTACCAACACATACACTCCAAAGCAGCCTCTACTCTAATATCTTCCATTTATTTTCTGGTGGGAACAGCGCTCTCCATCAGCACATAAATGCTGCTTTCCTCACCTGCTAGAGAGGATTTTCGTGAAACACGCAGGTTTTGTTTGCGCCTAAAATACATTTAAAAAATAAAGAATACATACCTCCCAACATGACCCTCTCCAGGAGAGACGCAATGCTCTGCTCCTGTAGTAGTAGTAGTAGTAGTACATTTATTTATAAGGCGCCGCAAAGTGTCCGCAGCGCCGTACATAGCAAACAAAAAAACAAATTACAAGGTAACTTACAGGGTGTGTTGAAAAATACAGTATAAACAGGGGTATAGCTGGTAGAGCTAAAATCAGCATCAGTTCAGAAGTAGGTGTCAAATTGTCGAGGAGACTGAAGATGAACGAGAGGAAGGGAAGAACAGGACAGAAGCACAGGTGAGGTAAAGAGGTAGGATGAGTACGTGAGGAAGGAGGACCCTACTCATAAGAGTTAACATACTAAAAATAGGTGGGTGGACGAACGAAAAACAATAGGATAAGTAGGAACGGAGGCAGGATAGGAGGATCAGAAGAGGTTAGGAGGAGGGATAGGCTAGTCGAAAAAAGTGGGTTTTGAGGGAGCGCTTGAAGGAGGTAAGGGAATCAGAAAGCCTGATGGGTGGCGGGAGGTTGTTCCAGTGCAGGGGGGCAGCGCGAGAGAAGTCTTGGACGTGGGAGTGGGATTAGGTGAGAGGTCAGTAGGCGGTCAGCGATGGAGCGAAGAGGACGGGAGGGAGTGTGGATAGAGATCAGTGAAGAGAGGTAAGGAGCAGTGGAGGAGGAGAGAGCCTTGTAGGTGGTGGTGAGGAGTTTAAAGAGAACTCGGAAAGGAATGGGGAGCCAGTGAAAAGATAGACAGAGGGGGGAAGCGGAGGTAGAGCGGCGGGAGAGGAAGATGAGCCTAGCAGCAGCGTTAAGAATGGATTGGCGGGGTGAGAGGTAGCCCAGAGAGAAGGATGTTGCACTAGTCAAGGCGGGAGATGACAAGAGAGTGAATGAGAATTTTGGTCGCGGCAGTGGAGAGGAATGGTCTGATGCGTGAGATGTTGCGTAGGCGAAAGCGGCAAGACTGCGAGAGAGCACGAATGTGGGGGGTGAAAGAGAGGGAGGAGTCAATGATGACACAGAGGCAGCGCGTTTGGTCGGTGGAGGTGATCTCGGTTTCACCAATGCTGATGGAGATAGTGGGAGAAGAGGGGATGTTCGGGGGATGGAAGATTAGAAGTTCAGTTTTAGCCATGTTTAGTTTCAGGAAGCGTTGGGTCATCCAGGCTGAGATGGCCGTGAGGCATTCGGAGACTTTGGATAGGAGTGATGGGTATAGGTCGGGGGAGGAGAGATAGATTAGGGTATCATCAGCATAAAGGTGGTAATGAAAACCATAGGAGCTGATGAGGGTGTAGAGCAGGGCTGGGCAATTGCGGCCCTCCAGATGTTGAGGAACTACACATCCCAGGATGCTTTGCATTAGTTTTGCTATGTGGCCATGCTGAAACTGATGCAAGGCATGCTGGAATGTGTAGTTCCTCAACATCTGGAGGGCCGCAATTGCCCAGCCCTGGTGTAGAGGGAGAAGAGGAGAGGGCCAAGGACTGACCCTTGGGGAACACCGACTGGCTGCGGGGTAGTAGGAGAGGAGGAGCTCGGAGTGGAGACGGAGAAGGAGCGATCTGAGAGGTATGAGGTGAACCAGGAGAAGACCGTGCCAGTGATGCCAAAGGAGCGGAGGGTGTTGAGCAGGAGAGGGTGGTCAACAGTGTCAAAGGCAGCCGACAGATCAAGCTGGATGAGGATAGAGAAGAGGCCTTTGGATTTAGACGATAGATCGTAAGTGACTTTGGTCAAGGCAGTTTCAGTGGAATGTAAAGGGCGGAACCCGGATTGGAGGGGGTCTAGAATGGAGTTAGCAGTAAGGTGGCTTAGGAGACGATTATAGGTCAGACGTTCTAGGAGCTTGGAGGCAAAAGGGAGGAGGGAGATGGGCCTGTAGTTGGATGGAGAGTTGGGGTCCAGATTTGTTTTGTTTTTTTTGAGAATTGGGGAGACAAGAGCGTGTTTGAAGGAGGAAGGGAAGATCCCAGAGGATAGGGAAAGATTAAAGAGGTGAGCCAGGTGAGAGCAGACTGACGGACTGAGACGATGGATAATATTGGAGGGGATAGGATCGAGCGGGCAGGTGGAGGGAAAAGCGGATAGAAGGATAGAGTGGACTTCAGCAGCAGTGGTGGGGTAAAATGAGGACAGGGGTTGGAAGGAGGGGAGGAGGGAGAGGGTGAGGTCATGGCAGCAGTGATGGTAGTCCTGAGAGGAGATTTTGGTTGAAAAATAGGTAGCAAAATCAGCGTCTACGATGGAGGACGGAAGAGCTGGAGGAGGGGGGGAGAGCAAGTAGTTGAAGGTGGCGAAGAGCCTGCGGGGATTGGATGATTGGGAAAGGATGAGGGACTTAAAGTAGGATTCCTTGGCCAGAACAAGGGCAGAGCTGAAGGAGGAAAGAATGAATTTGAAATGGAGATAATCCGCAAGGGAGCCTGATTTCTTCCTGAAGCGCTCAGCAGTGCGAGAGCACTTTTTAAGGAATCGGGTGATAGGCGAGTGCCACGGTTGGGGGTTGGAGCATCGAAGGGGGATAGAGGAGGGAGGGCAGGCAGAGTTCAATGCCGAAGATAGGGTGTCATTATAGAGGGAGGCAGCGAGGTTCGTGCAGGACATAAGGGCGATTGGGGCGAGAAGAGGACACAGCGTGTTTGAGAAGGCAGCAAGATCAAGTGTGTTGACGTTATGCCGTGAGAGAATGCGCTTGGGAGGGGGGGTGGGAGAAGGGGAAGCAGTGAGGGAGAAGGATATGAGGTGATGGTCAGAAAGCGGAAAAGCCGAGATAGTGTAGTCAGTAAGGGAACAAGAGCGAGAGAAGACGAGATCGAGGGAGTGTCCTTGGATGTGGGTGGGAGAAGTAGTCCACTGAGATAGGCCGAGAGAGGAGTTTGGAGGTGCCGGGATCAGCGGGGTTATCCAAGGGGATGTTAAAGTCACCAAGAATGACAGATGGCAGGTCAGGGGAGAGGAAGTGTGGAAGCCAGGCGGTGAAGTTGTCAAGAAATTGGGAGATAGGGCCAGGGGGGCGGTAGATTGCAGCGACACGGAGGTGGTAGGGGTAGTATAGACGGATAGAGTGAGACTCAAAGGAGGAGAAAAGGAGAGAGGGTTCAGGGTGAATAACACTGGGTGCATGAGGCTGAGAGGAGAAAACCCACGCCGCCACCTTGGCGACAGTCAGGCCTGGGAGTGTGAGAGAAAGGCCACCGTGGGAGAGAGCAGCTGGAGAGACAGAATCAGAGGTGGAGAGCCAGGTCTCTGTGATAGCAAGGAGGTGGAATGCTCTAGAGATGAATAGGTCATGGATGGCAGGGAGTTTGTTGCAGATGGTTCCATAGTGCACAGGAAAGGGGGGGGGGTTGTGTATTTATGTGGATAAGGTTTTTGGGATTGCAGAAGCGAGGGGGGGGTCGTTGGGAGGGTGGGGGTGCGGGGGCGAGTGGTCAGGATAGGGATGGGATAGGGGGGGGAGGAGCGGTTGGTGAAAGTGAAGTTGAGAGATTAACAGCCATGAGGACCAGAGGTGAGAGGGTAGGTTAGTGAGATCAGACTGGACTTCTCTCTTAATTTATGATTGTCGTTGGCTGTGGTGAAACACCTTTTTATTAATTCACCTGTTCAAAACAGGTGATGGCAATCAAAAATGAAGATGGAAGTCCAGGAACAAAGCAGTTGGTCCCTCCTGGAATGGGTCATGTTTGCCGGATGGATAATATAACCTACAAGGTCTGAGTGTATTTAGTAATCACTGGAATGTGATAGGGTGACAGGTGTATAGCTAACTGCGGGACCCTCTACCCCTTCTAACCAAAAACTCCTCCAGCACTTCTGAAATTTGATTTGTGGAGCTTTCCAGCATCTGGAGAGCCACAGGTTGCCCAAGTCTGCAAAAGACTAACCCTGTGCTTCCAGTTTCACCATATTTGTTACAGGCATCAGGGCCATCAACAGCAACATATGCCCCCGAGCAAAGCAGTGCACTGGGGCCCCCATGCATCCATTCACGTGAATGCTGGGCCAAAAGTGTTAAATGTGGCTGCGGCCCAGGTGGCACAAGCCAACCTGCTTAGTGACTAGCCCACCACTGCTGTTCTTTTTCTTAGCTCTTTACCCAGTGGGCATTGGCCTTTAAGCTCTTTTGCATGACCACCGTCCATCCAAGACTTCCACGGTGTCTTCTGTGCTCTTTACCTGGTGGGTGGTGAACTTTAAGCTCTTTTGCATGGCTCACTGTGGAGCGATTAAAAGCTCAAGATACCAGATTCCATGGAAGCCCTGGATGGGCGGTCACCATGCAAAAAAGCTTAAATGCCTCCATCCTTCCATTTGAAGACAATAGAAAACACTTGCCCTAACTTTAAATCCACCACTGGTCGGTGAACAGTGCGGCATGGGCCCTTTGCCCATTGGGCCCATACATAAAGACAGCCCTGGCAAGTACATCACAAAAAAAGTGCTTTAGAGCACCGAAAAAGATGGGGACTGGAAACCACTGCTCTCAGGTAATCTGAGAATGACAATTGATCAACAAATGAAAAGCATGATTAAAAGACGCTCTTTCCGATAAGCATATGAATGTACTGTTCTGATCCATTATTGTTCTGTGTATGGAAGTGAGCGATCAATGTATTATGAACTGAAAACAGCTGAAAAATCAGGCTCGATTATTTCGCTTGGTCTGATCCTTCCGATTGTCATCCAGCTGACCCCATACTGTGAATGGAGATGGCATTCTTATATCTTGCAGATGAACTCTGAATATTGAGCCATTGCTCCTCTCCTTGTCTGTCCACTGGCCATCTGCACCAATCGCACAGTCTGTGGCCAGCTAAGAACTTGTTAAATTTGTTCATAGATGTATGAAGTACCGATAAGGGAGGAGAAGTGGCCCATGGCAACCAATCAGCTGCTCTGTATAATTTGATATTATGCAAATTATAGATGTTACTTCGGTGCTGATTGGTTACTATGGGCCACTTCTCCTCCCTTATCACTGCTTCATACATCTACCCCATGATACTTAGATGGACAAAACCATGTGCACTGCAGGGGGGCAGATGTAAAATGTACAGAGAGAATTAGATTTGGGTGAGTTATTTTGTTTCTGTGCAGGGTAAATACTGACTGCTTTATTTCTACACTGCAATATAGATCTCACTTTGAAGTAAAACCCCACCCAAATCTAATTCTCTCTGCACAAGTTACATCTGCCCCACCTGCAGTGCACATGGTTTTGTCCATCTAAGAAGGATTTTGTCAGAAAGAGTGAACTAGAATAAGGCCCTTTATGTGGTGAGGTTTTATATCTGTGGTCATACGGTATGTCAGTTTTACTTCCAAGGTTCTTCTGTGTGCTGGTAATTTCACATCTTGCTTATAGGAATTAATGATTCCTACTTTCTTTCTTTCTTTTTTTTATTTTGCGGTAACAACTTTTATTAAAGTTAAATTCCAAACTGAGTTGTTATTACTATTCTTTGCAGTTTTCAGGCAGCCACTATAAGTGTGACCAAGGCCATAGAATGGGTCCTATGCCTTCAGAAATGTCAGTTCGTCAGGACTAAATGAATCTATACGGAGAACGCCACATAAATCCATACAGTACATTTCTGCTTCCTGTCATCTGGAGAAGGGAAAGATCACAGACTGTAGCACAACAGTCTGGCAATTAATGAGCGAATAATGCAACCATGTAGAGACATTGAAATTTTTATCACAATATTATGCTAAAAGCTTTTGTTAAATGGCAGTGTAATTTTATTTGCCATTTTCATAATTCTCAGTGCAGAAAATTGAACATGAGTCAAATTTAATTACTTAATTTTGCTCTGATGTACCCCATACAGTGCTATTACCGTGCCTTGCCTGACTTGTTAGTAACTTGCTGACAGTTTAGTCACACTGTCACATTAAATGTCCTTCCGTTGCCCTTTCCTGGCTTCTGGAAGGTGAGTAGGGGAAAGCTGACAGCACGGTTGGCTTTGAATTTAAACCACAATCATATTCACATCAGTATTTTTGACAATAAATGGTAGAACACTAGAACAGAATTTTAAGCTGGATGTAATGGCACTTAATGTATATAGATGATATAAAGGCTCCTCTGATTTTTTACTGTACGGCAGGCATGTCCAAACTATGGCCCTCCAGCTGTTGTTAAAGAAGTCCCATCCTGCCTTGCCACAGTTTTGCTAAATCTATGGCAAGGCATGCTGGGGTGTGTAGTTTTACAACAGCTGGAGGGCATACCTCCCAACTGTCACGATTTTAGAGGGACAGTCCCGATTTTCGGGTCCTGTCCCGCTGTCCCACCCGCGGCAGGCATTGTCCCGCTGCAGGGGGTGGCAGTTGGGAGACCCCCCAATCTAGTAGAATAGACGCTGTGCACATGCGCACAGCGTCTATTCTCGTATGAAAATGAGGTCGCGGCTAATTAGCATAAGCCGCGCCCTCATTTGCATACGCCACGCCCCCTTTTTGGGCGCCCTATTTCTCTAGGTCAAAAGTTGGGAGGTTTGGGAGGGCCATAGTTTGGACATGCCTGCTGTATGGTCTTAAGGTTCCCATATGCTAGGCCAGGCATGTCCTAACTGTGGCCCTCCAGCTGTTGTGAAACTACACATCCCAGCATGCCTTGTCATAGGTTTAACATTCCCTAATAGCAAAACTGTGGCAAGACATGATGGCACTTGTAGTTTCACAACAGCTGGAGGGCCTGCGCTAGGTGAATCACATTCGATTTGCACTCTTTGAATGCCATTGCGGCGATCATTCGCATGAAAATTGTACACTCGCATTTGTGATTGACAGCAAGTCTGATTCGATGTGCAGTTCCATGCGCATCAAAGTGGAGTCTGTGAGTCGCACCAGCTTCTCCTGTGAGTCGCACCGGCTGCAGAAGCCAGTGCGACTCACAGATTGCATCTGAGCCGGGCAGGTTTGGCTAGGATCGCATGCAATATATTGTATGCGAAAGGACTGTATAAGCTAGATCACATGCAACCTTCACAGACCCCTTCAAAGAGAATTGCATTTGACTTCTCTGTGGGGAGGTTACACAAGTAAAGGTACTTGTGGACTTTCACGGCTCCCATCGCATGCCATATGTAGTGGCATGCGATTTTTAAAATCGCATCGGATACGATTTGATCGCATGCGATTTTTAACAAAAATGCATCCAAATGCATTGAAATTAGTATCAAACATGTTAAATGGCCCCCAAATGTTATTTTTCAGGCTGTACCACCCCCACTATCAACGCAAACCAGAAGCGTGGCGAGCGCAGCGAGCCCGCGTCCTCCGACCTTTTCATACCCCCACTATCCACGTCGGCGTGGAGTTGAGAATAGAAAGTGTGGCGAGCCCGAAGCCTGGCGAGTGGAAGCGGACACCTGTGAAGCCCGCGAGGGGACGCGGATACCTGTGAAGGTATCCATGTTCCCTCGCGGGGCTCGCTGCGCTCGCCACACTTTCTATTCTCAACTCCACGCCGACGTGGATAGTGGGGGTATGAAAAGGTCGTAGGACGCGTACCGCCGCCCCTCGCGGGCTCGCTGCGCTCCCCACGCTTCGGGTTCGCGTTGATAGTGGGGGTGGTACAGCCTGAAAAATTAAATTTGGGGGCCATTGAACATGTTTGATACTAATTTCAATGCATCTGGATGCATTTCTGTTAAAAATCGAATGCGATGCAAATTTTTACCATGCGATGGACATCGTGGGAGCCGTGATTGTCCACAAGTACCCAAGTAGGTACTTATGTAATATCTGGACTCCCGTTTTTCTTGTGAGACCGCGTCCCCTCGCGGGGCTCGCTGCGCTCACCACGCTTCGGGCACGGTGGCTCGCTGCGCTCGCCACACTATATAAAATCAACTCCATGCGTAGTTGGATAGTAGGGGTATTAAAAAATGGGGTGCATTTAACATGGGAGTCCAGATAATACATAAGTACCCCCAAGTATATGCCCAGCTATAAGGTACTTTGTTGAAATTTCACAGCTTGTTTAAGCTTTAGCTAGTTCTAACCTATGGCATGTGTTTTATTTTGTCGGTTTTGCAACATAATGCTTTTTCTTATAATAGCAGAATAGGGCTGTACATCTTGTTACATGATTAGGAAAGGCTTGCACTGATACTGTATGTGTTAGATGCTTATAAAGTTAAAAAGTGCATTGTCAGCAAATTTCATTCCTTCATCAGTCGCACTTTCAATGTACTTCTTGTTCTGTTTTGACAGACACTGTTTTGATAGTGGAGAAAAGAACATGTACCAATTTCATAGCACCCTTGCTGGATATTTTCTAACTGCTTGTATATGCTCCAGTTCCTGCACCGGAAAAATTCTTACTGCTCCCAGCTTAGTGATTTACGTTAGCCAACAATGGTTACCTAAAACCAGTGGTGTAGCTAGGTGCCACGGTGCCCAGAGCAAGGGCATGTTTCACACCCCCCCTTCCCCCCGATTTGTGGTAGGCGGGGCTCATTATACCACACACCGTACTGCCCATTGCACATTTTAGCGAACTTTGTAATGCCCATTACATACTATATAACAAACAGTAATGCCCATTACACATGAACCCACATGCCGTAATGCCAATTACACAAAAGGCCACACATGATGCCCATTACATACTGTATAACAAATCGTAATGCCCATTACACATTTGACTCATAAGTGCCACTTACAGTACCTACATTCTCATTGCAAGGAACTTCATGCTCAATGCCAGGGGCTTCATGCTTGATGCCAAGAGGCTTTATGCTCATTGCCAAGGGGCTTCATGCTCGTTGCCACAGGGGACTGAAATAGCTTGTTGCCATGGGGGACTGAAATTGCTTGTTGCCAAGGGGGACTGAAATAGCTCATTGCCAAGGGGGACTGAAATTGCTCGTTGCCAAGCGGGACTGAAATAGGTCATTGCCAGGGGTACTGAAATAGGTCATTGCCAAGGGGGACTGAAATAGGTCATTGCCAAAGGGGACTGAAATTGCTCATTGCCAAGCGGGACTGAAATTGCTCATTGCCAAGCGGGACTGAAATTGCTCATAGCCAAGGGGGACTGAAATTGCTCGTGGCCAGGGGGGACTAAAATAGGTCATTGCCAAGGGAAATAGCTCGTTGCCAAGGGGGACTGATCCTGCCTGCTCCGACAGCAGGTCAGAGAGAGCATTGCGTTGTGCCCGGCTGTCTGCCGCTATTTTCAATTCAAGTCTCCCGCTGGACCACTAGTCAATAGGCGCTCGCAGTTCAGCAGCCACCAATGCTGCTTCTAATTGGCTGCTGGACCGCACGTGCCTATTGGCTAGTGGTCCAGCGGGAGATTTTAATTGAAAATAGCAGTGGACAGCGGGGCACAATGGGGAGCGGACGAGCTGGGTGGCAGAGTTTGCAGTGCACGGCTCCGGCGCCCTGTGATCTTTCGCTTGTGCTCCACCCCTTCCTAAAAATGGTAATATTTTTAAGTAAGGAATGGGGCCAAAATGAATAAATCACATCACACGACCCTGTCTCCTCCTAACGGACCTGATTCCACAAGTATTATTTTCACGGCCCTGCCCACTTCATACCTAATAAACACTAATCATTAGACACAGGCAAGATCACATAAATGAAACATACTGGTCACTAGACACAGGTCACATTTATAGAACACTACGCACCTGATACATATTTCTACCTGCTACATTCAGCCACAAACTACACTCGTATGATTTGGGTGACTGGATTATCCAGTGTACCCAATAACAATCCCATCAGTTGAAACTGAACTGTTAATGAGATTTACAGGTGTATCAGGACTGATGAAAATGTATATATTTCAATAGTCTGGTATGAGTGGTCTTAGATTGTTTTGTTGCACAAAATACAGCTTCAATACACATACAGTACCTATGCTTGCTGACATAGTAGTGAATCATTCTACATCAGGTTGTATACTGACAATTTAATTCTGTCTCAGCAAGGGTTTTTCTCTAACTTGGCAGGGATATACTACATATGTATATATGTATTATTGCTTTGGAATACTAAATAATCTTTAGAAGTATGGTGGGTGTTTGTTATGTGAACATAAATGGTGGTGGACAAGAAGGGAATATCTATATATATATATATATATATATATATATATATATATATATATATATATATAATCAAGAAGAAAAGGGGTTGTGGCCCTGTCTGCGCTCTAAGGTTCGCTGCACCTCTAGATACCTCGCTGTTAATAGAGGTATGTAATAGACATGAAGACAAAAGAAAAGTATAGAGGTGCGCTGATGGTTTCACAGAATGTGTGTACACACAGATGTACAATGACAAATTTAAAAGATTTATTTCATAAAATAAAGTAAAACATACTAAATTGTACACATGATCATAGTTTGATACGTTCCATGTGTGACACACACTTTCCGACAGATTATTGCTGTAATATACAGCCAAATTCTTTTTTCTCAAATGAAGAACCCTTTTCTGAAAGACCCTACGCGTTTCGTCCCAATGGGACTTCTTCAGGGATGTTAGGGTATCTGAGGAGGTGAAACAATGCCGAAAAAAAGAAAGTTTCAAATTATCAGACTGCTTGATTTATTACGTATATATCAAGCAGTCTGATATTTTGAAACTTTCTTTTTTCGGCATTGTTTCACCTCCTCAGATACCCTAACACCCCTGAAGAAGTCCCATTGGGACGAAATGCGTAGGGTCTTTCAGAAAAGGGTTCTTCATTTGAGAAAAAAGAATTTGGCTGTATATTACAGCAATAATCTGTCGGAAAGTGTGTGTCACACATGGAATGTATCAAACTATGATCATGTGTACAATTTAGTATGTTTTAATTTATTTTATGGAATAAATCTTTTAAATTTGTCATTGTACATCTGTGTGTACACACATTCTGTGAAACCATCAGCTCACCTCTATACTTTTCTTTTGTCTTATATATATATATATATATATATATATATATATATATAGTTAAGAGTGACTCTGTATTGCGCTATTCTTTATATGCAGCACCTCCAATATCCCTCCTGTTAGTGAGGGACAGCAAATAGAAATACAACGGAAATATTATTGGAGTGCGCAAACCACATCCGTACAGTACCACCCAACCAATAATTAGGACAATCAGAGTTCACTCTGGCAATGATCTTCAAGTTTCCACCCCAGTACGCTTTCGCAATAAGATGCACAATCCGTTAAGATAAATATTCTTTTATTTCAAGAGGGTATATTGCCAGAGTGAACTCTAATAGTGTGTACACACGGTTCGATATGGCTTCCGATGTTGACAATATCGTCAACATCGGAATCCATATCGCATACATATCGCATACTGATTGTATGCATTGTAAGGGCTTCCTAGCCCGATGCGCGCTCCCGTTTAAGGAGAGATCGGAGGGGAGATAGAGTGGGCAGCACACTCTATCTAGCACAAATCGCAAGCATATCGCATGCATCGTATGTGCCTTGCGATATGCTTAAGATGCGATGTGCTATACGATTTCCAGGGCCCTGTCAGTCATCCTGTTGTTAAGTCAAAATCGCTTAGTCAAAATCTTAAGCAAATCTTAATCCACATAGGAAATCGCATAGTAAATCAAATAGGAAATCGCATAGCAAATTGTATGGTAAAAAGTCAAAATCTTAAGCATATCTTAAGGCATATCTTAAGGAGTAGAGGAAAAAAAAAAAAAGGGAAAAGTAAAAATCGGACAAAACATCGAATCGTACATCGGATCGCACAGAACATCGAACCGTGTGTACTCACTCTAACTGTCCTAATTACTGGTTTGGATGGTACTGTATGGATATGGTTTGCTCACTCCAATAATATTTCTGTTTATATATATATATATATATATATATATATATATATATATATATATATATATATATATATATATATACAGTATATATATATTCAGGATGCGGGACCACCAACTAGTACAATTACTTGTAAAAGTGCAGACATTAAAACTGCAGTGCTAAACATCACAGAGCACGTTCCCTTTCATGTGTTTTAACCGTTTGCCCAATACATGTGTAATAAGCTGTGACGGTCTCCCCTAGTAAGTTCTCAACAAAGTGATCTGATCACTGAGGTTCCGAAACAATATATACATAATAACTTGCATTCCAATCACTGGCACCTTATTGCTAATCCCATGTAGTTCTAAATCATTTAGTTAATTGCTGGTAGCGAAGACAATCTTGTATTGCGCATAATTGTATTTCCCAGTCCAGGCAGTGGTTCATTGTATTACAATGAGATATTTACTTCATAACTATAACATCTGTTTTATCACGTGTTCAGAAAGTGATCGAGGCCTCATTGCTTGATAAACATTATTGTTCTAAAATCTATTGTTCACATAGGAAGCCAATGCACACGTCACATAATAAATAATATAACCAGTCATTGTTTTGCCAGTCATAAGAAAAATGGAGTCAGCTGTCCCAGGCAGCAGATCTTATACTGGGTACACACCTACAGATTTATATGTCCAATCTATCTGGTGGGAACAAAAATCTGTCAATGTACAGTATGGCATACCTCCCAACATGTCCCTCTCCAGGAGGGATACATTAAGAGGAAAGTTCAGGAGCAGAGGATTGTGTCTCTCCTAGAGAGGGTAATATTGGAAGGTATGGTAGCATTTGAGACTCCCAAATGCTGTACAACAAACAGTACTTGTTTCCTAGCACGGCCACAATCGCGGGCAGTCATTTTTAGTGGTCTGCGACTGACGCGATGCCCCCCGATTTTCCCATTGAAATGCATTGAAAAAAGTCAATATCGCGTCGGTCGCGTCGTATGCGGCTAAAAAAGGCTTAAATGGTCCAGACGCGATGCCCCCGATTTCCCCATAGGGAACAATGTTAAATGCCTCAATTTACTCGCGATGCCCCCGATTTCCCATAGGAATCAATGTTAAATGGCTCAATTGACCCAAATCATCATAGGGAACAATGGTAAATGGGCCAGAAAACCAAAAAAACACCCCTGAACAGTGAAATGTCCCCCCAAAAGTAGTTGACGCCACCCCACGATCAACGCGGACCCGAAGCGTGGCGAGCGGCGGCGGTACGCGTCCTCCGACCTTTTCATACCCCCTCTATCCACGTCGGCGTGGAGTTAAGAATAGAATAGTGTGGCGAGCGCAGCGAGCCCGAAGCGTGGCGAGCGCACGCGGATACCTTCACAGGTAAACGCGTCCCTTCGCGGGCTTCACAGGTATCCGCGTCCCCTCGCGGGGCTCGGTGGCTCGCTGCGCTCGCCACACTATTCTATTCTCAACTCCACGCCGACGTGGATAGTGGGGGTATGAAAAGGTCGGAGGACGCGTACCGCCGCCCCTCGCGGGCTCGCTGCGCTCGCCACGCTTCGGGTTAGCGTTGATCGTGGGGTGGCGTAAACTACTTTTGGGGGGACATTTCACTGTTCAGCTGTGTTTTTTGGGTTTCTGGCCCATTTACCAGTGTACCCTATGATGATTTGGGTCAATTGAGCCATTTAACATTGATTCCTATGGAAAATCGGGGGCATCGCGGGTAAATTGATGCATTTAATATTGTTCCCTATGGGGGCATCGCGTCGGTACCATCGCACCCTGATTTTTTAGTGCATGCGATGGCCGCGATGCCCCCGATTTTTCCTCACGATGCCCACGATCATGATCGTTGTGGCCGTGCTAGGAAACAAGTACCCAACAAACAATAGTAATGCAGAGAAATTGGTTACAGTCGTTCGATATATCAAATTAAACCAATCAATCATTTTTATCCATTTTCCAGTGTTTGGGAGCAATTGATCGAGTGTCATTTTCCCACATACAGTTTTGTTCCCACCAGACAGATTGGACAGATCAATCTTTGTGTGTGTGTGTGTCTGTGTACACAGCTTCAGACAGTGGCAAAAAGTAAGGAATTAATACCAAAAATACTAATTAGCTTGAAAAACTGTAAATAATAGATTCTAAATGCCTGGCAGATTTATTCATTTAAATGGATATTGTGTCTTAACTGACACGGTAATATAGTACACCTGTCTATATTCATTACATTAAAGGAATGGTAGGGGTGTGGAGGAGCACTTCCGAGTCCAGTCTGGATACAATTAACCTCTGACAATCATCATTTTCTTAAACACTTTTGTCAATTGATGTCGACCTTAAAAAATAAATAGGCATTGTGGCAGGTTATGATTCCCTAAAATTGTTATATTCACAAGCTTTTAAATCATTTTGTAGAACTTGACAGTTCATTGAAAGACACTATCGATGTAACTGATGTCTTTAATATTTGAACATCAACATCAATGGTGTCAACTGATCAGATACTGTACAATACATCAATGTTAAACATAGGCAACAACAGTGAGGGAATGTTTCTTCAATTTTCTCATGCCAAATGCAGTTCCAGGTGCAGTAATACTAGAATTGTTGTTATTATATTATTAATAATAATAATAAGTATAATATAAATATTGGAAACAACACTAATACCGCTTTCACACTGCCAAAACGTTTAAAGAACCGGTATTTTTAAATGGTATTTAAAACGGTTCTGAGCCTTCACATTGAAGTAGATTACCGTTTAAGTACCATTCACATCAGTCAACCCATTTAATCCCCTGAACACGTTTCAAGGCAGAATGCAGGGGACAGCCTATCACAGGTCTGTAATCTGTTGTTTTTACTAAATACCGTTTGAGCCATTCTCACTGCATAAAAAATGGCTCTGAAATGTGTAGGACAACTCTGGCGCTTTCCCACTGCAGCCTTAAACGTTTAGAAATGGGAAAAAAATGGCAATATACCGTTTAACAAGTGCAGTGTGAAAGGGGTATAATAGAACACAACTGGGAATTAACAGACAGACATAGAGGTAGGAAGGCCCTGCTCGTAAACTGACAATCTAGAGAGAACGAGGCATTGATTCCCAAGAATAGGTTTTACATATTTCATGTTCCAACCAAATTGCAAATGTTCTTAATGGCTGTATGACAGGGTCACAGAGCAATGTTGGCCAAGGGTCAGAAGGATGTGAATGAGGGACATGCATTGTTAATAGTATTGACCTATAATAAAGGCAATATGCACATGATATTAACAATAAATATATCGCCCAGTGTGTACCCAGCTTAAATCTCTCAGAAAACACTCACCGCAATCAACCTGTCATACAGATGGGTCTGGTCCCATCTTGGCAGGGGATGGCGCTGGCGTCGCCAGCCGCCATCCCCCGCCAGCGCCATGGCGATGGTGAGAAGGGGACGCGCGCGCATGAGAGGCGCGCGCGTCCCCTTCCGACGGCGCTTCCATCCGTTCCCCCGCGTCCCCGCCGGCTTGCCGGCGGTAACCCGGGGTCCCCGCCGCCTGCCCGCACCCCCCCTAACCCTGTCCGTCTCCCTGAGGCGGAGATGGACAGGGTTTCCGTCGCGCTGGCGACGGAGACTGAGACGCGCGTGCGCGTGAGACGCACGCGCGTCTCAGTGTATTCGCTGGCGTGGCTGCTGGCGGGTCGCCAGCGCGGACGTTCTGGCGACCCGCCAGCAAGGATGGGACCTGACCCATCTGTATATCATGTCTAGTTTCACCAGAAAATACTGTAACTAAACTAAAATGCTAACAAATTCCCACTGTGTGTCCATAAGTAATATCACTAATATAATATACACTGGTAAATACATATCATTTAATGACAATGGGCAAAGAGCCTAAATCTCATAGATAACGCAACATAACACTGAAAATGTGTAACGTGCGCTTTAAATGTGGAGCTCGTTCGCAGACAGTTGAATACACTGCAATTAGTGCAAACTATTGTGTATTCTTCATGCCCAGTAACAAACATTTGGAATATGCATGAAACCAGATATTTGTTTGCATTTGTTGCTCCTCTGCTCTTTTCCCACAAAATATATATACGTGTTCAGTGAGATGTAATTGCAGGATGAGTCTTTGCAGCTGCAGCTGGTGTTATTGTTTTCAGTAGCGAATGTTGAACACACACTAGAAAAGTGATGTTACCTGAGATAAATGGGCTGCCAGGGTAGTCACCTCTTGATGGGTGGGAACAAGCAGTGTCTCGCACAATTACAGGGCGATGGGGTGAGGACACGTGGAAATTATTGTCACATAGGGCCTTATTCTGATTCACTCTAATGCTGTGTACACACGGTGCAATATGATTGCTAGCGATATATTGCTAGCAATATATTGCCAGCAATAATATTGCTCAGTGTCTCCTTTTCATCAGCGATGAAAAGGAGACACTGCTACGGGTCCGAGGGGGAGTGCAGCAGCAGCAGACGCTGCTGCTGTCACTTTGAAGGGAGGAGGGAGGGAGCAGCGGCACGGGGCTGGGGAGATCAATGCAGATCTCCCCGGCGCTGACCTCCGTGAAGGGAGGAGGGAGGGAGCAATGGCACGGGGCTGGGGAGATCAATGCTGATCTCCCCGGCGCTGACCTCCCGGCACAGCGATCGACGGGGAAAGCCGCTGGTCGCAGGAGCATGCTCCAGCGACCAGCAGGGAGTGCACACGGGAGCGCGCAGCTGGCGATTTATCGCCAGCTGCGCTCCAAATCACTGGCAATATGGTCGCTCAGTGACCATATTCCCAGCGATTTTACCTAATATTGCTCCCGTGTGTACACACCATTAGAGGCAAATTCCTTCTTAGATGGGCACAAGTTAAACCATGTGCACTGCAGGTGGGTCAGATATAACATTTGCAGATAGAATTAGATTTGGGTGGGGTTTTTCTTCAAAGTGAGATCTATATTGCAGTGTAAACATAAAGCAGCCAGTATTTACCCTGCACAGAAACAAAATTACTCACCCAAATCTAATTCTCTCTGCACGTGTTACATCTGCCCACCTGCAGTGCACATGGTTTTGTCCATTTGAGAAGGAATTTGCCTCTAAGAGTGAACCAGAATCGGGCACATAGTGCACTCCTTTCTGTATTTGAGGCAGGCTTTGTAAGTAAAGGCCCCCATACATTAGTCCGACTTGTCCTAAGGACAAGTCGGACCTGATTCCCCCCTGCAGCTCCCCGGGAGGGGGACACACGATTTGGCACTTGATGTGCCAAGTTTTGCAAATGATACATCGCATGTATCATTTGCAACTCCAGGGGAGCTGCAATGTGAAGGGAGCAGGGGGCAGGGGGACATTGAGGCGGCTGGGGGGAACGGACGCTGCGGGGGACACACACAGCTGCGGCAATTACTTACAGCTGAGCCGGGCAGGGGGAGCCGGGAGCTGTCTGTACCGAAGAAAAAAAAAAGCCCATACAATGAATGGGCAGCCTGTGATTAGCTGCTGAGCGCTCTCTCAGCCAATTGCTGACTGGCTGAGGCTCTCTCAGCCAATCACAGGCTGCCCATTCATTGTATGGGCTTTTTTTTTTTTCCTTCCGTACTGACAGCTCCCGCCGGCTTTATGCCGCCTGTGTCCCCCGCAGCGTCCCCAGCCCCCCCTGCTCCCTCTACCGCCGCGCCGCCCCACTAGGTCCCAAGTCGGGTGGTCGGACGTGCAGCAGGTCCGACCACCCGACACAGATCCGATGCGCAGGGGACCGCGCATCGGATCTGAGGGGACATCAAAACTAGCCGATTTTGGTCCGATTTCGGCCAGATCCGACTGATCTGGCTGAAATCTGACCAAAATCGGCTAGTGTATGGGGGCCTTAAGAGCTATCCTCAGATGTGAATAAGCAGTATAAGGATACAGATCTGAATACAGTAGATAAAGTTCCTGTACATTAAATGCACATTGGCCCTTATTCAGATCTGATCGCAGTACAAATTTGTTTGGAAAATGGGCAAAACCATGTGCACTGCAGGTGGGGCAGATGTAACGTGTAGAGAGAGTTACATTTGGGTGGGGTGTGTTGAAACTGAAATCTAAATTGCAGTGTAAAAATAATGCAGCCAGTATTTTCCCTGCACAGAAACAAAATAACTCACCCAAATCTAACTCTCTGTATACATGTTACATCTGCCCCACCTGCAGTCCACATGGTTTTGCCCATTTTTCAAACAATTTGTACAGTGATCAGATCTGAATAAGGGCCTTTGTTCAAAATTACATTTTTATTAGGAGGCTCATAGATTATTCATTCCAATTAAAATAAATACCATTCAGTTAATGACACTGAATTCCTAACTATTATTTGAATTCGGATAATGATAATAATAATAATAATAATAATAATAATAATGGAAGCCCAAAGGTCCATACACACTGGGCGACTTGAAAGGGGCTCAGTTTTCTCATTTGAGTGGCTGCGCTATGCAAAGCCACCATGTAGGGTGCATGTTCTTCAGGTGTGCTGTGGGCATACACTCAGATTTAGCCACAATGGAATGTATTGCCTCTGGCTGCCAATATATTATATCCTAGCCCAGCGATATATGGGGTTAAGTCACTTTTATATGAGTACAATGCAAAATAGATCACACGTGGTCTGGTGCGTTATTTGGAAAAACAAACTGATGGGCATCACTCACTCTGACAAGTGCTTGGGGGAATGTGAATCAGTCACTGCCAGCCATACAAGTAATGTCCTTTCACAAAGCACATATCCCTCACATACACTGACATAAAGAAGAATCTTTCTCACATAAACAATAAACAAACACCAGTATTGTACATATGAGCAGCCCAGTCCATGTACAAATCATCTGTTTTCTAAACTAAGCCCTATAAAACGTCTCCTAATATTTGTATTGTGACTATGGGGCAGATGTATTAAGCCTGGTGAAGAGATAAAGTGGAGAAAAAGTGGAGATAAATGAAAGGAGATAACACACCAGCCAATCAACTGCATTTGAAAATGACAGTTGGGCGTTGATTGGCTGGTGCGCTATCTCCCTTAATTTAATCTACACTTTTTCTCTTCACCAGGCTTAATACATTTGCCCCTATGAAACTCTGACTCTTTCCAGTGTGTACTTTCATACAGTGCAAATGTAAAAACAAGTGGTAAAGATTTTCCATTATGAAGGCAATTTGGGGGTGGGGTCCCTTCACTTCCCCTGGAAAGGTGGGCAAGTCCCCCGCAATTCCTGCAGCCTTCTGCAACCTCTCCCTTAGTGCAGGGGATCCGCGATGACCAGATGATGCGTTTCATGCTGAATACCTGTAATACTGTCATTTTGCAGCGGGTACAAGGCCACCGTGATGTGATCGCATGAGCCAAGCTCCCTCTACAGCCTCCTTGTGTGAGTCCCTTCCTCACCTGCCGCCTATTCACATCACAGCCATCGGCCCCAACCCCTGCTTTGCTAAGCCATGCCTGGACTGAGAGGGCAGCCAGCTCTGCAAAGCAGGAGTATGGGGACATGTACCCTATGTGCAGTGGCATTTGCACATTTGATCTGGTGTGTTTGCATTACGGGGGATTTATTTTTCTTTTAGTAAGGTTTTTTTCTCCATATTTTTATATTTGCTTCAAGTGAACAACAAGTGCAGAGTTGGGGCTGCTGCACAGTCCAAAATTCAAATAGGGGGCCACACTAACTGCCAGTCTGGTAGTGCTTGGAGTGGCAGTTGGGGTGGCTCCACTATTTGAAGTTTAGACTGTGCTGCCCCTCCTCTGGAGCCACCATTAGTGGTTACCCACCTTGCACTGGGAGTCTACCTTCTGTCCTTATGTGGACAGTGCCCAGGTATGCAGTGTAAAATATAGTAAAAACAATACTATCCTATAACACTACAGAAAACAAATGCATCCTTTCATATCAAAGGTATGTAAGCCTTTGCTAGAGTTGTCCGGGTCACCTTCATCAGTAAATCAGCATGTAGAAATACAGCAAATATTGGCATTCAGAAATACAGCTCACTGGGGTCTCATACAGCAGGAATCCTTGACATTCTATCTGGATACAAAGCAATTATTTTTTGAACATATGAAAGGGCAGAGGGTATGGAGGTCTGATGATCACTATCTATATACAGTATCTGTGTCGGGTTTAACAATACAAATCTAGAAAAATAATTGGATTGAGTATTATTTTGAATTGATAAATGTGTGCATTCGCTACATACAGTAGTCAATATAGTAGTGCTGGATGAATTCTCTCTCTCTCTCTCTCTCTCTTGCTCGCTCTCTCCTCACTCATCATAACCTCTTTTTCTTCTCTTCTATCTACCCCTCTTACTCTATCTCTCTCTTCCCCTCTTATCAGTTTTTCATCTATAGATTATTATTAGCGTTCTCTTTTTCTTATTATCTTTACTTTTGTCATTTATGGGATATCCTCCCATTTTCTCTATATGGCTTGTGCCTCCTGTGTGCCTTTTCCCTTACCTTTTCATTGTGTGTTTCTATTTATTTTTGTACTAAACACATTTTTGTGGAAGAGTTATGCCTGCTTCCTGCTGAGGATTGGACAATCTGATCTTCAAAATGATCTTGATAATCTAGATGAGCGGGCAAAAAAGTGGAAGATGAGGTTCAATGTAGATAAATGTAAGGTTATGCACCTTGGGAGACATAACCAGTGTGCTAGTTATAACCTAAGCGGGGATGAATTGGGTAATTCAGTAGTTGAAAAGGATCTAGACCAAATCGACAACAAACTGGGGTGTAGTGCTTAATGTAATATAGCAACAAAAAAGGCCAACAAAATTCTCGCATGTATTAAAAAGGGCATGGAAACTAGGGACTCAAAAGTAATTATGCCTCTGTACAAATCATTAGTTAGACCGCACCTCGAATACGCAGTGCAGTTCTGGGTTCCGCACTATAAAAAGGACATCATAGAATTAGAAAAAATCCAAAGAAGAGCAACAAAGCTTATTAGGGGAATGGAGAATTTAAGCTACGAGGAGAGATTAAGCAATTTGGGACTATTTACAGTAGAGAAGAGACATTTAAGGGGGGACATGCTCAACATGTACAAATATATCAGGGGCCAATATAAGAAACTGTCAAACACCCTTTTTTCTGCTAGAAAGGAATCTAGGACGCGAGGGCATGAGTTTAGATTAGAAGAAAAAAGATTTTGTTCATCTAGAACAGCAGTTCTCAAACTGTGGGTCCTGACCCCAAAATGGGTCCCGACCAGCTCAGCATGGGACTCTCTTTTGCTGGCCATCAGGCAAATGTGTCTGTGGAGGGGGGACAGGGTATAACTCATTAGGTAAACACCCACTGCTTCCCTCTTCCATTCCCCTATCACCCTTTTCCATCCCCCGATAACCCACTGCCTCCCTGTCACAATAGCAGTCACTTCACTGACCAAACATGTGGCGGCCATTCAGTAGTAACTTTGTGGGCTCCTTTAATCATTTTTATTGTCTGATGGGGTCCCAGAGCAAAATAGTTTGAGCACCCCTGATCTAGAATGAAAAATTTTATACGGTCAGAACAGTCAAACTTTGGAACTCTCTTCCTGGAGAAGTGGTGTCGGCAGACACAATAAATACGTTTAAAATAAGGTTGGATAAACATTTATTGGTTAAAAACATCCATGGGTACAAATAAGAAACATAATCTTTCTTTAAAATATCAGAACATACTATACAACAAGGGATAAACTATTATAAACCTAGATTGAACTAGATTAACACAAGTCTTTATTCAGCCCTACTTACTATGTAAAGAAACCATTTGAGGAACATTATGTTTATCCCCATGAGGGGAAATTGTTGAAGATAACATCTTAGAACCCCAAAGAAACCTCTATGTGTATGTTTCTGGTTACTGTAAGGTGAGTCTATTGAATGAATTTCCACACCACAGGGCAGAAGATATAGCTGTTTATCCGTCTGACCATGTGTGGGCTGGGAACTAAAAGTGACCCTGGAAATTTTTGTAGTGGTGACACAACCTGGCATCACTGGATGGCCTACAGAGATGGAATAACATAATGAATGGGGCCAGTGCAATGTAATGAGTGTGGGGGGCTATTTACCATGCAGGACCACGTCAGCAAATAAAACAGGCCTCGGGGGTACTGTATATCGGCCTACCAGAATTCTTCCCTTTAGGACCTATGGCCAATCCACTCCTGCCTACGCCTCTCACATTTTTAAAGAATATTGGACATCACACAAAGGGATTTTGGAGATAGCGAAGAGTGAAGCACTACTGTCGTACAGAGCCACTAGTTTTTGGACCACTCATTATTTATATTTGACTGCGGTGAAGGGGGTGGTGCCCGGAACCTTTTTGTTTTAGTATAATCTGTGAGAGTCTGCCCAACCGAATTGCTGACTTTAACATTGAAATGAGAAAAACACCAAAATCACATAGGGTATGGAAACACCTAAGAAGTGAAATGGTTAATAAGCTTCAAACAAGAGTTTTCATACAGATCTTCAACTATTTGATTGTTTCTTTGCATTTGTTTTAATTTATTTAACTTTTCACTGGGATGACAAACTGCCGCTATTGGGACATGCCTGGTTTGCTAAGTAGTCAATGCAGAGGGTCTCCAATTTTAGTGATTTGTCAGTCCCCTTATGCCCCCGGTGGTATTCATGCCATTTTAATCCAACAGATCTGCATGGGCTCTTCAATAGTCCATCCCCTATGCTGGTGCTGGTTGAAGATTTATGGATGGGGACTTATCTGCATTGTAAACAGACCTGTGTGTGCCCTGGTCTGCTTAAAAATAAAAGAGATGTCTTCAGTTAAGGAGCAGTTTACCAAAGCCACCAATTATCAAAGGCTTTGCCCAATAGTTTTAAAATGACAAACTGAACAATAGAAAGAAGAGTTGAATAAGCCTGCTTTAGCATTTATTTCTATTGATGTTTTAAAACTTTTGGGCAAAGCCATTGATGACCAGAAGCTTTGACAAATGTGCAGCTTCATAAAGGACCACCATTGTATTCAGTAGTAGTTGCAGGAAGGTACATACAGGCCGATAAACTGGGATACAGTTTGCATCTCGGCTGTTGGGATGATGGCAGGTAGAATGCCAACACCGGCATCCTGACTTGCACCTAGAATATAGAAGAAGATTTCGGCAGTGTATGTATGCAGGGCGGGTTAGCCGGGGGTGGAGTGGGATTAGACTTAGGCACTAGTGGAGTATTTAGGGTTAGGCTGCATGGGGGGAGGGGGGTTCATGGTTATGTTGCAGGAAGGGAGGGTTGTAATTAGTGTTAAATCCTATTATTTAGTAAACCGTTGGACAATAAGTCAGTTCCGCTGTTTGAGTAGTGCTACGCAAACCTGTTACCCTTTATACCTAACTACGGGCGTACCTAATCAAAGCGCCACATAGCGTACCTTATCAGCATCCGTGAAGCTCTAGTTATACCCTTATGGCGGTATTTAGGTAACAGCAATTTACTCACTCAAACCTTATAAATATATCACTTAGATGACACAGATGGATACGTTTAGATTAAAGGTCCAAACCAGTAATCATATATATTTAGTCCTTAGCGGACACAAAGAAGTAACAATGTAACACAGTTTAAATCACAGATACAATATTACAATATCGACTACGAGGGGAAAACAAACGTAAGTACAATCAGCAATTATACAACTACACCAATGCAAAAAGTAATAGTTACAGTCATCCTATGCAGCGCTTCCTGGACCAGGAGACTGTTGTCAGATTGATCACAGCATAAAAATAGCTCCTAGTCCAGGGAACAGCAATTTAAAGGGAAAAACACTAGGATTTAGCAGGTCTTCCATTGGTCAGGGGTCAGCTTTCACCTCTTCTCATTGTCTTAGTACAGATGCACAGCTGTGACTTTGTTCTATGCTCCTCACCTTGTCCTAGGGGTTCCGCTGTGGAGTTGGTTCAAACTGGTTATAATACTGTGTGTCCCCTTTCCATGTGGCAATACCTTTATCATTATTTCCATGGTTCATAATTTGTGAATAATACGTGCCACTATTTCCCTTCAAAAACCGGAACAATGCGTATGAGATGCTAATCACACTGATACCAAATATGAGGGAAAAGAATATGTTTTTAACAACTATGTGTAGTGCATTTTTAAGCGAAATGACTATATTTTATTATTATTTGAGTATGAGGATAAGGCTATGTGTAACATTATAACTGCCATTTAACAAACGCATATTCTCTCGCTCCCTCTGAGCATACTTTACGTAAATATGCGAATGCAAATGGCGGCCATAATACTCTAAAGTTGTCTAGATGCCATTCAACTTCGACATTAGGAACTAAGGGGTTAGGGTAAGGCTGTGTGTGGGAGGGTTAGGGCTAAGCTGTATGAAGGGAGTGTTAGGGATATGAATGGGCAAGGGGAAGGTAATCATACTGCATACTTGTCAGGATTCCCTCTATCTGGATGCCGATGTTGTTATTCCGACCGCCAGCAAACTGTCTGATAGACATCCATATGTATTCAAATAAACTAAAGTCATTCATTCCAAAATTAAGGGAGGAATTCAGTAAATTACCTCCAGCTAATTGACCCCCCAGTATTATCCAATTAGCCCTGGCTGCTTTTATCTGGGAATTTTTGGGGGGACCCCAGCAGGCTCAAATAAAACAAAATCACGTTAAACTGTCCATTTCCGCGATCACAGCAGTGAAAACAAATAAGCTGTATGTATTTTTGACTGAAAATTGATCATTTTTGGAAGAAAACAACTTGCTGTAATCAAATCGTCTTGGAAATAAAATGATGGAAAAAAACCTAAAAAGTTAATCAATTTATTTTTTCTTCCAGAAACGTATCGGGACTCATTGAAGCCTATTTAATATGGTTTCTATGAAATATACACTCTGTAAAGTTTAATTGATTTGGCCAAGTTGCGCGATTTATTAGAACGTACGAAAGAAAAGAAGTGGAATCTCTGTATATAACTGTTTTCCTTGATCTTTAATAACATTACAGGATATGCTCATTCTATTACACTAGCAATGTCTCCTGATTTGTATTAGCAGGTTGATGATGAATGAATGCTGAGCAGCTGCGAATTGAGAAATGCATTGAGCGGAGCACCAGCGAGGCTGGGAAGTCACCTGTGAAATCTGTGGCGGAAGTCTGAATGGATACAATCCAACCATAATTTACTATAAGAGACAGATTTTCGTGATAACAAAACTTCATATTATTTAACTCACCGTGATATAGAGCAGCCTTCTGATAAAGGGAATTCAGAGTAAGAAATGAGATTCTACACTACTTAATGGAAAAAGGCCTATGTAACATAATATCAGAACACTGAATGAAAGATGAGTGCTAACAATTTTAGGATGGATTGTTTTCGCAGTAGCATATAACCCTGGGGCAATAGATGTGAGGCTGGGAATAGGTACAGTATAAGTCATATTAATGACACAAGTTTGAAAAACTTGTAACTGTGATGTCTTATTTCTACAGAATGTAACTGTTCGCAACCGTGTTATACTGCAGGAGATTATGGGGCCTGATTCAGACCTGATTGCTGCAGTGCGAAATTGCAGAGACCTGCGATCGGATAGTCGCCGCCAAGACAGAGTGAAAATCCGCCCTGTGCAGATCTACGAATGGCTTGATCATCAGCCAGCTCTAAATACTTCTCGCGACTCGCTCACCCTCGAATCATTTTCCCAGTCTGTGCAAGTGGGTGTAACTCTGACCCTTCCACAACTCTGTGACAGGCACAGGCTGATTGAGGCTGGAGCTGACGTCACAGCCCCTCCCTGATAACGCCTGGCCACGCTTGTGTTTTTCCGGACACTCTCAGAAAATGTCCAGTTACCACCCACAAATGCCGGCTTCCTGTCAGGTTGCTTGAGGGGATTAAGAAGAAAGTAATCGCTGATTTTTGTAGCTGTTTGGCCTCGCGCGTGCGCGCTATGATCCGCAGCATGCACAGTCTTTCGATAAACGATCGCCTTGCGAATTCATACAACAGTGATCAGCTCTGAATAACCCCCTATGAGTGCAGTAACCTGAATCCGACAATTTCAAAACATTTGCAGGATGGGGCAGGAGGGTGTCCGTTATTACAGCACTTAGCTACACTCTAGGGATATGGCGGCAGGTGTCACCCTCTGTGTCTATATGCTCTGTGTCGGAATGGAGGGATGAGTGCCACCACCCACGGCTGTACACTAGGGGTAGGAGGGGTCAGGTGTTGCTACGGGAGGCTATATGTTAGGTTTAAGAAGGGGGGATGGGTAGGGTGTCACCACCTACAACTGCACACTAGGGTTATGAGGGAGTCGGGTGTTATCACCTGCGACTGCAGACCAGGGATAAGGGGGAGTCAGGCACCACCACCTGCAGCTGCACACTAGTGGAGGGGGTAGGGGGTTTCGCAACCATATCCACTCCTCTTGTGCAGAACTAGCCATTAAAACACTGTTGGAAACCAGAGTTGGAGTTGGGAGGTCTACTTATAAATTTTGCTACAGGGTCCACAAAGTTCTAGTTGCTCCTCTAGTAACAGATCTGGAATAAGAGTAACAGCGCTGCAGCCGCCTAAGTGATCTGGGTCTATGCAACGTAGGGACCTTTTCTAGCCCCATCTGCCCCCCTTAGAGCCTGAGACCAGGTGTGGTGGCCCCTACACATTGCTCCTAGAACTGCTGTATGCTCCTGGTTAGTACATAGAGGGTACTTACCTGAGGTATCAAAGCCTCTGCTGCTGCTATCATATTTCTGCAGAACTTTTAGGAAGTTCCCAGCAAGGGATGCGGAGCCAGGTCTATGAGAGATCAGTGTGAGAATGGGGGGATGGAGGAGCTGTCCTGACTGCTGCAGAGATGCCAGAGGTGAGGGTGGTGGCTGTAGGGCTCAGCAGTGGGTGTGGCCAAGAGAGTGGTGACTCATGACTCATTCCTCTGCCAGATGGCCACTGTTGCTGAGGGCCTGTGGAGGCGCTGCCATTTAGAGTGCAATGCCCTGTGGTGACATCTTTGCTGGCACCTGCATGTGGCATGCACTGCTGTAGGTCCACCCAGAGAATCTATGCAACCTGTGCCTGTGGAGCAGCCCAGGAAGCATTGGGCATATTTTTCGAGTAGGTGGCAGCCTTGCCTCTTACGTGTGATGTCATGGGAATAGAGGGCAGGACGCACTGGGTGGCATAGAGTCCTGGTTCAGTGTATGTTCATAAAC
The DNA here is from genome assembly GCF_055691185.1 of Crinia signifera. Lineage (NCBI taxonomy): Eukaryota > Metazoa > Chordata > Amphibia > Anura > Myobatrachidae > Crinia > Crinia signifera. Next base: position 289,440,694 of record NC_139221.1, on the reverse strand, counting down.
ACACAATTTCAGATGCATCTTTTGTACCTAATGCATGCTGATGATAATGCCCAGTATGATGCCAGGGAAATGGATAGGGCACACTGCAAGTTACAGAGAACACTGCCATTGGGGGAATATATATAGTATGAACAATAAACAACTTAATGAGGATCTAATAAAGTAGATATAAGGATAATCTGTAAGGTTCTATATACAAGTATAAGGAATAAAGTAATGCGCAAGGGTTAAAAAATCTCCCATAGAAATTCCCTTTATTTCTTGAGCAATGATAAGTAATACAATGTATTGCACTGTTCCACCTGCACTTAACAACATCTCTTTTTCTTTTTTTTTTAACTGATCTTATTTGGAAACATGTATTATGAGCACCAGCTGATTGTTTGGGAAATGTAACCCCAATTAAGAACATGACAGTTTCCCCACACGCTATTCTTCAGGAAAGGCCACTGAGCATCATTAATGAAATACCTGCAATTGTGAAAGAACAGGGCATATAAATAAAAGGGGGTAACACAATCAGCGCGCGATGTGTGAAGGCTTGCCGAGTATGGAAATGTCGAACAAAACAAACCAGTGACTGAGTTATTATTTCTTGTAAGCAAGGATGTGCTCATCGTAATTACAGGTTGCTGTGCCACAAGTGTGTACCTCTATGAGAGAATGTCTCTGCTGGGTATGACAGCTGTGACAGACCTCATGTTCTCATCTGTTCCTCTATCTAGCCTCCTGCACAATATCACTGAACACAGATTGTGGAGAAATATTTACACATCATCCACTTCATCCAAAATCGTTTGTGCATCATTATAGAACAGCTGTGTATGTTACTGGTTGGTGACACTGACATCTGATAGCTACTAAATCATGGTTAAAACTACTGGGGTAATGGGGCGAGTAGTTGGTATCAGGCTTGCATATGTAGAGAACCCTTAAGGTGCCTTAGCTGTGGGTTCTACTTGTGTTTCTTAGAGGCCACGTTACCCTGCAGAGCCAAATTGGCAGTTAGGTCATATACGCATGTATATAGTGCAAGATAGGCTTTAGGGGCCCAAATTCTTAGTGTGTGTGGTGGGGAGGGGGCACATCGCACGTATTACTAGGCTGCCACCCAGAGCCGGATTAAGCATTGGCGGTGCCCAGGGCACTTAAGACAATGGGGCCCCAGTGGAAGGTGGAGTAAGTGGTGGTGGTGGTGGTGGGTTATGTTCTGTTATGCATATATCCCAACATGACCCATTCCAGTTCCAGCTCATGAAACCTGCACATCTGCTTGAATTCTGACTACCTGGTCCTGCTGCTTCATAAGAGGGATATCTAGTGATGTCAGTGCACTTCAACCGGGAGGGCCCCCTTTCAGAGTGGGTCCCAGAGTACAGTATACCATGCGACCCCCCTTAATCTGGCTATGCTGCCGCTTACTGTAAAAAGTTAATGGTAGCAGGATGTGGGCATATGCTATCAGGGGGTACTGTGGGCAGAGACAGATATGAAAGGGCCCGGGCAGCTCATTCCACCCACCAGTATCCCTCCAGAATCTCCCCGACCCTTAGCAGGGATTGGTGTAGCCAGGGGGCATTGTAAAAGTGGCTATGGCGGAGCGAGAGGCTCAAACTGTCTCCCAGCTGTCTCACCCGCCCCCCCCGAATTCTGCTGTCTGTGACTCACAGATGACAGCGTGAGCCACGTAGCCTCCCTCTGCGCTCCCCAGCTCAATAAGTGATGTTATGGAAGGAGATCACAACACAGTGACAGCGGGCATGCATAGGGATCATCCCTTACAGAGTGACAGATCAGACAGGAGGATGCACCCTCCACACTCTCCATGTAATGTATACAGGCTGAGGTGCAGGGGCTCAGAGGTAAAGGTGCAGGGGCTCAGAGGTAAAAGCGCAAGGGCTCAGAGGTAAAGGCACAGGGGCTCTGAGGTAAAGGCGCAGGGGCTCAGAGATAAAGGTGCAGGGGCTCAAAGGTAAAGGTGCAGGGGCTCAGAGCTAAAGACACAGGGGCTCAGAGGTAAAGGTGCAGGGGCTCAGAGCTAAAGACACAGAGACTCAGTGGTAAAGGTGCAGGGGCTCAGAGGTAAAGGTGCGGTGACTCAGTGGTAAAGGTGCGGTGACTCAGTGGTAAAGGCACAGAGACTCAGAGGAAAAGGTGTGGTGGCATGTTTGAAGTACGAGTGGTTTGCATGGGTGAGTGCTTTCCACATCGGTAACCATCGAATGATGGGGGAGGTTCCCACAGGCATGCGAATGGATGTTCACATAAAACATCAGTTTGCATGCCAAACGGCTGAATTTGGTGTGCGAATGGGCGGTGTGGGTGATCCATTCATTAGGCAGGGTTTGGTACATTCGCTTTGGCCCATGCACGCATCCGAACAAAGTGATCTGAATAAGGGCCCTAGTATGCAGACACGGGTGGCTACACTCAACCCTCCCTACACCTAGTATTTAGCCATGGGTGGGCTAAAAACGACATTGTAGCCTGCAGACCCTTACTGTACTGTGCTCCATCCCTTCGTTGAACAAACTGCCGCCTGTTACATATTTTCACTTTTGACTGCTATTTTCCTACACCCCAGTTCCTATGTTCACGTGCATAGTTGCGTCACTTGCCTTGTTTCCACATGGAAGGGATAGTTTTTTTGCCTGCAATTATTCCATGAAGACCACTTTTGGCCAGACGTCTCCAAATAGATAGATATGTGTACCGGTAAACATTGTAATCAATGTCTACAATACAAAATATACATCACATTGTTAGATACCACTGTAGTCTTTGTAAAAAGAGGGTACTTGTTTCCTAGAACGGCCACAACGATTTAGATCGTTGTGGTCGTAAGATAAAAAATCGGATCGATCGCATCGCATGCGATTTGGTCGCATACGATGCGACCGATCCGATCGACCGATTTTCCACCCGATTTTTTTTTTTTTTCAACAGATTTGTTTAAATTGCCCCCCCAAATGTTAATAACTGTGCTAGACCCCACGATAGACGTGAACCCGAAGCGTGGCGAGCGCAGCGAGCCCGCGAGGGGCGGCGGTGCGCGTCCTCCGACCTTTTCATTCCCCTACTATCCACTAGGGCGTGGAGTGAGAATATAATAGTGTGGCGAGCGCAGCGAGCCACCGAGCCCGAAGCGTGGCGAGCGCAGCGAGCCCCGCGAGGGGACGCGTCTAACTTCACAGGTATACGCGTCCCCTCGCGGGGCTCGCTGCGCTCGCCACGCTTCGGGCTCGGTGGCTCGCTGCGCTCGCCACACTATTATATTCTCACTCCACGCCCTAGTGGATAGTAGGGGAATGAAAAGGTCGGAGGACGCGCACCGCCGCCCCTCGCGGGCTCGCTGCGCTCGCCACGCTTCGGGTTCACGTCTATCGTGGGGTCATGGCGGGCACATAAAAAATGTGAAATGGGTCATATTGGCCCATTTCACCTTTTTTATCATTTTTCCCTATGTGAGATGGACTTAATCAAGTCCATCTCATCTTGTGCCATTATAATGGCACAAGACCGACCGATTTCAATGTCAAAAGATTTTTTAACATTGAAGTCTATGGAAAAATCGGGTCAATCGGTCGGTCGCATCGCGGCCGATTTTAATTGGTCGCGACCGACCGATTGACCCGATTTCTGTCAATCAAATGGAAAAAATTGTAAAAAATCGGCCACATCGTGAGGATCGTGTCCCTTAATTAAGAGCCACGATCACTCACGATTGTGGCCGTTCTAGGAAACAAGTACCAATTAAACTGTGCACCCTTTTGTGTGTTTTGCAACTTCGATGACTGACTGAACACATTCATGGAAATAAGCAAACTCTAGAGAGTTCACAAACTTTCTAGCACCATTGTACATGTAGAATTCAATGGGACAACCGTAATATTTAATCAGTTGCTCAAAATGCAAGAAACCATTCCTATTTAATGGCGCATGACACAGAAGTGTAATAGAATACCAATTGCTAAATGTAACGAGACAAAAGCCTGTGCGCATACCAAAACCCTATACACGAACAGTAATATCAAAAGATAGTTTATGGGATAAACTGGATCATAAAACCATCCAGAAAAAATAAAAGCCACTTGTAAATCATCTCAATAAGGCTTAAAGCTTTAAGTAACAGGTACCAAAGTTCATTAAGGTGACAAAGTTAAGCCATGTCTCATGTATATTTTTGGTACTTGTGTAGTTTCATGGCTGCACGCTACGCTACGTTGTCAGGGTAGTGTCCCCGTGGCAGCCCTGTGTAGTGTCCCTGTCAGACAGCGTAATCACCGTACTGTCCCCGCAAGCTGCAGGTCTGTCCCCATCAAGCCTAGTGAGCACCTCTCACACAGCGTTGGATCATGCGGGCGCCGGCAGAGAGGCACTCCACCTGTATGAGACGCACAAGCGTCTCAGTGTCCGCTTCAGTGAGACAGTCAGGGTGAGACAGTCAGGGTGTGTACGTCTCATGCACAAAGGGGGGTGCAGGCGCAAGTGTGTCTCATACACAATAAAGAATGCATTTGCCAGTGCTCCATCTTACGTACTGGCAAAGTGTGGCGAGCGCAGCGAGCCAGAAGTACGACGAGCCCCGCGAGGAGACGTGTAAAACGAGCCTGAAGAGTGGCGCGTGCAGCAAGGGGACACGGAATACACGACAAGTAATCTGTGTGCGCTCGACACGCTTCGGGCTGCACTTGCCACACTTTATAACATCAACTCCACGCCGACGTGGATAGTGGGTGTATGAACAGGTCGAGAGGATGCTGCACACTTTGGGCTGACGTGGATAGTGGGTGTGTTTCAGGAACACATTTACACCTGTCATGTCAGGCAGGTTAAAAATGGTCAATGGTTCCCACATAATGTAATAAGCGGTGACACAACTCTTACTGACTGACAACGCTAACTGCGTAACGCTGACTGACCACACTAACTGCGTAACGCTGACTGACCACACTAACTGCGTAACGCTGACTGACTACCCTAAATGCGTAAGCTCCGGCTAGGTGCGAATGTACACAGTCGCAGACATAAGCTGACTACGCTGGCCGCGGGAACACGCTGATGCTGACAGGGACACTACGCTGACTACGTAAGTGCCGCCGTGAAACTACACAAGTACCATGTTTTTTTATTTAAAATGAACAGAAGTGTAATACTGTATGTCCAAACACTTGTGAATACAGAATATAGGGCCTTATTTTGGTTCACTCTTTCTGACAAAATACTTCTTAGATGGACAAAACCATGTGCACTGCAGGGGGGCAGATGTAACATGTGCAGAGAGAATTAGATTTGGGTAAGTAATTTTGTTTCTGTGCAGGGAAAATACTGGCTGCTTTATTTTTACACTTCAATATAGATCTCACTTTGAAGTAAAACCCCACCCAAATCTAACTCTCTCTGCACATTTTGCATATGCTCCCCTGCAGTGCACATTGTTTTGTCCATCTAAGAAGGATTTTGTCAGAAAGAGTGAACCAAAATAAGGCCCATAGTCAGGATTATCTAGTATCCAGATGTTGATCAAAAGGTCCACAGCTTTTGCCCTTTTTAGGTTGACACTCGGTGGAAGCCCCTTTATTTAGTACAGGCTGTATATGCAGTCACTGACACTGATGGTGTTTGCTCAATGTGTGTATGGGCCTTTAGGGAGTGGGGAGGCATTTTCAGCTGAAAGCAGCTCAGTGTTTTGGGGTGTTATAACTATTTTTTTGAATAGTGGCATTGCTATACAGACTGGTGGCAGCAGCACCTTCACCCATGTGAGGAAGAGAGGGGGAGGAGCTAGCTACAATTCTAAAGAATTTTAAAGTACCAGGCTCCACTCCAACCATCTATACCCTAACCTTGACACTCCAGTTGTTGTTGCACTACACCTCCCAGCATGCCCTGCTACAGTTTTACTATTTGACCATGCTGAATGATGTATGTGTAGTTCAACAATAGTTGGAGTGTCAAGGTTAGCCATCACTGCCCTAGTGTGTGTACTCAAGTGTTCACTGAGGAAGCACCTGTTACAGTTCCTGGCTATTCTGCACTCTACTTGCACCAGCTCACAGCATGAAGTGCAGGTGCAATGCTCAGTAAATCCATACACGGCTATTAGAGGATCTGTTCTCTCCACATAACATATCATAGCTGTTTCACTTGTGTCCTGCATGCATATTGGCCCTTATTCAGATCTGATCTCAGTACAAATTTGTTCTCAATATGGGCAAAACCATGTGCACTGCAGGTGGGGCAGATGTAACATGTATAGAGAGAGTTAGATTTGTGTGCGTTATTTTGGTTCTGTGCAGGGTAAATACTGGCTGCAGTATTTTTACACTGTAATTTAGATTTCAGTTTCAACAGACCCCACCCAAATTTAGCTCTCTCTGCACATGTTACATCTGCCCCACCTGCAGTGCACATCGTTTTGCCCATTTTGAGAACAAATTTGTACTGCAATCAGATATGAATAAGGGCCATTGTGTATATACCCAGTAGCAGCCAAAAAAAAAGAGACAATGCAAGAGCTTTTAAAGTAAAGTATTTAAGGCATTCAGATACAAGGAAAAACAGTATCACTGAACAGAACACAAACATAATCTGAAAAAGAAAAAAGAACATAACTTTTCTCAAACTGCAGTTTTACGAGTGTTAACCAGCAGCTATTTGGCTGCACAAAAAAATATGTCGGGAACAATGCAAGATATCAAGCAAAGTCTGCTGGTGTATCAATCTCTTCACTTTCTTCTGGAGAAACAGTCGGGACATCATCAGCAATCTGGAAATATTCGTGAGATTTGATCTGCTCAGCTGGCATGCGATCTCCGCAGCACACTAAGCGTGAAAGGAGGTCTTTAGCTTTGGTATCCTGGAGTTGGGGAAACGATGGAGAGACATAGTGTGACATAATTACTTATCACAGAGATGTTCAACAAGTATGTTGTCAATATGAACAGGCATTTAAATGAGGGTATAAATATACTCCTCTTTTAAACTCTACTGTATATACCTGCTCCTCCCCAGTTTACAGCTTGCCCAGCAGGGACAAAATGATGAATGGAACAGGACAGAGACACAGGATTGCTGTGTGGCATCCCGCTACAGCAACAGGAAAATAGGATTTATGGTCTTACCTTGATAAATCCCTTTATTGGAGTCCACTGGGGGCCCAGGAGCCCCCAGTGGACCCATGCTGGGTATGAGAGGTGAGGTAGCAGAGCGTGCACCAAAGGGTAACAAAAAATGTACCCAGCATGCTCCCTGCGTCCCCTATACCCCACCCCTGACCCTGGGTCACCAGTTTCGTTAGCAAGCCCAAGATTGGAGCAGAGCCAGAGAAGGAGGAGGACCATATACGCATACAGAGCATTACAGACTTAATGCAATCCGGTGCGTCTGGGAGGGCGCTATAAACTCAAAGAAAGGGATTTATCAAGGTAAGACTATAAAGCCTATTTTATTTTTTGACCAGTAGGGGGCACATGAGTTCACACTGGGACGTCCTAAAGCTGTCCCCTCAAGGGTAGGGGGATGCTCCTGGACTGTGGAAAGAACATGCCTACCAATTGTGCCAATACAAAGGTATCAAAAGTGTAAAACTTGATAGAGGTCTGTGAGGAGGACCAAGTAGCCGCCCTACAGAGCTGTTCAGCTGAGGCAGCGTGACTAGCCACTGAGGAAGTACCCACAGACCTGGTAGAATGTGCCGTAACTCCCCCGGAGGAGTGAGTTGCACAGAAAGGTAAGCTTGATGTACAGTCAACCAAAGCCATCTCGCCAAGGCTTGGAAGCGGGTCAGCCCTGCTTATTGACATCATAGAAAACTAACAAAGAGTCTGATTTACGAGTAGTGTAAATAAATCCGTAACTCACTGACTACATCAAGAGAAGCCTCAGCTTCAGAGGTCCCAGGAAAAGAGGGAACTACAATATCCTGGTTAAGGTGAAATTTAGATACCACCTTAGGTTTGAAATCCAGTTTGGTATGCAGAACCACCCTGTCAGGGTGAAATGCTAGTAAGGGAGGTCGCCATGATAGCGCGCTGAGGTCCGAAACCCGTCGTGCAGAGGAAATGGCCAAGAGACAGCCACTTTAAATCCACCTCCTCCAAAGGTTCAAATGGAGGAGAGTGAAGCACCCGGAGAACTAGAGAGAGTTCCCACGGTGCTACCGGCAGGACCACTGGAGGCTGGACCTGAATGACCCCCAGGAAAGAATGGGCAATTTTCTTTGAAACAGGACCGACAAGGCTGGCACTTTCAAAGATGATAGGTGCAAACCCAAAACGAGGTCTGCTTGAAGAAACTCCAGTAGGCAAGAAAGGCAAAAAACTCTGGTAGAACACCAAGAAAAGTAAGTCTTCCAGACTCTCTAGGAAATACTGTACGTGCTGACGAAGGTTCCCTGGCATGCAACATACTGTAGCATGAATCACCTCTGGCGAGAAACCCTTATCCTTCAAGAAGGATATTTCAAGAGCCATCCCGTCAAAGCCAGGTGGCTAAGGGTGTAGGAACGGACCTTGGGAGATGAGATCTTGACGCAGAGGCAGTTTCAGAGGAGTAGAAATTGTGACAGCGACAAAAAATTGCAGTAAACACTTTAAGAAGCGCAGTCCTGTTCAGAAAATTATTCACACAATATGAATATTGATCCATTATATTTATTAAAAAACAGTTCATATTAAACTACAATTTTCAAAGTGCTCAATGAATTGTAGTTTAATATGAACTATGTTTTTTTACTAAATATAATATAATATTCATATTGTGTGAATAATTTTCTGAACAGGACTGCGCTTCTTAAAGTGATAGATGCAATTTTTTGTCACTGTCACAATTTCTAGTCTTTGCAATTTAAGGGTACACACCCTGTTTAAGAAGCAGCAAATCCTGCTCAGTTAAATATCTACCTATCTGTGTGAATTGGTTTTAACACGATTAGCGCTCCTATTGTGACCTTAGGGCCACTAACCCCATTTCCCAGTCTCAGATGAGATGCTACTGACGGGCTCCATAGATCTGTGTATAACCCTTGACCTGGCCAATCTGGGTTCACCATTCCACCCTCCCCCTTCTTCTTGAACTTTTGAAGACGACTAAGTAGAAGTTGAAATGGGGGAAATAGCCATGGAGCCATTAGAGTGTCTACCAGGAAGGCTCTGGGATCCCTGGTCCTTGAGCCGTAAAGGGGAACCTTGAAGATGTGCCTGGACACCAACAGATTTATGTCCGGCATTCCCCACTGAGATGTCATCCAAGTGAACATGTCTGAAAGCAGTTCTCATTCGCCCGCGTTGATGTCCTGCCGACTGGGAAAGTCTGCCTCAAGTTCAGGTCACCTGGGATGAACACCGCAGAGTGTTCTTCTCTGCCCACCTGAAGATCTTGGTGACTTCCAGCATTGCTCCCTGGCTTTGTGTTCCATCCTGTCTGTTTATGTATGCCACAGCGGTGGCATTGTCGGATTGAATTTTGACCAGGCAACCTTGGATGAGCAAACTCACACCGAAGAGCCTGAAGGATTGCCCTCAATTGCAGGACATTGATGGAAAGACGACTTTGAGACGTCCAGCGACTGATCCAAAATGGACGGCCCATGGAACCATTCTGACCCCCTGCTGGTGTAAGTGTGCTGCCATCACCGCCATTACCTTTGTGAACACCCTAGGGGCTGTCGACAGACCAAAGGGTAACGCCCTGAATTGGAAGTGTTCGTCCTGAAGGGCATAGCTCAGGAAGCATTGGTAATCCTGCCAGAGAGGAATGTGTAGGTAAGCATCTTGTATGTCGAGCGAGGCTATGAATTCCTCTGGTTCCAGCGTCAGAATGAACGAACGGAGGGACTCCAGACGAAACTTCGTCACTCTCAGAAAAACATTGAGCGATTTAAGGTTTAGAATAGGCCGATGTGTAGAAACCCTGATGTCTCTGTTCCTGCAGGAATGATGACATTCAAGTCCACAAGAGTGCGGATGGAGAGCTGTAGTGCATGTCTCTTCACCGGAACTTTGGGAAGACCCATGCAAAAAAAAAAAAAAAAACGCTGAGGGGAGGGAACTGGAACGTCACAGCATAGCCCCTTGAGACCACTTAACTTCCCGCATCAGGGATTCCACCTCAGAAGAGGACAAAGTGTCCTCCTGTGCTGTAGTGCGAGGGTCCCCTTCAGAAAGGGAATGTGCTTCTGAATCATCCTCAGACAGAGGCGTAGCTCTTGCTCGTCTAGCCTGTCTGTGTCTGGTGTCCCTGCTCGCAAGTATGGACATCAACCCCTACAACAAATTGTGCAAAGAATTGCATCCAAGGGGTTTCAACATATATGGGAAGCATTGCGCCAACACTAGCGCTGGTCACTGAAACTGGGTGTAGGGGCACAGGGGGCACCGGAGGTGGGGCTGACAAGCGGTCAACAAGCTGCATCATCACCTGTGTCGAGGCCCAAGCAGGTTCCTGCTGGGGAGGAGGCATTGCATCAGTTCCTTGGGTACTTATATGTTAATTGGGCGCCCACTAAGCTATTTGCTTAGTTTTGCACGTACGCTCGCCATGCTTCAGGCTTGGTGGCTCGCCACACTATATAAAATCAACTCCATGCCGACATGGATAGTGGGGGTATGAGCGTACTAACTATAGTGGGCGCCCAACTAACATATAAGTACCGTTCCTTGTGATGCTGCACATCTGGAACAGAGATCATCTGAGTCCTGTGAAGACAGTGTGTTCAAACACACCCTGTAGGTACGTGGCATTGGAGATGGAGCCTCCCTGTCAGGCTTCGCCTTAGGCATACTGACAGTGAAAGACAAAAACCAGCAGATACAGTCCTGAAAATAACAAGTGTTCCTAGGGAAATCTAAAGGCCCACTAGTACACTTGCAGCCTTACACACACAGAGTTGCAAAGCAATTTAGTCAGGGATGAGTTACTCAACAATTCAGCAAGCTGAAGAGGTGAATAAGTATATAAATATACTATACACAGTGACACCCAACTTTCTAGTATAATAGCAATACTCAATACCCACACCTTGCCTGCCTTCCTGCCATCTCCTGCGTGCAGGAGGGGATGGCCGCTAGACTCAGTACCCTGTATGCAAAAAGCCGCTGCTTACCTGCCCAGGGACGGAGCATGGCTAGTGGGTGTCTCCTGTCGATGCGCAGGGCCCGTGGCAGAAGTCCCCAGCCCAGTTACTGGCACTGCCGTAGTCGGGTGAGGGAGCTGCGTGGCGGGTGACTCTCTAATAGAGCGCCCGCCCGTCTGCAGCTCAGCTGTAACCCAAGGCTGTCTAAAAGCCAGCAATAGAGGTGCCTGCTCCCGTCTTGGCACCAAAGACAAAACTGGTGACCCAGGATTAGGGGGCAGGGTACAGGGGAGGCAGGGAGCATGCTGGGTACATTTTTTTGGGTAACCCTTGAGTGCACGCTCTATTACCTCACCTCTCATACCCAGTGTGAACTCCTGGGCCCCCTACTGGATGAAAATGAAAAGGGATTTAATGAAAAGTAGACTATCCTTCACCTACAATAGGGCACAACAGACTGGTTGTTAAGAAATGCCCACAGAAAGGGATCTAGTGCGAAACTCCAATGTGTATGGGCACCTTAAGTGTTAATAGCAATGATCAATACAGTCAGAGAATAAACCATACATCAAACAGATCATACCATGTCATTTTTCTGAAGATCAGGTGTTCCATCTTGTTTAAATATAATACTTTTGTTCCCTACGCAGAGCTGGAGAGAAAATAAAAAGGGATTGATCATTAAACTACAGTGCGTGACAAAGATGTTTCTGTTATTGACGGATAGGTGTGATAAAGGGTAATCTGTACAAATTTGTAAGGCTGTAGGATTTTTCGTATATCAAAATGCATCATGTTCAGCTTGTGTGACTAAAGGCCTATTGCACAGTACATCGGTTAATGTATCGCAGTGAAACGTGCTGCGTAAGGAGTAGTCTAAAGAGAAGGCAAAATGTGTTAACATACTGTATAATGGGGAATTCAATTAAGCGAGGGAGGTTTAAACAACACAATTGAATTGCTATTGAATTGCAGAAGAGAAAATGAGACGCAGTAATTGCTATAGAAATACAGTTCTCATCTCAACAGAAATCAGTCTCTTTATTCACGCATCTCCACATGGAATGCGTTAAGGCGGTAGTAACAATACAGACACTGGCATCCCGACTACCATGTGGAAGAGGTTGCATTAGGCGGGGGTGTTTGCACTTAGAAGGGGGGTGGGGAGGGGGCTAGAGTTATGCTGCAGACGGGAGAGGTAAGTTTAGATGGCGAGGCAAGGGTTGGGCACCAGTGGGGTGTGTAAGCGTTATGCTGCATGGGGTGGGGGGAGGTTTAGGATAAATATACAGTACATCTAGAAAGTATTCACAGCGCTTCACTTTTTCCACATTTTGTTATGTTACAGCATTAGTTCAAAATGCAATAAATAAATTTTTCCCCCTGAAAATTTTACACCCAATACTCTATAATGACAAATATGAAAAAAGATTTTTGCAAATTTATAAAAAAATTAAAAACTACGACATCACATGTACATTAGGTATTCACAGCCTTTGCCCAATACTTTGTTGATGCACCTTTGGCAGAAATTACAGCGTCAAGTATTTTCAAATCTGATGCCACAAGCTTCAGTTTTACCCATTACTCTTTGCAGAACCTCTCAAGCTCCATTAGGTTGGATGGGAAGCGTCGGGGCACAGCCATTTTCAGATCTCTCCAGAGATGTTCAATCGGATCAAAGTCTGGGCTCTGGCTGACCCACTCAAGGACACTCAGAGTTGTACTGAAGCCACTCCTTTGATATCTTGACTGTGTGCTTAGCAGTATTGTCCTGCTGAAAGATGAACAGTCACCCCAGTCTGAGGTCAAGAGCACTCTGAAACAGGTATACATCTAGGATGTCTCTGAACATTGCTGCATTCATCTTTCCCTCTATCCAGTCTCCCAGTTCCTGCTGCTGAAAAACATCTCCACAGCATGATGCTTCCACTACCATGCTTCACTGTAATGGTGGTATTGGCCTGGTGATGAGCGGTACCTAGTTTCCTCCAAACATGATGCCTGGTATTTACGCCAAAAAGATCAATCTTTGTCTCACCAGACGAGAGAATTTTTCTTATGGTCCGAGAGTCCTTCAGGTGCATTTTGGCAAACTCTAGACAGGCTGCCATGTAATTTTTTATAAATAATGGCTTCCGTCTGGCCATTCTACCATACAGGCCTGATTGGTGTATTGCTTCAGAGATGGTTGTCCGTCTGGAAGGTTCTCCGCTTTCCACAGAGGAATGCTTTAGCTCTGACATAGTGAACATCGGGTTCTTGGTCACTTCCCTGACAAGGGCCCTTCTCCCCCGATCCCTCAATTTAGATGTCCGGCCAGCTCTAGGAAGAGTCCGGATGGTTCCAAACTTCTTCCATTTACAGATGTTGGAGGCCACTGTGCATTGGGATCTTCAAAGCAGCAGATATTTTTCTATACCCATCCCCAGATTTGTGCCTTGAGACAATCCTGTCTCGGAGGTATACAGACAATTCCTTTGACTTCATGCTTGGTTTGTGCTATGACATGCACTATCAAGTTTGGGACCTTATATAGACAGGTGTGTGCCTTCCAAATCATGTCCAATCAACTGAATTTACCACAGGTGGACTCCATCCATGAGATGTTCCTACAGCTTAATTGATCAGTGGAAACAGGAGGCATCTGAGCTCAGTTTTGAGCTTCATGGCAAAGGCTGTGAATACTTAATGCACATGTGATTTATTAGTTTTTTTTAATTAGCAAAATGCGGTGAATACTTTCTGGATGCACTGTACTTACCTCACCCCTGTCAGGGTTCCCTCCATCGGGATGCCTGCATTGGTACTCTCACTGCTGGCATCCCCACCGCCAGTCATCCATACAGATGAAGCCAGGCTCATTTTTGCAGGGGCTGGCGAAATTATGGCCAGCCCCCGCCAGGGGGCGCACGCACACCCCGTGGCAACGGAGCTCTCCCCCGGGTTCCCGCCGCCTCGCTGAGGCTTCTCCCCCCCTAACCCTGCCCGTACCCTGAAGCGGAGACGAGCAGGGTCCCGGCGCCCAGCTGCTGAGAGACTGGGACGTGCGTGAGACGCACGCGCATCCCAGTTTAATGACGTCCCTGTCCGCCGGCACTCGCCAGAGGGGGCGTTCTGGCGGGTGCCGAGCAAGGACAAGGGGCGCTACATCTGTATGTGTCCCCTCCAGTCCACTTACAAAGCTTCAGATCCCTGGGGCGATCACTGAAATACTATGTTACAGTGTTGTACTGGAAAACAACACTCACACTTCATTTCATATGCAGATCGTGCCAGTGTCACACCCAGAATATAGGAATGCCACATATCATTTTAAAACAGCAAGAGCAAATAAAACACACTGTAATGGCCTGGTGCAAGTAGTAGGTCTGTTTAATGAGCAAGGAAGCTAGATGTATGTGGAAACATCTATCTTTTTTTTTTCAACACGCCATATACCCACACACAGAGATATTACTGCTTGCCACTGCATGTAGCACACACATACTGTGCTGTATGAGCACCACACTGTACCTATGATTGACATCCCATAATGCTACATGAAAAAAGTTTTGCAATGCTATGTTACTTCTAAGTGTCCTATTAAAGAGATGTATTTATAGACATTAAATGCTTATGCTATAAACTGACAATTACAGATCATTGATAAAGATACTAGAAGATGACCGTACCCACAACAGGATCATCCCATAAGCATAAACATCGGAGGATTTTGAAGCTGGCTGTCCTAGTTTTAATTCAGGAGCGGTCAACAGTGGGAAACAAATGGATGTGGCTGAGCTCCGCTGCTCCTAGAAGTGGCCCAGAAAAGAAAATGATGCTGTGTGAGCAATGTACCGTAGACAGCATTACTCATACAATACTTTCCACAAATCACAGTAGTTTCCTACAGTACAATACCACCAGAACATATTTAATGATCATCTAAGCAGTTGCTCAATAGACAGCTGGAAAAGTCCCACCCCTTCCTAGTTCTCACCCACAGCCCACACTCCCTCCCACTTGACAATGAAGGTCCCGAACTAGCATGAGCATTTGTCAAGCCTGCTCCAATAGCCAATATCAGTCTGCTTGCTGGAAGGCCAAAGAGTCCCCATCCCTGTCCTACATCCTTTCTTCAGCCACGTGCAATTCTATGCAATCAATACAATGATGCAACTTGGTAGCACTGAGCGTTTTTCTGTATGATTTTTTTTACTAATTTTTTCATGTGACTTTCACCATAGAACATAGGACGCTGCATATCATTTTACTCAGCATCAGACGATTCGAATAGCTATGGTACATGGCACATTGAAGCAAGACATAGGAGGACCCATTTGAACACCATTCAGGAGAAGTGCTGGTATAAAGCCAATCATTGCCATAGAGTCCGGTGTTCTCAGCTCCCCTCCACATACTCAAACCCATTTCCCCAGAAACCCTGATTGCCACATCTCCGCTGGCTCTAGGAGACCCTCCTCCTCCTGGGACAGAGCCAAGCTCTTAACCTGGTAACGGTCTGTTAGTGTCCCCAGGAGATCAGGCTCCAGGTTGTGGGACGTCTGTGAAACAACTGGACCTGCTTCCTGCAATGGTGAAAACCTGGAACCTCAAAAGTACCTAAACTACTTTAAACCCTGAGTTTAAACAAATAAATAAATAAGCTATTTCTAGGTAGCCTTGTAGCATGTAAGGCTGACCTGATGATGGGTTCCATAGGAGGAACAGTTCTAATGAACATTTGGTGCCCAATGTAGAGTAACGTCCAAACGCCCTAACTCCAATCCCATGGTGAGCAGTGTCCACAGAAGGATGTAATTGCTAACTTACAAAGTCCAGGGAGGCTTCAAATGCACAACAGTATACAGTAGCTCAACATAGAAAATTCAAGGGTACGTGAAGAACTTTTGGAAATGTAACTTTTTGGACAGAGAAATAACTGCTGCAAGATTAATATTTCAGAGCAATTTCAGCGCTTTGTACAGGTCTGAAAAGCACAAAGTAACTGTCAGTGTAGACATTCAGAAACAAATCCAGGGCACAGAAATGTACCTAGCGGTCTCTGAAGCTGAAGCATGTCTACACTTCTCCACAAAGACAATGTATGTACATTACAGCATTGCATAGGTTAATTAATTAAACTGACAATCATGCTGATGGTGTACAAATATTAAACAAGACAATGCTGTTAACAACCAGGTGAGACGTGACATCTGATCACCGAACATGCTTCTAGTAAACCACCGAGAAAATAAATCACCAAACATGTCAACACTACAATAACTGAACTTTCACTTACTGCATCTCTCGTGAAGTCCAAATCTCCAACTATTCCCCTCTTTCGGTTTACAGCAAACACATTGTTATAATGCAGAGAACCTACAGTGATATTTGCCGCATGCAGGGTACACAGGCCTTGTGCTACCCCACTCATCACTTTCACAGTTTCCTACAAACCATTCAGAGAGAAGGCGGTTTATTAAATTGGTATGATCGTACTTCATTAACATTAGAATACATACTAGAATTAAAACACACTGGATTTTTCAAATTAAATACAAAACAGCCATTCCTTTTTTTGAAGATTAGTGTATAAACACAAACACTAAAATGAGGCCAACAGTACAAATAAGATGCACTAGTATCTGAATGCTGTTGTCCTCAAGTCCCGCCATGTTTTTAACCCCTTGGATGGCATTTACCACTTTTACTTGATGGCAATAGTCCAGGCTTTGGCATCCTATGATAGGCTTAAAAGTGCCTTCACTAGCCCCCCCTATTGTGTACCACAGCTTCAATGCGACTAATGCTGTCATGGATGCTGTAAAATACTAGTCTACAGCACAGGTTCTCAAACATGGTCCTCAGGACCCCACAGAGTGCATGTTTTGCAGGTCTCCTCACAGACTCAAGTGAAATAATTAGCTCCACCTGTGGATCTTTTAAAATGTGTCAGTAATGAGTGCACATGTTGGGTGACCTGGATGGGGTGAACTGTGCGGGGCCCTGAGGACAGAGTTTGATAACCAATGGTACAACAGGACTGATGTAAAGAAAATAGGTAACATGAATAAAGTAAATAAGATTTTGTAACATGTAAATGTACATTATGTACTCACGTATGAATTCAGTTGATTGTTGGCTTGAATATAGCTCAAACTTTCACCAGAATAGAAAGGAACCATCAAGTATACCATGGGATCGGACTGAAATAAAACTTGCACAATTCAGCAATTACATTCAGATGTTTCAAGAATATATAATTTACACAGTTGATTGATTGAAAGGTTAAACCAACATGTGATACATTACAGCTTGAATCTTTATCTAATAAGTAACCTCTCTAGTATCGCATGCCGCAAGTGATGTCATGATGTCAAACAACAGCCACAGCGCATTGGGAGCACGAAGACAGGTGTTGGACGCTTCTTAATGCGAAAAAGGGTGCCAGAGGGCAGTGGCCACATTGTTGAGGCCCTGCAGCAAGCATTTAAAGGAAAGTTTACCCTCCCTAAACCTTGTAGTTTACAATCCACATTAAATGGCAGACTAGCATGTAGCCTCTAAACTAAACCACTCACACATCGGAAAATCTAATTACTACAATTTGGAAACCAAACAATGAGTAAATACGAAAGCTCAAAAACAAAGCATAAAAAAACCCTCTGTTTGGAAAATATATAGCTCATCACTACTCATATACTTTTAAGGGACATGTGCTCCAGGAACAAATTGTGATCCCTGAAAAAAATCTGTCTCATGAACTGGAAGCGGTTGGAACTGCAATAAGACACTACTAGCCGATCAGGTGACATCATTATGCATCCTAGCGGTATTTATTTTCCAATTGGTAAAAAGGATGCAATAAAAAAAAAATAAAAAAAAAGCAATGGAGGGGCAAAGAATTTAAAACATTCTGGCAAGTGGGTAATTCTTACTAAGATACTTCCCGTCATCCATCATTATTTATTTATTAACAGTTTCTTATATAGCGCATACATATTCCGCAGCGCTTTACAGAGTATAGTTGAACATTCACATCAGTCCCTGCCCCAGTGGAGTTCACAATCTATATTCCCTACCACACGTACATGTACAAACAGACATTCTAGGGTTAATTTGTTGGGAGCCAATTAGCCTACCAGTATATTTTTGGATTGTGGGAGGAAACCGGAGTACCCGGAGGAGACCCACGCAAGTATGGGGAGAATATACAAACTCCGCACAGTTAAAGCCATGGTGGGTATTGAACCCATGACCTCAGCCATTACACCATCCGTACTGCCTAGTGTAGTATCGAAGTCTGTTATGCCGAGAAGTGGTGCAACAGGACATAAATCTAGCTGTCACTGATGGGCCATGGCTACAATACCAGCAGCGCTGTCAAGCCACTCTAATCATTAGTATGGCTGCTACATGTGGTCACAGCTAGCTTTTCAGGTCACAGAAGTGATATTTTACTGCTCAGAAAAGAAAATTCACATTTGATTCTTAATAGAAAAAAACAATAGATGTTGGTGGCTAATTAAATTTACATTATTTACATTGGTACATAAACTGTGTATTCCCCATTGTTGTAGAAATTTGGCACCACCACTGTGACATTTCTGGCTCTAGGTTTGTTTTTGCACTACAGGAAACACCGATAACTTGTAATGGTGTGCTAATGCTTTGTACCCACCCACACAATAATTCGCCCACCAACAAAAAAAGAAAATATTTACTAGGGCAGCTTATGAAATAGAAAAAGTTATTTCTGTTGTACAGGAAGTGGCACATCTGCCATACATGGAACATCATTTGATCATTGATGTTTTAAATAGCCATAGTACAGTATGCAGACTGATAACTTGTACAGTAATTAAAGAAAACAAAATACTCCAACTACAATAAGGAATATCTGTACCACTATCCATGTGATAGAGAGTTCAGAACACATATTTTGTAATTACTGGTGTGTTTGGAGTCATACTTAATCTAGTCACTGTCAGCATGGGGTGTCATCTCCTCTGATGGGTAGCAGCAACATTAGTACAGTATTTGTTGTTTTGCAAACCTCAATGGCCACAGACATGCATTTTATTGGACTTGGAGAAGAACTCTCATGCACACAGATCATGTGACTTTCTGGGTGCCTAATCTCTGGGCCTGATTCAGAGATGTTCATTAATGTATTCACAGCTGTGATGTTGTAAGCAGCAGATATGTGAAAATATGTTAATACTGTAGCCCCCTGGGATTGTATTCCGAAGCCCCAGGTGGCATTACAGACACAAGCAACTGTATATGCTGCAGCAAAGTTTTCTGTGTACGGGATCGCAGTTACTGTATAGGCGGATACACATCCTGAAAGTCCGCCAGTAATGGCTCATCTCGTCTACATCTCTGACGCAGGCTTTTTGTCTGATCACACAAGGACAGAATGCTGTAGCATTGTCCTTTTGGGAATTAAAGGAAGTTTTGTCCTTTTTGGGATTAAAGGAAGTTCCACATCTTTCACCAAGACTAAAGATACTGCAAAAGTCTAATGAATAGACATCTAAACTACAGTATATCCCAGAATGTAATAATGTTACATTATGATGAGACGTAACACTATTGCACTACACAGCCAGTGGCGGATCTAGACTTCTCTTCTAGGGGGGGCGGTTTATTGTTTGACCCTCTCCCTCCAGTCCTGACTTCTCCCCTTCCAATTCCTGACTCCTCCTATTGTAAGACTGTCTCCCCCCCCCCAGCAAATAATAATAATAATAAAAAAAAAAAAATGTAAACGAAAAAACACTGTATGTGCAGCCAGATACACCAGCAGCCGGACAGTGCGCACACATGGGAGCTCCAGGCTGTGACTGCTCCCGCTCATCAGGCGTCTTCATCCTGAAACCTGGCACCCACCCACCGTGTGCCCGCCGGGCAGTGCTGCAGACACAGCCCACCCACACTGTCTGTGAGCAATCAGGGTGGCAAACCACCTAATTTACAGCCCACCAGCCAATAGGACGGCAGGATGGGGAGAGAAAGCCACGCTATATCAGCTACTGGGTGAGAGGCGGCGTCATCACTTCCCCATCATCACTACAATCATTACTTAGTAGGTGCGGGTGCAGAGTATACCCCTCGCCACCTGCAGTGATTCCACTGGCCTAGGGGGGAGACCGCATTTAAAGTTGAGTGAAGTGTCAAAGGGTGGGCGACCCCTTTTAAAACTTTTGTTCTCCCTTTCTGATACTGGCTGCCTACAGGGTGGCACCAACAAATTTGGGGAAGTACTGTACCTTTATTGTGCCCTAATAACTTACCTTACAAAAAAACAGGTAAAGGAGCTGCATAATCCCAGATTCCTCCTTCTCTTGCGACCAAGCCTTGTGATATTTTTCAGCCCTTACAATGACTTGTTCTTCTGCATCCACATCTACTGAATAACCCTAAAACACAAGAATTACAACTAACACCTACATGGGATGGCAGCCATTTGTCTATTGAATTTAAACAATACGAGAAAATTATTTAAAGGTTTTTAATTCAAAGTTTATTAAATCCTCCACTAAATTATAAGAAGCATCTATATCCTTTACCTTCAGTAAGACTTTCTTGTTTTGGACCTGTGTGCACACCAATGGCCGTTTGCTACTGAGCTCTTTTAACGACTCTGCATCAAACAGCTCCCGCTCCATACTCCCGGAAAGGAGACCTCCTGAATTCTGGAGAGACACACAGCAGGCTTATGTATAGGTTCCAGTATCATGGCTGCCAGTCTGTTATAGGACTATCACTGATCAGAACTCACCATGTACTTTATTATTCCTGCATCACAGTACATTAGGGGCAGCTCGGGAAACCACTTCTGCACTAAGACACTCAATGAAGCCTCAAAACAAAAGAATGTATTTCACAAAATTAAAGTCAATAAAAACAAAAAAAAAAAAAAATCAACAAATAGAGAAACAAAAAAAAACATTGAGAAAGCAGATAAACAAAAACACTCGCTGGTTACGAAGCTTAAAGCTGTACATGATATTAACATCTTTATTTTCACTGATTAAAAAGGGACGCAGAAAGAGGGCGTGAGTGGGTTAACTGATCGAAGGCCACAATGCCCATGACTCTGGTTTCTGATTAGTCCAACCCACTAACACAGCCACTGCCACCTGACTCTGGTCGCATACTAACAAAAAAATATTTTTTGGTAGGGGCGGTAAGAACAATGGTGGAATATGAAGACCAAATAATGAATTAGGACAATAAATTGATCTTTGAAGAAGCACTTGTACATTTTTTTCTACCAGGATGAGTCTTCCTTCTCGAGGGCTGGTACAAATGTACGCAATGATAAGGATTACCACCAGTAGCACCGTCAGGCTAATTCTGACCTACTGTACTTGACCCCTCTAATTGGCAGAACTAATTTATCATCCAGGTTAAGCAAGATGATAAATGGACAACTTTAACAAAATCCCCTATGGCTAGGGCAGTGATGGCTAACCTTGACACTCCAGCTGTTGTTGAACTATGCATCCCAGCATGCCCTGCTACAGTTTTACTATTTGGTCATGCTAAAACTGATGCAGGGAATGCTGGGATGTGTAGTTCAAAAACAGCTGGAGCGTCAAGGTTAGCCATCACTGGGTATACGGTCGTTAAGTCATCATTATTAAGACATACATTGGGTCAACCACTTAAGGTCGACAGACAAAAGGTCAAAATGGTCAAAAGGTCGACCCAATCATTATGTTGACATTGGGAAGGTTGTCAGTCAGAAAGGTCGACGTGGGTTTTTCCCGTTTTTGGAGCCGACGGCAGTATTTCATACCCTACCATTCCATTAGGGCGTGGAGGGAGAATTCCATAGTGTGCCTGCAGCACCCAAAGGGTGTTTGAATGGTCTGAGAAAGGTGTAAAAGGAGACATTCAGCCTTTTTATGAGGTGTCTATGAAGTAGAGGTTTATGAAATTAAGAAAATGGTGTAACCAAAAAGGCCAAAACCACGGTCCCCATGACGGACTGTAATTACATGGACTAGACAGCACTGTAAAAAGTAATTTATATACGGACATGGTTAGGAAGACCTTCTGATGGACAGTAATGACTTTCTTATCTGCTCCTGTACTACCACTAAAGCAGGGACAAAATGGATCCTGTTCTGACTGCACAAACACCACTCTCATAATATACTAATGACTGTTCACATGGAGGCATCTTGCAATAACATTAGATTACCATGTTATTAAAAGAAAGATCGAAATCAACTCACGTATTCCTCTTGTTCCCGTTGTATTTCGTAGAATATTTTGTCCCTTATGGTTGTGATTTCATGTTTCAGTTCACTAAGAGCAGTTTCATTGTATTCTTCTGACTGCAATTCCAGTTTTAGTATTATTAATACATTTTACTGTATGTTAAGTGAGAGTATAACAAAATGGACCACGAGTTACTAGGCAAACATTACGCACTTTTACAGGTTCATTAAACTGTGAATTTTATAAATGCTTCCATTGTAATGTATATATATTTGTTATGAAGGGCTAGGTACGATGTGTACCCGGAGAGCAACGTTATGTAAAAACACAGATTCATTAAAGATGCAACCTTGTAGGATTTTGTTACTTACCTTTCTGGATTTGAATTAAATGTATATTTAGCTTTAGATATACTGTACACCTGGGCCATTTTAAAATGCGTAAAGCGTACAAATGATACACACATGAAAGGACCCAGAGTTATTTTAACACAACCTAGTCCCAAATCGGTCAATTAGAATTTCATAATGGTAGGCGGTTCTAATCTTAAAGAACAGAGAACTTTCAGAATCTGGGAGACACAGGGGTTTTACTACTCGCACAGGACCCTCATCAGTTGGAGGTTGTTATAGGGCGGACCCCCACTTAATACATTAACTGTTCTGTATAGAGTGTTATAGGAGGTGTGCTACCACTGGACATCAAATATGAGAGAACATGATGAGGAGAAAAAAGTATGTCCTTATGTGGTGCACCTATAGAGACTTGCACGAATAAAATATAACTTTTAATAATGTTTTAAGAAAGCGAAATATAAAAACACACACACAACATAAACGCAGGGTGTTTTAAAATAACGGCGGCTCTCTGTTCCTCCACACAAAATTATTAATCTGTAATTCAATGACAGGAGTATGTAGCCAACACTAGTATTATTATAATCAGGTATATATTTTAGTGTTAAATTGGCTGAGATCCTTGTATACGTGCACCCAGTATGATTAGTAAACACAAATCAGTGTCGGCGGTGTTGACACAGTTTTAAATGTCTTTGACAAATAGCTCCTCAAGTGATCAGGGACCTGTCAAGATCACTACTGTTCACCTAATAGTGGAGACCCCTACTCAGATTATCACTAGGGTCAAATCATGTAATGCAGTTAACCCTTCAAGGAACCAATGTCGACAGATGCTTTTTCATAGATGCAGGTTTATACATTAGGAGGTGAGTGACGACTCACAGAAAACATATACTGTCTAAATTGTTGGCTTGGTTGCCAGGTTCTGGGGAAATCCACTAATGATAATGAACAACTGTTATTGCATCACCCAAATTTTCCACTCTATCTCCTCATGTGTATACGCTGGAATTGCTTTGAGGAGGTGGTTGTGGCCACTATATAAGTATGGGAGATTCCTTTAGGGGGAATAACAGGTGAATTTCTGCATCAGAACATCTATGTCATTGTACACTAGTGGTATAGTGAAGTATAAGGCATGCAGATGTCAAAAACATATATACTGTTGGTGAATTTCCAAAAAATCATGATATTTACTGATCAGTGGCAGGTTTTGTTAGGAAAATTCACCATAACTTGGGCTGCTGTGGTGTTACTGCTATGGATTCAGAATGGCACTAATTGGAAATTGCCATCAGACAACCGCAGATCTGCGTCGGATCTTATATTAGTCAGAAGAGGGGATATGCTAGTGTTCACCTCAATCCGACATACATGGTATACAGGTGTAATTCTGCACACAGGTAGATAGTGCAGTCAGCGGGGCAAGATACTGCTCCGTTGTCCGCTGCTATCTAGTAGTAAACTGAAGCAGCTGCTGCAGCCCAATGAATAGAGGTGAGGGAATCCTCACACTATCTATGAGTGCACTGCTACAAGGAATAACCTGTAAGGGTAAAAAACAATTCAAAATACATCCTAGTCTGTGTGTGGTACAGAGAGCGTCACCGCTAGCCGGCGCGCGCTTCGCAAAACAGCTTTTTCAAGGCCAGTGATAGATAGTGTGAGGATTCCCTCACCTCTATTCATTGGGCTGCAGCAGCTGCTTCAGTTTACTACTAGATAGCAGCGGACAACGGAGCAGTATCTTGCCCCGCTGACTGCACTATCTACCTGTGTGCAGAATTACACCTGTATACCATGTATGTCGGATTGAGGTGAACACTAGCATATCCCCTCTTCTGACTAATATAAGATCCGACACAGATCTGCGGTTGTCTGATGGCAATTTCCAATTAGTGCCATTCTGAATCCATAGCAGTAACACCACAGCAGCCCAAGTTATGGTGAATTTTCCTAACAAAACCTGCCACTGATCAGTAAATATCATGATTTTTTGGAAATTCACCAACAGTATATATGTTTTTGACATCTGCATGCCTTATACTTCACTATACCACTAGTGTACAATGACATAGATGTTCTGATGCAGAAATTCACCTGTTATTCCCCCTAAAGGAATCTCCCATACTTATATAGTGGCCACAACCACCTCCTCAAAGCAATTCCAGCGTATACACATAAGGAGATAGAGTGGAAAATTTGGGTGATGCAATAACAGTTGTTCATTATCATTAGTGGATTTCCCCAGAACCTGGCAACCAAGCCAACAATTTAGACAGTATATGTTTTCTGTGAGTCGTCACTCACCTCCTAATGTATAAACCTGCATCTATGAAAAAGCATCTGTCGACATTGGTTCCTTGAAGGGTTAACTGCATTACATGATTTGACCCTAGTGATAATCTGAGTAGGGGTCTCCACTATTAGGTGAACAGTAGTGATCTTGACAGGTCCCTGATCACTTGAGGAGCTATTTGTCAAAGACATTTAAAACTGTGTCAACACCGCCGACACTGATTTGTGTTTACTAATCATACTGGGTGCACGTATACAAGGATCTCAGCCAATTTAACACTAAAATATATACCTGATTATAATAATACTAGTGTTGGCTACATACTCCTGTCATTGAATTACAGATTAATAATTTTGTGTGGAGGAACAGAGAGCCGCCGTTATTTTAAAACACCCTGCGTTTATGTTGTGTGTGTGTTTTTATATTTCGCTTTCTTAAAACAGTATTAAAAGTTATATTTTATTCGTGCAAGTCTCTATAGGTGCACCACATAAGGACATACTTTTTTCTCCTCATCATGAACTTTCAGAATCAGAGGCAATACTTACGCTTCTGTACAGTATATAAGACAATGTAGATTTGTCTCTGGTATTGCACAAACTCTATGATGGTTATGTTGCCCACAGCAACTAATCAGATTCTATCATTTTCTAGAATGTCCCTGAAGAAGGCCATGTGGATACACTTGTTCACCCAGTTACATCCAAGTCTCCTCCTGGCTGGTGAGTAGAGAGTACTGTGACCTACATTGCCACGACCACAGAATAATGATACCGCTTACTGGTAAGTAGTGCCCCTGCAAAGACGCCATCAGACTTAGGACGCAGGACTTTTAAATGGTGAGGGACGGCCAGAAGTAACACCGACAAAAAGAATACAGGAAAGATGACACCACCCTTGTAAGCAAGCTCTCACCTTCCAGGGGTAGCAGATGTTATAGCCTTATTCTAAAATGAAATAAATTCCTTTTTTTCCCCTCAAAATTCTACACTCAATACCCCTTAATGACAAATTTATAAGAAAAACCCCTAAGAAATCACATGTTCAAATAGTATACACAACCATTAAGCTCAAAACTGAGCTCAGGTGCATCCTGTTTCCATTGATCATCTTGAAATGTTCCTACAGCTTAATTGGAGTCCACCTGTGGTAAATTCAGTTGATTGGACATGATTTGGAAAGGCACACACCAGTCTAAATAAAGGTCCCACACTTGACAGTGCATGTCAGAGCACAAACCAAGCATGAAGTCAAAGGATTTGTCTGTAGACCTCAGAGACAATATTGTCTCGAGGCACAAATTTGGAGGGGTAACAGAAAGACATCTGCTGCTTTGACGGTACCAACAAGCACAGTGGCCTCCATCTGTAAATGGAAGAACTCATGGACCACCAGGACTCTTCCTAGAGCTGGCTGGCGATCTAAACTGAGTGATCAGGGGAGAAGGGCCCTAGTCAGGGATGTGACAAAGAACGCGATGGTCAGTCAGGCAGACCTGATGCTCTGTCAGAGAACCTTCCAGAAGGTCAACTATCTCTGGAACACTCCATCAGGCCTGTATGGTAGAGTGGCCAGAAACAAGCAACTCCTTTGTAAAATGCACATGGCAGCCTGCCTGGACCCAAAATGCACCTCAAGGGCTCTCAGACCATGAGAAACAAAACTCTCTGGTCTGATGAGACAAAGATTGAATATTTGGCATGAATGCCAGGTGTCATGTTTGAAGGAAACCAGACACCGCTCATCACCATCTCTACAGTGAAGCATGGTGGTGGCAGGATCATGTTGTGGGGATTTTTTTGAGTGGCTGGAACTGAGAGACTAGTCAGGATAGAGAAAGATGAAAAAAGCAATGTACATAGACATTCTGGATGTAAACCTGCTCCAGAGTGCTCTTGACCTCAGACTGAGGGGACTGTTCGTCTTTCAGCAGGACAAGGACCCTAAGCACACAGCCAAGATATCAAAGGGGTGGCTTCCGTACAACTCTGTGAATGTCCTTGAGTGGCTTAGCCAGAACCCAGACTTGGATCTGATTGAACATATCTGGAGAGATCTGAAGATGGCTGTGCACCGACGCTTTCCGTCCAACCTGATAGAGCTTGAGAGGTACTACAAGAGGAATGGGCGAGACTGCCCAAAGATAGGTGTATTATCATATTCAAAGGAGTTGAGGCTGTAACTGCTGCCAAAGGTGCATCAACAAAGTATTGAGCAAACGTTGTGAATACTTATGTACATGTAATTTTTTTTTTTTTTATAAATTAGCAAAAATCTCCCCAAAACTTTTTTTCACGTTGCCATTATAGGGTATTGTGTGTAGAATTGAGGGATAAAACGAATGTATTCCATTTTGGAATAAGACTGTACCATCATCTGGAACCCATAGAAGATGAGCCCATTGCTAGAATTTCCCACAGAATAGGATTGGTTGCCATGGGCAACATCTCATCTCATTTCTAGATGCTTCAGTTAATGTAATCCTATTAGGTGACAATGTAAAACAAAGGTCACAAAACACACTCTTGCTCTATTCACGCAATACTATCTTCCACATCGTGCAACCCCAAAACACTGACACAAATGTATGGTAAATTTAGATTTCCCAACACAGTAATACAAAATTTAAGATGTCTGCAATACACAAGGTAAGATTATGTAGCAGTTCATTAATAGATTAAGATACCAAAATAAAGGTTAATTTAGCCGAAATCATTTAAGCAAACAAGTACATAATAGTATAGTCTCAGAAGAAGCTTGCTAGGAACATACCTCTTCCATAGTGCTACTCTCAAGCAGTTTCCATCGCAGCTGAGCCTTCAGTCCCTTAATGGTCTTTTTGATCTCCAATAAATCGTCCACATTCGGGTTTGTATTGATCCATTGAACAATATTCTTTTTGAACTGTTAACAGGGGACAAAAACTTAAGTATAAATATGTGGACAATGAACATTAAACTCCATTCTGTGATTATTTTATAAACAAATGCTGAATTTTACAATATCAGAAAAGCAACAATTTCAAATAACCAGTTTACGGACAGAACAGCTTTTGCTACATCAGTGGGAACACCATGAATTTGAAACATGATTGTGTGTTTTTATATATATACACAAGTACGAGCGAGCTCCCTGCTGCTTTTACATAATCAGAAAACAAACACTTCACTGACTGCAGGAACAGAAGAAAAAGGTTTGTCTTTAGTAACATAACACCACATTCCCCACAGAAGCAACTCTGTATGTTCCTGTAATACAGATCACTTTACAATAATTCAACTAGAATTGCATGCTTCTGCATTAATAAAGGGTCGACATGCACAAAGTCGACATGAGCTTTTCATGTTGTTTTGATATCAAAGTTGTAGATTTCAGCACGTGGATTCCAAAGGAGTGCATCGCGTCCCCTCACATGGCTTGCCATGCTTCTGTTCCCAATCATAGTCCACATGGATGGTAAAACGAGATTTATGTCTTACCTGTTAAATCTCTTTCTTCGAGGACAACAGGGGTCACAGGGATAACAGTGGTTCGTGACCCAGTCTCTACCCACTGTTATTCCTGTGGCCCAACATCTACAGCAGAAGAAAACGAGATTTATGTTTTAAGGGCCCCATACATCAGCAATTAATTGTGACAATTTTCAGATATGGAGAGGATTACCACAATTAATTTTAGATGTGTGGGCTCCCCCTTTTGGCAATCCCAATCAAAATCGCCAATCGATTGCTTAATCAGGTTTTTAAACATGTTTAATAATCTGGTATTATCTGCAGATCTTTTTTATATGTGTGGGCATTCCCAATTCGTCTTCTTCATCTATTTACATTATGAACAGCAATCGATTGGGCAATTTCCAGATACGAAGATGCAATCTTTAGATGGAAAAATCTGCCGATCACTGAAATAAATCTGTAATGTGTGGGCAAAGTCAGATAGATTGTAAAATCCATTTATCTGGCCAAAAAATCCCTGTATCTGGAAATCCATAAATTGTGATTGCTGATGTATGGGGCCCATTACCTGTTAAATCTCAATCTTCAAGGACGTCAGGAGCCACAGGGATAACAGTGGGTAGAGAGTGGGTCACAAACCACTGTTATCCCTGTGGCCACTGACGTCTGCCGCAGAAGAAAGTATAACAAAGTGATAATAAAAATTTTAAAAAGACCATGTCAACCTTTTCATGTGTCAACCTATCCACTGGATATCACATTTATTTGTGATTAATAGTATAGGCTAAAATCCAGGAGCTGTAGGAGGACAACTACTTTAAGAGCTAACAGTTGACTGCCACAACAAATTCAATGAACTGGGCTATAAAAATGAAAAATAAAGAACAGTATCCACACGATGGCTCACTTGGTCTTTCCCTATATTGGGTGGCTATTCAATTGTCCCCGCTAAATGTATTCGCTATTCAATTATACCCCATCACAAACAGAGCAGAAAGAGCTGGTTATTGTGGAGTTTGCTTCTCCTCGACTGACATCTGGGACAATTGAATAACCCTAAAAGTGTAGCACAGCTAACTAAATATCTCCCATAAAGATTTTTATATAAACCCTGTCGGAATTCATGAAAGAGCAGATATAGAAGAGTTTCAAAAACATACTGTGGTATGAAACACGGATGTGTATGCAGGACCCAACAATATCTCCTACTATGCATGACATGCGGTTACACAATCTAACGTACCTCTAAATTAGCATTAAAGGTTGTCTCTAGGCGAGTATCCAGGCACATAGCTTTACTTTCTCCTTAATGTTTTTTATTGGGTATTGTGATGAGACAAAACACTATAATATATATATATATATATATATATATATATATATTTATATTTATCTATATCTATTTATATATAATGATAGAATACAATTGTGGGTTGGCGCCCATAGTGTGGATCTTTAAGCCTTAGGCTAATTCACTTTAGCATACAGCAAAAAGTCCATGTAATTTCAAATGTTTATTAAAAAGTCTCTTTTTCCACACAATGGTGACAATTGATCTAGATCTTATTGGTTATCTTTAAGACACTTCAGATACTTGATAACAGCAGAAGAATGCACCCAACGCGTTTCGTCCCTTAATGGGACTTCAACAGGGGTTTACTACAAATAAATTAATAATATTCAAATGTAAGTGTCAAATTGTATTATAATCAAAATTTACATTTTTCTGTGAAAAATAAACATTAAAATAAAAATGGTTGTAAAAATGGACTTCATTAAAACATGCTTGTATAATTTGGCTACACAATTCATTTCTAGGAAATTATTGTATTTACGATCCTCGGTACTTGTTTCCTAGCGCGGCCACACCGATTTACATCGGGGTGGTCGTGTCGGAAAAATCGCGTCGATCGCATCGCATGTGATTTGGTCGCATGCGATGCGATCAACGCGACCGACCGGATTTTTTGATTGAATCAAATGTGAATAGGGTCCCTGGGACCCGATTTTACATTGGATTCAATGTAAAATATTCCCTAGACCCCCAAATTTTACAACGTAAACCCCACCCCACGATAGACGCCAACCCAAAGCGCAGCGAGCCCGCGAGGGGCGGCGGTGCGCGTCCTCCGACCTTTTCATTCCCCTACTATCCACGTCGGCGTGGAGTTGAGAATATATAGTGTGGCGAGCGCAGCGAGCGCAGCGAGCCACCGAGCCCGAAGGGTGGCGAGCGCAGCGAGCTCTGCGAGGGGACGCATATAACTTCACAGGTATACGTGTCCGCTCGCCATGCTTCGGGCTCGGTGGCTCGCCACACTATATATATTCTCAACTCCACGCCGACGTAGATAGTAGGGGAATGAAAAGGTCGGAAGACGCGCACCGCCGCCCCTCGCGGGCTCGCCACGCTTCGGGTTGGCGTCTATCGTGGGGTGACGACGGGGCCATATATAATGTGACTCACATTTTTTTTCAATGTGAGATGGACTTAATCAAGTCCATCTCATCTTGTGTCATTATAATGGCACAAGACCGACGCGATGCTCACGATTTCAATGTTAAAAAAATATTTTAACATTGAAGCCTATGGCAAAATCGGGGGCATCGCGTCGGGACCAATGTTAATGGTCCCGACCGACGAGATGCCCCCGATTTTTTACCTTTGCCGGCAAAATGGACCTGATTTCAAAGGAAATCGGGTCCATCGTTGGGATCGTGTACCTTAACTTAAAGGTACACGATCCCAACGATTGTGGCCGTGCTAGGAAACAAGTACCCGATCCTCTAAGGCAGGGGTGGCCAAAAGGTCGATCGCGATCTACCCGTCGATCGCGGAGGTCCCGCGGGTAGATCACGATCAAATTCCCAGCAGCACATAGCTGCTGAAGCCTCTGGCAGAACAGAGGCTTCAGCGTTCCCAGGCATGCAGTGCGCGGGTGCACATGTGACGTCACCCGCGCACTGGAAGAGTGAAGCAAATGTTGGAGCCGACTTCAGCAGCATGTATGTTCAGCCCGCTGTGGCAGGACAGGGAGCAGGGAGGCTCAGTGGCGGCAGGACTGGGAGCGTTATGTAGCAGCCGACACTGGAGGCTCAGCTGCGGCGGGACAGGAGTCTGTGCGCACAGTGAGTGACAGCAGGGAGGCTCAGCAGCGGCAGGTAGCTAAGTGCACTGTGCATGTGGGGAATAAGTTTTTCCAAAGGGTTTTGTTTCTACAGTATGTGTTGTTATGCTGTGGGAGGGGGAGGAGCTCTCTTTACAGATGTAAGTTCATCCCAATTGCTGCCTGTAATGGAGTTTTGTGCCCCTGAAAAAAAAAATATATATATATATATATATATATATATATATATATATATATATATATATATATATATATTTTAGGGGCACAAAACTCCAGGCAGCAACTTGGATGAACTTACATTTGTAAAGAGAGCTCCTCCCCCTCCCACAGCATAACAACACATACTGTAGAAACAAAACCCTTTGGAAAAACTTATTCCCTCCCACCGCATCAACCAGTGGCGTAACTAAGTTTTGGGCGCCCCCCCGCCGAGCACCCCCAATCCCCTGCCGCCCATGCAAACCCCCCCCCCCCAATCCCCTTCAGCCTTACCTATTGCGCTGGTCCCGGCGGCTCCGTTCTTCTTCTGCTGAGGACCACCACAAAATGGCCGCCCCCATACAGCAGACAGTTTCAGAGAAGAAGAACGGAGCCGCCGGGACCAGCGAGATAGGTAAGTTTGCGGGGGATTTGGGGGTGGGGGGGTGGGTGTAACTATAGCACCGCAGCCCCCGACGCCCCCACATGCACAGCTGCCCCCCCCCGCGGGGGCTGCGGTGCTATAGTTACGCCGCTGGCATCAACTAATTTTGCATCATTCATTGTAAAATTTGGAGTTTGCATCATAATGTGTGGTACAATGTGAATTTTAGCTAATTCCGTGTGGCGCAATGTGCAGTTTGCATCATTCTGTGTAGCACACTGTGATGGTGTCAGGATGTGAATTGCGGCTCATTCCCTGTGTAACAATGTGATTTTCGGCCTCATTCCCTGTGTCAGTATGTGATTTTCGGCCTCATTCCCTGTCTCAGAGTGTGAATATCGGGCGCATTCCTTGTGTCAGATTGTGAATTTCGGGCTCATTCCCTGTGTCAGATTGTGAATTTCGTGCCCATTCCCCGTGTCAGAATGTGATTTTCGGCCTCATTCCCTGTGTCAGAATGTGAATTTCGGGCACATTCCCTGTGTCAGAATGTGAATTTCGGGCACATTCCCTGTGTCAGAATGTGAATTTCGGGCTCATTCCCTGTGTCAGATTGTGAATTTCGTGCCCATTCCCCGTGTCAGAATGTGATTTTCGGCCTCATTCCCTGTGTCAGAATGTGAATTTCGTGCCCATTTCCTGTGTCAGAATGTGAATTTTGGGCACATTCCCTGTGTCAGCATGTGAATTTCAGGCACATTCCTTGTGTCAGAATGTGATTTTCGGCCTCATTCCCAGTATCAAGACGTGAATTTCGGGCACATTCCCTGAGTCAGAATGTGAATTTCATGCACATTCCCTGTGTCAGAATGTGAATTTCAGGCACATTCCCTGTGTCAGAATGTGAATTTCATGCACATTCCCTGTGTCAGAATGTGAATTTCATGCACATTCCCTGTGTCAGAATGTGAATTTCATGCACATTCCCTGTGTCAGAATGTGAATTTCATGCACATTCCCTGTGTCAGAATGTGAATTTCGGGCACATTCCCTGTGTCAGAATGTGAATTTCGGGCACATTCCCTGTGTCAGAATGTGAATTTCGGGCACATTCCCTGTGTCAGAATGTGAATTTCAGGCACATTCCCTGTGTCATGTGTGGCATAATGTAATGTGAGGTTTCTCTAATTCCGTGTTGCATAAGGTGTAAATAACGTATTGCATTTGGAGGGGTATATTTTACACAGGGTGAAATGCCGGTAGATCCCCGGTATGTAAATGTACAAAAAGTAGATCCCGGGTTGTAAAAGTCCGGCCACCCCTGCTCTAAGGCATGGGTCCTCAAACTGCGGCCCTCCAGATGTTGTGAAACTACAAATCCCAGCATGCCTTGCCACAGTTTTAACACGCCCTTATAGCAAAACTGTGGCAAGGCATGCTGGGATTTGTAGTTTCACAACATCTGGAGGGCCGCAGTTTGAGGACCCATGCTGTAAGGAGACTTCATGTATCCTCCTCCACTAGGTGCTTCATTGTGCCAAGGATCCACTTACCATCCCATTAAGGATTGTTTCCTCTTGTGAAAGTTGCCTTTATAAATTCTTGTGATCCGGTATGTAACTAACTGTATGCCATTGTTAATGGATCATCTGTTCGCTGTTCTATTTCTGTTCACCTGTTTTTACCTTCTCCCCAGATGTTTTTTTCTTCTCTTCATGTGAATAAATCATGAATTGTGTAGCCAATTAAATATTATACAAGCATGTTTTAATGAAGTCCATTTTTACAACCATTTTTATTTTTTTATGTTTATTTTTCTCAGAAAATATGTAAATTTGGATTATAATACAATTTTAGACACTTACATTTGAATATTATTAATTTCTTTGTAGTAAACCCCTGATGAAGTCCCATGAAAGGACGAAACGCGTTGGGTATATTCTTCTGCTGTTATCAAGTATCTGAAATAGCTCAATGATAACAGTAAAGATCTGGATCAATTGTCACCATTGTGTGGAAAAAGAGACTTTTTAATAAACATTTGGAATTACATGGACTTTTTTTTACTGTATGCTAAAGTGAATTAGTCTAAGGCTTAATTGATCTAAAGGGGTGTACACACGGGGAGATTTTGACTAAATGGACAATTTTTACTAAGCAGATTTGGGAGAGATTTTGTCTAAGCAATGATAGTCTATGATCTAGTCAAAATTGCCTTACCTGCACAGGTCAATCTATGCTAAGCAATTTCTGCTAGACAATATTTACTACTTATCAGGGCAATTATGGTCTAAATGTTTCCATATATTTTTAAACTATAGCTTGTTCCTAACTACTGTAAAGCTGGGTACACAATGGACCTTATTCTGGTCCGTTCGCAGCATGGCTGCATTAGCATGGGGACTGATGTTTTTGTTCTGCGCATGCGCATTTCTGCACATGTGCATATGCAGGGTATATATATATATATATATATATATATATATATATATATATATATATATAATGCAATACATTTTACATAAGAATCCCCATTACCTTCCATGGTTTTATCCACACATTAGGTTCTAATCACTAAAGGTGCATACACACAGAAAGATCTGGAGCAAGTTGTGGGCGTTCCTGCTCATTGTTGAGATTGGTCTATGATCTTTCATGCATGCAGGAAGATCGCAGACCAATCTTGTGAAGTGTTTTATGTGTACGCAAAATTAACGATTTGAAACAATCGGTAACAATGTCGGATCATTTCCAACATCATTCCGTGTGTATGCATCTTTACTGTCCCAGACAATGATGTCCATTGTACCCTCATTGTCCTGTGAATGGCCCTGGCAGTATCTATTGTGGCAAAGGGCACCACAAGCGTGAGTGCTTGGATGGGGTCTGGAAAATTGTAAGCTTGCGGGCAGGGCCTTCCTTCCTCTATTACAGTTTGTTATTACCCTGTTTTGTTTTAAATGTGTTATGATAATTACATGACCAGTATTGACCACAAAAGCAGCCGCCATTTGCTTGACCATGCTGTGGTCACATTGGAACTTCTATTGCAGCGCACCTCCAACTGGGGTCCACTGTGACAGCAGTAGTTTGGTCTCAGGGATGAAATGGTAGATCCAGGATTCATCGTCACTGATGATTTCCTAAGACAGTGTGTGAGTGACTACCATCAAACCTGGCATGCATTTTGCGTTACCAAATCATCAAGATTCCTCACGCTCTTAAACTGATGGGGCATCCAATATGCAGCTGCTTTTTTAAGGTGTTTCAAGTAGATGGATCCTGATGAGAGGATGCTCGTCATCTTCTCTAACTGGGCATCCACCTTAACTAAGGTGGTCAAGGCAGCAATGTAGTCCTCAGTGATGGTGGACACAGGACAGCTACAGCACTCCTCTTCTTCCAAGGACTGTCTCCTGCACTGAATGTCTGAAAACCACTCAAACAGTGGTTTGGGATTGTGTTTTCTCCCAAAAAAGCAACTTGAAGTTGGTTAAAACTCTCCTGCTATCACAAACTACTGCTATAGTTGTAGAAGATCAGGACTCTCCAGTGGAGTCTGTTGAGCTCAAACCTGTTCACTTCTTCTGTGTGCAGTGCTACTTATATAAGGTTGTATACGGTTCTTTGCATTGACATTTTCACCAGAAAGTCACAGATTACATTTCTCAACCTCTAACTATGAACTGGACATCCAGAAACTTACTGCAAGCCCCACCTAGGTAGACACACCCTGTCTGGCTGTTAATTATAATCGGACTAAAAGAGCTTATGAAATGTCAAGGCACAGCAAAGTCAGTATTTTCTGGCTTAACCATGGCAACTGGAAAGTCATGATCTTCTATGGCATGGGTCTTCAAACTGTGGCCCTCCAGATGTTGTGGAACTACATGTCCCAGCATGCCCTGAAAGTTTTGGCATGCTCTTAATGGAAAAAAAATGTGGCAATGCAGGTTGGAACATGTAGTTTCACAACATCTGGAGGGCCACAGTTTGAAGACCCATGTTCTATGGCTACACTGTGAGCTGCTTTTGGGGTGGAAACACCAGCCTGAACCACTGCATTTGAGAGGTTTGTAGAATTTTGGTACAGGAGAAGGTCCCTGGAAGATGAGGAGTGTTGCAGCTGATCTGTGTCCGCCATCATCGAGTAGAGTGTTGTTGCCCTGTAGGCCATAATTGAGGTGAATGCCATGGTAACTGAACAAGTTCAAGGAGACCGACAATTCATTGGGATCCATTCATTTAAAAGTTTAACCAAGCAATATTTCTGTACATTGGGTGCCCCAACAGCTGGCTTGAGAGGAGGCGGCATTGGTAGATTTTGTGACAGAACATGTTGAACAGGTTTAATGGTGGTTGCTGGAACTCTGTCTGGGAGATCATTAGTGGTGCTAAATCCTGGATGTATAGTTTTGAACCCCAATACCAGTCAGTCCTATGGACCCCAGCTGGAGTGTGCCCCCACAGAAGGTCCAGACGTGAACGCTGAGATGGTGCCTTTTGTTGTTGCCATCATTGTGGATTGGTACAACAACCAATACGCGCCTGAAGAGCCAGAAGCCATTTCCAAGCACCATAAAAGTACTTTTGTGGTGTCCTTCTCCATCATGACAATGCACCTACCCACAAGTGGTGTATTTACTAGCCCAATGAATGCATCTAGTAGCTTGGTCATCCACTGAACAGTTCACCTGGCCCCTTGTGACTTTGTTTTGGCACAAATCAAATGCAAGCTTGTGGGATTCATTTGAGTCACCAAAAGCTGCAGTGGAGACGTTCATCCAGCATGTAGAAGACATGCCAGATTTGAACTGGTCAAGCTGCTTCACACAGTGGTTTGAGCGTGGACAACTTTGAATACTTAAAAAAATAAAATAATGTTCACTTTGTTTGTACATAGAATGCTTTTAGTGCATCCAGAAACTGTAATTTACTCTGCTCTCAGGAGTGTGCAATTGGCTTCGCTCTACACATGTGTAGGCACAGGGTTTGCGGTTTTAAACTTCCTTCAGGCTTGAGAGCTGATAACGTGTTGCACATGGATATGAGTTGTGCGCACTTCCTCTGAAAAGCCATAAGACTGTGGGTTATGTGTAAAAGATTCTTATTTCCATGAAGTGCATTGTTTTAACAATGTAGCCATTACATTTAAAGTAATTTAAAGATAACTTGTTTTCAGGCGAAACAACCTGGTTTCACCTGAAAACAAATTGCTACCTTTAATTTAGCGGTAAATGTCAGGCCCGCAGATGCAGAAAGGAAGTGAAACACAAATAAATGTGCATTGCTGCTTGTTTACCAGCAAGCTATTATAGCGCTAATTTACCTCCCTGTGAGAGACGTGTACAGTACTCTTATTAGTTCTGAATCTGTAACGCTAGGTACACACCTGTGAGAAATGTCAGCTGACCCAATGTCAGAGCAGCTAAAGTAGTAAGCGGTACACACTAACCAATGAGCTGCTCGATACAGATGTAGCCATCATCTGAGCTGCGGCTATTTGCATGCACAACTAAAAGTTTACTGTGCACCGGCTGCTCATAGGCAAGAGTTGCTTCCACATGTGTATCTTGGTCCAGACATCACAGCTGGGCAGGCATTTCTATTTGCCTGTCCGGCTCTATCTGCAGCCAGTGAGGAGACCTGCTGATAAATCTGCAGATATGTTGGGCATCGGCTGTACTGCAGGGCTGACCTGATAGGTCTCTGAACCACACAGCTCACAGACATACTGGAAGCACACAAACACTGATATATAAAAACTTGATATATCGTTTGTCACTAGAATGAATGACATAGCTGTCTAGTGTGCACCCAGCTTAAGTCATAGTGGAGATACAGTATGGTAAGATATAAACATCGCAACAAGCCAACAGCACTGATCAACATCCCATATGGAGAGGGAAAGTTTACTACCCTACAATATTATACACTTAATGGGGTAGTCCAGTGGTTCCCAAACTGTGTGCCGTGGCTCCCTGGGGTGCCTCGGGACACTTGCAGGGGGGTGCCCTGGGTTGGTGGTCCAGGACCAACTCAAATTATTAATGGTTCATTATTTATGAGTAAAACCAGTGTTGGTGGCTGCCAATCATAAAATGTGTACAAACAGAAGCAAATCCTGCCCTTTAACACATAACTGACCCTAAGAATCGCATATAAACCCAATCTAAGTAAAAAAAAATTGGCCTAGGGGTGCCGTGAAAAAAATTCTGATACTCTAGAGTGCCGTGATTCAAAATAGATTGGGAACCCCTGGGGTAGTCAATTAAATTTAACCCGGACATTAGTATACAATTGCAGACTTTTTTGGACAGTTTTAAGGTAATTTTTTGTCAAAGCAGTTTCACATCTTTTTTATCAGTTGGTACTAAATCGGCAGAAAAGGTTTAAAAACCTGTAGAAAACTTGACAATTAACATGTTTTTCAACTAGTCGATAAATCATCACTAAATCTAAAAAAGTCAAAAAGTGCAGCTTTTTTTTTCGGTTAGTCGAAAACTCCCCTTAGTATTGTACGGATTACTATGCATCAAAACACATAGGCCGGACTACCTATGCATGTTTGTCGCAATGCAATGCGACTAGGACATACCAGGAGACTGCGTTAATGAATAGATGGGACACTTGTTTATCAATGTGTGTGACTGAAGGGGAGATGAATTATAGCATCATATACAGCAAGATCTCCTGTGCAGCTAGTCAGCAGCTACAGCAACCACAGACAGTGACTGAGAATGGGGCAATGACCCCTGCGTCTGATGATATCGATAGCTGCAGATGCTGTTATCGTTAACGTATAAACTGACAGTATATTTAGCAAATACCGATATAGCATTACATGGGAAAGAAGCAGTATAAGCACACCTAACATGTCCTAATACCACGATCCCCCCCCCCCCCCCACTTACCAACTCTACATACATCTACCCGAGTCTGTATATGGAGCACAATGGAACCTGTATTGGAAAAATATCTGTGGCAGCTGCTCTGTAGCATTTCATATACAGATTCAGAGAATCAGTCGAATGGGGCTGTACAAGTGTTGCCATCAAATTAAAAAGCAGTGTGTCCTAGCAAAGTGACTAAAAAGCATTTTTGGCGGAGGGGTGTGGCCACGACTGACATGGAGCGGCACAGAATTTGGTGAGCTCTCTGTCTCAACATCCTGCACAACACCCCTGGTGCAGATTCGTGAATCGCTGGCTGTTGGAAGGTCACCTGTGCGCCCTATATAACCGCTGCTGGGAAGCTGGCCACGGTTCTGCGCGCTGACACACGAGAAGCGGCGCCATCATCCTCCACTGCGGGATTGTAGCTCTGCTTCTGGCTGCTCCGGTATTACTGCCGCCGGGGCTCCTATCTGCTGTGTGCAGCTGCACTTCTCACGCACTGACTGCCTGGCCCCGCCGAAGCCAACATCGTGAACTGCACAGCAGGGACTCTGATGTAAGGTGGCCTTTATTGTTTGTTTCACACCAGCTGCCTTGTAGGAGATTGTGGCTCTAAATCCTACCTGTCTCTCCTGTCTGAGGTCTGGTGAGCTAGTTTACTGTACTGCTGCGGGGATAGGATTTGTTCCATATAGCTAATGTAGCCCTCCTCCGTTTGGCAGTGCTAACCACTGCCATTACATCTACAATGGCCGGCCTGATTGCCTGTGCTTATTTCTTAATGTATTGTTGTTACCAGAACCATGGATGTCTCCTTGCATGAAATCCTTCAGGCTATTTGTGCCTCTACTCAAAGGCTTCGAAGTAAGTTTCATACAGTATGTTCTGGACTTGGCTCTACCAGTGGTTACTCCCAATTTAGAGGCTTTTTGCTACTTCATGCATGGGTGCTACTTAATGAATGGGGTAAGTTCAGGATCCAGGTATGCCTAGGTTAGGGATAGGTTATGCGGGGTGGCGTGACAGTGGCGGCTGGGCCCGCCCCTTTCATGACTGCGGCAGCCTGGGACCGCCCATCTTATGTTGCCACCGTGCAGCAGTGCCCTGCCCAGTTCCTAGAATGAACACTAGTTACATATTGCTTCTGTTTACTATGTCTACATTAGAATTGTTTTTCTTTTTATTGGTGTATTCATGCAAAAAATCTATAAAAATTACAGAATAAAAAAAAAAGAAAATACATTTTTGGAAAAAACACCAAAAATAACCCACAATTTTTTTTTATAAAAAATAAAAAAAATATGCCTGGCGCAAGCAGATTTGCACGGGACTTGGAGCACTGAGCTGGGCGGTTTCGTGCAACTATAGCAACAATTTACGAGGACACATCTGCAACTAATGCATTATTCCACAGCTTAAAGCTGAAGCAAAACAACTTACTTCGACACTGGATAAATATTTTGACTTGATAGTAGAAATAAGACGAGTCTGCTCATGAATACGCTTTACAACGCCATCGTATGCATTTTTTATTATTTTCTTATCGTCTTCACTTGGTTCCTGCATGTAAAACAAACAAATGTGTTAGCAATGGATACATTTAAAGTTTTTTTTTTGTAGTAACCAACACAACTTTATCACACATAACACAATTCATTTTAACCCCCCCCCCCATTTTTTCACTAAAAAAGTCCTGCTCGCAGTCACTGCTCGCCCACGGCATTGAATATATGCCAATATATGCTTTGAAAGGGTGACATTAAATGGATCACAATTGCAACATATGATCTGTACATTTATTAATATACGCAGAAAGGAATTTCTATGAATATCATCATTTATAAATAGCTTGATCACTACTCACTCACTACTATGAATATATTTGTCCTATGAGCCATGTGTGATTTGTTCATGATGTCTCGTGGTTACTAAAAGTACAATTGTGCAGAACACTGTAAATCTGATGGTGTACGCGTTTTTCATTAACGTATGGACAAGTACCAACATACACTGTGTCATCAGACAATCTTATACTACTGTGCACATAATACTTTAGAAAACATACTGTATATTGAATATAGTTCGGTTTTACTCCCATTTGTACACATCAGCAGGTGGGAAAGATTTGATTCCCAAAATGCAGGAATTTTAGGTGTATGTGACACAATAGCTTTGCAACCTTAACCTTGTTTTTATGGTATGTATAGATTTTTTCCCAGAACAGGATGAATATGTACCCGTGAAATTGGATTTTGGCTTTGGAAATATTGGTCGATATAAATGACTTTATTATTTCAACCAATCGAAGGCCGACAGCATAGAATACGTAACTTTTTGCACAGAGCATTCATCCACCCCCACTCATTGAGGTTATGCCTGTTGGTCAATTTATTTTGTTCCATTAAAAAATACCTGGTGCGTAATCACTGAGGTCATGGACACGGTCACATTTGTATTTTTGCTAGTCGCGGTCAGCACTGTGTTGTACATATTTTTCTCAACAACCCTAACACAACAGTCTCAAAAAGTAATACCCAGTTCATCCTGTCAACTAGAAACCCAGATCTTCTAAACTAAAGATGGCAGACTTGGACCTATATTTTGTTCTTGAACTTGGACAAATCTATTTCTATGTACAAACATTTTTTGGTCACATTCAGTTTATTTCACAGAAGATGATCAGCACACACCAGGAGAGAGACTTGCAGTTCCTTGGATATGTCACAGTCAAATTTTTCCAAGATATTGTCAATATTCTCTACAATGTCCGACGAGTGCTCCTCGGAGTTTGACGTCAGATCAAAGAGCTGTAGGGACACATCAAAAATAGTCATTATATACACAGCTGCTGACACAAAATGTTTAGAAGTAGAATCAGTAAACCAATGCAATGGAAGTGACAAACTGGCACCCAGCATCATGATAAATAATAAAACCAAACCCTACTATATACTGCAAGCTGATATTAACTTTATAAACTTGTGATGGATAGTAACCCACAATTCCCACAATCAACGCTTCTTGCTAAATGTCATAGGAAAACATTGACTATACTTTATTCATTGAATGTCTAACAATCCATCAATACAGCAAACGTCTGTGGAAAGTAATTTAAACAGTGACTCAGAGGCCATAAGCATCTACTATTGAAAATAAACACAATGAAATGTCTAAAATATGTTCTGACTCAAAAAAAGAAAAGTTACTTTCAACAGCCCCATGTACCACACACTGACATCACATAGCTTTTCTGTACTGGTAAATCTCCCAACTAGTATCAAGATGATAGGTCAACGCCATATAGTCAGGGGGGTATTTAAGGTCCGTTTTTGCACAGGGGGGTATTTACGGTCAGTTTTTTTTTTTTTTTTTTATAATTTTCAGAAGCAATCCAATAATTGGAAGAGACGTGGATCCGCGAATCCACATCTTTTTCCGTGGAAACAGATGCTAATTTGCAAATATATGCAACTTGGTTATTTGAAAGAGCAGAATCTGCAGCCGCAAAAAACGCCTGGGATTCAATGCGCACGTCCCAATATTTCCGCGTATCGGAAATAACGGGAAGCATTGAATATCCCAACCCCCTACGGCAAACACAAAAGATTGACAAGTTCAAAAGGTAAAAAAGACAAATGTCGGGCATTTTTTGTTTGTTGTTTTTTTTTTTTTTTTATCGGTTTTTGCAACTCTTATTTGATTTACTACCACCTGGACTGGGATTGGCAATACAGGTTGAGTATCCCGTATCCAAAATGCTCGGGACCAGGAGAATTTTGGATAGCGGATTATTCCGTATTTCGGAATATTTTAATATTTAAATTATGTATTTTGAAGCATCTTGCATGTATGCTGTATAAACACATAAAATACACACAAATATATTTTATTACCACATGAAATGCACACAAATATATTTTATTTGTTCAAAAAACAAGGTTCAAAACATGAAACAAAATTTGTGTACTATCTCAGATATTGAATTTGAAGGCCAAGCAATAATTTTCTTGTACATATATAGTGCCAGTTACATATCATGTCCTCAGTAGTGCTGTTACATATGTCCCCAGTGAGTTTTTAGCAAAAAAACATTTTTTTTTTCACTTTCTGGAATGTATGGTTTTCGGAATAATTCGGATAACGGATATTCGGATACGGGATACTCAACCTGTAGTAACCTATGGCAAGAGAGTGGTAGCGGAGTGAGCAACTTACCTAAATCGTGGTGAGTGAAGCAAGCCAGCGAGGGTAGACATTTCTACTGAAGTGTGTGCCTACACCTTACAACACTGGGAATAGAAGACATGTACAAGCCTGCCCAAGAGCTAGGTACAAAAGCTCAAACTTCAAGCAAATGTGCCTTCTGAGACATCCAGTGTGTGGAGGGTTATCACCAACCATGCCTGGATCCTAGCATCCATTGTAAGAACAGTCCACGACATTATCTTTTTGAGATTTTTTTTTTTTTTTAAATGTGGTTTTATACACTTTACTATCCAAGTGGACAATATTGTACTTAAAGCATATCGAGTGCAGCGAGCCATGCGAGAGGGCGCAGTACACTTATACAGTGTCCATGTCATCATATGGTCGACAAAGACACCAAAAAAGAGGAAATATCATGTTGACTATGTCTACCTTTTGTCAATGTTGACAATTCCAAGGTGTTGACCTAGTTAGTCGACCTCGATATTGTCTACCATTGATACCGTATCCAACACAGGGAGTAGAGAAAAATAGCTAGAAGATGGAGAAAAGAAGGAGAGACAAGGTAGGAGGGAGGGGAAATTAAGGATTGGTAGGTTTAAGTCGTCGGCAATGTTGTGAAAATTGAAGACATGGGGGGGGGGGGGGCTAGATAATAATTCAATAGCGAAAAGACAAGTGATCTCAACTCAGGACAGCCAGATCCTGCGCAGAAAATGGAGGTTCAGAATGTTAACCAGCTGCTAGTGTCAAGTCCACCAGACCCCCTTTTCGCCTCTTCCCAGTGGCGAATGAATGAAGTAACAGAAAGGTGGGTACCAAAGGTACCTATTGGGGGTCGATCCTTATCACCAGCGCTTTTAGAGAAGAGTAGGAACAAAATACACACTACCACACTTCCCTTAGTAATGAATAGCGTTCCTCTTCTCCATACAAGAATAACTTGGGTTTAAATAACCAGCATCCCGTTCAGTACTGCAACCGTCAACTCCCATAAACTGTAATCAGCCGCAAGGTGTGGAGAACCAGATCGAATCGGCTCTCAAATGGGCATAGATGCGGCGATCAAGTCCCGGG
The DNA here is from genome assembly GCF_055691185.1 of Crinia signifera. Taxonomy (NCBI): domain Eukaryota; kingdom Metazoa; phylum Chordata; class Amphibia; order Anura; family Myobatrachidae; genus Crinia; species Crinia signifera. The sequence goes on along the minus strand of NC_139221.1, from coordinate 289,396,394 downwards.
AAGGTCACCGCAAAAAAGTCCCACAGGCAGGTACAGTCCACTTCTTATATAACCCCTGGTCCAAACGGCACAGCTACTCCAACGCGTTTCGGACACTACCAGTGTCCTTTTTCAAGGAGTGTAGCTGTGTCAGGTAAAAACAGTTTATATACGGTGATCAATTGGTAAATGACAGCGGGTGCCGGCTCCGTGGACTTCCGGTGACGGAAGCCGACTTCCGGCCAGGTGACACGCATGGACGTCTGCTTCCTACTGAATGACACGCATAGACGCTGCGTGTATGGCTCCGGTGCTTTACGTCCCATGGGTCCTGCTTCTAGTATGTGTAGACGGAACGGTGTGCTTATATATGCCGTCCGACTCGCCTCCTTTTCTGTGAACACAGGTTCCCGTTTTTTTGCACATCTGACGGGGAGGTTGATCTTTTAACCCATTCCGGAGCGGGGGAAGATCGTGTATGGGACAATCACCTTATTGGTGTTTTCATTAGGAGCATCAGCAAAAACCCAAATAAGGCTTCCACTATAAATATATAAAAAAAGGTACAATTAAAACCCATCGGTGGTAAAACAAAGGAGCAGTATATATACATAAAGGGAAAAGTAATAAAATCCTTCATAATACATAAAATCCTGGTTGAGACGGTTAAAATGATAATAATTCATGTTCAGACATTATAAGATTTATAAAATAAAACACAGGAGCAAGGAACCCATAAGGGTATAAATCTATAAAAACCACTTGACCTCGAAGTCTGCATTGAGGCCGTTGGGTTTAAGAGTATCAAATTTATAAATGCATCTCATTTCCTCTCTCGCCAGGCAGGTCCCCAAATTCTTGTTCCTAGGGCCGGTATGTGCAATCTTAATACCGAAAAATTTAATAATGGCTGATGGGGATGATTTATGAGCAATTTTAAAATGCTGTGACGGAGTGAGAGTCCAGTCCCTTCTTTATATTGTTTAGGTGTTCACTGAGTCTTATTTTAAAGGGACGTGATGTCCGGCCAATATAAAACTTGTGGCATGTGCATTCAATCCCATACACTATATTGCTCGTATTGCATGTTATAAAATCACTAAGTACATGTTTGACACCATTTATGGAGAGTTCTGACATTTTGCTCACCCCTTTACTGTCCACTTCCCTGCAGGCCTTGCACAACCCGCACCTGTGGAATCCCTTTGTTAAGATTCTCCCCGGGCGTTTGGGTATAGGGAGGGCACTGCTGACTATCTTAGTTTTGATATTTGGTGCACGTCGGTATATAAAACTTGGCTGGTTTGGCAGATGTTCTCCCAAAACAGGGTCACATTTCAAAATTTTCCAATTTTTTCTAAAAGAAGACTCTATGTTCTTGTATTGGGCGTTATATCCTGTAATGAATGACATTTTGAAGTCTTTCTGGGATTCACCTTCGGGTGGCTTAGTTACAAGTAGATTATCCCTTTCTACTTCTCCTACTTCATTAACCAGGGAGGCAATTCTGTCTATGTCATAACCACTAGAAATGAATTTCTTGGCCATCAGGTCAGCCTGTTCTTTATAAGTATTTACATTAGTGCAGTTACGTCTGACTCGTTTTAACTGGCCACCAGGGATGGCATTTAGCCAGTTTTGATGGTGGCAACTGGTACGGTGGATATAGGAGTTTGTGTCTGTCGGTTTAGAGAACGTTTTAGTGTCCCATTGATTGTTGCCCTTGCTGATGGTGATATCGAGGAAGTCGACAGTGGACTGGCTCTTATTAAAAGTTAGTTCGATATTACAATCATTAGTATTTAAAAACATACAAAAATCATTAAGAGCTCCCTCCTCTCCTCTCCAAAAGAATAAAATGTCAGACGTAACTGCACTAATGTAAATACTTATAAAGAACAGGCTGACATGATGGCCAAGAAATTCATTTCTAGTGGTTATGACATAGACAGAATTGCCTCCCTGGTTAATGAAGTAGGAGAAGTAGAAAGGGATAATCTACTTGTAACTAAGCCACCCGAAGGTGAATCCCAGAAAGACTTCAAAATGTCATTCATTACAGGATATAACGCCCAATACAAGAACATAGAGTCTTCTTTTAGAAAAAATTTTGAAATGTGACCCTGTTTTGGGAGAACATCTGCCAAACCAGCCAAGTTTTATATACCGACGTGCACCAAATATCAAAACTAAGATAGTCAGCAGTGCCCTCCCTATACCCAAATGCCCGGGGAGAATCTTAACAAAGGGATTCCACAGGTGCGGGTTGTGCAAGGCCTGCAGGGAAGTGGACAGTAAAGGGGTGAGCAAAATGTCAGAACTCTCCATAAATGGTGTCAAACATGTACTTAGTGATTTTATAACATGCAATACGAGCAATATAGTGTATGGGATTGAATGCACATGCCACAAGTTTTATATTGGCCGGACATCACGTCCCTTTAAAATAAGACTCAGTGAACACCTAAACAATATAAAGAAGGGACTGGACTCTCACTCCGTCACAGCATTTTAAAATTGCTCATAAATCATCCCCATCAGCCATTATTAAATTTTTCGGTATTAAGATTGCACATACCGGCCCTAGGAACAAGAATTTGGGGACCTGCCTGGCGAGAGAGGAAATGAGATGCATTTATAAATTTGATACTCTTAAACCCAACGGCCTCAATGCAGACTTCGAGGTCAAGTGGTTTTTATAGATTTATACCCTTATGGGTTCCTTGCTCCTGTGTTTTATTTTATAAATCTTATAATGTCTGAACATGAATTATTATCATTTTAACCGTCTCAACCAGGATTTTATGTATTATGAAGGATTTTATTACTTTTCCCTTTATGTATATATACTGCTCCTTTGTTTTACCACCGATGGGTTTTAATTGTACCTTTTTTTATATATTTATAGTGGAAGCCTTATTTGGGTTTTTGCTGATGCTCCTAATGAAAACACCAATAAGGTGATTGTCCCATACACGATCTTCCCCCGCTCCGGAATGGGTTAAAAGATCAACCTCCCCGTCAGATGTGCAAAAAAACAGGAACCTGTGTTCACAGAAAAGGAGGCGAGTCGGACGGCATATATAAGCACACCGTTCCGTCTACACATACTAGAAGCAGGACCCATGGGACGTAAAGCACCGGAGCCATACACGCAGCGTCTATGCGTGTCATTCAGTAGGAAGCAGACGTCCATGCGTGTCACCTGGCCGGAAGTCGGCTTCCGTCACCGGAAGTCCACGGAGCCGGCACCCGCTGTCATTTACCAATTGATCACCGTATATAAACTGTTTTTACCTGACACAGCTACACTCCTTGAAAAGGGACACTGGTAGTGTCCGAAACGCGTTGGAGTAGCTGTGCCGTTTGGACCAGGGGTTATATAAGAAGTGGACTGTACCTGCCTGTGGGACTTTTTGCGGTGACCTTCCCGGGACTTGATCGCCGCATCTATGCCCATTTGAGAGCCGATTCGATCTGGTTCTCCACACCTTGCGGCTGATTACAGTTTATGGGAGTTGACGGTTGCAGTACTGAACGGGATGCTGGTTATTTAAACCCAAGTTATTCTTGTATGGAGAAGAGGAACGCTATTCATTACTAAGGGAAGTGTGGTAGTGTGTATTTTGTTCCTACTCTTCTCTAAAAGCGCTGGTGATAAGGATCGACCCCCAATAGGTACCTTTGGTACCCACCTTTCTGTTAGATAATAATTCAGCAGGCTTGTTGTCTTGGTTGGGAGAAGGACGGCTTCCTGGACTGGCCTGACAAATTCTAAGTCTGGATCCCTGGGTAGGGCATGAACAAAGAGAGACTGCAAGTTCCTATAAGAGGGAGCAAACATTAGCCTTCCTTGAGGACCGAAAAGAAAAAAATGACTACCAATCTATAACCCACTGTGATTACCTCCACGGTCTCCTGCTGGATGAGCAGAAAAGCCAATAATATGCCTGGAAGACTAAAATACGCAAAGTGGCTGATTGCAGGCTTCCGATAAATCATCCTTCAGTTGTGAAGAAGAATAAAAGGTAATCAACCCTGTTTGGTCATGCCCTAAGCATCCTTAAATCTGAAGGATGGATCTAACAGCCCCAATTAAAGTCTCTACTTTTATGGAACGGTCTGAATCATTATCCAACAGTGAGGTTTCTTTAAAATCAACTTGCTGTGGGCAAACTTTCTCTCCCATGAAGGAGATGTCCGTTATATAACCCTGCACCTCAGGGGCAGATAACGGATGATTCTGATTATGTAAAGGCCCCTAGACACAGATCCAACTTCACCAGATTCCAATGGATTAGGCCGATATATCCAATGAAATTGGCCCAAATCATCGAAGGTGTTTGACATCCAATATGATGCGCATCGGATCAGATCCTGTAGATCACAGGTGCAGCCTGTATAATCTATTGGAATCAGATGGTCAGTGGCACACCGCAGGTGCTTTTTAGCATCTCATTCCCTTTGATCTCCCCCCGTAGTTACCCGGGAGTCCTTTTACATGCTATACACCGCATGCAATTTATCGCACGTAATAAATGTCACATCAAGTGCCAAATTGGATGAAGCCCTCCTGGGGAGCTGCTGGGGGAGCTCAAGGTAAAACAGGTCCGATTTGTCCCTCAGACAAGTCAAGACTTCCAGGTCTAAAATCAGTTGCAGTGAGGCTGAAACCTGCACTAAACCTTGTTAAGCCAGGAGGGTGGCTGGGTACTGGTTGCTGCTGCTGTAGGAGCTTGCTTAGACAGAGAATTGTTAAAACAGCTCTAGTATATCCTTTGAAAGGGAACTGGCCCAAGATCTATAGCCAGAGGCCGCATTTTTAGAACAGCTCCCTATTTAAGACAAGATGCAAATAACATGTGCATTAACTGTGAATACACCAATCCATGCATTCATTATATCTTCATGCAGGAAGAGCAGCAGTGACTGTATCAGTGGTACAAGTTATTCAACTGAAATACTCAGTCATAGGGCAAAGCAAGAGTAAAAAAAAAATCAGGCACAGAGGACATCACATTGTATGAAGCACCACTCATAGGTGTGGCCATGAACAGACCACCACAAACTACCATGCACAGAAGTAACACTTACTGTAATGTCAGTATATTAAAAACACAAAATTACTAGCATGATACCATTATTTACTAAATATATTGTCAATGAGTCAGATATGACAAATTCTATGGGTATATTATTACAAAGGATGAAAAATAAAGGGAGCAATTCATTGGTTTTATAGAAATCTGGCACATTGTGCCCATATAACATTTAGGTAAAGACCATGTGGTAAAGTACACTAATTTTGTGGATTTCTGCTTGCAATGCCAATGGGTGCGAGAGAACAGAGCAATTTTATCATTACTATAATTTGCACAGGAACATAGCATGCAGAATTATATCTTAATTACCTTGCAGCTTAAGGAGTTGTCCCCAATACTCTGTGTATAAGTAGGTCAATGGATGCAATTTATGATCACTATGTAATAAATAGTACCATTAAGACTGAGAGCTTAATGTTTCAATGTAATAGGACAAGAGCTGTTTTGTGACTCAACTTTAAGAGTGGTCTCTTAGTGCAGACAAACCACAGAATGGCTGATTTTCACCAATGCTTTACATTTAAGCAGCTGCCTCTTTAATAATTACCGCCGACTGGTTACATGGGAATTTAGATACCTGAGAACCAACACATAGTGCTTAAGGAAAAATTAAACATTTCTATAAAAATGAAGGATTTGACACAGACATTACTTTGGTCTTTTCCATAAAACATCAGGGTGAAGACATCTTATTTCCTATTTGCTCAAACAGTTCTCAAGACAATATGCACATTATCTTGACAATTCAGAATTAACAAAAAATACTAAACATTCTACATAATCAATCCTTGGGACAGGCAAATGCTACTAATCAGAGAGATATCGCGATCAGGGGATTAACCAGAACATTATGGGCCACATAGCATCCTATTGAGCTCCTCCAGTCCCAGTCATTAGTTAGACCTCTGCAGCAGTTATTAATTTTATGACCCATAATGGTGCCCCATTTCAATTTATGATCCACGGTATTTCTTTAGTTGATGTCTTATTACAGAGCTGCCAGTACCCATTATGACACACAGTATCACCAATTCATATTGTGAAAAAGTGACCCCAGTTCATATTATGCCACATTTCAGTGCCCTGGTTCATATTATGCCATACTGTAGTGTGCCCATTTCATATTGTGCCATATTATAGTTCACCAGTTCTTATTATGTAACATAGTGTGCTCTACATTACAATAAGCAAATAGAGTATGCCTCATTACAATGATCTCCAGTTCATATTGTGTTACATTACGGTGGCCTTCAGTTCAAATTATACCACATTACATTATCCCTTTCGATTATAACTTACACTACAAACAACTCAACGAAAATGTTATTCCAAACACTTTAGGCTGGGCAACGGATCAGGCGTAATTGATTAGCAGGCAAATCTATGAAATTAGCATGAAACTTCATAACCTGGGTCCTGGAGGTACAAAAGGGCCGGCCCCAACTAAGCCTTGCAGTTAGGAACAATAATACGGATTTCCCATTGGTCTGGTACAAACTTTATTTTAATTCCCAAGGGTCTAACACCACTCTAAAGAAAATTAATTTAATTAGATTCAAAGGGGAAAATATACTAAGATGGCAGTTCTATTGAAGATGGAATGTTCCACATAGCAACCAATCAGATTATTATTAATCATTTAGCACCTGTTAGAAAATAATAGATGCAATCTGATTGGTTGTTAGGGGCAACATCCCGTCTTCAATAGAATTCCAATCATAGTAAATTTACCCTGTAGTCTTCTAGTACTATACAAATGGTCATTAGTCATCATGTTATAACTGGCTATTGCCACTACTACAGGTTGAGTATCCCGTATCCAAAATGCTCGGGACCAGGAGAATTTTGGATAACGGATTATTCCGTATTTCGGAATATTTTAATATTTCAATGATGTATTTTGAAGTATCTTGCATTTATGCTGTATAAACACATAATATACACACAAATATATTTTATTACCACATAAAATACACACAAATATATTTTATTTGTTCAAAAAACAAGGTTTCAAAACGTGAAACAAAATGTGTGTACTATCTCAGCAGTGAATTTGAATGCCAAGCAATCATTGTCTTTCACATATATAGTGCCAGTTACATATCATGTCCCCAGCGATGCTGTTACAAATGTCCCCAGTGAGTTTTTAGCAAAAAAAATTTTTTTTTTCACTTTCTGGAATGTCTGGTTTTCGGAATAATTTGGATAACGGATATTCGGATACGGGATACTCGACCTGTATTAGGACCATAGTCAGCATGCAATCCATTAGTTTAAACTACTTTTGGTTGTGTTTGTCAGGCCTTACTTTTTCGTATGCTCGGGTTCTATCTATTATCTTCTAGAAGGTGATGAATAACAATCGGATTGGTCGCTATGGTCTCCAATAGAACTCTAATCTTAGTAAATTCACCCCATTGGGTAATTTTAGTACTACAAATTGAGAATTTGCCTATTAAGAATTGTATAAGCTTTGTTTAAATGCCTATTTCCTTTTAGATTTTAAGATGCCAAGTAGGACCTTCCTACCTCTATGTCCGTTTGTTATTACCCAGTTTTAGCACTGCAGTTTCCAACTATAAAGCACAATAAAATATATTGCAGTATAAAAATTTTCAATCCTTTGAGTGCCAAGTGAATTTGTCAAAATAGGTGTGACAATTGCCAAGCAAACATTTTTATTCATCATAATGACCTTTAATAATTACCTTATATAGGGAATTGAATCTATTTTTACACAGTTTTTTATTTGAATTTATATAACAAATGTGAGAGACGCTGGCATTTTTAGTGGCTATTTTGAACATCTCTCTCAGATATGTTGGAACTCAGTGTTAATAATGAGACTCAAAGATTAATCTGTGTCTCTAAAATATTTCTTGATAGAATCAGATATATATATTCCATGGCTAATCCACCTCTCAGGATTAAATAATTGTTTCTGAGACTGTCAACATCCTAATTTTGAAACCATTGCCAAATAAAAATAAAAAAAGCTATCCGAGGTAAAGAGCAATGGGCTTGGTAATTTAGAACCGTGACATTTATAACTCACTTGTGTTAACTAATTGATTTGTATTGTACAGGATTATAGCCAAAAAGTCATTTTTAAAATTTGATTAATATATAAATATATATAAATAAAACACAACATTAATCAAGGGAGGTGGATTAACAAAAGGGAAAAATAATTATCAAGTCCCATCACACAATTCAGGCATACGTCAACTTCTCAAGATCATTAAAATAAGATTTATTTACCATGATTCTTAAAAACATCAAGTAATATGAGCAGTATAATCACTCAATTAACAATGATATATATTCATTACATAAAGGTCAGTGTACACAGATTAAAATAGCATCTGTGCTTAAATAAAGTACTTCCAGGTCAAGCTAATGAACTGCTTATAATTTGGTGTCTCCTCACAACAGGCTGACATAAACACTCCAACACGTATTTCTCTCCAAGGAACCTCATACATAAACATCATAATGTATGATATCTTTGTGCATAGTAAATCAATGTTACCTCAAGGTTTAATTAATGCTTCCAATATTCCTGGTGTGTCCACAGCCATCCATATTCACTTCTGTTTCTACGCAGGCATCACACTTACCTTCAAGGCCTGCATCTAGTAGTCCTCCAAAAAATGTCTCACAGATCAAATATTCCAAGTCCAGGGTGACCAACATAGGATATAATACTTGGAAGAGGTCCAAGCTTCCATGACGGCTGAAATCACAGTCCTCGATGGCTGTGTATAAATAAAAGCTCTATGGCCATGAAATGTGACCATTTCTGATGTACCGGTCTTCCTGTGCGAGCTGGGGGTCCACCACCTTGGAAAAACTGGCCAGTAAAGAGAAACCTCTCCTGACTGTTCTAATCGTGAAGGGCCCTAGTCTTCCTCCAAACGGGTAAATCTACCATCCAAATATACTGAGCACCAACTGACAAAAGATCTTGCTTCTTTGCTACTTCTGGAAGCTACGGATTGCCCTGAGTGAGTCTCCACAGCTTAGCTACTTTGACAATTGGAGAATGGACTCTTTCAGGACCGCCATGATCTATGTTTGCAGACTCACATTCCAGACAACATCTTAGCAGAGCTATCAGATGCAGGCACAATTTTATCTATCTTATCTTCAGGTATGTTATGTCAAACCATAATTTTGGTAGAAGTCTGCTGGCTCTCTGATAACACTAGTCAACAAAAAACAACTTTTTATTTGCTTCTTTTACAAAAATAGTAATTTTTTACTAAATTTGGGTCAGGAAAACCAAATATGACCTTAGAATTTTATTAGCTCTAGTTTTTTAGATGCACTACTTGTGATACATGTACTTCTGTAGTAAAAACCAATATTATATTAATATATCTGTACACAACAGAAGTAGCAATTGTTTTAATTCAATTAGCAGAAAATAAGATAACAAGCCTTGCTCGAATAAACTAGAAAAGACTAATTTGTTTCGGAAGCATTTTCACTGTTGGCTAGTGTCATTTGAGTTACATTACCACTATCTCCAGGTTACCAATATTGAGGATATAATATTATCATACATATTAGTGTTCATTCTAGCACCCGCTATCTTCGAAAACCCATGCAGTTCCTCTTCCCTGCTTGGGGTGTCGCTGTCTGCTGTAGTGCTTCTAGCACAGGTGGTCTTTATATCAGCACTGATATGCAAACCAGACCTGTGCTAGAAACATCACAGCAGACAGCGACACTCCAGGCAAGGTAGAGGAACTGCATGGATTTTCAAAGATAGTGGGTACTAGAATGAACACTACATATAATATGATACGGTTGTTGCTTTTATGTCTTTTTATTTATGAAATATTAAATGTTTTTTAAAATGTTGATACCAACAAAGATTTTTTTCACACACATACAGTGAAATACTAACGGCCCATCTAGGTCTATAGAGGACTTGACATGCTCAGCTTTCAGTCAGCCACCCTGCACCACCCCTGGCTCTTACACACGTTCACTGTGTCGGGATGCCAACCTAGACCCCCCCAACTCAGGAGTTGTTCGACTTACCTTAGAAGAAAGCTGCCCAGGTGCCACGCATGCGCAAAGTTATTTGATTCAATCATGCATTTTTCTGTGCATGCATGAGCCACAGATAGTTAAAACCATAGTTAGTGCAGGACATCATTTGTTACCATCAATGACAGGTTACCATCGCCTACTTCCAAGCTACTTAAGTTGTTTATGGCTACCTGGGTAATAAAGTTGCAGTGTAATTTAGGGGTGCTGTGGTCAGAATGATGCAAATCTATTATGGTAGAGAAGATCTGGAGCTGGGTGGATCCTTGGTGGCAGGATCTTCGGTGCAAATAGACCTCTCCACCACATTCCATAAATGCTTATCTAGGTTCATGTCAGATGGACGTATTGGCCACACCATTCCTCAGAACTCTCCAGAATGCTCTTCAAAACAATGCTAGGCAACTTGGGACTAATGACACTGTGCATTAGCCTGCTGGAATATTCTATCACTGTGAGGGTACAAGGTCCATGAAGTGCTGCAAATGGTCATAAAGCAAAGCAAAACAGCAACTACCACTCAATTACATGTTCAGATAGACCAGCGTACACAACCTATGCCACATGAAAACATCCCACACCTCTATGGAATCACCATGGCCCCATGCGGTCTGGATTGTACCCTGCCATCAGCCAGAAGCAATTGTAATCGTGATGCATCGGACCATGCCACAAGTTGCCAGTCCTCCAGGATCCGTATCACGACCCCAGGTGGGTCTGGTGGTTCTTTTCTGCTCCCATATCTCACAGAAGCTAAAAAAAAATACTGACCTGGCATGGTTGATATTTGTATGGTGCCTCCCACATTGGGCAGTATTCAATGAGAATATTCACGGCGTGCAGCGAATCCTGTTTAGGATTCGCTGCACAGTCGCCACTGCCCGCCGTGTTCCGGAGCCTCGATGTCTCCCCTATTCAACGTCGCAGGGGCTCGCTGCCCCTGACGGCGAGTGTGAACCCCTGCGGAGGACGGTGGCAGGCAGGTAGATGTAAGTCTCCCTGCCTGCCCCAGAACGTATGTGGGGGGGGGGGGGGAGGTGGGCTCCCTGGGAGCCAGGCAGCACAGGCTACCCCCCGGGAGAGCCAGCAGGGGACCAGGTATTCACTGCACCCGATCGTGCATATGTAATGATCGGGTGCAGTGAATATATGAATATCTAATGAGCGGCTCTCGGCTCCCGGACCCCTGCTGGCTGCTATGTGTAAAAAAAAAGGTATTTTTTTTTAAATTAAATATATATTCATGTGCTATAAGCACATGAATAAAAATAGCATGCCCCTTCACAGAACAAAATTCCTGATTTTTCACTTTCCACTTCACCATGAAAAGATGGCGATTTGCTACACGGCGACACATGGCGAAAATCCCTTAGAAAGACGGCGAGAAGTGCACGTTGAATAGGGTGATTCGCTTCCTGACCCAAAAAAATCACCTTCTAACGCGAAAATAGCACAAATTCGCTGTGAAACAGGGCGAATTATCCTCATTGAATACTGCCCATAGACTGCGGATGCAATTTGACCCATTGTCTGTTACCATTAACAGATCAAAGAATGTTGAATGTCCACACAACTTAAGAAATGAACGTTCTATTCGTTAGGCACCCAATATCATTAACCATTCAAACTCCAATCACATCACTTTGCATTAAGCAGCCTAGACTGTGCTCAAACTGATTCACAAGAAGTCAGTTAAGGTGCCCATACACGGTACAATTTAACAGGTTTTACATTTTGGAATCCCATGACGTTTGGCACTTCAATGTATAGAGCAAAGCCTACACATGCAAATATAGTCTCAGCCTAGCGATTACAGCAACCAGTGACAATTATCTGACAAGAAATGAAAACTTGGGAATATGGCTTACATCGCAACCTTTCATGTTGTTTGCATAAATACACTGACATACCCTACTGTGAGGTGAGGAAGCACATCACACAACAGATACAGATAATGAGAATGAAATTACTGGACAGTTCTACAAATGTACCTTAGCACTTATTATCAACTTTACAACACAAATTCTCTGTTTTGCGGTATAACACAATTGTTGCATCATTTCTGCTTTTCAGATTTATAAACAGTGTTTTAAAGTTTTAATGTACCTCTTTTATGTCACTGAACCACGTTGTTAGTTGTTCAAGAGAGCTGGTAGTGTCATTTCTAACACTATTAAACTTCTCCAACTTCATCTGTTTCCATATATGAAACTCCTGGAACACGTCATCCGAATCTTCACAATCACTAGAGGCTCCATATACAGCATTAAGTGATTTTAGCAACATCTGTATAACATGTATTTATACAATTAAATGAAGAAAAAAAGAACAGTAATAACCATATACACTGTAAATGAGATAGAGAAATTATAGATAGATAGATAGATAGATAGATAGGATATAGGTCAGGGGTAGGCAAGTAATTTTTAATGCAGTCTGGATATTTAGAATTATTTTGATCGAGGTCCACAAAATCAAATATTTATAATGTAATTAATAACAAGTTTTTTTTTTTTTTTTGGGTTTCAGCACCAAAATAAAAACTTGAGGCTTAAAACTTTAAAATGAGCCTGCACCGCTGGGTAGCTTGATTTCTGTCCATCTCCTGTGCCGTTTTATTTGTTTGCTGGGTCCTTGGGGCTCCTCAATGTCTGGGATGCATTCAGCTCCTCAGCCTCCACATCTGTCACTTCTTTGGAAGCCGCATCAGCCTGCTCATGTGACTCATGTAACCAATCGGTATATTACTGGCACCATGGTGGAGGAAGGAAGATGGATGCAGTGGCCTCTCTGCATCATTACAGCGCAACTGCTATGCTACTGTAGCGATGCGGCACTAATCTGTATTCTAGAGAAGGTCCGGTTTCCTGTACTTTGCGGTCCAGAGTTGGACCGAAGTTCCGCCAGTTGCCTACAGTTGAAATAGATCTATATATCTATCTATTAGGCTACATGGAACAGTAATCAAAATTTTTCATACCTGTAATTTTGTACAATGTGCATCAAGTGGCATTTGATTAACCTCAATGATAAAGGCATCTACGGAAGAAGTCAGTTCTTGCTGAACTTTGTTCCGTTTGTCTATGAGTATGTCTAGTTCTACCTGAGGAAACAGAAGAGGACGCAGTATCTTAGTTAGCTGAATATAACAAGTTTCAAGTACCAATGTTAAGTCTCTTAAAAATGTATGTATTTATAAACAAGGAAAACTAAAACTGAGCATTATCAACATTATTACTTATAATAGATACAAAAGTAATTATTATAATAATCATCAATTTGGGTATAACTGTGCAAGTATAGCTGGAATCAGGCATGCTGGAGTTTAGCTATAGCATCATTCAGCTAACCAGAGATGCGCACTGTGAGTACACCGGAGGGCTGTCACTAATGGTGGGGGAGGTCTGATGAGTATTACTGGCAGCCTGAAACAGTAATGAGGTCGGGCTGACAAGAAATGGGGCAGGCCACAGACTGAAAGGAGGGCAGGTTGGTAGAGTACTGGGGTGGGTGGCCAGGACAGGCAGCCAGCCAGGATGCCTCCTCACCAAGGCTGCAGCAGCAGGGGGGAATTCAGCTATACACATTCCTGCACAAAGGCCAATTGTAGATGTTTAACCCAGTGTCAACAGCCCCAGTTGTATGGCCACAAAGGCAGTGCCACTCATTAGAAGCTGATAGACTAGCCGTGGCCGATGAGATTTGCATCAGTTTGTGAGGTTGAAAAAAAAATGCAATTTCATAGAGTTCAACCTATCTCAAACTTGATCTTATTGGCCAGTGAGATCTGCACAGTATGATGATTGGCTGCTGTCCTGGAATTGAGGCTGCATTGACTGGCCTAAGCAGCTGTCACTGTTTAAAAAGCACAGGATAGGATGAAAATAAATACCTGGCTGGAAGGGAAGGGGGGGCGCAAGAATATGTGGGAAACACAGAGGTTTCTAGTAGAACAGAAGGATAGAGGAGAGTGCATGTAGGAGTTTGGGAAATGTGCAGCAGCTGGCGCTAAAAGGTGTGCCCGATGACAGTGACCGGAGCAGATCAGCAGAACAACTACAGAAGAGCAATCGAGTAGGATCAGCTGACTGCAATAAAGCATATGCTTCCAATGATCCTTAGGTAATAGAGGGGTAGATTTATTAAGCTCGGTGAAGTGATAAACTGTCTGGTTTTTCTCACCGGCCAATCAGCTCCTACCTGTGAAGTTACAGGCTTGGTTTGAAAAATGACAGGTAGGAGCTGATTGGCCGGTGATAAAAAACAGTTTATCACTTCACTGAGCTTAATAAATCTACCCCATTGTGTTTGATCGTGTACACAGTTTTAGTTTCACTGTATATTTATCTATCTAAACAGATTAGACTATAGGGCCCCTCTGCCTTAAGTGCCCCAGGCCCTGCAAAAACTTTACGTTATGTGCATAGATACCACTTACCCCCATGCATTACTGTTCCAGTGTGTGTTCAGTGACAGGGGCACTATATGCCAGTCATTATCTGCAGTGTGCCCGGCAATGCATGAACGGTCAAGCAGGGTGAGCTATAGTGGCCTGATCCATGCATCTATAGTACATATACCTGACAGAGAGAGGTGCAGCAGCATATATGGCAGACAGTGACCGGAAACGCTGCGACTCCTGTATTGTATTAGGGTGAGACCTACAGTATGGGGGCTGCTTTTGAGATAGTAAATGGGGAATTGCACATACCTCAAATATCTACAGCATATATATGAACACACTTTTTTCTCTCCTATATTCATACAGATATATTGGTTAAATGGAGCAGGGAAACAGAGTGACCTCAGCGCTCATAAATTACGACTGGGAAATATGTTGAAAATCTCGCTTAGAAATCAAACATTAACATAATCTGGATTACAAAAGTGACAGTAACTAGAGGTAGTAAAATATTGGAAGAAAAAAATGGCACGGAGGAGCATAGCATAATAATTCATATTACAAATAAAAACAAGGTTCTGGTGTTGTAGGAGAGACAGGGGTACATTTACAAAGATTCTATTTATCTTTTAGAAGGTGCTAAACAATTAAGTAGAATCTGATTGGTTGCTATGGGCAACATCTCATCTCTCAGATCTCCCATTTTAGTAAATTTACCCCACAGTCTCTGGGAAAATCCCCCTTGATGAGGTCCACTGAGCATTTCGGCCTATTTAAGAATTTTCTTGAATACAGTACATGTTACTAGGACATCATTTACCAGATTCAAAGCTTCTTTTTGGAAATGTGATTTGGGAATTTTGTCCGACTGCTTAATACTGTCAATAGATACTTATGTATTTTACAGTAACAAGCTTGCTGGGTAGAGCAGATAACACAATCTAGAAGGAACAAAGATAAATACGCCCACACCGATCACAACTACAGTACTATGTGTCAGCAATAATCAATGACATTACTTCTCAATAAACTCTCCTTCATTCGTGACTGCCCAAAGGCTAGGTCTCCGCCAGCTACCTACAGAATTCATTTACTGGTGCTTTTAATCGAACAGTGCTTTCTTACATACATATCTATATACACACATATATACATATAGTATGTGTGCATGTGTGATAGGTTATGCCATAATATAATTTTTCTCTCACAGGTTATGCCATAATATCATTTTTCTCTCACAGGTTATGCCATAATATCATTTTTCTCTCACAGGTTATGCCATAATATAATTTTTCTCTCACCACATCTGAGCAAGCCTGGATCATTTCCTGGGAATATTTATATTCCGTCCAATTCTCCTCTAGAATATTTAACGAGCAGGGGGCAGAGAGCTGTTCCTCATTTACCACGCTCACAGCCTCTAGGAGATCATCAGCTATTGTCATGTTTTCATTTTCAAGGCTGTAAAAAGAAAAAAAAACATAATTGTTGGAGTATAGGGAACTTACAGTCTAAACAAGGGTTTCTAAACTGTAGTCCTGTTAAAAATACAACATATTTCCCGGAATGAAACCTAATCCACGGAGGAAGGGGTAGGGGGCTGCCCAAAGTCATAATTTATTAAAATTTCGGCTTGCACCATCCGAGGCTGTTCATGAAATGTCATGTGCAGGCTTTGAGGGATATAAAGAAGTGTCATAGGCCATCTACACACCTCTCATTGCTGTCATGGGTAAAAGGGGAGATTTATCAGAGCACCACATGCCATTGATATGGGAGGTGAACGTTAGCCACGAAGGTGTCCGTGAAGCAGCTGAGGGCTATCAGACGCTTCTGAAACCATTCAGCGAACCTTGCTGCATATGGGGCACCGAATGCTAACGAAGGTGCATTGGTGGAAAAAGCTCCAATCAGAACGGCCGTATCAGGATTGGACCTCCGCTGATTGGCACAAGTATGACTTCCCCGGTGAGTCACATTTTATGCTTCATCAAATGGATGGATGTTGGTGTGTCAGGCGAGAAACTGGAGAACAAACCCCCCACAACTATTGCTAGAAGAGCAGGGGATTCTCTGGGCCCACTCATCCATCTGGAAGGCACGCTCCACCGATTTGGTTAGGATTCCATCCTTGCAGATAACGTACATCCATACTTGATGATGGTCTTCCCTGGGGCAGAAAGGATCTTCCAGCAAGACAATGCAACAGAGCTAGAAACGCCCGATAGTGGTTGGACGAGCATGACAAAGCTTCCTTGCCCCCCTTATTCCCTGGACTTGAAGTTAATTGAGCAGCTGTGGGACAACCTTGATCGTTGTGTTGCTCTATGGATCCTCCTATACCCACCCTCCAGCAGCTGTGAGATGTACTGTAAACAGCATGGCTCCAGATACCTGTGCCAACCTACCAGCACCTTACTGAGTCACTCACCGTGCTGCAAACAGCGGTTACTCTAGCTATTACTCAACTGAGTGTATCAGACTATGGGATTATTAAGACATAAGTATCCACAATGCTCTCCGTCACATCGCAGCATTAGGCCAATGAAGCAGTGTGTCAGGAACCGCAACCGTGAGGTTTACATGCATGCTAGAGAACTTGCTGCAAAGTTCAGGTTTTTAGCCCGGCTGTGGTTCTTCCAAGCTCCAGTGCTGTGTTCAGAGTTCCCCCCGCCATTTGTGCCCTGTTGTCTTGCCGCCATGACAAATTGACTGACTTCAAATTCACCAATTCCAGAATACACAGTAGTCAGGTGATTCTATCCACCAATCATAGCAAGGCAAAGGACATATAAGGAAAGCACTGAGCCTTGGGGAAACTGTTGCTTCAAAGAGCAACTCTCCCTGGCTCAACTCCGGAGCAAACACTTTGTTCCAGAGTCGCCTCAGCATTAAGGTGTGGTCTATTCCAGCATTTGTAGAAATACGCTCTCCAGCCAAAGTGCACCTTGTTTAACAAAGTGATTACAGCTGGCTTCAGCGCTTAATACCTTATTACCTCGGCATTGTGTATCCAGAGCCAACAGCAGGTTCTCAGTGCTCATTACATGCTGTGTAATTCCATCGCAGGAGCCCGAGTGCTTCTTCTACTGTGCTGAAGTAATTCTGCATCTACAGTTAATCACTGTGGTGGCATTCCCTTCTTGTACTCTACTGTCCCAGCTGGGTTATATTTCTGTGACCTTCAATTCTATTCCAGTATTAACTACTACAGGAGAAGGCAGAACCTGTACAATTATGTTATCCTCATCGACACAATACCATTAGATCCAATCCGACCATCTGTTCCAGAGTACCCCCCCCCCCTGTGTTTGGAAAGCAGGCAACAAACACATAGGTCTGAACTTTAATTTGAATTCTATGTATTGCTGCCCAAAAATTGCCTGGAATATAAAAATTGTGAAAAAAGTAAAATGAAAATAATAATAAAAAAAATAAAAAAAAGGGGGTACTTGTTTCCTAGCATGGCCACAATCGCGGGCATCGGGTGTAATTTTTAGTGGTCTGCGACGCGTCCGACGCGATGCCCCCAATTTTCCCATGGAAATGCATTGAAAAAAGTCAAAATCGCGTCGGTCGCGTCGTATGCGGCTAAAAAAGGCTTAAATGGTCCAGACGCGATGTCCACGATTTCCCATAGGAAACAATGTTAAATGCCTCAATTTACCCGCGATGCCCCCGATTTCCCATAGGAAACAATGTTAAATGGCTCAATTTCACCAAATCATTATAGGGAACAATGGTAAATGGGCCAGAAACCCCCCAAAACACCCCTGAACAGTGAAATGTCTCCCCAAAAGTAGTTTACGCCACACCCACGATCAACGCGAACCCGAAGCGTGGCGAGCGAAGCGAGCCCGCGAGGGGCGGCGGTACGCGTCCTCCGACCTTTTCATACCCCCACTATCCATGTCGGCGTGAAGTTGAGAATAGAATAGTGTGGTGAGCGCAGCGAGCCACCGAGCCCGAAGCGTGGCGAGCGGACGCGAGATACCTTCACATGTAAACGCGTCCCTTCGCGGGCTTCACAGGTATCCGCTGCGCTCGCCACGCTTCGGGCTCGGTGGCTCGCCACACTATTCTATTCTCAACTCCACACTGACGTGGATAGTGGAGGTATGAAAAGGTCGGAGGACGCGTACCGCTGCGCTCGCCACGCTTCGGGTTCGCGTTGATCGTGGGGTGGCGTAAACTACTTTTGGGGGGACATTTCACTGTTCAGGGGTGTTTTGGGGGGTTTCTGGCCCATTTACCATTGTTCCCTATGATGATTTGGTGAAATTGAGGCATTTAACATTGTTCCCTATGGGAAATCGCGGGCATCGCGTCGGTACCATTGCCCCCGATTTTTACTCACGATGCCCACGATCATGATCGTTGTGGCCGTGCTAGGAAACAAGTACCAAAAAAGGTTTGGTACTTATGTAGTATCTGGGCTGCCGATTTTTTGATTGTATGCCTTAAGTTAAGGCATACAATCAGATGCGATGCGATGCGATATCGCATCGCATCGCATCCGATATCGGATGCGATGACCCGATTTTTCCATAGGAATCAATGTTAAAATGATTCCTATGGAAAAATGGGTCCTTTTCATACCCCTACTATCCAAGTGGGCATGGAGTTGGATATAAACCTGTGGCGAGCGTAGCGAGCCACCGAGCCCGAAGCGTGGCGAGCGAAGCGAGCCCCGCGAGGGGACGGTATTCGTCCCCTCGCGGGGCTCGCTTCGCTCGCCACGCTTCGGGCTCGCCACAGGTTTATATCCAACTCCATGCCCACTTGGATAGTAGGGGTATGAAAAGGACCCATTTTTCCCATTGAATTCCATGTTAAAATGGTCCATTTTAACATTGATTCCTATGGAAAAATCGGGTCATCGCATCGCATCGCATCGAATCGCATGGTCGCATGCGATGCGATGCGATCTCCCGATCCGACCCGATTTAGAAATCGGCAGCCCAGATACTACATAAGTACCAAAGGTTTTTGCACCCAACAATATATTGGGGGTCATTACACTTGAATAGTGTACAATACAAACTTTTACTATACAAGTTTTGTAGATACTGTTATTTCAACTATCAGCTGTAATGATTGGTTAATGCTAGTTACCAGGGCATCTGATCTACTCAAGGAGACAGGATCATTGTCTTTCAGTCAACATTATCAGGAATTAATTTAAGTGAAAATCAGTATTACAGTACTCTTACTTTGGATGTGAATTCTGGTGATGTCATGTCAATGACAGGTATCATCCTGGCAAGTGGCAAGATAAAACATTATTTTTTAGTCTGTGTCAAACCACCAATGAGCCAAATGATCATTCTAAATGATGAATGAAAATAGTGATTGCACAGAGTGTAAGTTTTTTATCGTGTTCTCCCTTACCTGATGTTGTACTGACAAACTAACTAAAAACATACTGTTCTAGTCTGTAATGCTTTTCATGTGAGAAGAATGAGCAGTACAGGTGGTTTAAAGGGTTGTAGGATACTTGGAAATCTGCAGATAACTGTAATAAACCCTAAATGCAAGTCACGGGTCCTCTACTCTTGTCCGAAAGTACCAGCAGGAGGTCGTGTTTGGTTTTTCATCATGCACAAGTGTCTTCATTTAATTTTCTGGGGCAGTAATCATCCTACCAGTTTTCAGGGACAAATATCCCCAGAACATGCAATGATAAACAAAAAGGCTGCGCTCAACTATCAAATGTTCATGCAGTCAGCATTTATTATAGAGCATTTGATGCACACAAAAATACTAAAATACAATAAATTATAAAAATTCGTTGAACGCTCAAAAACCCGACTTATGTACTGTACAAGCAGGTTACTGCTGCAGAAGCCCATAGTGTGCGAATGGATCGCTGATGTGCAAAAACATTCCAGACTCACTCACCATCGAATGATTTTCCCAGTATGTGCAAGTGTGGATAACTCTGACAGATACATGATGATCAAGGCCGGAGCCGACAACACGTGCCCTCCCTGAAAACGTGTGACACTCCCAGAAAACAGCAAGTTACCGCTCACAAACCGCAAATTCCTTCAAGTCAAACTGCGAGGGGATTGCGAATAGATTCATTGCTGTTTTCTGTCGGTTTGGCTTCGCACGCACGCTGTGATCCCTATGCATGCGCAACAGCAATCAGCTCTGAATTATCCCCAAGACCTGAGGGTTGAGAACAATTCAGTTAATGTAAAAATAAAAAAAAACACTCAGCCTGTACGAGTCCTGCTTATGCAATACAAATCAAGTTTTTGTACTTTAACGAGGAACAATGATAAAATAGCACTTACCGTACAGTTTTTAGTATATCCATCTTGTTTGTTAGATCTTTAAATTTGTTTCCTACAGCCATCTTCAAACTTTTCTTCATTTCATTAATAGTTTGCTCAAAGTTCGCCTTCTCTTTCTTAAAAAAAAATATATATATATATATATATTATATATATTTTAAAATACAGATGCAATAGGATTTACAGTAGATTCACAGTCAACACTAACGGTTTAAAATGTAAAAGAATCTTAGTTTCCAGTTTGGAAATTATGTACTTGCAGCTGCCTCCAATCCGCCCCAACCACAGACCAATGCGTCAAAACATGTACAGTAAGAAAAGAAAATGGAGGGCGCACTTAGGGCCTTATTCTGGTTCACTCTGGCAAATTCCTTCCCAAATGGACATAACCATGTGCACTGCAGGGGGTGGGGCACTTGTAACATGTGCAGGGAGAATTAGATTTGGGTGAGTTATTTTGTTTCTGTGCAGGGAAAATATGGGTGCCGGACGGATCCCGACAGTCATTAACCCAACTGTTAAAACACCGACGGCCGGGTTCCCGACGGCCATCTGCTATTTTCCCTCGTGGGGGTCCACAACCCCCATAGAGGGAGAATAGAATAGCTCTCCACCATGCCCGCAGCGTGGCGAGCACAACGAGCCCGCAAGGGGCTTTGTTGCGCTGGCCACGCTGTCTGAGCCCAGGCAGTCGGGATTCCGACGTCGGGATAATGACTGTCGGGATCCCGACTGTCGGTGATTCATACCACACCCAGAAAATACTGACTACTGTATTTCTACACTGCAATATACTGTAGATCTCACTTTGAAGAAAAACCCCACCCAAATCGAATTCTCTATGCACAAGTTACATCTGCCCCACCTGCAGTGCACATGGTTTTGTCCATTTGAGAAGGAATTGGCCTCTAAGAGTGAACCAGAATTAATTACATTGCTACTGTGATAAACTAACTGTGTGACGTCCGCCTTACATATGTACATTTGGCCAGCTAGAGATAAATAGTTGAGCCAACCAGGGAGAAGTCACACCCCCTGATGAAGTCCCATAGTGGTCGTGGCTCAGAGTATGTAGAATTCTGTGACATCATGTGCAGAATTCCATTGAGAGCGAGACCAGGAAGTGTTACCTCATTGTGCCACTGTGGTCTGGGACTATTTGCTTTCCAGAGGCACCGGTAAATGATCATGAGGCTCATTACTAGAGACAGGATTATATGCAACATAAAAAGCTTGAAATATGCATGCAAATATGCATGAAAAATACTTAAAATAATATGCATAAAAAATACTTAAAATATGAGTGAAAAGTGTTAAAATATGCTACAATAAATAATTTTAAAAAGTACAATTAGTAAGAATAACATTGATCATTAACAATTTTTACATTTTGTTACTCTTGAAAACGTAAATAATCAGGTACTGTTCCGAATGTTCTGTAGTAAGGTTGTGTCTTCTTCGATCACTCAAAATATTTTTATACAGTAAGTGCAAAAGGACCGTTCCACATCCACTGAGGTAACTGGGCCGTATTTGAATTTGGGTGCTATGTTAGCACTTACAGCAGACGGCAGCGTCCTATGCTCTTCTGGCATCAACTACACGGACCCTCATCTCCAGCGTAGATGGATCAAATGTCAGCATAGCATGTGAGGGTGGCGCAGTGGAAGGCTTCCTCCCTGCACCGCATACTCACTGTGATCTGGCATTTCCTCGGCCCCACATGATGTCACAACCCTTCCACCCGCCTCCTCTGCTGCAGAAGTCTCTCTCTTGGGGCAAAGTCCCAGGCCAGGGGCAGGCAAAGGTTCAGGAGCTTCATGATGGCATCCGCCCCAACTGACTTTTATTAAATTGGATTGGCAGCCTAGAGCAGTGTCAGACATCCAAGGTTCCCCACACTGCGCACATATTGTCCCGGCCTGCACACTCTACCACTACCTGGCCAGCAGCAGCAGGGCAAAGCAGTGCCGTGATTCGCTGGTGGAAAGGGGCCGGGGCCTAATATGTGAAGTTTTAGGTAATTAGGTAAAATGTGCAATAACGAGTGAGAATGGGCAAAATATGCAAATGCATATAATCCTGTATCTAATTATCACCCAGCGCTGACCAGTGACTGGATCACCCCCATTACTCAGGTCCATAATCACTCCATAATCACTTACCAATCTGCCCCTCCTGGATAGAATTAACAGAGCCGATCCCACAATGATGTTAAACGTATCCACGTAGGATGATAAATATATTACACTTATATACATTTCTTTTAAACATTTTCTTTATGCAATCAGGTTTTATTGAAGGACAAACAAGAATAGAACACGATGGCAGCAGCAAGTACAAGGAAAGGCAGAACAGGTCACACGCATTGTACATAATGCAACTTCTAAAGCTGGACATACATCAGAAAGATCGATCTTAAGATCGATTGCGCTCATGATTGTGTACAATTTCCCTTGAAATCCCCGGTAGTCCTTGGTGGTTTTTGGACACACAATCTGCATACAATCCTTAATACAATCAGTCATACAATCCATCTGAAGATTGATTGTATGATTTGTGTACACAAGATGTGCGCACAATCTGCATACAATCCATCTTACAATCAATTGAGATTGTATGATTGGGTACAATATCTTTCTGATGTATGGCCACCTTAAGCCTCTTCCACACTTTCACTTGAGGGGTATGGCTCATAGGGTCCACTGCATAAAGGTCGACATGCATTAGGTCAACCACTGAAGGTCGACAGGGTTGGAAGGTCGACACAATCATTAGGTCAACACAGGGAAGGTTGACAGTAAAAAGGTCGACATGAGGTATTCCCGTTTTTTTGTCCCACATGTTGACGTCTAAGTGTACCATGTCCCCTCGCATGGCTCGTGCTCGCTAGGCTTCGGGCACGGTGCCTTGCTGCGCTCGGCAAACTATTTTATTCCCCCACCACGCAAGTGGATGGTAGGGTGTGAAATACCGCCTGTCGGCACAAAAAAAACATGAAAAGCTCATGTTGACCTGAGTCATGTTGAGCTATTTCAGGTGCCAACAGTATTCCCACTTGGAGGGGGTGGAAAGTGGGTATTAGCGGCAGAGTGGGCTGGGGGGTGGCAGGTGTGAAGTTTTGCCTAGGGTGTCGATAAGCCTTGCACCGTCCCTGCATCTGACAGCAATATGGGATGACATCTCCACTCCACAGTACCAGTAGAGAACAGGAGCAGAACATCTCCAGCACTTATTACTAAGCAGGTCCCACTGGGTCTCCCACTGCTCTTGGTCTCTTCCCACCTTTATAAAGCGGAACTGTTTGAAGGACAAATCATAAACCCCTTCAGTGGTACTCCCGAGAATTTTCCAGGTTTTGCTCCAGTGCGCAGACTGGCAAACTCTGAAAAATCTCGGGAGTGCCACTGCCTGCGCTTTCTTCCTCCAGACAGCGCAGCTGAGTGCTGAGATCAGCGCCACACTCAGCTTCAGCATCTGCCCGGATCCTGCTGCCCGGCCATGCTTCCTTCCCCCCTGCTGTGTGCGGCTTCACCTTGTAACGTTATGCCGCACAGCGCCAGGTTGCCGGGGCAGGGCATTGGTTCAAAACAACCAAACATTCCAGGTTTTAATATAACCAGGCTTAAGTACAGATATGGAAAGAAAGGAGGTATAGAGAGCGCTTTTAAACCACCAATAGTTTGTCAAAATACAAAAACAGTACAAATATTTTTAAAAAACCAGTGTGCTTTTTTTATTAGATAATTTTCACATCTGGAAATGATATCCTTTTCGGAAATACAAGCAACCCGACGCGTTTCGTCTTGAAAAAGACTTCATCAGGGGTTTAGTACATTATGATATTAAAATGCTTGTGCTACCATGTGTTTCCTCAGATTAGCGTAGACAATAAAGATGTTCTTCTGTGGGGCAGACTCAGATAATCGGTAGTGATTTTGACAATGCTTCTACCAACTAGTATTGCTCCAAAATTCCTGGGATTATGGTGACCTCCCTCAATGGGGTAGATTTCAGATGTCTAAGATAAATTCAATATATAGACAGGCGTCTAATATCTTGTGTGAGGGCTGTGGTAGTCTTCTCTTCACAGGAATGATTAACCGAATTATCCCTTTTGTAGGGTCAAAGTCGCCCAGGTGTATTCCCGATCTTTGAAGGTCATGGGGTTTTGCTCAGTTTTAAGATTAATAGGGAAAAATTCTGTGTTGGACCCGGTCCAATGATAGGGGTCAACAATATCCAATAGTCCCTTGGAAACGTGGAAGGCAGAACAGAAAATTCCGTTTCTGGTCCGAATGAAAAGTGAATCTGTCTGCCACTACTCGGTAGTGGCAGACAGATTCACTTTTCATTCGGACCAGAAACGGAATTTTCTGTTCTGCCTTCCACGTTTCCAAGGGACTATTAGATATTGTTGACCCCTATCATTGGACCGGGTCCAACACAGAATTTTTCCCTATTAATCTTAAAACTGAGCAAAACCCCATGACCTTCAAAGATCGGGAATACACCTGGGCGACTTTGACCCTACAAAAGGGATAATTCGGTTAATCATTCCTGTGAAGAGAAGACTACCACAGCCCTCACACAAGATATTAGACGCCTGTCTATATATTGAATTTATCTTAGACATCTGAAATCTACCCCATTGAGGGAGGTCACCATAATCCCAGGAATTTTGGAGCAATACTAGTTGGTAGAAGCATTGTCAAAATCACTACCGATTATCTGAGTCTGCCCCACAGAAGAACATCTTTATTGTCTACGCTAATCTGAGGAAACACATGGTAGCACAAGCATTTTAATATCATAATGTACTAAACCCCTGATGAAGTCTTTTTCAAGACGAAACGCGTCGGGTTGCTTGTATTTCCGAAAAGGATATCATTTCCAGATGTGAAAATTATCTAATAAAAAGCACACTGGTTTTTTAAAAATATTTGTACTGTTTTTGTATTTTGACAAACTATTGGTGGTTTAAAAGCGCTCTCTATACCTCCTTTCTTTCCATTTCTAAACATCGCCTCCCACTAACAGGGGGGGGCTATAGAGTAGCTGCTCACTACGTAAGGGCGCACGTGGGGTCATACTTTTGTTAAGTACAGATATATTTATATTTTATGTCAATTGTGCACAAGCATGGATATCCTTATTACCTGCTTTTTTGTGGTACCTTGAGGCGCGTGTTTTAGAACCATTGGGGCAGATGTATCAATCTGCCTATAACGTTTGTAATAATAGGAATTTGGTACTCACCGTTAATTCCCTTTCTCCGAATCCATAGGGGACACTGAAGTCACTACGCTGGGGATAGAGTGATGCATTGGAGGAGTCGGCACTTTAAGAAATTGAAGTGTGGCATGGCTCCTCCCCCTCTATCCTCCCCTCAGACCTCAGTCTTAGTTAACTGTGCCCGAGAGGAAAAAAAAGAGACCAGGGAATCTCCGACAGAGAGAGAGTAAAGAACAGCAAAAGTAACATTAGTATAACTGTAAACTGCAGACAATCGCATGCATAACAAACAACACATGCGAGCTGAACACACCCATACCCAGAAAAGCACAGCGCCGGGAGGGTGTTCAGAGTCCCCTATGGATTCGGAGAAAGGGAATTAACGGTGAGTACCAAATTCCTATTTTCTCCTTCATCCAAGGGGACACTGAAGTCACTACGCTGGGGACGTCCCAAAGCCATCCCCACAGGCGGGAAGGCGCTGGGCATCCTGCAGCACAGCACTGCCACCATTTGAAGAAGAAGCCGCAAAAGTATCAAACTTATAAAATTTGATAAATGTATTAGGACCAGACCACGTCGCTGCTCTACACAACTGACAGAGACACACCTCTAGCTGCTGCCCAAGATGGTCCCACTGAACGTGTGGAGTGGGCCGAAACTTTTGAGGGCGGAACCTGAGCCGCCTGCACATATGCCTGCTTTATGGTAAGGCAAATCCATCTTGCCAGATTTTGTTTAGAGGCTGGCCAGACCCTTTTTGCAGTAGCATACAGAACAAACAGTGAATCAGACTTCCGGATCTCCTTGGTTCTGTTCACATAAACCTGTAAAGTGTGAACAACATCCAGTGATTTTGAATCACCCGTCAGTACCGGAACAACAATAGGTTGGTTAAGATGATACGCTGACACAACCTTTGGAAGATAATCCATTCTGGTCCGAAGTTCAGCCCTATCCTGGTGAAACACCAGATAAGGGGACCTGCACGACAAGGCACTAAGATCAGACACCCTTCGTGCCGAGGCCAGAGCCAGCAGCATAATCGTCTTCCACGTGAGAAGACGGAGATCAATGGAGTCCAATGGTTCAAAAACACTGGACTTGAGATAATCCAACACCAGAGGTAAATTCCAAGGCTCCTCTGGGCCCCGAACCGGTGGCTGGAGCCTGAGGACTCCATTTAAGAATGTCTGGACCTCCGGAATGACTGCCAAGCGACTGTGAAAAAATATTGACAAGGCTGATTGTACTTTAAGCGAGCCCAGCCTGAGGCCCGCCTTAAACCCCACCTGTAGGAACCAAAGCAACCGTGAAAGACAGAACACAGATGTGTGTAATTTATGGCGTTCACACCACGCTACATAAGCCTTCCAAATTCGGTAATAATGTTGGGAAGTGACCTCCTTCCGGGCTCTGAGAATAGTTGGAATTACCGATTTTGGGATACCACGTCTGCTTAACAGCGCGGCTTCAATAGCCACGCCGTCAAACGCAGCCGCGGTAAGCCTTGGTAGACAAATGGCCCCTGCAGTAGAAGGTCGTCCCTTGGAGGAAGCTGCCAAGGTCGGTCTATCAGGAGCCCCTGTAGATCGGCGTACCACGGACGACGAGGCCAATTCGGTGCCACCAATATGACTGTTGCTGATTCCCTCTTGATCCGTTTGAGTACACGCGGCAGCAACGGAAACGGTGGGAATATGTAAATTAGAGAGTAATTCCAAGTCGCGGTTAGGGCATCCGTGACCTGGAGCAATACCGGGGCACCTTGCAGTTGTGTTTTGATGCCATCATGTCTATGAGGGGCATCCCCCAACGTTTGACAATCTGTGAGAACACCTCCGGGTGTAGGGCCCATTCCCCTGGGTGGACATCCTGGCGGCTTAAGTAATCCGCCTCCCAGTTGTCCACCCCTGGTATGAACACCGCTGAGAAAGCCAGGGCCTGTCGTTCCGCCCACTGAAGAATTGGGCGTACTTCCTGCATAGCTTTGCGACTGCGCGTACCGCCTTGGCGGTTGACATATGCCACAGCCGTGGCATTGTCCGATTGGATCCTTACAGCTCTTCCTCGCAGCAGAAGGTCCGCCTTGACTAAGGCCAGACGAATCGCCCGAAGCTCCAGGATGTTTATCGGGAGCTTCGCCTCTTGAGGAGACCAACGCCCTTGGAAGTGATGTTCCATCACCACTGCTCCCCAGCCCCCGAGGCTGGCGTCTGTGGTGACTATGGTCCATTCCCAGACCCGAACCGGCGGCCCTCCAACAGGTTTGGTGTATGGAGCCACCATTGCAGCGAAAGACGACTGCAGGGCGACAGGATGATTCGCCTGTGCATGTGCACATGTGACCCGGACCACTGTTTCAGCAGATCCAGTTGGAATGTCTGGGAGTGGAAGCGGCCAAAGGGAAGTGCCTCAAAGGAGGCGACCATCTTGCCTAACAGGCGGATGCACAGATGTACTGACACTCTGTGAGGACTGAGTACCTGTCTGGTCAACTCCTGAAGGGAAAGAATCTTCTCCAATGGAAGGAAGATTTTCTGTAGAGACGTGTCCATGATAAGCCCCAAGAAGAGAATCCTTCGGGACGGAGTCAGCTGGGACTTTTTGTAATTCAGAACCCACCCATGTTGTAGTAACACTTGACAACAAACATGAATTTTCTGAAAAAGTACCTCCTTGGATGGTCCCTTGATCAAAAGATCGTCCAAGTACGGGACCACATTTATCCCCTTCGTGTGTAGTAACGAAATCATCACTGCCATGATTTTTGTGAAGAGGCGTGGGGCGGACGCCAGGCCAAATGGCATTGCCCGGAATTGGAAGTGATCTTCCTTGATAGCAAAGCGAAGGAACTGTTGGTGATTTTCGTGTATTGGGACATGTAAATAGGCATCTTTTATACCTAGAGGCCAAAAATTCCATTGGTTCCAGACCGGCCACTACTGATCTTAGCGATTCCATCTTGAACTTGTGGTAGGTTATGTACCTGTTCAATGTCTTTAAATTTAAAATTGGGCGCACAGTCCCGTCTGGCTTTGACACCAGAAAAAGAGGTGAATAAAAGCCTTCTGTGCGGTTGGCTGCTGGGACCGGCATTATGACCCGAGCTGCCAAAAGTTTTTGAACGGCCTGTATCAGTAGTAATCGGTCCTTTTCGACATGGGGGAGACCTGTCGTGAAAAACTGACGAGGAGGTCTGCAAGCAAACTCCAGCTTGTAACCCTCTGTCACAATTGACAGAACCCATTGGTCTGTACATGCCACAATCCAGTGGTGATGAAAATCCTGCAACCTTCCCCCCACTCTGGGGTCCCCCAGATAAGATGGGAGACAGTCATGCTGCAGGCTTTTCTGGTTGCTTAGGGTCAGTGCGGCGGGCTCCTGCTGTTGAGGTAGTGGCCGCACCTCCGAACCCTCTACCTCTGCCTCGGGAAGAGGCAAAGGCCCCTCTAGGCTTACCCCTAAACTTTGGTGCTCCACGAAAGGAACGGAAGGAGGGGCCTTGATAAGGCTTTTTAGGAGGTGGAGCTGAGGTGGGCAAGAAAGTGGACTTGCCCCCCGTGGCCTGAGCAATCAGCTTGTCCAGCTCTGGGCCAAACAGTACATCACCTGTAAAAGGCAGACCTTCAACAGCCTTTTTTATGTCTGCCTCTGCCTGTCACGATTTGAGCCACAAGGAACGTCTAGCTGTGACGGACAAGGCGGAGACTCTAGCCACCAAGGCTGCTGAATCTCTGGCGGCTTCTCCAATGTACGCGGCAGATTCGCGCATATTGGCCGCCAGCAAAGCCAAGTCTTCTAAGGGCCTTTGTTCCTCTATGCCTGTTGCTAATTCCTCAGCCCAAGTTTCCATGGCTCTGCTCACCCAAGAAATGGCTAAAACAGGGTTAGGGTGACCCCAGCGGTGGTAAAGATATGTTTTAACCCCGCTTCTAAACGTCTATCAGGAGCATCTTTAAGTGCAACAGCCCCTGGAATAGGAAGTGCTGCTTTTTTTGAAAGCTTAGACACTGACGCGTCAGCCAAGGGCGGATTTTCCCACTTAGCCCTTGCCTCAGGAGCAAAGGGATAAGTAGTTTTAAAACGTTTTGATAACAAACTTTTTCTCTGGAGCTTTCCAAACATCCAATAAGGGTTTGTCCAACTCCGCAGATTCTGTGAAACACACCACCGCCTTAGGAGGGCGGCCAAAAATGGGGACAAAGGCCGGCGTTTCTGGTCCAGTTACATTCAAAGAGAAAAAGAAATTATTCACTGGGAATAATCAAGCGCTATGAAAATGAGCTGGTTCTATAGTGTAAGCTGCTGCCTGGGTGTGGGGGTAGTCACTCCCCACTAATGGAAAAGAAGAAAATGCTTGTACAAGACAAGTTAGGCAGCGCTTATTTCAATGAATAAACCAATGGTGTATAAAGGTATAAATTTTACTGTTTAAAATAGCATGGAAATACAGTATACATTTTACAGATAAAAAACAATAAATAACATAACTCAATAAAAAAATTGAGGTGGGGAGGTAAAAGTAAATTGGAATTAATAGCAATAATAAAAAAGAGGATATCCCGCCTCAGTGGACATACATATACTGGGAAAAATATATTTTTGATCACTGGTTTGTGGAAATCAGGTAAGTGCACTTTACCGGTTTAGGGTTCTGGATCCTTTTGGTAGGAAAAAAGTTTTGTAGCTGGAAAATCCTCACAATATATGCAGCCGTGGAATTTGCCGCTGGAGGAGTTTGAAGACACAGGTAGAATCAGTCCTCTGATTGAGGTGTGAGACAGATGGTTGATGTCTCAAACACCGGAGGGATGTTGATACAACGATGTAGCCTGTGGTTACCAGCAGCGAATGAAATGTGGCTTCCGTGTCCAAGTTGGAGACCTCGCTCAGTATGGATGTTGTTAACCAGCGGTGTCTTGGAACACGGTGTCCGCCTTTGAATGGA
This sequence comes from Crinia signifera, assembly GCF_055691185.1. Classification (NCBI taxonomy): domain Eukaryota; kingdom Metazoa; phylum Chordata; class Amphibia; order Anura; family Myobatrachidae; genus Crinia; species Crinia signifera. The sequence continues at coordinate 289,365,362 of NC_139221.1, read as the reverse complement.
GTCCAGAATGGGGGTGTAAGTGGGTGTCCACAAAAGAGTGAAGGTCCACAGCAGTGTCCTGAATCAATGTCCTGAGGTAGGGATAAACAGGGAGTTACATTCAAAGTGACCTTAACAGCCTGAATAAGGGCCTCTAGGCCCTGAGATCCTTCTATAATGTCATCATCCCCCCCCATCAGCCTGAGGGAGGGGATCATCCTGTACATCCACATCTCCTACAGGATCGTCCTGTTCATCCCCAGAAGAATCTTCCCATATAAGCAATTGAATACTCCTTTTTTTAGGTGGGGGAGGAATGCTTACAGGTTGAGAGGTAGTAGCTCTTACCAAAGAATCCACTGAGCTGATAAGGTCCCTGGCCCAGGAAGGCTCAGCTGAACCCATAGAAGCTAGATGGGAGTGTAACACCTCCCTGTCCCTGCGGGACGCAGCCAGTTCTGCTGCCGGGTTGGGATCGTTTGGTCGAATGCATTATGGTCGAATGTCATTACATCGAATCCATTAGGTCGAATTGCTAAAAGGTCGACATGATTCTAGGTCGACATGGGAAAAGGTCGAAATGATTCTAGGTCGAAAGGTCATTAGTTCGACAGGTCATTAGGTCGACAAGGTCATTAGTTCGACATTGTCTAGGTCGACATTCACAAAGTCGACATGGGGTTTTTCACTGTTTTTTTACCTGAATGTCAACACAGTCGACATGGACACAGTTTAAAGTGCACTGCATCCCCTCGCATCGCTCGCTGCGCTCGCAATGCGTCGGGCACGGTGCCTCGCTACGCTCGGCACACTATTTTATTCTCCCACCACGCCCTAGTGGATGGTAGGGCATGAAATACCGCCTGTCAGCACATGTCGGCTCAAAAAACAGTGAAAAACCCCATGTCGACTTTGTGAATGTCGACCTAGACAATGTCGAACTAATGACCTTGTCGACCTAATGACCTGTCGAACTAATGACCTTTCGACCTAGAATCATTTCGACCTTTTCCCATGTCGACCTAGAATCATGTCGACCTTTTAGCAATTCGACCTAATGGATTCGATGTAATGACATTCGACCATAATGCATTCGACCAAATGACCGCATCCCCTGCTGCCAAAGTGGATAAAACACTAGTGACCCCTCCACATTAAGAAGGGGAGAAGGGGCCTTGTCTGCTTCATCTCTCTCATAACACTCCTTGCACAGGGTTACACCCTTAATGTGCTGAGTAAACTGCTGAGTGCACTGGGTGCAGACAGCCACTTTCTGAGACGCCTTAGAAGTGACTTTAGCAGCCATTGCAAGCGCTGCCCAGCTCACAGTCACACACACACAAGAAAATGGTAGCAGTGAAGGAGATAAAGAAAGTAATAGGGGGAGAGGAGCCTGTCTTCCCCGAATTAAGCCCACAGTACAGGATATCACTCCAAAGGAAATCCCAGCAGGAATCCCGGTCACTCACCCAGCACAGTGAACCGGCTGATGAGCAATCGGAGCAGCGTTCTGATGCCCTGTTCAGGAGATCCTTAGAGGCGCACCAGCAGGAGAGGCAGCGTGGGCTGTAAGATGGCGCCTCCGTGCAGCAGAGAGGGTAAACTCCGCCCCCCTCTGACGCGACGCTCAGCGCGCGCTGTGCACAGCGGCGCTGAGTGAGGTGTCTGCCCTCCATGCTGGACCAGCGCGTACTCTGGTCCAGCCGTCACCCCTAAGTTAGCCCCTGTACCTCCGGCGGGTGACGCAGTCCTGGACCCGTAACGCTAGCGCCGATGCACTGGTGACCAGGGTCAGACGCGTGCGCCGCAGCTCTGACCCCACCAGAGGGCATCCCACATAGCAGGCAGCCAGCAGGGTCCTCTGGCTGCCTGAAGCACTTCATTAAATAAAAAATTTTAAGCTAACAGAGCCCCTATAAGAGGAGCCCTAGCCCAGGAATCCGACTCCTCTGGGCACTTAACTAAGACTGAGGTCTGAGGGGAGGATAGAGGGGGAGGAGCCATGCCACACTTCAATTTCTTAAAGTGCCGACTCCTCCAATGCATCACTCTATCCCCAGCGTAGTGACTTCAGTGTCCCCTTGGATGAAGGAGAAATAACGTTTCCTACGTCTCCTGGCATAACGCGGAGAAGCAGGGACAGTTTTCGCCCTAATGATAATCATTACCTCACCTCTTTTCTGTAGTTTTTTTTGTTGGTGTCTCCAAGATAATGCCTCTCTCTAAATTGCACGTGTGCCCTCTGGCCACATCTCCCCCTGCCTCTCGGGCAGCTTCCTGTTCTGCCTCCTGCAGCAACTCCGCCTCAATGTCATTTTTGCTCCAGAGTCCAGCAGCAGCTCCCCGCCCTTCTGATCGGAGCAGCCGCACCCCGTACCAGGTCTGTCCATTGTAGCTAGTCGCTGTCCTCCTGGCCGTGGTTGTACTCCCTGTCCCCCTGCTCCGGCTGTAGCTCCATGCTTCCAGTGTCCCCCAAGACGCTGCTGCGGTCGCTGCTTCCTGCCCCCCCTTGCCCGAGGCAGCTATTTCACTTTCCCCCGGACGCTGTAGCTGCTTTCTCTAGACATGGCAGCTGTCCCCGTCCCCCTGCCTGCAGCAGTCACACCCCCGGACCTGATCGCAGCAGCTACCCTTGTCCCCGCAGCAGCCCCCCCCCATACGTGGTAGCGACCCCCGTCTCCCTGACCGGTTGCATATAAAGCTTTAATACAAAAAAAAAAAAAACATCAGGGAAGGCAAGAATACATTGCCTGAGACGTAAAAATTAATAACTAAAACCAAGAAAAAAGCACCTGAACGTTAAGCTCAGGACTGCCTCAGGGGGGCGCTAACAGCCCCTTTCATACATAAGGACAAGCCAATAAATCACAGCTTTTACTAGCGTTAGTGCAGAAAAAGCACTTACCCTAGAATGTCCATGTGCGCATGTAAATGTGGTAGGGGATATAGATTGTAAGCTCCACTGGGGCAGGGAATGATGTGAATGTTCAACTATACTCTGTAAAACGCTGCGGAATATGTATGCACTATATAAGAAACTGTTAATAATAATAAAATATCTATTTTATTACAGAGGCCAATCCCAGGCTTTTTTATTTTTATTTAATGCCGGGATTCAGGATTGAGAAACGGGATTGGTGGTGGCACTAGCAGGCAGCAGCAGGCTGCACTCCATACCCCTTCCATCCCTTGGCCCCGTGACAATCATCCCTTTCCCCCAGTGGTGCAAGTAGAATTTTTTTTCTTGGTGGTACGGATAGCCTCCACCAAAAATGGGCGTGGCAATGTATCATGAGGGGGCATGGTCACACAAAGCTAGAGTGACTAAATGACAATAGTGGCGTGGCATCAGGAGAAAGGGAATGAGAAACAGGGGCTGGGCAGCTTGTGCTTACAATTGTGGAGCTTGCTCTTCATGCTGTCGGCGCTGCTGATGCCTGTCAGTGTGACAGGCTAAATCAGCAGTAGCCGGTAGCTGCATACAGCACAAATCATAACGCTGGGTGGGCTGCGGATGCATTATATTTAGAGTTAAAATAAAAATCGAATTGACAGTGGGTCAGGGGGTAAATGGTACTGCGTACCTGCAACATATTTCTTACAGGTACTTCGTACCACGCCGCACCCCCTTACTTGTAACAATGCTCTCCCCCACCCTTAAGGTGGGCATACATCTACAGATCGATTGTCAGATTGGGCTGGTTGGAACAAAATCCTGGTAATGGATGAGAGCAAATGACAGTTGACCATTTGCTTTGAATTGCTGGAAAACTGCCAAAAGCTGTCATTCAGATATTACCAGGTTTTTGTTCCAACCAGCCCAATCTGACAATTGATCTGCAGATGTATGGCCATCTTTAGCCCTGATTTCTAGCTCTCTCTCTCTCTCAAATTGGATATAGTGATCTTGTTAGGAATGAAGTAACATGGAATAGTAAATACACCCTGTAACCATGTAACTTATTTATACTAAATACTAACACAATAATTGTCTGTGTGCTGTGTCACCTCAGTGTTTTACAATATAAGTCCTATGAGGTGGAAACTGCGCTGGATAAAGGAATAGTTTGGGTGAAAGCTGCTGTGTGGGAATACACCCATCGTGTCCATGTGACCTTGGAGGTGACAGAAGTGTAATGAGTTTATGCTGACAAACACGCTGGTAAGATACATCGCCCCTCCTTGTGTGGCCACACATTGGGCCTGATTCTGGTTTGCCGGAACACCGCAGCTTACTGAGCACCAGAGACGCTGCCCGTCTGAATGCCTGCCCCAGCGCCACCACCAATTCCTCTTGGTGCCATGCGAGGCACGTATCCATGGGAATGCTCAGCATTTTCATGGGGATGCCCATAAAACGCTGGGCGTTCCGATGGGTGATCCCCGTCCCCGCTACCATCCCACCCAGCGAGTGTGTAACGCGCACAGAACTTTCTCTGTCAGGGTTTGCACATGTACAGAAATGCGCAATCCACAACCATTGGGGCAGAGGCCGAGTGATCCAGAATCAGCCCCATCATCTTACGGGATCGTTTCAGCACAATCGCCGGAAAATCAAATCAGCAACCAACCAGGTAACGTAATCTATATATAAATATCCAAGAAAGAAGGAAGCGGCACTCGCGAAGCTAATGATGTAAATCAAACTGTATTTAAAAAGATGAAAAGGTCACATCAGTTGCCCTGTTCATCTTTTTAAATACAGTTTGATTTACACCATTAAATCTGTGAGTGCCGCCTCCTTCTTTCTTGGATATCTACAACACCCCGGAAGGCACCGCGGCACTTTGAACCATCAGCATGAGTGCCGACCCTCAGTAACGTATATATATAGTAGAAGTAGAACTGGCACTCCTTTTATGGATTTAAATGACCTGCGTGCCCTTGCAGATAAGATATGTAGGTGGTATGGAGATCCTGTTGTCCCTCCAAAAGCACAGCACTTCAGGGTTTTGCAAAATGTGATGAATTTATTATTATACAACGTTTCGGGGGTCCACAGCCCCGGTCGTCAGGTACACAGTGAGCAACGTATGTAGGAAAGAGTCCCTCCCTGCCCCCCCTGACCGGAAGGGTCGTCATGATGCGTATCCAGGACCCACTATCCACCGGCTATGTCTGTTGCCAGGCAACTAGTTCAGGGTATAGCATCCGGCGTCACCCCCGTCTCCAGGAGACAGGCTTGACAATCAGCGTCTGTATATACACACACACACACGCACACACATATTTATCGGTGATCAGATATCTTTGAGATACTGTGGTACATGTGTTACAGTGCATTTGGGGGCCACATGTACTACAATATAGGACCACCTGGGCTAAGACATGCCAAAGTCTTATGGACAGAGCCAGTGTCAGCGCCGTAACTGGTTATATGTCACCTGATCATTACATCACCTACCTTGAAGGTGGACGGGGAAATTCACTTTTTGGGGCTGATGCAGATACAGTAAGTGCACCTTGATAAAACCATGTTGCCCTGCAGGTGGGGCAGATGCGAGATGTGCAGGGAGATTTACATGTGAGAGAGACAGGCCCAAACTCAAATCTAAAGTGTAAAAATAAAGCTGCCCAGTACTGTATATGTGGGCTACATGCAAAAGCAGCTTGTATTTACTATTTACCCTGCATGTAAAAACAATACGGGGTAAAATTACAAAAGAGTCTAAAAATGAAAATAGGTGAAGTTGCCCATAGCAACCAAGCAGATTCTGTCAGCCCCAGGGGTGTTTAAAGAAAAAAAAAAAAGGGGATAAGCATCAACTTTAATGAGTTGCGCTGTAGTGGAATTACGTTTTGATTTATAAGGTGGGGCAGCAGGAGATTACACACTGAAATGGCTCACCAGATGGTTCCTCATTTTAAATGGCTGCCAGCATCTGGAGGTGAAGGAGAAGCCTGCGCTGAGCGCTGGAGGCAGTCGGGGGGTGTCAGAGTGGCCGTGCCCACAGCACTCCCTTGAAGGCGGCCCTGGCAACACCTGTAGTGCGTCTGAGTAGATGCATATTTGCCCAGCATTCATTTATTACACATGAACTGAGCTGGTGAGGCAGAAATAATGGGATCAGCCATAATATTACACACCCTCCCTTAGACCTTTTGGTAGTGGTACTACTGGAGACAAGAACCGTGTCCTATTGAGAAATGAGCATCAATGTTCCTGCAGTCCATGGTCACTATTGTACCGGTTTCATACTTCCCCACATTCCAAAACTAAGGATTGGGAGAAACGACACCATGTAATACTGATCAGGCAGCAGCGGCTACAGAGCTCAGAGAGTAGGTGTCCCATGTGCAGGATCCATGCAGTCGGCCTCCTCTCTCTCTGGTGGTGCAGCTGAGATCACTCAGCCAAATCCTACTGAGCATGTGCAGGTTTCCTGGTGGTGTTTGTACTGCGCATGAGCAAGTCTTTAGGTATAATGCAGGGATGCAGGGTGTGCGGCGTGGTTCCCTCTGTGACCTACACACCCTGTAGTCATTATACTGTAGATAAAATGGAGAAGTTGCCCATGGCAACCACAGTGTTGTTGAGGAAGCGCTACTTACACTGGTCAAATGTGGTTTAAGGATAAGGGGCAGATTTATTAAGCCTGGTGAAGTGATAACGCACCAGCCAATCAGCTCATAACAGTCATTTCCCTAACCCAGCCTGTAACTTGACAGTTGGGAGCTGTTTGTCTGGTGCCACTTTATCACTTCTCACCAGGCTTCATGTATCTGCACCACTATTTGGGGTAGTGCTCACCCTTCTATCATTTATACGGATATTAGAAGTGACCGGGGAGATGAGACCATGTACAGGTCAGTAGCCTTGGTTATTACATAGGTCACAGACCTCTGGGGTCTGTGAGAGATAGGGTTGTGTCACACACACATCACACACGCACATGTTCTGTTATTATACAGGGTTTTATTGTACATTGGATACACGGATAGTGATATAGATAGATAGATAGATAGATAGATAGATAGATAGATAGATAGATAGATAGATAGATAGATAGATAGATATCTAATATGTACAATATTTACAAATATACAAATAAAATATACATATATACAAATATACATATATACATATATACAAATAAAATATACAAATATACAAAAATACATATATACAAATATACATATATACAAATATACAAATATACATGAATGTGCCGTCCTCCTCACTACCGACCAGCGGTAGATCTGCAGCTAGATGACAATAAAGGCCACAATGACGAATAGCACATATAAAAGTCAATAGGGTCCATGTCTGATGACTCCGACTCTATTCTTCATGCCCAGTGCCAGATGCCATGTCACAGCTCCCTGGGCGAATTCTGCCTCCATCTCCACTGCCACCGAGCTCCTCAGCGGCCTCCTCAGGCTCCTCCTCTTCATCAATCGAGGAGAGGGTAGGTGTAAATCTACAAGCCTTGAGGCGTCGGTTTCTTCTGCGGCTAAACACCGGTCGGCTCATGTGGACATCCGCAACAAATTCTGCCTCCTCATAGTCCAATGAAACCCGGGTACTCGCAGGTAAGTCACTGTCACAGCATTTGCCGATACAGCAGCCCATCTTTACTGAGAACTTCTTCCTTCATCCAGTTCCAGTAAAGAAATGAGCCTCAAGCCAATGAGCTTGCATTGTGACATCATGCCTCTGACTTCATCAACAGGATCTCTTATATGTCTGCTGGCTTGATATATGGGGATTGTAATGAAAATAAAATAACTGTCCACTGATAATTATCACTAGAGACAGGATAATATGCAACAGAAGATTGAAATATGCATGAAGTGTTAAAATATGCTACAATAAGAAATTTTTATTCTATTTATTTAAAAATTAGCATACAATTAGTAAGCAGTAGAATAACATATTGATCTTTAACAATTATTTAACATTTTGTTACTCTTGAAAACGTAATCAGGTACTGTTCCGAAAGTTCGGTAGTAAGATTGTGTCTTCTTTGATCACTCAAAATATTTTTAAAAGTGGAAAAGGACCATTCCACATTCACTGAGGTAACTGGGCCGTATTTGAATTTGGGTGCTATGTTAGCACTTACAGCAGACTGCAGCACCCTATGCTCTTCTGGCATCAACTACACAGACCCTCATCTCCAGTGCCGATGGATCAGCATAGCATGTCAGGGCGGAGCAGTGGAAGGCTCTCTCCCTGCACCGCATACTCTCTGTGACCTGGTGTTTCCTCCGCGCCGTGTGATGTCACAATCCTTCCGTCCACCTCCTCTGCTGCAGAAGTCTCTCTCTTGGCGCAAAGTCCCAGGCCAGGGGCAGGCAAAGGTTCAGGAGCTTCGTAATGGCATCAGTGACTTTTATTAAAATGGATTGGCAGCCTAGAGCAGTGTCAGATGTAGCATACATCCAAGGTCTCCCACACTGCACACATATTGGCCTGCAAACTCTAACACTACTAGGCCAGCAGCAGCAGGGCAAAGCATAGCCATGATTCGCGGGTGGAAAGGGGGCGAGGCCTAATACGTGAACTGCCCTCCGTTGGCAAAATATGCACCATAACTAGATTTTAGGTAAAATATGCAATAACCAGTGACAATGTGCAAAATATGCAAATACATATGCAAATGCATATTATCCTGTCTCTACTCATTACACTAAACTATGGATATATGTGAGCATCCTGTATTTTTAATGCTGTTTTTTTTTTTTTTTTTGTTTTTTTTTATAATTATACTCTGCAAGAGCTTCCTCCTCCATCTTCTTAAATATTTAACTAGTTTTTTAGTCAGATCGCTTAGAAAGAGGGATTTTGTACTTACCGTAAATCCTTTTCTCCGAGTCCACAGGTGTCACTGGAGTTACACTGGGGAATAAAAGGCGACCACAGGGAGCATGGGCACTTTAAATAAAAGATTAGGGTGGCTAACTCCTCCCCTTCTACTTCCCCTCCAGGTCAGTCATAAAGGTTGTGCCCGGAAGGGAGCAGGAAGATAAAACACACTTCCGAAGAGGAGGTTAATACCACATACAATCATTCAATCAAGATGAAAGAAAGAACAGTGAGAAAACACTGAAAGTTTAAACAAACACAGTCAACAGACAATGTAACATATTAACTTAGTATATATATATTATATATGACCCTGGTAACCCAACAGGAAACTCCAAGGTAATGGCCCTTGCAGGACATAAGGCCTGAGGCAACTTTAAAGAGAACAGCGCTGCGGTGGGCGTCCAGTGACACCTGTGGACTCGGAGAAAAGGATTTACGGTAAGTACAAAATCCCTCTTTCTCCTTCATCCACTAGGTGTCACTGGAGTTACACTGGGGACGTCCCAGAGCCCTCAATCCCGGGTGGGAGAGCGCTGAGAACTGCTTAACACCCTGCGGCCAACACCGAAGCAGGAGCCGCAAAGGTATCAAACCTGTAGAACCTAACAAAGGTTCTGCAGCTAGACCAGGTGGCCGCTCGGCAGAGCTGCTGTATAGATACCCCTCGGGCAGCCGCCCAAGAGGATCCCACCGACCTGGTTGAATGCGCTGTAATACAACCAGGAGGAATCCGTGAAGAGTTAACATACGCCTGGCGTATGGTTAACCTAATCCACCTGGACAGCGTCTGTTTAGAGGCTGGCCATCCACGACGCACCGGGTCGTAGGTCACAAACAGCGAATCAGACTTCCTGATAGGAGCTGTACGGGCTACATAAATTCTTAGAGCCCTAACCACGTCCAAGGATCTCGCCACCGGGGAATCCTCTGGAAAGGCAGGAACCACGATGGGCTGGTTCAGATGAAAAGCCGTAACCACCTTTGGGAGGAAGGCCAGACTGGTACGGAGCTCCGCTCTGTCAGGATGAAATTGTAGAAACGGGGAGCGACAAGAAAGAGCCCCCAGTTCCGATACCCGCCTGGCAGAAGCCAGAGCCAACAGAAGTACGACCTTCCAAGTAAGGTAGCGAAGGTCTACCTCCTCCAAGGGCTCAAAAACAGAGGACTGAAGGTACTCCAGCACCAAGTCCAAGTCCCAGGGAGCCGTTGGAGGACGAATGGGGGGCTGTAACCGAAGCACCCCCTGAAAGAAGGTTTGAACTTCAGGAAGAAAGGCTAACTTCTTCTGAAAAAAAAAATAGATAGAGCTGAGACCTGAACCTTTAGGGTATTCAGCCTCAGCCCTGCCGACAAACCTTCCTGCAGAAAAAGGAGAAGTCTCGCCTTTTTGAACAGGCATGTAGAGACTCCGCGCCTCTCACACCAAGCCACATAGGAGCGCCATATCCTGTGGTAGTGTGCTGATGTAACCTCTTTCCTGGCGCGAAGCATGGTGGGTATAACTGCTCTAGGTATACCTGCCCTCCTCAAGATGGACCTCTCAGCAGCCACGCCGTCAAATGCAGACGACCTAAATCTGGGAAGATGAAGGGTCCCTGGCTGAGAAGGTCTTCCTGAAGAGGTAGAGGCCACGGCTCGTCTATCAGCATAGCTGTCAGACTGGTGTACCAAGACCGACGAGGCCAGTCTGGAGCCACCAGCAGGGCCGTTACCCCCTCTCTCCGGATCCGCTGAAGTACTCGGGGTATCAGTGGAAATGGCGGGAATAGGTACACGTACTGGAAGGGCCAAGGGGCCACCAGCGCGTCTACGCCCTCTGCCTGAGGATCTCGTGTTCTTGCGAAGAACCGGGGAAGTTGGAAATTGTGGCGGGACGCCATCAGGTCCACTTGGGGACAGCCCCAGCGATGTACCAGCTTCTGAAAGACTTGAGGGTGCAAGCACCACTCTCCTTGATGAACGTCCCGCCGACTTAGAAAGTCGGCCTCCCAGTTCTCCACTCCTGGGATGAACACAGCTGACAGGGCTAGGGCATGGGTCTCTGCCCAAACCAGGATCCTGCTGACCTCCTTCATGGCTGCGCAACTGCGGGTTCCTCCCTGCTTGTTGATGTACGCAACAGTCGTGGAGTTGTCGGACTGCACACGAACGGCTTTTCCCTGGAGAAGAGGTCTGGCCTGGAGAAGAGCATAGTAGACAGCTCGTAGCTCCAGGATGTTGATGGAAAGCAGACTCTCCTGTTGCGTCCACAACCCCTGATACTGACGGTCCAGAGTCACCGCACCCCAACCCCGGAGGCTGGCGTCCGTGGTGATGAGGGTCCAATCCCAAATTGCGATCCTCCTCCCCTGCTGTAGGTTGGCGGTGTTCAGCCACCACAGCAGGGACAAACGAGCCCGTGGGGACAGGGTCACCCTTTGCTGCAGATGCAGGTGAGAGCCCGACCATTGATGGAGGAGCGACAGCTGGAAGGGGCGAGAATGAAACCGGGCGTATTGCATCGCCTCGAATGAGGATACCATCCTCCCCAATAGTCTGGTGCACAGGTGTACAGACACCTGTCTCCGTCTCAGGACAAGCCTGACCAAGGCCTGCAAGGACTGAATCTTGTCCGCTGGAAGGAACACTCGCATCTGGCTGGTGTCCAGAATCATCCCTAGAAACAGGAGACGCTGAGTGGGATGAAGCTGGGACTTGGCAAAGTTGAGGATCCACCCGTGTGATGTGAGGATCTTCTGTGTGAGAAGAATGTGCTCCAACAGGGTGTCCTTTGAACGACTCTTCAGCAGAAGGTCGTCCAAATAGGGGATGATAGTAACCCCCTGCATGCGGAGGACCTCCATCATCACAGCCATCACCTTGGTGAAGACCCGAGGTGCAGATGAGAGGCCGAATGGAAGGGCCTGGAATTGCCAATGCCGGTCCTGCACCGCGAACCGCAGATATGCCTGGTGCGGGGCCCAAATGGGGATGTGCAAATAAGCGTCCTTGATATCTATGGATACCAAGAACTCCCCTTCTTCCAAGCCCTGTATGACGGATTGAAGGGATTCCATCTTGAATCTGGCCACGTGCAAATATGGGTTCAGATCCTTCAGGTTGAGTATGGGGCGTACCGAGCCGTCCGGCTTCGGTACCAGGAACAGGCTGGAGTAGTAGCCCCGGGACCGCTGGTCTGCGGGGACCGGAACCACTACTCCCATGTCCTGCAGCTTGGCAATGGCGGCCAGCAGCTGTTGCCCTTTCTCTGGAGGACGAGGAAGACCGGTCCTGAAAAACCTGTCTGGGGGAGAACTGCTGAAGCGAATCTTGTAACCTAGGGTCACAAGCTCTCTTACCCAGGCGTCCTGACAGGACTGGAGCCATATGGAACCGAAGTTCCGTAAACGGGCTCCTACCCTGGGGTCCCCCAGATGGGACGGAGGACCGTCATGCAGTAGGCTTGGTGGCCTTGGGGTCCAGAGTGGTAGTGGAAGCGCCTCTTCCACGGCCTCTGGTTCCTCTCTGTGAAGGAGCACCTCCCCTGGATCTACCTCTGAACCTGCTGGAGGGACGAAAGGCACGAAAGGAGGGATTGTGGGCAGCTCTGCGAGATGGAGGAGGAGCAGCCGACGGAAGGAAATGTGACTTCCCACCTGTGGCCTGAGATATCCATCTATCTAGTTCCGGGCCGAACAGGAGATCCCCGTTAAAGGCCATGGATTCTACCGCCCTTTTTGATTCTGCATCAGCCTGCCACTGACGCAGCCAGAGACCTCTGCGGGCTGAAATGGAGAGAGCAGAGATTCTACCTGCCACCGCGCAAATGTCTGAGGACGCCTCTATTAAGAAGGTTGAAGCATCCTGGATTTGTTCAGACAGCTGCAGAATAGTAGCCGGATCTGAACCGTCATTCACCTCAGCAGAGAGTTGTGACGCCCAGACACCTATGGCCTTGTTCACCCAACAACCAATCTGCGCCGGACGCTGTAACACGCCAGCCGCTGAAAAGATGTTTTTCAAGGTCATCTCTAACCTACGGTCTGAGACATCCTTGAGGGTGGTAGCCCCAGGGACTGGGAGGACAGTCTTTTTAGACAGCCGGGAAACAGAAGAATCGACTCCCGGAGGAATCTCCACCTTTTTCCTGCCTTCCGGCAGCAGTGGATAGTTCTGAAAGAACCGTTTTGGAGCCTGAAAACGTTTGTCTGGATTTTTCCAGGCGTCTGTTACCAGCTCATCTAATTCCTCAGCTACCGGGAAATTAGGGGACAGTTTTGCCTTTTTCCCAAAAAGGGATGGACGGGAAGGTGTGTCAACTCCTTCTGTTACATTGCAGGCTATTTTGACCATTTCTATAAGGTCTTCAATACCCTGTGAAGGTATGGCAGGTTCCTGTGTGTCCTGGACTAACATATCCTGTGCATCTTGTGCATCCTGCATGTCGTCCCCAGGGGGCGCAAATTCTCCCTCTTCCAGGTCTGGCATCTCGTCAGAGTCATGGGAGTGTAATGGAGAAGCTCTTCTCCTCAGCAAGGGAGGGGGCTGCCTTGAGGAGGACGGGCGCGGCTCAGCCTGCCGTGGAGCTAGGGCCCTAGTGAGGCTCTGAACTGCAGAGGTTAAATCCGTCTGCTGTGTCCTAGAGGTCTCTCTATCCCTCTGAGACTGGGTCAATTCAGAGGATAAACGGGACATAACCTCAGTTAGTTGTGAGGCCCAGAAAGGTGGGTCCACAGGGGTCTGTGAGCCAGAGGGAGTAGCAGTGCATTTATCACAGATAATCTCCCCAGGGGCTGAAGGGGAAAACTTAGCATTGCAAGTTTTACAGGCAATTTTCTTGGAGCTTCCCCCTGCCATTGTACAAATATGTCACAGAATCCACACACTACCACACACCCAAGGGAGAAGTAGGTATAGATAAGTCCAGTAAGAAGGACTGACAGGAGAGATAGTGAAGGAAAGGAGCTGCCACAGGCTTTGTACTGCGCTATAGCATATAGCCAGGTAGCGCTATAGCCTTGATTTTTTTGCACAGCCCAACTATCTCTCTTTAAGCTCTCAACCCCCCACTGTAACTCACAGTACCGGGAGAGCTATAGCAGGGCGGTCACCAGGATCTGCGATGTACTTGTAGCCTTTGGTGGGGCTGCAGCGGTACAGGAGCTTCCCTCTGTCTGCTCTGCCGCGGCGCCAGTGTAAAAAAGATGGCCGCCGCGCGTGATAGCGCTGGGGATAGCCGGGGCTGCTGGGAGTACCACGCGGTAGCTCCGCCCCCTCGCCCGACAGCTCTCGCGTCCATGGCGCCAGGCTTGAAGCCCTCTGCTGCCGCCTTTTTCTAATAAACCCTGACCACCGCCGCTAGCAGCGGTGGCAGGGAATACTCACAGTGTGCCTGCCGTCGGCGGTTGGCTGGGGGAGGACTGCGGCGTGCTTTGGTGGGCAGCGCCCGTTGCCTCCCGAGACGGTGGTCTCAGCAGCCAGGGAGCCGGGCGCGCTGCTGACTAGGGCGGTCGGCTCCCTCGGCAGGCTCCCACGTAGCAGGCAGATAGTGTAATGCTATCTGCCTGTCCTCTGCGCAGAGTAAAAAACCCATGTGCATTAAAAAATCTCTGAAGTGCTCAGAGAGCACCTAATGTGTGTCCGCTCCCTTTCGGGCACAAACTAAGACTGACCTGGAGGGGAAGTAGAAGGGGAGGAGTTAGCCACCCTAATCTTTTATTTAAAGTGCCCATGCTCCCTGTGGTCGCCTTCTATTCCCCAGTGTAACTCCAGTGACACCTAGTGGATGAAGGAGAAATGGGACTTTAATCGCCCTGTGTGTATGCTGCCTTAGTCCTGCAGGACTAAACAGCTACCCCACAAAAGCATATCTGGGAAACCTGCAGCACAAAAACATCATCCAGAACACCACACAACTTTCCTAAAAAGAGTTTTAAACATTTATTTATTTTAAAAATCGCTGGTGAAAACGGTGCACTGAGCGATTTGGTTGCTGAGCGATAAGCTAAAATCGCTCTGCGACCCAATTGCACCTTAACTCTGCTTGCACCAATGTTTTGCATCAATTTCTGTCTGAATAGATAAACCAAGTGCAACGCTGCAGGGGAGACCGCTTTTTTCCATGCCAAGTTCCGATGTGCTCTGTACATAGATTCAGTTGCACAGATATACAAGTGTCAACTATTAAATGAATGAATGCAGTCTACTAGTGAATTTTACTCGTGCAGCATTGCGAATAAGACATTTTTGGGGGCAAAAAGGATGCCTGGATCGGGACCCCGCGGCTCACTCATGGCAGTCATCTCAAGGTAATAGTGTTACATCCTATGAAAGAAATAGCAGAGCTCTTTGAAAAAACTATCTTAAAATGCATGAACCATGAAGGACTGTCACTACTCTTCATTTATTTATTTTTTTCCTCTTTTGACCAAAGGAGATGAAATGTTGAAATTTTCATGTCTCCCCTTCTATGTCGTCTTTTCTTGTTAAATCTAAGGAGTCTTTTGAATTGAAAACTAAATTCTTCTAAACCTGATCTTATTTTTCTCTGCCCCAATAACCCTGGCTGCTTATAGCACTGTACACAGGTTTAATTGGCTCTTTTCAAGCTTTTCTATATGGAGATTTAACATTTTTCAGCTCATTAACATGGGGGAGGGGGGGGTCACAGATTACAAATGGAGGATTTTTGTGCTTAACCCCTTGGGTGGTAATGGCCTGAAAATTTCCGGGCATACCTCTAATATAGAATAGGTGCGCGCCAGTGGTGTCCAGGTGTGCACCACTGGCGCAGCACCTCTAAAACCCCCCCCCCCCAGCACAACCCTTCCAGTCTCCCCATCACCTTTGCTCCGGCGATCAGTACACTGGAGCTCCCCTGACCAGTCTGCCAGCCAGCTGTCACTCATTTTACAGTGACGTCGGCAGCAGGCTCGGGTATGGTCGGCGCGGCTCGGGGGGACTCAGGAGGGCTAAGGGAACCCTCCACGATCATCCCCCAGCCTGCCGCCGACGTCACTGCTGAATGTGACAGGCGGCTTAGGCAGCGGGGACAGCGGCTGCAGGGAAGCTCCGGTGTACTAACGCCGGAGCGGAGGTGAGGGGGGCTTCCAACTTTCTGTGGTGGGTTTTGCTGGGGCAGGACAAACCTGCCCTGGTAGGTTTGTCCTGCCCCAGCAAAACCCACCACTCAAGGGGTTAAAGCAGAGCGGGCTCTGAATCCACAAAATGGATGCTCTCTAGTCACCTCCCCTCATTTTGTTTTGCAACCCTACTCAACCCATACACTATTTTTTTTTTTTTTTTAAAGCCACAATGTAGGTCCTGTAGAATAATTAATCTACAAGAATAGTTGTTTGTTACAATGATTCAAAGTCCTGGGAGCTCTTTCAGTATATTAGCAAGCGTCTATCACATATTGGAAGAGCTATATTCTTTAAGTTTAAAAAGATCTTATTGTATTATGCACTTCCATGACACTTCATAGGGGAGTATTCAATGTGTCGCCGCTATTTCCGACGGGGGAAATAGCGGCGGCTCCCTATTCAATGCTGTCTTTAGTGACAGCATTGAAGCGGGATCACGGCAGAACCGGCCCGACTTTAGAAGCTGTCGTGGATTGTCGCGATCCCGGCCGCAGATCGACAATCCACGGCCGTTTTCGCGGCCACGCCACCTTTGCGCCGATCGGCAGGCGGGACATTGAATCCTGTCGTTTAGCTGTCGGGCTGACCGCAAACGGGCCAGGATCACGGCTGTCGGCAGGGATCGACAGCCGTGATCCTAGATTGAATACCCCCCTCAGTCTGATTTTTAGATTTCATCTCCAAACACTTAAGCAAAGGAGTCTAAACTATGGCCCTGAGGCTTAACACTGCCCTCCCCATGTTAAAATTCTCGCCACCCTCCCCCTTTTCAGGATTCCTCCAGATAACCTCTATCTGGAAATGGTAAAAATGCTTGCCATTTTCAGTGACGTAAAGGCCCACATACACTTTGGGCCGATGTGACCGAAAGATTGGGCCAAGAAAATCGGGTGAAATTAGCCAAAATTACATGTGTTTGAAATTGGGGGACCGTGCATCGGAGTTGAAGGAAAGACCTACTTGCACATCCAACTTCTGACTCAGACCCCCTCCCAACGGGAAACTGGGTCGCATATGATGCATCACATGTCAAAGGCCCGCATGAGACGTTCAACGTGCGATCCTGCTGCCCAGGAAGTTCCCGGCAGGCTCAAGGGGAATCGGATGGCCATACACTGCTGCGAGAAGTCACAGTAGCGTATGGGCACTTTAATGAGGGTGCTCTGGGCTGGCAGAAAAATAGGTGGGTGGGGGCACTGGATTGGCATATATTATAAAAAAAGCGGTTCCTCCCACTTCTTCCTACCAACAGGATCAAAGGGATACGCATTTGTAAACCTCTTTGAAAGCTGGAACCTCTTTTCAGGGTTCTGCCAAGCACCTTTAAAAGCACTTTCTAATTCAGCCTGTTCTGGGAAATACACCGGCTGTTTTCTCTGGGTCATGAAAAAGGAATCTCCCTCAGAGGGTTCCTCCATGGGAAGCTCTAACACTTCCCTAATGGCCTTAATTAAAGCCTCAAAACCATGAACCAAAGACTGCTCCTGAACAGTATCCTGTTCATTTGCCCCATCTCCCACTTCAAGGATGTCATCATCATTATCAGAGTCAGGGGCCATTGCAGTAGCAGGCCGCTTTGGAGGCTGAGCAGGGGGAGGGGTGAGAATATCAACCCTGGCAGACAACATGGCTAATTCCCTTTGCACCCTCTGCGTCTGCTGCGTATTTGCAGAGAGCTGGGAAGCAACAGAGTCCATCAGCGTTTTTATGCTGCTGGCCCAGGCAGGCTCTTGACTATCAGCCTGTGACCCATCCACAAGTTGTGGGGGCACCACACTGACCTGAGTGGTCACACCACTGGGTGTGGCAGCATACACGGCTCACAGGTAACCTGTGACTGTGAAGCTGGAATAAACTTTGTGCTGCACACCATGCATGTTAACTTTTTCACCATGATGAAGCAACAGGACACCCCCAGCAGCGCACACACAACACCCACACTAGATGTACTGTAACTCTACACAGTATAAGTGTAATACACCTCTGTATTAGAGACTATGGTGTGTGTACAAGTGGTTAACTAGCCAGTGGGGTAGACTCAGAGCAATATGAGGACACCAGTACACCCTAAACCTTAACTCACGGATTTGAGTGAGCTGGTAACGCACAAAACACACAGTGATATGTCATACACAGTGTAAATAACACAGCTAAGCAACGCTGCTGCGCGGTTATAACTTGCTGTCTCTGCCGCTGCTGCAAAAGATCAAATCCACCACGCCGCTGAGGATCTGTAATGGCGACCTCTCGATGCGTGAAGATGCAGGAAGCAGAGACAGGGCGCGCCCAGCAGAGCCTGGTCCCGCTCTGAGCGAAGCCCCGCCCCCTTTACACAGAGCTGGCGCTTCCAGTATATTTAAACTGGCATAAGCGCTTTTCACATAAAAATGCTTAAAAAAACACCCTGGGCATCCCTGGTGGTCCAGCGGCATCACCCTATGCCAGTGTGATGAGGGGGGGGGGGGTCGCGCGGTCCCTGCAAGAGGGCCGCCGCCATCTTGCCGCACGGAACGGTTTGGGGTGTCCCCTTGTGGGACCCCCAACCTGTACTCACCACAGACGTCTTCGGACCAGTCAGGGGGTGTGCGGCAGCTGGGGGGCCTGCTCGCTACAGTGCAATGCTGTGCGGTGACAGGCCCCACTCAGGACAGATTATCCTGCAGCAGGGTCAGCTCTGCACCTTAAGAGGTCGGGGACTGACCCTACCCCTGACACCCTCGAAGTAGGACAGCTGCCTGGTCAAAGCAGCGCCCCAAAATAATAAACTAAATAAAATTTGAAGAAAAACTCTGGAGCATCCAGAAAGCACTGCCTCTCCTGAGGCACATTTTTCTAAACTGTGGTGGAGGGAGATAGAGGGGAGGAGCCAGTGCACCCACACTGAAAGCTTTAATGTGCCTGTCTCTCCTGCGGAGGATCTCTATCCCCATATTATAACCCAGTATCCCATTGGACCGTAGAGAAAGCTTGTATTCCCCACAGGAAGTGATCGATGTAAATAAAACAATGTAGTCACCAAAACATAAATAATAACATCCATTACTGCTTAGACACCCTTCTCCCCAATAACTGATCCCTTATGCCAGACAGGACTATTCTTGCTGAAGAAAGCCATGTCTTGTGTAGTCCTGTTTCTGCGCATTTATTCCCCAGTAACCAAACAAAGATCTACTGTATGGTCTTCCACTATATTGTCTCTTGCTGCGATTCAATTTGATATGATCCTGCATTTTTCCTGCCTAAGCAGACCTGTTGACTAAAGCCGCATACACACAGAGTGTTTCTGCCTAGGCTGCACGCTGAGTGATGTAGGCTAGGTAAATTCCCGAGTTTCCCGGTGGCTAGATCGCCCATACACACCTAGCGACAGGTGTATGGGCGGTCTGTGTTAACTAGTGTTCTTTAGCACATGCAGACGATCCATCTAGCTCTTGATTACACTGTATGTGCGATGGGGTGTATATGTGGTGTGATGTGTGCTTAGTTTCTAAATGATTTAGGTAGATCGCTTAGAAATGTGCCAAAAATCTCCCTGTGTGTATGCCCCCTGACACTGCAATAAAGATCTCTAAATGGATAGTAAACAATTTCAGAAAATAGTCAATTGTGTTTACTTAATTAGAAAAGAGACAGGAGAGTTCTAAACGAAAAATACTTACATTGGAGACCTTGTCTAAACTACAATCCCTCATCTGTGTGACAGCACCTGAGGCATCAGCACCTCAAGACCTCAACATAAAGCTTTGAAAATGTATCCAAAGTACAAAGAATTTCAGGTGGAAACAACCAAATTTGGTCAGGCCACAAACCATACTAAATACCATGCACAATGTTAAAGAGAAGTACCTGAATATCATTTTGCATCTTTTGCATACGTAGATCTAGAGTTCTCGATTTTTGCAAAGCGATTTCCTTTTCATCCTTCAATTGCTTGTTTTCATCCTTCAGTTGTTTATTCTCATCCAGCAACCACCTCTGATCCCTTTTACCGTCATTCGGATCAGTAGAGCATAATCTATGCCAAATGCACCATAAGAAATAAAAATAGAAAACATAAAAACTATTTTGCAGGCAGTTGGCACATAACGGAAGTATAGATGTTTAGAATTACCTTCGAACTTGAAAATTGTTGTTTCCGTCATCTCCCGAGTTAGGTACTTTGTGTTCATTGTTAAATCGGTTGAACATAGGTATGGTTTTTGGCTCACGCATAGGAAGCCTTTCCACATTTCTACCTGCCCATTGAAAGTGTGATTTTCCGTTGTTCGCCAAAGCATCCCCAGTTTCTCGTGGGCCGTTTGGAGGGCTGGAAAATTTACATTTCTCTGCGAAACCTTTTTGTTCCACTTCCTCTCCAACATCAAGGTCACCGTGCAGAGCATGGACAACAAGCGTGCCGTCTTTGTAGATTGCTTTCTGCTGCACAGTGATTTGTTTGTCACCTATGAGTTTGGAGAGAAATTTCAGGCCCTGGGAGAAGGGAAATCAAATAAATAAATAACACAACTTCATCAAATCAAAAAATATATTTGCTACATGCAGTATGGTAGTTTGGAAGCACCCGTTAAAGCATTGAGAACAAAACAGAATAGTAACAAGGTATTTGGTTTGGAAACTTTTCACTTTTACACCGTAGCAAAAAGCTGGGTAATTGCCTGGTTGGCCCAGGCAGCGGGTTGGTGTAAAAGGGTTAATCTGGGTCCAGTGACTCGGGACTCCGAATATGAAAAGGGAATATGAAAAGGGAAATCTAGACAGATCGCCAAGAACCTACAGATAGAGCGTCAGCCATCCTTGGCCGGCGCTCGCCAGATCACTTGCACTGGGAGCGCCGGCGATAGAGACTGAGTCCGTGCGTCCCAGTATCACGGCGGCTGGGCAGCGTCTCCCTGCCGGCCTCCGCTTCAGGGAGATGCTGCACAGTTCGGGGGGGAGGGATCGGGTCGGGGGACCAGCGGGGGAGGCGGCAGGCTCCGTGCGCGCCCCTGGCGTTACCCGGCCGCTAGCGAAAGAAATCGCCAGCCGCTGCAAAGTTAAAGCTGGCTCCATCTGAACTTAATTGGAAAAACGCCTGGTCAAGCTGAAGAAATCGGAGCTTGTGTTTTACAGCAGACTCGCATAACTAGCATCCTGTACTTCAAGCGTGAAAGTATAGGTGTTTCATTACAGTATCTGAAATAATCATTAAAAAGGTCACCCTTTTGGAGGCACTCCTAACACCTAGGTGTGAAAGGTAGTTAATATAGTCACATAGTAGTCAGATCTACATATTATGGGAGACTATAAGAAAGGTGGTACATAGATTCTGTTAACCACCATAGAAGCGCAACATGGTTTAGGTACAGAAGGAAACATGGCAGTTAGGAAGAGTGACCGTAGAACAAGCTCACCTGTTCGATATCCACCGTTGTCTGGAGCTGAAGTCCCCAGAGTCTATATTTCTGTGCCACAGCTGGTATTTGTAAGTCTTCAGGGAGCTCAACAATGCTGGATTTATTTAAAATTTCTGAATTTCCATAGTCAATATAAGTGACCGCACACTAGAACAAAAACATAAAAAATGTAGAATGCTGTATTTTCTTTAGTTCAGTTACATGTGGTGTAACAACAGTCATTTAACTTATATGATGCAACTAACATAAACAATACAATATTCCACAGGACATTAACATTTTTCCAGAGAAACTATACTGCAAGCGGTAGCACTCTGCATACAGTATATGTAATCATTAATATCGGCAGCAGCCAGGACCCGAAGGGGTACCAGCATCGGCTGGCAGGTAGGGATGGATGGCGGTGGGGAGCAGGGGGCCATACTGCTCCTTTCGATTTGGCAGAGACAGACTTACTGCACAGTCTATTTCTGCTTTTGATACTGATTCCATGGGGCCGCCGCATCGGGATCGAATGCGGCTGTACATGTGTGTTTCAGACTAACTTTCGCTTTGATTTGAACTAAATAGTCCAAATCGAATAGAAAGTGACCCTGAATTGCACCGTGTGTACACTACTTTAATTCGCTACTACATACACAAGAGGTTATACTGGTTTGTTCGGTCCCCCACGCGTTCGCACGGGGGACCAATGTTTTTCTTTTGCGCATACGCTGTGTGCGAGCGGCCACGGCGAATAGAGTGTTCGCTGGGTGCTCACACACAACAGTGCAGGCGTGAGGCGGCAGGCCGGGGGAGGCACCCATGGGAACGCGTTTCATGGGCGTTCCAATGAAAACGCTGGACATTCTAATGGTGATGACGTGGGTGCTGGGGGCGGGCAGCTGACATCCCCGCCCCATCCTCGCACAGGGTGCGCGCAAAGCTAAGACACCTGAGAGCGTCTTAATTTTGCATGTACGCTCCACATCATTCAATGGTCTACGTTATGAAGAAAAAAAATCTACACAAGCCTGAGGAGACTATACAACGTTGACAGATATTCAGAAATGGAGACACATATATTAAGAGGTTGCCTTTATCAGATATACTTGGTTCAGAGGTGAATACTATTGCCAATATTGATAGCACTGTGCATGTGTCGCAATAGTTTTAGCAGTCGTAAGAATGTATGTTTATGGGAGGTCAAACGTGGGAGTGTCACAAGCTGGCCTGTAGCAGACGGCAACTGTGACTTTTTGCAGTTTCACTGTCCCAGCATCTTACTGTGCTTCCGAGGGACATTCAAAGCAGCCACAGCGTTGCTCAGAGAAGTTCTATGGTGCGACTGATGCTGCGTCTTAGTACACAAGGGGCGGACTAGAGGCGCAACCAGTAGGAGTCGCTCTAATTAGATTAGTGGCAACTGGATTAGCATAAATTCTCAGTACCATTGCGAACAAAGCTGCAGAGATGACCCGATTAGTGTAGGTGAAGAACAACGCTGCCGCAGAAGCTTGTCCTCCATTGTCTGGGAGAATGTAAAACATGGAAAGTAAGCAAAATGGGGGTGCATGGGGGAACCTTACATACCTCATTTTGGATTACCAGAGGTATATGCACTTCCAATATCCGCAGTATAATAATTAGAAAAATGGTAGGGGGTATATATATATTCTATATAACTTAAAACCCAGTGACAAGAGTAAAAAAAAAGAAAACCAATTCCTGCCCGGTGGTCTTCCCTCCATCGTGCTACAGGGGAAGGGGTTGCTGGAAAGCTAGGAGGCAAAATGGCTGCTAAGGTAACAATCAGACCAGCCCTTGAGGGGGTGTGAATAAAAGGCACAGTGATTTCTATAGGACATCACCAGGCCTTATTTTTAGTCCTGCAACTAAATTCCAAAACGCAGTTTTTTTTTTAATTTCCCACTGTATATTATTGAATTCCTAAATTGTTGGTATTTACATTGACAATATTCACAGTATCGACACAACATGTCAACAGCTATAATGTCAATTTTGCTCATGTAAAATTTTCAATGTTGAACTTATACCCATATGCAAAATGTTGACATTCTGCAGCAGAAGTGGCGGATTAAGGTTAGGCTATGTGATAGGCACATGTGGTAGCCACACAGTAGTTCTGCCAAATACACCAAAAGTCATCAGAACGTCACCACTGGACCCAGGAGACAAAGCTGGAACCGCTAAACCAGGTAAGTTACCACTAGACCTTCATGACAGATGTGTCCACATTATCAGGCTCCATAGGACCTGGCAGAGTCTTCAGCAAACAGGGAGGTACATTTATTGCTCATATACAGTAATGTTCACAATCACACCTTCAAAAGACACCTTCAAAATCACCAACAAATACAGGTAAACATAGTGGTGCTGTGGGCTTCCCTTTACAGCCCATTCAATCAGCCACCTCTAAAATACTGGCCACAATCTCCAAACGACCAGAAAGGACTTAACTGTGGTTAATATTCAACATCTGCTAATTAATAGCTCTACAAGTACTCAACATGCTGCTGTGGGGGTAGTTTACAACACGCTCTACTTAGTATCAAGTACCCTCTAAATGTAACAAAAAAATAAAAAAACACGAGATAAAGCAAATATGTACAAAAAATAAAATGCTGAAGAAATATATATCACCTCCACTCAATAATTAAATTGTATCTCCTTGATACGAGTTTCAAATTATCACATCTTCAAATTAATTGGCTAGAGCAGTGTTTTTCAACCACTGTGCCGTGGCACACTAGTGTGCCTTGGCTGTTCTCAAGTGTGCCCCCAGATCTAGAGATGCCCAAACGAGTTTACAGCCAACACCTGTTCAAGTGTTATTTACTGGTCTCTTCTTTTCATTTAAAGGGCCAAATGATTTTTATTTGTGTTACCTGTGGGGTCCAGTGTGATTGTTTTTTATATGGGGGCAATAGGTTTGGTTTTTCCTGTGGGGGCCAATGTGTTTTGCCCTGTGGGGATCTCATGGTGTGCCTTGGCAATTTTAAAATCTTATTTAGTGTGCCACAAGGTAAAAAGGTTGAAAATCACTGGGCTAGAGGCTTCATCACTGGGCTAAACAAGTATCAGAAAACCAATTCTATTGTACATAAAGATATTGACTTTTGGTTTGCAGGATGGCACTCTAAATAGAAAAAAATCCCGGTGCCAGGAACATAAAGTTTTAGGACATGAAAAGCACTTACCCCCCTTGGTTGTAGAAGGATAGGAACCGGCACACGGGTGGATGGTGAAGAAAAGTTGATTTATTGTACAAACATGATTGCACACAACGACAGCTGTACACCTGACAGCTGTTTCAACCGAAATAAACCGTTTATTTCGGTTGAAACAGCTGTCAGGTGTACAGCTGTCGTTGTGTGCAATCATGTTTGTACAATAAATCAACTTTTCTTCACCATCCACCCGTGTGCCGGTTCCTATCCTTCTACAACCAAGGGGGGTAAGTGCTTTTCATTGTACATAAAGAGGGATGCTTCACTGCTGCTAAAGCTGTATTGCTGTAAGAACATAATCTAAAACAGAAATAACTTAAAATCCTGCGCAAGCAGTGCCAGATACATTATATTATTATTATTATCAGTTTCTTTTATAGCGCACACAGATTCCGCAGCACTTTACAGAGAATATTTGACCATTCACATCAGTCCCTGCCCCAGTTAGGGAATCTATATTCCCTACCACATGTACATGCACACACACAGACATTCTAGGGTTATTTTTTTGGGACCCAATTAACCTACTAGTATATTTTTTGGATTGTGGGAGGAAACCCACGCAAGTACGGGGAGAATATACAAACTCTGCACAGTTAGGGCCATGGTGGGTATTGAACCCATGACCTCAGTGCTGTGAGGCAGTAATGCTAACCATTACACCAGCTGTACTGCCCCAATGCATATTACAATGCATCGTGTGAGTGGGCAGTGTTTGCATGAATATTCATAAAAATACAGCTACATGCCCCCCAAAAATTGCTTTGGAGGAACAAACATTTAGCAATAATTTTTATTTGAGCTCTCTGGCTGTGCATGTAGCAATTTTTTACACTGGGGGTGCAATAGGACAGAACCATACAATTCCCAGAGCTGCCTCTACGGTAAAGGTATTGAGAGAAAGGGAGGGAGGGAGGGATTTGGGAATTTTTCTCGCACAGACTTAGAAGTCCATATTTAGATATTCATCTGTTTGCCAACATATAATATAATTCAAAATGACAATAATGTCACTGTTTTTCTAGTTGGCGGTGCTCCCATGAGTCATAGTAATAGTTATATACAAAAGCAGAGAAAAAAGATGACTCTTTTTGGGGCACGCTTTCTATTTTATTAATAATTATGATATTTATTTTGTGAGTATTATCGCGATATCTAGGTACTATGGGTGCCAGTTATTGGGACAGACTATGCAATGGGACACTTGATCACGTCAAGAAAGGATAAAAAAAGGATAAAAAATGTATCAGTTTGGGATGCTTAATGTATCCCAATATTTCTGGATTATTACAATCCGTTGAGACATCAAATGCTCCCCACTGAGTTTTATATTCAAGTGAATCAATCATGTGACTCAATAATGTGAAGAGTGAATTTCAGAATACAAATAAATATATTTTTTTGGTTTTTCTTATGCAATTAAAACTATGGCGAAATATTTTACATCACTTAGTCGTGACTGCTGGGGTATTTAGCTCATCATCATATGTTAATACAGTAGTGCGAATAATTCCTAGTATCCGGACTGAATTATTTTAGAGGGAAGAAGAAAGGCTCGCTGCCTGGTGCCCCCAGTGGTCCTTTGACTCAGCCGTGTGGCACTTATGGACAGTGAACGGAACTGAGGGATATCCACTATGTGTGGTCAAGGCTAGGCAAGTGAAGGAAGGTATGGGGATCTGCTGTCGCTGCCAGTATTCAGTGGCGCCCCTGTTGGTTTCCCAGCGCAAGGGTTCACCCTCTGAAACCGACAGTGATGAGAGTCCCCTAGCGGTGGAGAGAAAGACACAGCAATAATAATATACACTTGATTTATCTCTTGTGTACTAGCTAAGTAATCTTAGCTTGACTATAGTATGTTGCCCCTCTAAATCTCTCACATCCGTTCCTATAGCAGTCCTGTTGAAGGAATATAACTATAATTAGTGGCTAGTTGCCTTGATGCCTCCAATCAAGCATTTAAGAGAATACAGCCAAATCTTTTTTCACATTACTGTTATGCTCAACTTAATAAAGTCATGAGATATTACATAAATAGGTTTTGTATCTGTATGCAACTTAGCCTTAGATGATCAATCCAGCTTCCTCTCTCCGAGTATAGGGTTAGGAATCCGCCTGGCTATTTTCTCCCCATATGCAGCAAGTCACCATATGTAGCGTGGAACGCGCGTTTCGCCCTAAACGAAGGGGCTTGTTCACCCACGTAATCTGTCCCCAGCTGTTCTGTCTTTTATAGCGCTGTATTTAGCACTCCATTCTGAGAGCCGGAAGTGACGTTCCGGGATGTTTCACTGAGTGGCGTCTGTTCATTGGGACGCCCGGCTGTCCATCACTGAATCTGTGCGGCATCATAGACTTGGTTATATGTGTGGGACCGTCTATCCCGTCTCTTATTGGTAGCTGTGTTTCTAAACGTATTGACGTATACCTCCAGTGATTCCTCTAACGCTAGTTGCCTGGTAACGTATAAACAAACCTGTGTTTCTACAGCATCCAATGCAATTCTCTATTGCCTAGGACATGCCAGGTAGTGTATATACTTTTGGGATATTGTCCTCCCTATGGTATTTATACCTCCTATAACTCCGTAAGTTTGACACTCTTTCATTATTTTATCCACATGAGGCATTTATGCCTATGGTTATTTTTATTCTAATGAGCTACCTCACTACATAATTTCTTGTATTGGGTTATTTTTAGACAGTATGATTTCCTTATTTAACTAGAAAAAGGAAAACGGAAAAAGGTCCCAGTTTATCAAAATTATTATATTGTGATAGTCTATCTATATGGTACAAAAATTACCTTGAGTTCCTAATTTGAAGTGCATATTGAAGTGATATTGATATTGGACACGTGATAATTTATAATAAAACTTAATTTTGTGTTTGTGTGCCTTGTGATCTGTATATTGTTAATCAACATCTTGATAGTTGAATAGGGTGTCTGATTGATTTTATGTCTCAGTGAAACAACAAAAAATTTTTGTATATTACTTCCGAAGAAAGGGGGCGTGAAAAAACACTGCAAACTGGGTAACGGTAAAGGTGTAACACACTTTTAAATATGCAAGAAAACATGCATTGAGGAACATTCAGATTGGGTTCAGTAGGCAGAAATGCTGTCAAAGAGAAACACATAGAAGTGCTATCATTCTAACTCATTACACTCGTTGTTACCACTAAAAATGCAGAAACCATTTAACTTTGGCCATAAATGACAAAATAGCCCACATGATTCTCTGTAAAGGGATTTGACTTACTTTCTCATCACTACGCACATGCTGCAACTTACACCTGTACCAGCACTTGTCTGCTGAAAACATTCCAGCATAAACCTGTAAATTAAACATAGGATGAATTCAAATCACTCTTAATATTTAGATGCAATATATGTGGTGGCCTTCAGTGGAGTAAAGCCATATACAAACTGGGTGATTTTTCTAAGCCATCTTGTCTACATGGTCAAAATTGCTTAAAAGCTTTGCCTGAATCGCCCTGTGTGTACACAGCAGGCAATAGCGATGCGCAGCCCCCAGCGTCAATATCACTACGCCAAATAGGCACAGCAGGCAAAAATATTTTGACTAGACACTGGAGCGTCTATTGGGCTGTATACGCGGGCTGCTGCTGGCTTATCTCCGGCAGCGACATCGCGATTTTGAGCAAGCCAAATCGCCTAGTCAAAATCGTGTGTAAGTGTTCAGGCTTTTTATTACAGCTACAGTTCACTAATTGTAAACAAATATTGGTCAGCAGCACCTTTTTTCTGCTTTATCTTTGTTTCAGTTTCCTAAGATTGTGGGACACACTTATTTGCAACTGCTGCTATTAACAGATAGTAAAAGGATTGAAGTGATGTTTAATAGAATAAGTGGAGGTACAGCATAAAGGCAAGACAGACCAGTTTGCCCTTGAGAGCCCCCCGGGAGGCTGCTTATAATTTGGCACTAATTATACATGCAATAAGTCACATGCGAATAATTGCATGTATATCCCCGGGGAGCTGGCAGCGACGGGCAGGGGGTCCGTGTGGCGCAGAACGGGGTCCCTGTAGTGGCTGGGAACTAAGTAGCGCTATTTTGTTGGGCGGTGGTGCAGGAAGCGCAGCTGAATTTGAAAACATTTTGAAAAGACTGGCCGGACACTGATGAATCTCAGCCAATCAGCGTCCGGACAAAGTTTTCAAATTCAGCAGCGCTTCTCGCGACGACACCTGGCAAATAGAGCTACTTAGTTCCCAGTCACCGCACGGACCACTGCCCAGACCCCGGTGCTACACATAGGTGTGCGACAGCGGTGCTTCACCGCTGTCACACACATACGGATCAGACCAACACATCGTGGGTGCTAAAAAGCACCCGCGATGTGTCACTGATGGGTTGGATCCGACAGATTGAACCTGCAGCAGGTTCAATCTGTAGGGTCTGACCTGGTGCGCATGGGACCACGCATAAGGTTGGATAAAATTTAAATGACATACGATTTGGGCCCATTTCTCGGCCGGATCCTTTCAGATCTGGCAAAATCGTCCCAAATCGGACAAGTGTATGGGCACCTTAAGAATGGTAGAGCAAGAAGGAGTAACCAAAATAAAACAATCTTTTAGTAATTGGAAGGCGGCGGCCTGGTGAGTAATCTTATCTAAATAGAGTGCTTAAAGGTCGTGTACCTTCTCAAGATCAGGCGTTCCAAAAACAGTATTCATGGTAGGGCAGACACTGGCCAAAGATTCAGTCATCTTCGAGATGTCATGGATTCTTTTCATCGACTGCAAGTAGAAGAACATATTCTGAATTTGCGCAAGAACATATCCTTAAAACCAAACTTGTTTTGTGTTCGGGTATAAATAAATTCCTAATTATAACAGAATGTTAATAGAAAAAGGATGCATCGCAAGTGTGGGTGACAGATACTTTTAAACCAATGAAATATAGAAGAGTCATATATACACGCCTCCTGACGAAGTCCTATGACGAAACGCGTTGGGGTGTGGTCATCTGACGTACTGGATCTGCATCCGCTTGTCCATCTCGTGGTCTTTGGAGAAAGCCACTGCTGTCACCTTTGTACAGGGTCCATTGGAGTGAGAACCTGGTCCCTTGTGCCGTGGAGGGGTGATTAGCCCACATGCCGTTTGTCCCTTTCTTACATGTATGTGAGCTTATACGCTTTTTTAGTAAACTGTTTTATACTTTTCTCACGTATGCGCTCCTTCTCATTTTTATATATATATATATATATATATATATATATATATATATATATATATATATATATATATATATATATATATTATTGATTAAAAAAAAAAAACATACTGTATCACTAACACACAAATAACCAGATATACTATATGGACATAGTATTAAGCTACACCTGCTAAAGATTGAATTCAGATGTTTCTATGGCCGAGCAGCTGCATTCATGCCTCACATTACAAAGCCCAATGCAACGCATTCGATATAGTGGTGTCAAGCACACCAACTGGACTGTGGAGCAGTGGAAATGGGTTCTGTGAAGTGAGTGGGATCATGCTTCTCTGTGGTTAGTCTGGGTTTGGCAGATGCCGGGAGAACTTTACCTGGCTGACTGTATTATGCCAACTGTGATGTTTGGTAGAGGAGGGATAACGATATGGGGCTGTTTTCTGGGTTTTTGGGCTAGGCCCCTTAAATGTCCTGAACTTTCAGAGGAAAGTAGACCATCTTATGAGCGAAGGAGGCTGGATTTTGAGTAATTCTGAGGTAAATGTATGAAGCTTGGAGAAGTGATATCTATCCCCATAAAGAACTTTATGTGCAAGGTGATAATACAACAGTCAATCAGCTCTAGTGTTCCCGCTAGGCTGTTTTAGCGGGGCGCTGCGCCCTGCCCGATTTTTAAAGGGCAAAATGCGCCCTGCCCCTCTCACAGCGCCCCGCTAAAAAAGCCTCACGGGGAAGCCCAGCGCCCGATTCTTCCCAGGCAGCACAGTGGCTTCGGAGGGGCCGGGCCCGCCCCCTTTCATGACGGTGGTGGTCGGGCCCGCCCCCTTTGATGATGGCGGCGGGCCGGGCACGCCCCTTTCATGACGTCGGCGGGCCGGACACGCCCTTTCATGACGTCGGCGGGCCCGGGCACGCCCCTTTCATGACGTCGGCGGGCCCGGGCACGCCCCTTTCATGACGTCGGCGTGCCCAGACCGCCCCCCTGCCCGCTGTCACTCCTAGAGTGAACACTACAGCTCCAATATGTAAATTGACAGTTAGGAGCTAATTGGCTGGTGCATTATCACCTTGCACATAACGTTCTTTATGGGGATAGATAAACACTTTTCCAAGCTTCATACATGTACCCTTCATTATCCAGCAGTGGCTTTCCAGGGTGGAGACCACTATCTGTAGATGCTGAAGAAGACACTGTGAAGATGTGGCGCTTGGAGCAGAGCTGTGTAGCCAAGCATCAGTTAAGAAAATAGGGACGTTACTCCCATACAAGGTTAACAAACTTGAAACAGACGGTGCCTGATTTCGTAAAAAGAGGAGTGCCATGTCTTTAAAGACTCTGGGGGGCATGTACAGACCAGAAGGCCTGTAATTTAAAAGACATATAACCAAAACAGAGGAACGGAAGGTGCTTCCATATCAGATCATGAAGATAAGCTTCCATTATTGCTATGGATGTGACAAACTCCACACCGTCCATGGCGCTGATGACTAAGTGTAGAAACTCTTGAATCCATGTGAAAAACAGATAGTGATTCAACTTCTTTAAGTTCATGAACAGCAGGAAGGACCCACCTGGCTTGCATACCAGACAAGAAAGGTTGGAATAATAACCTAACCCTTGCTGATGGAATGGAACTAGAAGAATCACTCTGGACCAAACTGCAGTGAT
Organism: Crinia signifera; assembly: GCF_055691185.1. Classification (NCBI taxonomy): domain Eukaryota; kingdom Metazoa; phylum Chordata; class Amphibia; order Anura; family Myobatrachidae; genus Crinia; species Crinia signifera. The sequence goes on along the minus strand of NC_139221.1, from coordinate 289,333,946 downwards.
CATGGCCGCCCCTCTTGAAGGGTTTGTAGGAGTCGCAAAAATCTTTAAGCCATAAGTATGTAACATTGGAATAAAATGTCTCTAACCCAAAGGTCTGAGGCTGTCAGAAGCCCCAACATCTGTCACTAAGTCTGTAAAGTTTCAGCCTCTCTATGAAGCCAGGCAAGGAGGGATCAGGAGGAGATAAACGCCATGAAATATGGCACACTGTTCACGTGTTGCTGTGGCAAAGGTGTATCGTGATTGGACAAATGTCAACATTGCCATTAGCATAACTGGAAACATCGGAGCACCACGTGCCACTGATGTGAGGAGGTGAACGCTGGCTATAAAGGTTCATGAAGACCAACTAACACACTACAGTGGAGCAACTCACTGTCAAAATCAACCAGACGTGTGACTAAAACAGTTCAGTGAACCATGCTGTGTATGGGGCTCCAAATCAAACGGAGGATCACTGTACCTATGCTATTGAAGGTGCATCGTGGCAACGGCTTCAATTTGCACGGCAGTATCTTAATTAGACTACCACTGATTGGGGATGCCTTCTCCAATAAATCATGTTTTCTAATGGACATTGGCGTATCAGGCGAGAAACATCGGACAGCAACCTGCAACCACTGCCGGAAGAACACAAGTTGGTGGCGGTGGCGTTACGGTCTTGGGAATGTTTATGTGACATTCTCTGAGCCCACTCCATGTAGAAGGCACTCTCGACCAATTCGGTTATAAATCCATCCTTGCAGATCACACACCCAAACATGCTAATTGTCTTCCCTGGAGCGGATGGCATCTTTCAGCAAGACAATGTGACATGTCACACAGCTAGAAAAGTCCGACAGTGGTTGGGCGAGCACAACAAAGACTTCCGAATACTTGCCTGGCCCTCTAATTCCCTGGACTAGAAGGCTGATCCATAAACCCACAGTCAACAAATGCTATTACCCCCAACACACATCTATTAGATGAAACCGTGGCCACCGTACCCCATAATGAAGACTTTAATAACCAGGAATGTGGCTGAATTGCATATTACGCAGTTTACGAAAAGGAAATCTCGCAAGCAACAATGCAACATTATTAAGGTGTGTCCACGCTGTCACCATCAGTGAGCACTACCCTTTTAGATTGCTCCATTGACTCTCCCCTGGTGCTCCCTCGGAGCTGCGTGCAGCATAAGGGCAGTGCTCTGCTAAATGGCCATTGGACAGGTCTGTTGGATCTTGGAGATGTCATAAAAGCCGGAGTGTATGGTAATCATCTCAGCTTATACCTACCTACAGAGTATATCAGACCTATACAACGCAACTAAGTTGGGACTTGTAGTTACAGAGTGATCTGTATTTTTCACAACCAGTAGAGGAATCCCCAAAAAAGGTACTTATGACTGAGTGATAACAGCAAATTGAAATGCATTACATACATATTTAAAATCATAAAAAGCCATATGGTTAAATTTTTTAAATTATATAAGTAGTTTTTGTATATTGTTATGATGAATATAAAATATCAATATAATATAATATTATCTGTCTCTTGATCTCTCATTGCCCTGCTATGGGGGGGGGGGGGGGGGGGACGACGACTGAAAAGACGCAAAATGATGAATTAAATACATTTTGGATGACATTTGGGACGATTCAATTGTTTTAATGGGCAACCACCAGTGCAATTCAACTGTTGCCTGTTTGGTCTCCAATTAGCAGCGGGACTTCTCACAGCCTCCAATGATGGTGGGATAAAATGTGCGATACATCTGTGGTTTAGGTGCCCGTTGGGCCTACAAATGAAGTGCTATGATAGACGCCTGATAAAACAATTTAATTGCCCCAGTTTAATTGGGCTAGCAGAAATACTATATGAACAGAACAGGTTGTTGCAAAAAATTCATTCTCAGTTTAAAAAGCACTACAGTAAGAAAGACTACAATACCTGTCCCCAAAATGTTACAGCATCTTCCACGTGAGAAACAAACACCTCTTCAACTAAGTGGGAAAAAGAAAAACATCTTTAACAGTCTCACCAACAAATGCTCAAACTTAAGGCCCATACACACTAGGCGATTTTTGAGATGATATCCACTCAGCCAATGGAGGGCCCCTGATCCCCACTGCCTGGACTGTAACACTTAAGCAACACGTCCTTTAAAGTCTCTTAGCTTGTTCTATTCTACCTAGCCCAGCCTGCCTCTACCCTAATCCTTACTTCCTGACATCCTTTGTATTGTTTCAGCTGTTATTGAACTACACATCCCAGCATGCCCTGCAATAGTTTAAGTATTTGGCCATGCTAAAACTGTAGCAGGGCATGCTGGGATGTGTAGTGCAGCAACAGCTGGAGGGCCTGAAGGTTCCCCATCCTTGAGCTAGATAGAGGTGTGTGCTGGAGGGGGTGTGGATCAGTGGGTCACCAGCAAGTTGTTACAGTCATTAGGTCGACATGCATCTAGGTCGACAAGCAGAAAGGTCGACTTGAGTCTAGGTCAACATGGGTTAGGTCAACAGGGTCATTAGATCGACATGGCGGTTTTTCACTGGTTGTTTTTTTTACCCAAATGTCAACACAGTCGACATGGACACAGGTTAAAGTGCACCGCGTCCCCTCGCATGGCTCGGTACGCTATTTTATTCTGCCACCACTACTGGATGGTAGGGCATGAAATACCGCCTGTCGGCCCAAGTCAGTGAAAAACCCCAGGTCGATCTAATGACCCTGTCGACCTAGACTCACGTCGACCTTCCTGCGTGTCGACCTAATGACTGTCTAACAACTTGCTGGTGACCCAATGACCGTATCCCGCTGGAGGCTGGGGGTAGCCTGCTTATGAGTTTGTAACCAACGGTTCCCCATGCCTGATCTAGCTAGTGCCACCACCTGCATAGCAGGGCAAACAGTAGCGCTGACAGCCAGCAATGGGTTACCCAACCACCTAACTGCTTGCAGGACCATCCGGTTTAGGAGGTATGGAATTCAGCATGCTGAAAAAAAGGTCACAGGCCGGGTGACTCATTTACACTGCCAATGAACCCGGATCCTACCCTGCTCGCTACCTCGGTTGTATTCCCACTTATCTGAAACCAGGTTTTTTTTTACCCTTTTCCATGAATCAACTCAGGTTGATGCGTGTTCATTTCATTTGCAAAACCCCAGATTTTTCAAGGCGGTAGAAAAGGAGAATTTGTGTGTTCTGTTTGCTTAGATCTTGTATAACTTCATACTTATAGAATGTTAAGCAGTTTGCATTTGCTCATTTTAATTCCCTAGGAGTAAACAATAATCATATATTTTTTACCTTTGTTGTACACAGATTCCCCTTCCATGCTGATAATCTAGGTAGAAAAATGACAAGAACATACATATAAAGCACAGGTGTCTCGACCTGCAAGAAATACATAATATCTAGTTATCAACTGTGTCCAACATGTTAACTATAAATAGGTCTCCACACATTATTGCCCAAATAGCCCCTCTCGGATCGTCAAGTTCTGGGCAAGTCTGCTGGTGGCCAAAAATGCATGGCATTGTGATACAGATATGACGCACCAGGATACTGGCTCACCGCCTCAGGAGGGTGAAGGCAGAAATAATGGAAGCCACCACACATGCGCACAATCGGAGAGTGAATAATTCCATCAGTGTCACATGACTTATATCAATCGAAAAAATAAAGAAAATAATCTAACCCTTGGTGTCTGTAAAATAACCTCTTAAATTGTCATTTTTTTTTTTAAATAGATCATTAGTGAATGACACCATATTTCTGCATTAAAACCTTCAAAATAAAATAGATTTTATAGTGCAACCTAAACTAGTCTAGAAATGTTGAGATTTCCTGCTTAGAATTTCCAATATACAGGGTGATTCAAAAGTCCCAGTACACCCTTGTTTTAAAAAAAACTGTGTAGGAAATGGGAAACCTGACTTAAGGTCCATACACACTAAAGGGATATTGGGCTTTATTCAGATCTGAGCTCAGTACAAATTTGTTTGGATAATGGGCAAAACCATGTGCACTGCAGGTGGGGCAGATGTAACATGTATAGAGAGAGTTAGATTTGTGTGAGTTATTTTGTTTCTGTGCAGGGTAAATACTGGCAGCCTTATTTTTACACTGCAGTTTAGATTTCAGTTTCAACACACCACACCCAAATGTAACTCTCTCTATACATGTTACATCTGCCCCACCTGCAGTACACATGGTTTTGCCCATTTTACAAACAAATTTGTACTGCGATCAGATCTGAATAAGGCCCATTATGTTGATACAAGCATTAGGTGGACATGGGCTAGGTTGTCAGAAGGTCGACATGGGCTTTTTCACTTTTTTTTCCTTTAGCCGACATGCAGTGTTTCATGCCCTACCATCCACTAGGGCATGGTGGGAGAGTAAAATAGTGTGCCCGAAGCATGGCGAGCACATCGAGCCATGCGTGGGGATGCAGTGCGCTTTTTTAGTGTCCATGTCGACTGTCGACATTCGGGATAAAAAAAGTGAAAAAAACCCATGCTGACATTTTGACTGTTAACCTTACCCCATGTCAACCTGCAGTGGTCGATTAATGCATGTCAAGCTTCAGTGGTTTACCCTATAACCCATAAAAATATTTACGGAGCTTTTCCATTTCTCCTGCATGCAGAGTGTATGCAGCAATGCTTTAAATACTACACTACATTCCGCCATGTTCTTTTATAGACGTTTGGAACTGGGCAGGATATCAGTCAAAAATCTTTTGGACAAATTAATATACTGTATCTCAACACTGAACTGTTTAAGACATTTTAAGGGCCATAGGATGTATGGTTAAAAAAACTGATTTTTAAGTTTCATTCTCTTGAAGTATCATTTCTTGAAAAAGAACCTGCTGTCAGGTTTGTGTTCCCTGCTAGATGGATTACTTTCAATCCTTCCAGACTATACTCTGCCCCTGTCAATAGAGGTTCTTAACTGCACCTTCATTCATTTAGTGCGCTACTTTCCTGACTAACACAAGACATGACTGCACGATTGCCAAACTGAATCAGGATATTCTTTGCTAGTATCGGAATTGAATGCAGGTTTGCAAGGAATTAGAATGCACATAGCGAATGCTATTGTATGTGGTCACTGGGTAGACAATGTCTAGGTAGACAGACAATGTCTAGGTTGACAGTCACTAATGGTCAACAGTGGCTAGATCAACACCTTGAAGTGTTCGACATACCCAAGGTTGACATTAACAAAGGGTTAAAAGGTGGTTTTTCATACTTTACTATCCAAGTGGACAGAGTGGGAATATAAGTATGCAGGGCGCAGCGAGGCACCGTGCCCAAAGCATGACGAGTGCAGTGAGCCATGTGAGGGGACACAGTACTATACAATAATACCGTGTACATGTCAACAGACACAAAAAAAAAAATGAACTAATGTTAACTTCGTCATTTCGACCATAATCTTGTGTCGACCTTGGGTATGTTGACCATTTCAAGGTGTAGACATAGTCACTGTGGACCATTACATATACAGTGGTGACTTCCATTAGGAACGAGAGGCAGCACTTGGGACTCATGTTTCATTAAGGTCAGTCAAATATTATCAGTTACTACAAAATATTTCCGCTCTAATGTACTGCACAAAATCATGAGTGGAGTAGTGTGTTCCTGCTACCATCCGATACGGGAGAGGCACCGGGGTAATGGAGTTGCACACAGAAAGGGGGCATGACCTGGCAGGGAGGCTTGCTGCAGCCTGGCTGGTATCACGATTAAGGGCGATTCAGCCCCCTCTACATCACCTATGGACACATACTATATAAAAAGAATATAAATACAGGTATAATAAATATTTTGCATTGAAAACCCAGCAGTATAATATGGATTGCATATATATCATCTCTATATGTGTTTCGTGTCTGTGTTGCATCTGAAACACTGCCATCTGTTGGCAGCAAGTGAAACGACTTCTACTAGCTTTCGGAGCATTAGCTTTGAATGGGCATACTAGTATATACACATAAATAAGGCCAACCAATGTACCAAATGACTCCTTTGTAGGCTAAAAAATGTCATAACAGAAAGTTAAAGCATTTTTTGCAGGGACACTGATGGGTTTCAAACTTGCTGAATATGGACGGGGTCCTGCGAAGACAGATTGGAGGTAGGAGCAGATAGAGACTGGATCCCTGGATACAAAAGTACTAAACCAACAAAACAAAAATGCACACGGAAGACCATGAGGAACCCAGCAATCTAAGTGTGTTAATATAACCATGGCAAATAATAGTACGAAGCTAATAAGCCACCTCAGTCTAGAACAGTGTTTTTCAACCACTGTGCCATGGCACACCAGTGTGCCTTGAGCTGCTCCCAAGTGCGCCCCCAGAGATGCCTAAACCAGTTTACAGCCACCACAAGTTCAATGGTTATTTACCGGTCTCTTCCTTTCATGTAAAGGGCCAATGTATTTTAGTTTTGTTACCTGTGGGGACTAGTGTGATTGTTTTTATATGGAGGTGAATAGGTTTGGATTTTTCCTGTGAGGGGCCAATGTGTTTTGACCTGTGGGGTCTCATGGTGTGCCTTGGCAATTTGAAAATCTTATTGAGTGTGCTGCAAGGTAAAAAGGTTGAAAATCACTGGTCTAGAAGATGGTCAACTTTGTAAATCCTATAGAACAAACCAGGAGACAGAGAGAGTATGGACAAAATTCAAAGAAAGAAATCATCAAGTGATGGGCTCACTGTCAAGACCAGTACCACAATCGGTTGATTCATGTGGAATAAAGTCACCACCCTTAGCAAAAAGTCACGTGATTTGTCCAAAGACGCTGGTACTACTGAACTGCCCACACCCTCAGAGTGGAATCTATCCACATTTCATCAGTGTTAAAATGGTCAATGTCTATATTATGAACAGGTCACCAAAATACACCACACCATTACTATAATCTCTATAAAAACCAATGGGCAGTCAAAAAGGCTTAAATGGTAAGATCCTAAATTAATAATGGCTGTGCTGGATTGCGAACCAAAGGATTGAGGATGAGCACATATGCATCTTTTACAATCAAAGACACCATAAACCCTCGGGTTCATGCATGAAATGACAATGGAAAAAATTAATGTGGAAGTTTTGAAGTTTGAGATGAACGTTCCATTAATTCAAATTCATTCACCGACAGTCTGGTTTCGGAACCACAACTTTTTTTCTTGACCTGTCGGTAGGGTTACCACCTTTTTGTTGAGAGATTCCTGGACAGTGACCCGCCCCTTGACAGGCCCCCAGCCCAGTCCCTTGACGGTTTTTGTTTTAACCTTTGCTTCAATTCTTTTCTTGATCTTTCACATGTCCATTACACGTTATGCCACACACATAATGCTCATTAAATGTTACGCCACACACATAATGCCCATGTTATGCTACACATGTAAAGTCCATTACATGTTACGACACACGTAATGCCCATTACGTGACACACTACGGTGCCCATTACACATGGGCTTGACAATTTTTTTTTTTAAATCTATGAGCCAGGATGAAAGTCTAAAAGTCAGACAAACCAAAAACAGGGACAGTGTGCGTCGCAGGCGCACGCCAAAAATTTACACTGTAATGCCACCTACATACCACACACCCATTACATAATATACTGCATGCCATAATGCCCATTACACATGCCAAATGCCCATTACATGTAATGCCACACGTCGCGATGCCCATTACCCATTATGCCACACACCACGATGCCCATTACACATGCCACAATACCCATTACACCAAACACTGTAATGCCCATTACACATTATACCACTAACTCACTCTGCCACACAGCAGCAGCCACAGGGGATAGGAGGGGTGGCACACACAAAGTTGATTGAACCACAGGCACAGCAGGTTGGCTTCAGGTGGCTGCTCGCGCACACAGCGCAATCAGCGTTTGCATCGCTACTCGGCTCACACAGACTGTCTGTCTCAGAGTCAAATGAGACTAGACTAGCCAATAGCTGAGCGAGCGCCGAGCAGCCTATCAGCAACGCAAGCCCGAGCCCCAGCTGAGCTGCAAAAATACAAGAATATTTTACACTGTGCTGTCTGGGTAGTAAGGGTAAAAAAGTTTTGTAACACGATATTAATAATTATCCACGCTGAGTACACTAATACAGTACATACTTATAATATGAAAATATAAATATTTTATAAATAAAAAATGGATGAAAAAGGTAAATAAAAACAATTCAAGGAAGCTACATAAACAGAGATTAGAATTACACTACAAAAATACATTAATTCTCAAATGGTTAAAATGTCACCACAGGCTGAATCCTTCTGTCTGGTAATATGATTACAGTATATGCCCTATATCTATAAAAACACACTTTATGCTGGCGTACCAGCTAAAATGAAGGTTAGTTAGCCCAGAATAATTAAAGATCCAATGAAAAGCCAATATTCAGTCTGTGCTGCGGGGCTTGGCGTTCTGTAGATGTCTCAGAAGTCCCAGGCAGGCTGATCAGCAGCTGCCAAGAGAGGGGCCGTGGCAGTGCGGCTCAGTGAAGGTCCCGTCCCTCTCTCTGTGAGACAGATTTCTGGCTCGGGGAACGGATGTTGCTGCACGGCTGGCGGAAGTAGGGCAGGAGACAGGCTGTGCGGCTGGCGGAAGTGGATTGACAGGCCCGCCCCCCGCAGCATCCTTCCCTACTACTGGCTGTCAGCGCCACGGACCATGCCAGACAGGAGTGCAGACTCACTTACCCAGTCTGGCCAGCAGGTTGCTCCAGGCTCCGCTTCACTCACTTGGAGGAGCTGGTGCTTCCAGCGAGTGTCTGGAATCAGAAGTTGGGGTATGCCAGCAGAGCAGGGTGTGGCAGGTAGTGTGCAGCGGCAGGCAGCAGGTGACCAGAGGCCCAGCCTTGATAAGAGAACGGGGTTCCAGGGAGGTGCCCGGCTGCACTGACAGGCCCCCGCCATCACAGGTGGTGCAGGCAGCTAGAGAGTTAGTAGCCAAAGAGTCAGCGGCATCGCAATATGCCGCTGTCACTGGGCACAGGACGGCTACAGTACTGCTGCCCTCCTGCTCTACTCCCTGTGGGTCACCACCGCGCACACTGCTGCTGATCTCCGGCACCAGGCAGCCAATCCAGACGAAGCAAGTCCCGGAGGACTTTTTTTTTTTTTTAAAGTGAGTCCCTGGTCTTTGATTTGGAACTTGCCAACCCTGAGGGGTCCTCAAACTATTTTGCTCTGGGACCCCATCAGACAATAAAAATAATTACAGGACCCCAGCAAGTGACTGTAGAAGGTCATCACATCACATGTGTAGTCAGCAGACAGCACATACATGGCAGCATTGTGGAGGCACACAGTGACGTGAGGAATCTTAAGTAACAGACAATTCAATGGATTTTTCAGATTCCTTGAATCACTGACTGAAATGAGAAAATTCATCGGCCTGATGGTGAGCAACATGGAGTCGCAACCCCATGCTGAGAAGGTTGGGACCCCATTTGGGGTTAGGATCCACAGTTTGAGAACAGCTGAATTAAAGGGATTCATTCTGACCTAGAAGTTCAAGGCTACAGGCCCTAACTCAGCTGATCCACCCATCAGCGATGCCGAGTGGGCAAAGCCCCGCAATCTAGAAGGAAAGCACTGGCTTTAGCTGCGGGCTATAGCGACGCGTGGGGCCGCGCATTGCCATTGCTGCTGGGCATACACATGGAGAGATCAATGCTCCATTTTTAAATGATCTAGTCAGATCTCTTAGATATGGGGCTGAAATTGCTCCGTGTGTGCCCCTTAACTTTCACAGCAGACTAGTCGATTTAATAGTAACATGACCAGAAACTGTAAACATGGGAAGACGCTTTCAGACATAAGCTGGACCAGGGGTGATTTACGGCTTATGTCTTAAAGGGGTATAATAAACCTGACATCAACTTTGGAATTTGGCACATTTTAGAATCAGCTAAAGACATTTAACAATCTATTTCCAACAATGGCCAGTATTCAATGCTCCCGATTCACCGGGTTTTGGGGGGTGAATCAGGCTGTTTTCACTCCTTGCCACGAATGTTTAAAATTGCCGTCAGGGGTAGCGAATACTCCCGCCACTCTGAGAAGCGCACTCATCTACTGTACAGAGAGCCTAGTGTTCCAGTGAAACTTCTTCACACAATCCCCCCGGCGCCAGAGGATTGTGCCCTCCCATCGCCCCGGGGCCATAGGCCAGTGCCATTCCATCGCCCCCCGGGGCCAGTGCCCTCCCATCGCCCATCAGCGATACCATATCTGCAATTTAGGGAACTGTGCCCTTCCGTCACACAGTTCTATCCAATTAACCTTCTGCCATTTGGGGAAGTGCAGTCACCTGTCCTCCTGTTCAGGAAGGTACATCTTCTTATTGCATTTGGGGCCAGGGCTGCCCCCTCCCATTGCAGATGAGGCCAGGCCACACCAAGCACCTGTGTCCACAAAGCACCTATTGGGACGGTTGAATGCTATGCCATTGTACTCCCAACACACATGGGGCCAGGCCAAACCATGCACCCACCCCGCGCCCGTGAGGCCATGCACTCCCCTCTCACGAGGTGCACACCCACCCATCACACGAGTGGACAGGGGGCCGTGCCCCCACTAATGCACATGGGACCACACCCTCCCAACACATAGAGGGCCAGGACAAACCAACCACCTGTGGGCCCATGGGACACATCCTTCCCATAGCACACATGGCCAGGGGGCCGCGCCTTCCCATCACACGCAGGGCAGGGGGGCTGCGCCCTCCCAACAAACAGGGGCCCACGGGGACCTGCCTTCCCAAATGGTCTAGGGGCAGGGCCCACCCCCCCCACCCGAGGCCATGCCCTTCAAGTATCCATAGATCAAGGGAGTCATGCCCTCCAAGCACCCACGTCCTGCCATCGCCCAGATCCTCGGCCATTATATATACAACGCTCTGCTCCCGGGGTTTTTACAAATATACCACAAATGACGCGGGGCCCCGGGGAGAGGAGCATGGCCGGGGCCTGACTGAGGGAACATGTCAGAGACTCAGCATCACGCTCTACCTACTAATAGAACTCAAACACTACCCCCTCGGTCACGAAGCGACAGCCAGGCCTGACACGATCCCCGCCGCCGCCGCCCAGTGGGAGACGTGACCGCGGGTATCCCGGGGACAAACAGTGCGCGGTGACGGGCGGGGAACTCACACGTCCGTGCGCTGCTGGGGAAACCTCTCCCTTCGCTGTCAGTCACTCCAGGGTCCCTCTGTAGTCTTTCGCCGGTACGCCGCCGTGTTACCGCACACACCAACACGGCCAATGCGTGGCAGGAGGACTCCGCCCACGCGTGCTCCTGCTGTGATAGATGCCGCGAGGCGCATGCTGATGGCGCTATAGAGGCGGTCGCGCTCACCTCATCCTGCACAGTCGCCGCCATTACACGAGCGGCAGCGGGGACGGGGTGTTTTAGGGAGCGGGGATGGGAAGGTAGGAAGGGGGCCGGTGAGTACGGCAAGAAAGGGTGGGGAGGAATGGGGAAGCAGTAATGGTTAGGGACCGGATGAGGGGGCAAAAAGGCGGCATGGCAGGAGATGGTGCACAGCAGCGTGTATGTACAATACCTTGTGGTTCTGGTTTGATCTTATATTGTCTAGCTCAGTGGTCAGCCTCATTACCCCACACAGTGCATGTTTTGCTGGTAACCCAGCAGGTGCACAGGTGTACTAATTACTCAGACACATTTTATAAGGTCCGCAGGTTGAGTTAATTATTTCACTTGTGATTCTGTGAGGAGACCTGCAAAACATGCACTGTGTTGGGTAATGTGGACCGAGTTCCCATACCACTGGTCTAGCTTGACTCTAGATCACAGGTTCTCAAACTCGGTCCTCAGGCCCCCACACAGTGCATGTTTTGCTGGCCTCACAGAATCACAAGTGAAATTATTAGCTCCACCAGTGGATCTTTTCAAATATGTCAATGAGTAATGAGTGCACCTGTGCACCACCTGCCAGGTGACCTAGAAAACGTGAACTAGATAGACAGTCAATAGGTTGCAATGCAATAGGTGAACATAGTCAAAAGGTCATGAAAAAATTTTTGGGGGTCTTTCATACTTTACCATCTACGTGGACTACACTTAAGAACAGTAAAGTGTGCCAAGCACAGCGTTAGACTAATCAGTGCTCCATGTTGGAGTTCGACATTGACACAGAAAATGTGAAAAACTCATAGCAACCTTTATATGTGTCACCCTTATGACCCCGTCAATCTATTGACTGTCTATCTAAACATTACGCCTAATTCAGTACCATTTGATCCTGTACTGACGGTTGGGGGTCTGCGCATGTGCAGACCCCAGCAACAAACAGCTTTGGTGACATGCACACTCACCGGGCCGTTTGTTGCGGGGTGGGAGGGCCAGCGTCGGAAACTGGGGGAGCCCAGCGTTTTATGGGCATCCCCATGAAAATGGTGGGTGTTTCCATGGTGACGCAGGTGGCCGGCTGACATCATAGGACGTCAGCGCCCGCCCCCTCTTCAGCGTACACTGAAGGAAATGAAGGCCAGTTAAGGCTGTTATTCCCGAATTCAGGAGAAATCATTGGATAGTCGACGACCATCCAATGATTTCTCCTGCTAGCGGTTGCATGCAAGGGGGGATATGTTGCATGGTACAGAGGAGATTTGGCGAGGAGGGGGGCTCTCTTTCAGCGCTTGGTAATCACTCCCATTATGTATCTAATAATCCACTATACAAAGGCCTACACACTGGGCCCAATTCAGGCCTCATTATTGGGGTGCGAATTCGCACATGTTCAGTCCTGTGTGTCTTTTCAGCCACCACTGCCCTGTTTTTTGCTGGAAACCGGGGCTGCATTCTGGGATTTTGCCTGCAGTGTAAATACGAACTGCCTATGTATGTAGCGCACTAATCCTGGACCGCTTTACTGTTACACTGAAATTTAGGCTTTGCATGGGTTTGGACCTGTGACGTCGGCAGTGTAAATGGTCCCAGCACGGGTTGGGACATCCAGGTAGCGGCAGTGCTGCTGAAACCAGAAGCGTGGGACGCACTTTCTGGAAGACAGCGTGGAGCAGAGAGTGCACACACTCCACCTGGAGCAGGGATGGATACAGAGAGGAGCGATTTTCCCCACCTAGGCTACTGCCACTATTCCCTGCTGCCTCCAACAGCTGGATACAACCCCTCTCCTCCCGGTGTCTGCTCCTCCTCTCTCCCAGACATGTGCACCCCTCCTCGGGTGATGCTGCTGCTCTCACCGGCCCCAACTTCCAGCGCTCTCCGCAGCCACCAGTCGGTCAAGTTGTGACAGTGAGTAGGGCCTGGGAGCAAGTGCGTCTGAAGCCGGCGCATGTTGCGGGGCACAGGGCAGTGCTAGGTGTGCTGAGAGTCTGGGGAGGGAGAGCTGATGCTGCCGGGGCTTCTATGAGAGCCAGTCCCAGCTGGGGGAAATGTGTGAGTACAGCTTACCTCCCTATGTAGCACAGTAGCCTGGCACTACTCTATGAGGCACAGTAGCATGGCACCTCTGTACAAAGCACAGTAGCTTAACAACTCTGTATGAAGCACAATAGCCTGGCAACTCTATGAGGAACAAAAGCCTGGCACCTATAGCACAGTAGCCTGGCACCTACAGGAGGCACAATAGCTTGGCATCTCTGTGATTCATGTGCCTCCCACCCCAGTGACATTTTTGTCTGTGGGGGGAGCACATGAGAGATGCTTGCTGTGGGTAGCACATTGGAGATACTTTGTGCTTCTGCATGGGAGGAACAGCAGGGCTGACCCAGGTTCAGTATAAACAGCGAAGACCTGGGTTAAAGTGCTATGTAAATGGCGTATGAAGCTGGGTCCGACATTGGAAACTCTCGTGTTCCCAGCAGAGGCAGTTCCTAAGCTGGTGCTTGGAGATGACATCATCTTCAAAGCCCAGGAAATCCACCAGCCAGGACCCTCTGCAACGTCATTGCCGCGCTGGGGGCAAGCTCAGAACCAAGGTTGGCTGCTGGGCTGCCCCTAGACTCCGTGCACCCCCTAGTGCCCGAGGTGAATGGATGCCACACACAGACATCCATTCACCAGTATATGGACATCTATAGACTTAAGTGGCCTATCAGACTTAGAAGCATTTGCTTTTAGACTTACGGTGCCCATACACTTATCCAATTTGGGCCGACTTCGCCTGATTACAACAGGTCGGGCTGAGAAATTTGCCCAAATCGGATGGGTTTGACATCCCCTCCGACCCGATGCACGGTCCCATGTGCATCAGATTGGAGTGGGGAGGTCTCATGGGCTGCACATTAAATTTATCGGACCGGCCCCATCAGTGGCACATCGTTGTGTTGGGTCTGATCCTAGGTGTGTGCCAGCGATGAAGCACCTCTGGCACAAAACTATGTGCAGCTGTGGGGTACATGCAGCAGGGTCGGAGTGGCGGCTAGGAGCTAGTAGCGGCATTTGCAAGGTGGGAAGCGGCTGGTGAATTTGAACAAATATTTTGAAATACTGGCCGGACGCTGATTGGCTGAGAGAATTTTCTTAGCCATTCAGATGGAAGGCCGCTCATTGGCTGAGAGAATTCTCTCAGCCAATAACCAGCCGGCCAGTCTTTTCAAAATATTTTTTCACCAACCGTTTCCCGCCCCACCCCCAACAAATGCCACTACTAGCTCCCAACCGCCACTCTGACCCTGATGCCCACTGCTGCGAGCTCCCCGGGAGTTTTTAATCGCACGGGGAGCTCAAGGACATATTGGTCCAACAAGTTTAAATAAATGATGGGGGTCTTTAAGCCCCGTAGACACGGGGTGACTTGTGCTGCTGAGCGATCTACTGTAGTTAGCACAGATCACTTAGCACACCTCACTGGCTAGACCTCCCATACACACATAGCGATTTGTGCTGAGCAATCTGTGCTAACCAGTGCTTTCTTTGGCACATGTAGGTGATCTATCTAGAGCTTGACTGCATGTGCTAAAGATCTGAATAGACGATGACAATGTATGGGACCGTGCATTGCCATTGCTATAGGGCATAGTTCGCTTAAAAAACAGGCCAAAATCGCCCTGTGTGTTTGCCACCTTAGAGGCATCTACAGCCCAATTAACCATTCTTCCAACACCTATCCAATCTGATGAATAGAGTTCAAAAATGCAGATCAGTTTACATTGATTGGCAAACCTTTGAGGAATCTGAAAATTCCAGCATGTTAGATTTCCCTAATCCCTCAGCACAGGCATGAGAAGAGCAGGGATTTGGAAGTTATGGGTCCCATTACCTACATGGCAATCCTATGGTAAAGAACATCAGATCTTCTCCTTCACCTTGCGCCCTTGCTGGAATAGCCAATAATGGGAAGATACAAACTTAACATATGTTCTAGTTGTGCATGTTCTACTTTCATTTTATTGAACATTTTGAGAAGAGTACCATTAATTTGTTTATTTTATTAAATTGAGTAATATTGTCTAATTAGTTCTTCCTGCTGTGAAAAATAAAATGTGTTATCTGTGCATTCTATTTGTGAAATGATAGAATTATTCCCCAAATGATGTTTTGGTACTTGTTTCCTATCACGGCCACAATCGCGTCCATCGTGTACCTTAAAGTTAAGGTACACGATGGACCCGATTTCCTTTGAAATCAGGTCCATTTTGCCGGCAAAGGCAAAATCGGGGGCATCGCGTCGGTCGCGTGCATAAACATGGCCCCCGACGCGATGGACGCGATTTTGCCATAGGCTTCAATGTTAAAATATTTTTAACATTGAAATCGGGAGCATCGCGTCGGTCTTGTGCCATTATAATGGCACAAGATGAGATGGACTTGATTAAGTCCATTTTACATAGGAAACAATGTGAAATGGGCCAATATGACCCATTTCACATTGTATATGGCCCCGTCATGGTTAAAAAGTTACGCAACCCCATTGTGAGCGTCACCCCACGATTGACGCCAACCCGAAGCGTGGCGAGCGGCGGCGGTGCGCGTCCTCCGACCTTTTCATACCCCTACTATCCACGTCAGCGTGGAGTCGAGAATATAGAGTGTGGCGAGCGCAGCGAGCCACCGAGCACGAAGCGTGGCGAGCGGACGCGTATACCTGTGAAGTTATACGCGTCCCCTCGCGGGGCTCGCCACGCTTTGGGCTCGGTGGCTCGCTGCGCTCGCCACACTTTATATTCTCAACTCCACGCCGACGTGGATAGTAGGGGTATGAAAAAGTCGGAGGACGCGCACCGCCGCCCCTCGCGGGCTCGCTGCGCTCGCCACGCTTCGGGTTGGCGTCAATCGTGGGGTGCCGTTGAGGTGGTAAAATTGGGGTTCTGGGCAATACTTTACATTGAATCCAATGTAAAATAGGGTCCCAGGGGCTCTATTCACATTTGATTCAATGTAAAAATCGGGTCGATCGCGTCGGTCGCATCCCATGCGATTTGGTCGCATGCGATGCGATTTGGTCGCATGCGATGCGACCGACGCGATTTTTCCGACACGATCACCCCGATACAAATTGGTGTGGCCGTGCTAAGAAACAAGTACCGATGTTTTAGCATATTACAGGAAAGTCCCTTCTTAACCCTTTTATTGCACCCCCAGGCAGATAGTTTAAAAAAAAAATTTCAGAAGCTTGAAGAGAGACAAATATAGCAGTTAGAAGCTGATGGGTGCCGGATGACTGCCCGACAAACGGGATCCCGACAGTCAGTATACCGACATCGGAGTCCCAACTGCTGGTGCTCTGACAGGGGGGTCCCGACTGGCAGGGTCTATTCTCCCTTGTGGGGGTCCACCGAGCCCACAGCGTGGTGAGCATAGCGAGCCTGCAAGGGGCTTCTTTGCACTCGCCCCCCTGTCGGAGCACCAGCGGTCGGGATTCCGATGTCGGTATACTGATTGTCGGGCAGTCATACCACACCCCAAACTGATTGATTAGTACTTTATCTCATTCAACGTTTACATGAAATCAGTACAGCTATATAAGAGCTTGAGCATTCATGAAGTGGATTTTAAACTTTTCTCCCAGGCCCATGGGGAGATGTATTATAGCAGCATATAGCGAGACACTGTAGCGCTTCCTGCTTCAGCTCTTTACCAAGAAGAAGCAGGGAGCTACACCAACAAGATGTATTAACAGCTCATGTGCCAGAGTGAAAACTTTCCCCCATCTGGCAATCCCTGATGCGCTGTGTCTCTACCCGGGGTCTGCTCCAATGCGCATGCATGAGATCTCTGTTGCTAAATCTAAAGTGCGCAGCTCAGAACCGCCAGGGCCAGAGCTATCCCTGCTGTGGCGATGGGGTAAGGACAACTGCAGCTGTCAAAACCCATAGCTGTAGCTGTCAGAAAAGTAAGTGTACTACACGTATTGTGCATACAGTAGCGATCCATGCGGACCTAAGTGCGGTGATCATAACCTAAATAAAATAATGAATTCAATAAACATAATTAAATAAAAAACACTGTAGGATTTCAAGGCGCAAAGAGAACAGAAGAGCAGCTCAACAATACCTAAAAAACTTGTTCAATCCAAAGACAAGTAAAGACAATGGGGGTTATTCTAGTTCACTCTTTCTGACAAAATCCTTCTTAGATGGACAAAACCATGGGCCTTATTTTGGTTCAATCTTTCTGACAAAATCCTTCTTAGATGGACAAAACCATGTGCACTGCAGGTGGGGCAGATGTTACTTGTGCCGAGAGAAGTAGATTTGGGTGGGGTTTTACTTTAAAGTGAGATCTATATTGCAGTGTAAAAATAAAGCAGCCAGTATTTACCCTGCACAGAAACAAAATAACTCACCCAAATCTAATTCTCTCTGTACATTTTACATCTGCCCTCCTGCAGTGCACATGGGGCCTTATTTTGGTTCACTCTTTCTGACAAAATCCTTCTTAGATGGACAAAACCATGTGCACTGCAGGGGGGCAGATGTAAAATGTGCAGAGAGAATTAGATTTGGGTGAGTTATTGTGTTTCTGTGCAAGGTAAATACTGGCTGCTTTATTTTTACACTGCAATATAGATCTCACTTTAAAGTAAAACCCCACCCAAATCTACTTCTCTCGGCACAAGTAACATCTGCCCCACCTGCAGTGCACATGGTTTTGTCCATCTAAGAAGGATTTTGTCAGAAAGAGTGAACCAGAATAACCCCCAATATACTGTAAACAAGAAAATTTTAGGATATATCTGGAGCGCTGTTTGTAGCAATTCTTCCTTCTTCTCCAATTCTCACCAGATAATGATGTGTGAAAAAAAGAGAAGAATTCAATGTGTAGGATTACTTTATACTTTTTGAAAAGAAGATAGATAGTACTTGAACGGGACGTATCACAATAAAGAGTGTGTGTTAAAAGCTCATAAAGGTATCTTTGGTGGTGTTGATAGCCTTCACCAAAATGCACCGGGTGTATGGAGAGTTTTTTTCAAACGTACATTTTTCACTCACTCAAACAAAACAGGGGTGCACTCATGTAACGGTTTCTTTTAAATAAGCGTAACGATAACTCACAATTCACAGGGATTTTTCAATCACATCTGGGTATCTTTGTCTTGAAATTCCAAACAATCAATGATGGATATTTGAATAAAAAAACTTAAATGATAATATTTCTAAAAAGGATCACACTTAGGTTATACCGGGACAACAGGTCAGAAGCAAGTGGATGATGTCATAGACCCTCTATAACAACAAGGAAGACCGTCGGGAAAAGTCTTTAAATGTTAGGGAGTCCACCACATAAATACTTCCAAACAGTGTCCAGCAATAACAAAAAGCAGTCCAATAAAGTGCAAGTCCAGATAGCCCGCCAACGCGTTTCAACTTCCAAATCTTTGTCAAGGCCTCTTCCTAAACTTATCTTCTATTATAATCCAATAAACATGGCCAGATCCAAGGAGGGACAATAGGGGCGGTCATCATGGGGCACCCACACTCTTCCCCCTAAACCGGGCCTGGCACTGGTGCTGAAATTGGAGCACGGCATGGTTCAGCTGTATCTCCGATTTCCCCACTACACAGCCGCTGCCAGTGCAGCCCCCCGAGAAGCTGCTGATGTCTTTCTCTCAGCCTCTCATGGAATTTCACAGTCACTGCTCTGGCCACTGGGATTTCTGTGACATCCAGGAGCTGAGAGTGCGGAGGCGTCATTTCACTAAGTTTCAGCTCCTTCCTTGGCGGCGCCGGCAGTGTGTGACTAGCTGGCTTTGAGCTGTGTGGTGCTGGACCGCTCTACCACTACCCCTGTCTATATATATAAATTGATGTGTGTATGTTCCCCATGGACTCAAAAACAGTGTGACCGATTTTGATGAACTTTTCAGGCAATCTTTAGATTAGCCCAGCCGGTGATCCTGTGAAGTTTGGTAGCGATCGGATCAACAGAATTTTATTTTTGTGGGGGGGGTTGGCAATTAATTGATTGCGCCACGAATGAGATTTAGTTTCCGCCGAACTTCTGTCAAATTCTGTTAATATTCAAGCCGTTGTCGACAAGGTATTCCCAAATCTAACAACCAACTACAAAAATCCGAAGTCATCTGGCTATAGATAATTAGTACTTCCCATGCAAAGCCGGGGCGGGTCGCTAGTACTGTATAATATACAAACATTCATAGCGCTGTGTCTGGCAGCTGTACCGCAAGTGAGGTGACAGCGTGCAGATTTAATGTGTTATTCTTTATATTCTTATTCTTTATATTATGCATGATATTTGGAACATTAGGGTACATTTAGATTTAGCTCTATCAATATAAGATGTTCATTTAAAATCACAGAGGACCAGATGTATCAAGCTTCAAAAAGTGATAAAATGGAGACTGATAAACAGCCAGCCAATCAGCTCCTACCTGTCATTTTTCAAACCCAGCCTGTTACATGACAGGCAGGAGCTGATTGGCTGGTTGTTGATCACTCTCCATTTTATCACTTTTCGAAGCTTGATACATCTGTCCCTTAGCCTTGTTTTTTTGTCAATGTGCTGAAACTACGAAATTCCTTGTTCTTGCTGGCTTTATCAGAAGTCACCCTTTGCGCTGAATGTATGATGACTTTAAGTACATAATAATGATTCATAATTAGTAAGTGGGGGGGTCGAGGGGTGTTGGCTGTGTTGTGTATTTTCATTTTATGAGGTATATTGTATGTATTCGTACTTCAGGTGTGATCTACAACACCTGCCAGCGTCACTGTATACATCAGTATTGAGTCACACATTCCTAAGCATTATCTGTACAGTTATAATCCCTGTCCCCCAGCAGCAGCCACTGAAGCTTTACATATGGCAGATAATTTACATTTGCTTAAAAAATACTGGAAGAAATCTGCCAAGGGCTAAATAGATTTCAGATCAAAAAGCTCACGCTGCGCCATATCTTTACTATTTAATGGATGCATTTTTTATTTTGCAGGATTGGTTGGACTTAAGTGAAAAATACCTGATATTTCTATATTTCTATATTAGTACAGACAAAATATACTGCCATTTATTTGTCTAATAAATATACCCATAGAATTAGTATCTCTAATTTATCATCACTCTGCAAATAAATATTTTCCTTTGATCAGTTATCTCGTAAGTTAGGTCATTAATTACTTGATTGTCTGATATTAGCTATATTATCGGTATATATATTAAATAAGAATGATTTAATTAGTAAATGTGTTTATGGCAGTAAAAGCTCCAGTGCAACACATCTTGGGGCCTATTCAGACTTGTCCGAATTTGGCATCGTCTCCGATGGTGGGAGTCTGGGCATGTGCATAGGTGCTAATGCACATGTGCAAAGCCCCACAGCCAATGCCATCGGCGAGATTATCACTCACCACGGCGTTCGCATTTTTAATGGCGGCCAGAGGGTGCGCCCACAAAAATGGTGGGCGTGCTCATAGCAACGCTGGGCAGGCCATAGGGAATGCAGGAGTTCCCCGGGCTGCTGGGGGTGGGTGGATGGCGTCACATTGACATAGGTGAAATGAGGGAGATTGCTAGACTAATAAGGGAGAGAGGGAGATTGCTGTTATTTCAGGGAGTCTCCTGCAGAATGCAGGAGGGTAGGCAACTATGCTGTATTGTTACCCTGTACAGATGCAGCTTCATACATCCATACCTCACAACTTTCATTGGCGGTCCAGCGGGACCTTTGCACAAAAACTGTGACGTTCCCGCGGTTAACGGGGCAGTTGGGAGTAATATACCATGAGCTAAGTCAAAAGCAAATTGCTGGTTTTCCAGATCTCATTAAATGAAAGCTTGTGTTTTAAATGGGTGTGGATTATTAGGCCGTCAGTGTCCAGGTCAACAGGCAGTAGGTTGACACATGAAAAAAGTCGACCTTGACAAAAGGTTGACACAAAGAGCAAAATGTTATAGGTCCAAATTTGTGACTTTTGCGTTAAAATCGCAAAAAACGGCCGAAGTCACACTTTTGCCGCAATTCGCATATTTTATAGGGTGCGATTTGCGGGCGGGGGGTCGCACTTTTTGCCGCAAATTCGCACATTTTGAAGTGGCGATTTTTAGGCACACCAATTCGCATCCAGATGTTTTCCCTTTATAAAGTATACAAATCACAAATTTAATGGGATGCTATATTTGGTAAAATGGTTCTGTGTTATAATATGTGTAAAAGTAAAATAAAAAAAAACGGCGTGGGGTGCCCCCTCCAGAGCATAACCAGCCCCGGGCTCAATGACCCGGACCTGGTTCCATAAATACGGGGGACAAAAAGCTTTGGGGTCCCTCGTATTTCTGAAACCAGACCCGGTCTCTTGGACCTGTCCTGGTTCCAAATATACGGGGGGACAAAAAAACTGGGGGTCCTCTGTATTTTGGAACCAGCACTGTGCTCCAACAGCCCGCGGTGTCATGCCACAGCCGGGGGACACTTTTTACATAAGGTCCCCCAGCCGTATCATGCTCACCGTGGCTGGTCAGCCCTGGATGGGGTACCCCCCCCCCCAGGCTTCACCCATCCAGGGCTGAAGCCTGGGGCTGTTACCGGCGTCATCTGTGGGCGGTGGACACCGGCCTGATACGGTAAAATCACACAAAAAAACCCACTGCATTTTACAAACTACAAGTCCCAGCAGGCCTCCCCCGCATGCTGGGACTTGGTGAACCACAAGTTCCAGCATGCAGGGCATTAATGGGCACGTTGGGAGTTGTAGTCCACCTGCAAAAAGAATGTAAAAAAAAAAAACCACAGACACTGAGAAAGTACAAATTTATTAGACACACCTCTTAATTTTACACCATACTTACAACACCCGGCTCCAGCACAGACTCTCCCCCTCTCATGTGCAGCAGCTCACCCCGCACTGACTACGGGGTGAGCCGGCTGCCTCCGATGTGCTGACAGTATGTGCGCCGGGTGCGTGCGTCCGTGCACCCAACATTGCGGCTGGTGGGGGGCGTGGGGTGGCGAGGCGGGACCCTCCCCATGGGAATGCCCAGTGTTTCATAGAAATCACCCCGTGAAGTGGGCTCAAGGGGTGGGCAGCTGACATCACCGGATGGCAGCTGCCCACCCATTTCCTCCTGAATGTGCACGCACATCTAAGGTTGCTCTGAGCAACCTTAGATGTGCGTGTTCCTTCCACATTATTTGATTCGAATGATGTGGGTGCTCCCCCGCAAGCTGCGAATGGATGTTTATGTAGAACATCCATTCACAGCCAATGCGTGCGAACACATGCTGCGAATGGGTGACAGCCAGGCCACCATTCACAAGGCAGGGTTTGTTGGACTCTACGGAGGTCATTCTGGTTGATTCGCAAGGGTGCGAATTCGCAGCTTTGTGAATCAACCAGAATAACCTCCGTAGAGTAGAGAATATTGCATATTGTAATGAATTTTTCAAATTTCCATTCAGATGAATTTCATGGTACCATCGCATTCCTCCCAAAATTCATTATCTAGTTCTTTTTCATGGTCAAGTTTTTGTCAGTATTTACTGTAGTACTTTCCAATATCTACTACTTCTACTTAAAGATGGGTATTTTAGATCATACTTATTTATTTATTATTTATTTATTACCAGTTTCTTATATAGCGCACACACAGGGCCGGCGCCACCACTAGGCAGAACTAGGCATTTGCCTAGGGCGCCGGCCGCTGGAGGGCGGTAGTGAGCCGCCGAGGTACCATAGAGAGGTACCCGAAAGCAGGGAGCAGGTAAGTCTGTGATTCTTCATCCTTCCTCCTCCCTCTCCTATCCCGCCCGTGGCATAAAACAATGCTGCTCCCCCCGCTCCCCGCTCCCATCCCGCCCGTGGCATGAAATAATGCTGCTCCCCCCGCGCCGCCCGCTCCCCTCTCCTCTCTCCTATCCCGCCCGTGTTATGAAAAAACGCTGCTCGCACCGCCCGCTCCCATCCCGCCCGTGGCATGAAACTACGCTGCTCCCCCCGCGCCGCCCGTCACCCCGCCAAGGAGATTTCTGTGCGGCACCACCTGCGCTCCGGGGGGGGGGGGGATCGCCCACCGCAGTATCGCCCGCCACCCCCCCACACCCCCCCGGCGGGCGGCGCACGTTTTTTTTGCCTGGGGCGGGCGGGGGGCTTGCACCGGCCCTGCGCACACATATTCCGCAGCGCTTTACAGAGAATATTTGAACATTCACATCAGTCCCTGCCCCATTGGAGCTTGCAATCTATATTTCCCACCACATGTACACACACACACATTCATTCTAGGGTTAATTTTTGTAAGGAGCCAAATAATCTACCAGAATATTTTTGGAATATGGTAGGAAACCGGAGTACACGGAGGAAACCCACGCAAGTACGGGGAGAATATAGAAACTCTGCACAGTTAGAGCCAATGCTGCGAGGCAGCAATGCTAACCATTACACCATCCGTACTGCCCCACTTTCCTTGCCTACTTTCAAATTCACCTCTCCGGGAAAAGCTCGGAGAGGCAACACGTCAGGGGGGCGGGAGCAAGGCTGACATCACTTGACTCCGCCCCCCAAGCCGAAAAACTCGGTGATTCGCGGGCCGCGGAGAGAGGCGAGGCTTAAATGATGTGAAATGTCCCGATCGCGTCATTATAGCCCCGTCCCCTTTCCGTGGACCCGCAATTTCCAGTAATTAAACCAGCGGGCATGGGGGGAGCGCGGGCTATTACCACAAAGTGGGAGACTTGCCTACATTCCTGGTGTTGCCGGGAGGCGGACCCAATTTCCGGGAGGCTCCCAGCCATTCCGGGAGGGTAGGCAAGCCTGTTTTAGATAAAAACAAGTGGCTAACTTTTCTGATGTCATTTACCCATAAGATACTAGCTGATGTCTGAATATTTCATTTGTTATGAAGATTTATTGTTATGCCATTGATGTGAATGAATCATTAGATTATATTCAGTACTGCAAATGCCCTAATTGTAATAGCACTATACATAAAAACTGTCACATGTGGACAAAACATTATTATTATAACCTGTAAGAGCAGAGATGACTCGAGTGCCCACCCTCTCATACAGAACCTTGACCTGCCTGTCTGCCAGCATTATCACTGCACATGTATGGTAGTTAATGCTGGTGTGCAATGGGGAGCAATTGCTACTTTTACAAGGTATAAATATATAATTTTATCTCAGACCTCTGAACTGTCATGCAAATCCTGACAGCTACAGGAACCATACATTTTAATAAAAATTTAGATGTTCACTAACATTTTTTTATTCCTAAAATGTATTTGTTACTATATAATATATTTATTATAAATATAAATAAATAAATTGCTTGTCACTGACGGTACAACAATATACCATTCAGTAAGCAGAACAGAAGTTTTTATATATACAGTATATATATACTGTATTTTAAGATCTGCCTAAAGTCATACATTCATGTGTATAATGTCACTAATGCTGCCCACACATCCGACCAACTTTCCTCCAACCATCCAACTAGTTGCTTGGATGGAATACAAATCTGGTACTGGATGGGAGTAAAGGACAATCAGAAATGTGCTCACAAACCCAGGAAAATGGACAAAAACATTCAAATTGTTTAAATCAAACAGGTTCAACTACAGTACTGTGTCTGAGTGACAGTTTTTGTCATTTTCCAGATTTTGGGAGAAAATTTCTGAAGTACAGTAAATATTACATTTGCTCCCATACAGTACCATATTTTTATTCCATCCAAGCAACTAGTTGGATGGTTGAAGGAAAGTTGGTCTGATATGTGGCCAGCATAAGGATGGATACACACCAGGGTTGCCTACCCTCCCAGAATGGATGAGAGGGTCCCGGAAATTGTGTCCCTTTCCCGGCAACCCTCCCGGAAAGCTGCCCGGCACCCGCGACCCCCTCCCCCCCTTAAAAACGGCATTGCACATCGGTGGGTGTGGCTAAAAGGATGCGGTTATTCTGAACACGCCCCCAAACAAATAGTCACTCATGTGGCTCTGCCCCCACCCCTTTTCACTCCCGGCGCCCCCCCACCCCCCTGAGCTTGCTGCCCTCTCCCGGAAAGGGCCGTTCCTCTCTGGCGGTGCAGTAACTATAGTGGGTAGCTATTGAGCCCAGAGGGTTATGGGCCCGGGGCATAGCTAATATACAGTTGTCTACTAAGTTCCTGATATTGTCTGCTATACAATTGGGTCAGATCCTTTGTCTGCCTTCTCTTCTCAGCGCTAATACAGGTGGAGCTATCATCCTCTTGTTAAGACTCCACACTGATGAGATGCGTCTCCCATGCTACTTATTACTTATTAAACATGCGAGGGGATGTGTTTTACGAAAACACATCTCCTCGCATGCCGCCGCTGTAGGAGAAATCATTTGATGGTCGCCGACCATCGAATGATTTCTCCTGGCTTCGCATAGAAAAATCAATGGTAACTGGCTTTTATTTGTGAACGCCGGAACAAAGACAGGGCGGACGGCTGACATTGGTCCATGTGAATGGCTCGGCAACTATGCAAGTCGCTGAAGCCGTTCACAAAGGGGACTTGCACATGTACATAAAAGACCATATGCATGCGCAGTCCCACAACCAGAAGGACGGGCCAAACGCGCAGCAATGCGAGAAAATTACAATCGCCCCCATAATCAGTTATCCTATTACAAACAATATGGCTGCCCAATGAGTTGACAGTCTATATATATAGTGAGCGGTGTATGCATAGTGTTATTATGGAAAGGGGAGGTACAGTGGATGTTATAATGTACTGTAATGTGGAATTATATGAACTGATGGGATGTTTGATGTTAACTAATATGAACTGGGGCACTGTATTATGGCCCAGTATGAACAGGAAGCATTATGCATAAATTGGCTAGGGGCATTTTAATGTGGCATAATTAGAACCGGGGGCAATGTAGCATGACATGATATGAACTATAGGGCACTGTAATGTGGCACAGTATGGACTGGATAAACTATATCTGACATAATAAGTACCACTGGTATGGGATGACATGAACTGCGGGCACTCAATGTGGCATAATATTACCTGGAGATAGTAGAATGTGGCATAAAATCAACTGGGGTCACTTAAGTGGGGCATAATATGTACTGGGGACACTATCTAATTCTGCTAGCATTGCAATGTGGTAAATTGTGGGGTACTACAATGAGTCCCGTATGATTTTTAAGCATTGTGGGTATAATGTAAACAAGGTCACTACTATGGGCCACGAAATGAAGTAAGGCACTACTATGAGACATACTGTACAATGAACTAGGTCACTACTATGAGCCACAAAATGAAGTAAGGCACTACTATGAGACATACTGTACAATGAACTAGGTCACTACTATGGGCCACAAAATGAAATAAGGCACTACTATGGGACATACAATTAAGTAAGACACTACTTTGGTGCACAAAATGAAATAAGGCACTACTTTGGGTCAAACAGTCAACTAGGACTCTACTATGGGGCATAAAATGTGCAACCAATGTTGTGAGAGGTGTTTTGCTAGAAGTATTGGGAGACGGACACCTTCACATCTTGCTATGGGGCTTAAATTGTTCTGGTTTTTTATTCTGGACAGGTTAAGAATTTTATTAAGTGTAAAAACTGATACATAGCAAGAATGCAACTTCTATCTACAGTAGTTACAAAATCAAAGTATGGATGTTTGGGAAGCTCTATGGATATTAATATAACAGTATTTCAGGTCTGGTGATAAGATCTGACACCCATCACTACCATTTATTACAGTGTCCTATCTATGACATGAAGGAAAAGCATATCATTGATTACAGTACTTTGAAACTTTGCCAGAATTTCTTCTTTGTGTGTGTGTGTGTGTGGGTGGGTGGGGGGGGGGGGTTTATTGTAACGTAAACCTTCCTCTTCGCGAATCAACTGGTTTTCCGTTTTATTACTGTTTACTGAGGAAATGGTCTGACAAAATAAATTCATATGTTTAATCTACTTTTTATGCAGTACTAACTTTATCTAGATCTTCTAGCTGAACTAGCGAATGTATTTCCTTATCTCTGTCCCTCAGTGCCGGGAATGCTCCTTCGGTGGTAGTTGTAGTACTTTGTTTATTTGGTTATTTATTTATCTTTTTAAGATTGAACCTGCGATTATCAAAAATATTGTACATTGCTTTCATTCTTTCTGTAACTTTTTCCTTTATACAGAAATTAGACATATTTCTGATGGTCACCTGGGATATCATTTAAGTATAATTTTCTGTTTTGGCCTCACGCATAACAATTAATGCATTTCTTTCTATTAGGTACTGTATATGTTGCATACAAGCTGCTGGTAGCTATGCAGTACCCATGGCGTTCCTATACCCACTGTTACTCCATTCAGTACTGTAATAAACCATATTACCATTGATTCTTTGTCATTGCGGAATCCGGTTAACATGTTGAACGTAAGTATATATGGAGGACTATTGTTAGGCATGGGGTGGTGGGTGGGTGGGGTTTAGGCACTAGGAGGAACTTAGGGTTAGGCTGCCGGGAGGGAGGGTTTGGGCACTTAGAAGGAGGTGTTAGGCTGCGGGAAAGGGGTTAGGTATAGTTGGTGGTTAGGGTTAGGCACTAGCGGGGACGGTTAGGGTTAGGCTGCAGAGGAGAGGATTAGGGAATGGGCAGGGGGAAGGTAAGTTTACTTAACGGACTCCTGTCAGTATGCATTGGTGATGCTTGCTTATGTTATATATGTTGTAGTGAGGGGTGACACTCTTAAAGGCCCAAACACATTGGGCGATTTTGAGCTGAAAGCCGCTCAAAACAGCAAGTTTGGCGGCTTCCGACTCAAAGCCGCCCAATGTGTACGGCCCGGCGGTGAGCGGTGAGGCACACTCTCGCATCATTGCCGGGAAAGCCGTTCATCTTCTGGTATTACCAGCAGATGAGCAGCTTTGATGACAGCTTTGCATAGCCCTGCATTATGTAAAGCCCTCCACCGCCCCAAAGACAGATCCGGGCAGCGGGAAAGCTGCTCAGTGTGCACTGAGCGGCTTATTCCCCAGCGATGACCATACACTCTGGGCATAATCGCCCAATGTGTATGGTCCTTTACACCAGTGCTTCTAAATGAGTGTCTAGGTTTGAGCACACTTGTTTGTTGCACAAATTGCCTTTGTTACTGTGTCATGCATTTGCATATGTGTAAATGTATATCTTCACCGCTATTTTGAGTTACAGTATACACATATACGTAATGTGCCTCACTTGTATCTGCAGCGTAATGCATCTGTGCATGAGCAGCCCTGAATCTGCTAACATAGAAACATATTTCAGCAGCCAGGCTGTACACTGGCACCTTAATACGTGTACTGTTTTCCACATGCTGACTGCAACACAACAATACCATTTGTTTCTGTGTGTGTCAGTAGCTGCATAGGCTACCAAGCAAGCAAGCATATAACCAAGCAAAACATTGTCATCTCACAGTGCTTCTTTTCTTTTCTTACAACACACTTACTAACATTATCATTCTTTGCTGTACTGTGACATACCATGTAATTAGTATAATTAACTATGTAGGTGTTGTGATAAATAGGCAATCCATTGTGGTAAAAACTGTATTTTTCTAAATATACTGGAACTCAGTTAGGAAGCACAGTACAGCCGATGCTTCCCACAGGAGAACGCCATGGTCTGGCACAACTGAGCTCTGACAGTCAGTCTCTCTCTGCTCTCATAAACCGGTTACCGGGTCCTCAATCACTCAGACACCGAGCAGATGAAACCAAAATATGGTTTATTTTTATCACAGCACACACAAGTAGATAAAGACAGGAACAAGAGGCAAAATGTAGCATAGAAACATCCAGGTAGCAGTTCAAGTCCTTATAGCATCACAGTTCCAAATCACAAAACTATCACTTATTCTACACAACTGGATAAGAAAAGTGGACCCAGCCAAGCTTCATTGGAGTGCCGACACAGCCGGAATTATTCTGACACCTTGTGGACACCAATCACCTACAGCGTGTTACTCACGGACTTCACCACCTGTGCATATCCAACCGCAGAACAGGCAACCCAAATCAGGAGAACGCCGGGAGGAGGAGGTGCGGCACACGTGAGAGGTATCCGCTGCCAGCGTCTGTCCACAAGCCAGCAGCAGCGGGAGTGAGAGACCCGCGAGCTGCCTCCAACGCTCGGACCGGCACGCTGACCCCCCTCCCAGCGGGACACTCCGTCACTGCCACCACTGGACTAAGGGTGAGATTCTCGTGCTAAACGCACGCAATTACAGTTAAACCCAACAACTATCTGTCCTTTGGTGAGAGAATATTTCCCCCAATACATCTCTTCATGTGGCTAACATGATTTTTCCTAATTAACGGGCCAAAGTTGGCGCCCCCAATTACATCCAGTGTGGAACTTTTGCTTGAAAGGCCTGTGGCTTTCCCCACATTACAAAGTATCATATTTCACCAAATCATTTATTTATATTTCTATATATATATTTTATATGTTTATAATTTTTCTGATATTTTTTCTTTTTATGTATATAATGTACTGGTACATGAAATGTTATAGGTGGCCGCCTATGCCTTTTTAATATTAATATGTATACAAAATAAATAGCAAATTATTGCTTTTATATTGCAAACAGTCTCCATTGTCCTGGATTATTTAAGCTCATCAATGGTAGAAAAAGGGAAGCCTAGTCTCTAAGCGCATTCTCCTGTTCCTATAGGAATTCAACTTATTCCACATAGCAGTGATAGCAGAAACCTGTGTAAATCCACACAGCACCGGACGCTCCACACCAGAGCTTAGTAGGATGCCCACCAGTGGCGTAGCTACAGGGGTCGCAGCGGTCGCACCTGCGACCGGGCCCCTGAGCCAGGGGGGCCCAGCCCCCGCCACTGTCCGGCCGCCTCTGCTCCTCTCTCACTGATCATCAGCACTTCTATCTGCAAATGTGGCACCCCCATCGGTGATGCCCCAGGAGCAGGGACAGTGTATGCTGGGTTGCTAGGCAACCGCAGCACCAGAGGAAACCCCGATGCAGCACCTAAGGGGTTAATAATAGAGGCAGCGGAGCGCGCGAAAAAGAACCCCCGTTTCTGATAACAGAAGCGGGGGACCCAATGGGGAGAAGGCGGGGAGGCGGAGCTAGAGGTCAGAGGTGCCGGAGGAGAAGAGGCACCTGACCAGGAGCGAGGAGACAGCGTGGCGCCCGACAGAGGAGAGCAGAGGGCGGCCAGACGCAGTTCAGCCAGGCAAGGGGACGGAAGACCAGCCGGGAGACAGCCAGTGCCGCAGCAGCACTCAGAAGACGCCGCAAGGTGAGAGAGGAGCGGCGAGAGTCACGGAGGAGAGCCCAGCAGAGCGGGAGCGCGCGGCTGAGTGTGGCAACGCTGCAGTAGCAGCGCCCACACTAGCAGCCCTCCTGCAAGAAGAGGACCGGCGCCAGTCGACTCATATACAAGGGGACCCGATCGCGATGGCCAGGAGCCTGCACCTTGCTCCTGACGCCAGGTACCCCCGTGCTGATTACCCCATGGCCTGTCTCCCTGTGTCCACTCCCTGCCCCCAATGTAGGGGGGCCCCAAGCTGACCTTTCGCACCAGGGCCCATGAACCCTTAGCTACGCCCCTGATGCCCACCCCGGGCAAACGATGTGTTCCACAAGATCCAGTGGAGGGTATGACCCCTTAGCCAGGACTGCGACTAACATGAGGAGCCGGCATGTGTACAAGTCATTTTAAAACCTTCTAAATTCCCACAGTGCACATACCAAAAGTGGGCTTGCACTGGGTCTCGATTGGTGGATTCAAGAGTCAGGTATATCCCCCCTCCCAGCTACAGCTGTCCATCTGCTGCTGCCCCCCCTGCTGGGTCCGGTTCCAGTGAGTCTGCTAGTGACCAGAGATATGCAAAGGAGTGTCAATACAAGGAACAGGTATATCCCCCCAGGTAATCTACAGCTGTCCATCTGCTGCTGCACAGAGGAGTGTAAATAAAAGGAACAAACACCAGCTGATTAAGTTATGTGCTGATCACCCCCTGTGAAGATTGTCCCTCAGCTATCGCCCTCCTGTAAATAGCAGGAACAATAGTATGGTAATTGAACATAACATTTTGGTGAAATCATACACTGTTCTTTCCTGGGTATTTCCTGTCCGACCATATTTGGGTAACAGCATCTGATCTACAGTCTAATACTATGGTTCTGGAAATACACACAGATATGGGGAATAGAACAAGAGGGTACAGACAGACTAAAAAGTACATTAATCACTACACCTAATAAAATATAATAATTACAGTCTTACAGTGAGTCTGATAACTTCACAAACTGATATTGCATTCAGTTGTTTTTTTAAGGAGAAATAATTAATGGGCACTCAATGTTGCAATTCAATTGATTTTAGTTCCCCTTAATTACAATTAGTTAGTGGCTTCACAGCTAAACCAAGTTGTTGGTAGAGATGAATATCGTTTTGTTACCATCGATTGTTACCATCTATGGTACCATTGATGTAAAACCTCAATGGTGTAAACCTATTTGTAAGGGAACTATCAATGGTTTCAATCGTCGATGGTCATCCTACTTTAATGTTCAATGAATTGCTGACCAATTAGGGTCTGAGGGTGTGGCTTAACAGGTGTCACAGGTATGCTCCTTATCCTGTGGAGAAAAAATATTCATCAGCGCTGTATCACTGATGGTGGGAAACCATCTGGTTCTTCTACATTGATGATGAAAATAGTTACCATTGTTTATAGCCACTTATATGGCTATCCCTACTCTTTGGGCACCTGGGGGCTGCAAACTGAAATCTCTCTGTTACGGCTAACTGACGTCTGATCAGAGTTAAGGTGCCCATACGTGGTACAATTGCTGGGTTCTAAGAGATGCCCGCTCCCATCCAGCGGCGTAGCTACGTTTTGGGCGCCCCCCGCCGTTAGGGGGGGGGGGCGCCCCCCGCCGCCCATTCAAACCCCCCCAATCCCCCTCAGCCTTACCTTTTGCGCTGGTCCCGGCGGGTTCCTTCTTCTGCTGAGGACCACCACAAAATGGCCACCCCATACAGCAGACAGTTTCAGAGAAATGTGTGCTATATGGGGGCGGCCATTTTGTGGTGGTCCTCA
The DNA here is from genome assembly GCF_055691185.1 of Crinia signifera. Classification (NCBI taxonomy): domain Eukaryota; kingdom Metazoa; phylum Chordata; class Amphibia; order Anura; family Myobatrachidae; genus Crinia; species Crinia signifera. The sequence goes on along the minus strand of NC_139221.1, from coordinate 289,301,396 downwards.
GCAGAAGAACGGAGCCGCCAGGACCAGCGAAATAGGTAAGCCTGCGGGGGGATTGGGGGGAGGTGTAACTATAGCACCGCAGCCCCCGGCGCCCCCATATGCACAGCGCCCCCCCCCGCGGTGTCGGGGGCTGCGGTGCTATAGTTACGCCAGTGCTCCCATCACACATCTCATTGCACAGCTCAAAAAGTATGTGCTGCACATACTTTTTGTAGTAGATCTCATGCGATCTAGTCCAAATTGTATACAATAATTGTACCATGTATGGGCACCTTAACAAGTGAATAGCTCTGATAGACGCCATAAACAATTGAATTCTGCCCAATGTGTGGAAACGCAGAGAGAATTATTTAGGGGTACACTGCAAATGTCATAAAGTCCAAGGTTCTATTCATTTATTCCCACCCTTTTCAATTTAAAAATAGTTGTCCCCTATAAAAAAAAGTTCAGTTCCATTTTTTTAAATTCAGTAAATGAACACAACATATGACTGGTCGCATCACTCTCCCCCCCCCCATTCAGACCGTAGCCCTCCCCTTGTTCTATATTAACACAAAGTGCACTGTATGTAATACATAAGTTACATACATACTGTACGTACGGATTCAGTATTGAATCCCGGCGGTCGGGATCCCGGCGTTCAGAATCCCGACGCCGGAATCCCGACAGCCGAAATGCCGACAAGGGGGGGACGTGGATCGCCCCCCCTTGCGGGCTCGCTGCGCTCGCCACGCAGCGGGCCCAGTGCCTCGCTACGCTCGGCACACTAATTTATTCTCCCTCCAGGGATGTCGTGGACACCCCAGGAGGGAGAATGTGTCGGTATTTCGGCGGTCGGGATTCCGGCGTCGGGATTCTGAACGCCGGGATCCCGACCGCCGGGATTTTAACTGCATCCCTGTACGTACGTACATACATACATTAACCCTTTAAGTGCCATCATCTCTATAAGAGATGTTAAAAACAACCACTAAAAATGCCAGCGTTGCTCACATTTGTTAAATTTGTTGAATAAAAAAAGGTGTGTAAAAAAAGATTATATTTCCCTACATAAGGTAAACATTATAGGTCATTAGGATGAATAAAATAGTTTACTTGCCAATTTTCACACCGACTGTATTTTGACAAATTCACTTGGCACTCAAAAGGTTAAGAGACCCACAGGAGGTGCCAACTACTGTGGAGAGCTGACACATATGCACTGTTGGTGTGTGTGGGAGTGCATACTACCGGAATACCCCCCCCCCCCCCCCCCCCTTCATTTGCCTATGACTCCCTAAAACTTCTGTTCAACACTTAATTATATAAATTAAAAAAAAAACAGGACAAATGCTTGATTTTTTTTATTGGAATCTAAAATCTCTAGGGAAACATTGTTTAGTTAAATTATTTGTTGAACATCCATTTATAATCCCCCAATACTAAATTATGTATATTCATACTTCCATCGAGTGCTCGCAGACCAGCTGGAAACCATGTCTGCCGTACTGATGTGTACTCAGCCACATATACAGCAGCACATCACAATGTCAGAGAGGGTGACAGCGCTGCAATTATGGGCAAAGTAACATGGAAAATGATTTACCACCACAAATAGGTTGGGAGGATGGTGAGTAATTACCAACTGGCAAATATTTTAGAATCATATAATGTTATTATGTTGTCATGTTCCTTCTGCTGCTGATTAAATTAATTGTTCCCACAACTTTTCTTTTAATGCTGATTCCTCTTTTTTTACAGAAGTCAGCCATATTCCATTGTCTATGTCATGGAGCGCCCACTCCTCCTTCCAGAATTCACCGGATGATTGCTGGCGAAAGCATTTATCAATATTTAAGGCAGGAGAAAAAGGTTTCATTTATGTTAGACTAAGATGGGTATACATTAGACCAGGCATGTCCAACGTTGGCCCTCCAGATGTTGTGAAACTACACATCCCAGCATGCTTTGCCACAGTTTTGCTATTAGAGAATGCTAAAACTATTGCAAAGCATGCTGGGATGTGTAGTTTCACAACATCTGGAGGGCCAACGTTGGACATGCCTGCATTAGACGATACTGCAGGGTTGCCGACTTTTAGATTTTTCTCTTTGGAGAGGAGACTTTCAGCAGCCGTTTTTTTTTTTGTTGTTGGGGGGGGGGCTTAAAGCGTGATGTCATTAAGCCCCACCCCCAGGATGTAAAATAGCCTAATTCACGTATCTCCGTGGAGGGGGGCGGGGCTGAAATTATGCAATTGTCGCATTTCAGCCCCACCCCCTCCTCTAAGGCCCGCGGATTGCGGCATTTAAATGCCACAAATCGGGGTGCAGTGGGGGTCCCCCTGAATCCAGGAGGTTTTCCCACCTTTCTGGGGGGCCGGGAGGGGTACCCGATTTTCGGGAGACTCCCAGCCATTCCAGGAGGGTAGGCAACCCTGCGATACTGTATGTCACCCAAGCCTATGGATCATAGCTACATATCGTGTACACCCCATAGTGTGTACATCCCTTAGTGCAGGGATGCATGTACACTGCGCACTGCGGAAATTATGTAGCAACTAATTGACACTACTGAAGAAGTGGGTGTACTTGGAGGCGGGGCCAGGGGCATCACACACTGCACAGTGTTAGGTCCTTGTATACTACAGTACTGTAACACACAGAGCCGGGCATGTATGTAGAATCTCTATATAGGTTCCATATGCAATAAACTGAAATTCCTGTGGGTAATGGATGGTCGGGCTGCTGAGACACAGCCGGGCATGCATAAAGATTCATATGTATGCCTGCTTGTGTCTCGGCAGCGTGATCATCTATTACCCCCAGGAATTTCATTTTTTCCCCATTTGGGGTAATTTTCCCCTGTTCCCTGACCACTGCCTTAGTGTGTACCCATGAAATGCTCACTCCCACTGTTCGCTAATGACATGTGTATGCACTTACCATATCCCAGATCCCCTTGGCCAAGTTTATTTGTGTCAGTCACATGAGGGGGAGGGGCTTGGCTGAGGGGGCCCCCTCAACATCATTGTACCAGCTTTGATCCGACCCTGGTCAAATGTGTATCCAGCTTATGACTTTCCTCATCATTTCTCACATTAATAGATTTAAAGTGCTATATATAGAAAATGAGTTTAAACTGTTAGAGTTAAAAAACAACAACCAAAACTTCCTTTGTCACTCATTCCAACTTCATTCAGCTTTTACACAAACACATGCACTGTGATGAATGATGCCATTGTTTTCAAATAAAAAGCACAAAAGCCAAAAGTGAGACACGATCTTATTTTCCTAATACAAAACTGCCTGAATCATAAACTGATACACAGACTGCAGAGACTGCCTCCACACAGAGACAGATAATGAAAAGCTTTATCAAATCATCGTTAGGAGCCCTCCCACACTGAAATCAGCTTAGCTCATTTTTGGTAGTCCAATTCAGCGTGACAAAGATTTAATGATAGTGTTATTATTACAAGCAGGATTCATTCTGTGCCCCCTCAGGGTCAGAGTTTTGTATATGCCACCCTCCAGAATCTAGGTTGGTAGAAGTGTGAATCATTGAGATCCAGGCTACCTGGGAACACTACGCTTAGTAACCAATAGAGAGAAATGGCAAATCTGTTATACACTATTATTATTTTTTACTGTATTTTCAAGGCATGTTGCTTTGAGATCTCCAGCAATGTAGTGAACTCAGCTTTTCCCCATGACGTGTTATTTTTTTTTTAAAGATTGTTACATTTCCATAGCTATTATATACAGATTACGTCTAGGAAATTACATAGTATTGTGACTGAAATGAAAACTGGTTGTTAGAAAGAATTAGATATTGGTAAGACCTATTATACTATTTATAATTATAAATAATAAAAACCATCTGAATATATCACTTAAGCCCCATACACATTACCCGGTGCCCGCCTACACCGATATTGGCGTTGGGGGGGGGGGGGGGGGGGGTGGTATCGGCAACTGCATACACACTTGCCGATGCCTGGCACCAGGGGGCCAACTGCAGGTTGAGTGACAGTGATGCTGCTGCTATCGTTAACCATCGTTAACGAGGACTCCCTCTTCCGATCATGTTTGAGAGAGGAAGGGGGTCATTAACGACATGGAATGTATACACTAGGTCTGGGGTTCTCCAACTCCATCCTCAGGACCCCATACAGTTCAAGATTTCCAGGTCACCCAGCAGGTGCACAGGTGCATTCATTACTCATTGACACATTTTAAAAGATCCACAGGTGGAGCTAATTATGGGGGTTATTTTAATTCACTCTTTCTGACAAATTCCTTCTTATGCCGTGTTCTCACTGCGAGTGAGAAATACACGGCTTTTCCCCGCCATTGAAATGCCGGGGACTGCCACGCTGGACCCCCGTTCGCACTGCAAGGCAAATTCCCGGGTGAAGAAGTTCTACCCGGGAATTTGCCTTTTAACAGGGGTTTTTCGGCAGTGTGAACGGGTCAACCCGTGTCTGCATACCCGGATCTCAGACACGGGTAAAAAGAAGGGTTTTACCCATGTCTCAGATCCGGGTATGCGACCCGTTCACACTGCCAAAAATCCCGCGTTAAAAATAAAATTCCCGGGTCTACATGCTAGACCCGGGAATTTGGCTGCAGTGAGAACGGGGTATTAGATGGACAAAACCATGTGCACTGCAGGTGGGGCAGATGCTACTTGTGCAGAGAGAATTAAGGTGCCCACAGACGCATCAATTTTACTGTGCTATGCGTTTTTGACTGTACAATGGTTCTATACAATTTTTCTTCCAGCTTGCGATGCGATGTCTCACTTGGATGCATGCGATGCGATGTGATGAACCCATGTTTGTACTGTTAATTTTCAGATGTAGTCTAAAAAGTACGTGCAGCACGTACTTTTTAGACATACAATATCGGACTCCCAGGAATGCGCATCGCATCGCACATTGCACTTAAAAAGTACAAAACGCATTCGATAATTGATGCGTCTGTGGGCACCTTAAGATTTGGGTGAGGTTTTACTTCAAAGTGAGATCTATATTGCAGTGTAAAAATAAAGCAGCCAGTATTTTCCCTGCACAGAAACAAAATAACTCACCCAAATCTAATTCTCTCTGCACATTTTACATCTGCAGTGCACATGGTTTTGTCCATCTAAGAAGGATTTTGTCAGAAAGAGTGAACTAGAATAAGGCCCTATTTCACAAGTGATTCTGTGAGGAGACCTGCAAAAAATGCACTGTGTGGGGTCCTGAGGACCGAGTTTGAGAACCTGTGCACTAGGCGATATTGTAAACAATATCTCTCAGAAAGCCCTTTCTAAGGAATATTGTAAACATTATAGTATCTACTAGTGTGACACCCACTAGTGGTATGAAATGGCTACTGTGTGGCTTTAACTCGTTACCTGGGTTTCCGGGCCTGGTTCAGGTTCTCTCCACTCTTCAGAGAGGTAAGGAAGTTGAGACAAGGGATATGTTAGACAGTTTCCTCCGCAGAGAACAGATTTATTATAGACAATTGCAGTTTGGTGAATACTGAATGTTGGATGCTACAAGAAAGCTGTTCACTAAAATAGGAACCAATTCAATTCTTTGCTAATACTGTAAATATTCAAAATTTACTTTACATTTTATGTGAAAACTATTATCATATGAGCAGTGGCGTAGCTATAGCACCGCAGCCCCCGCGGTCGCGGGGAGGGCGCTGTGCATATGCTTACCTGTCCGCGCGTCCCGGGGGGGCTGCGGTGCTATAGTAATCCCCCCGCCCCCCATCCCCCGCAGGCTTACCTGTCCGCGCGTCCTGGCTCCCCTCCTGGCTTCAATCAATGCTATGGAGATGGACCACGATAAAATGGCCGCCCCATAAAGCAGACTGTTCTCTGAAACTGTCTGCGGTATGGGGGCGGCCATTTTATCGTGGTCCGTCTGCATAGAATTAATTGAAGCCAGGAGGGGAGCCGGGACGCGCGGACAGGTAAACCTGCGGGGGATGGGGGGCGGGGGGATTACTATAGCACCGCAGCCCCCCCGGGACGCGCGGACAGGTAAGCATGCGACGATGGGGGGAGGGGGCACGGGGGGCACAAGCAGCCGGGGGGGAGAGGGGGGGGGGCCCCATTAACCACGGGGGGGGTGCCCCAAACAAAGCTACGCCACTGCATATGAGCAATACTCTACAACACAATATATGATCCAATATAGAATAACATTTAACTGTGCATAGTATGAATTGGTGATAACCCCCGTATTCCTGCATCCAGGAACAGTGTCCCTAAGTCTTCATCGCACGATTATGTTGGGGCCCAATTGATTACGTAGGTGCATTTTAAACAGAAAAGAATTCTTTGCAAACGGCTTGGAGAACTGTCTATAACAGTAGTTCCCAAAACTTTTGAATCACGGCATCTTAAAGTATCAGAATATTTTTCACGGCACCCCTAGGCCAAAAGTTGGTTACTAATTTCAGGAAAAATATAAAAAAAGTTGTGATTTAAATGTTTTCCTTAGGTCCACTTATGTGGTGAGAAACATGATTCACTTCTGTTTACCCACATATTCTTAATTAGAAGCCACAAGCACTGATTTTGCCTATTTCATTGGCCATAAATAACTTGAATTGTTTCTGGACCACCAACCTGAGGCACCCCTGCAAGTGCTGCAAGGCACCCCAGGGAGCCTAGGCTCACAGTTTGTGAACCACTGGTCTATAACAATAAATGGCTCCTGCATAACGGGATCGAGCCACAGTGGTTTAACAGGGACAGTATTATAGTTTATTTCAAGTGCTGATAAACTGGACAGGACAGTCATGGGTTCCAGCAAATAGATGAAGCCAAAGTCATGTGGCAAACAAGTGTCTATGGGTGATGCCAGTATAGCACAATGTCATACAGTCCATGACTCACCACTCTGAGGCCTGCTGGCTTCTGTTAATTAGTACTCTAGTCTGTGCTAGAATTTGTGGTAGCAGGGTGACCTCTCACTGCTGGGGTTCTGTATGCTGATGCTGTAGATAAAGATGGGTATGTGCTTGCCAGTGGCGTAGCTACGTTTTGGGCGCCCCTCCGCCATTAGGGGGGGGCGCCACCCCCGTCGCCGCCCCGCCGAGCACCCCTGCCCCGCCGAGCACCCCTACCCCGCCGCCCCGCCGCCCATGCAAACCCCCCTCAATCCCCCACAGCCTTACCTATCGCGCTGGTCCCGGCGGCTCCGTTCTTCTGCTGAGGACCACCAGAAAATGGCCGCCCCCATACAGCAGACAGTTTCAGAGAACTGTGTGCTATATGGGGGCGGCCATTTTGTGGTGGTCCTCAGCAGAAGAACGGAGCCGCCGGGACCAGCGCGATAGGTAAGTCTGCGGGGGATTGAGGGGGGGTTTAACTATAGCACCGCAGCCCCCGGCGCCCCCACATGCACAGCGCCCCTCCGCGGTGGCGGGGGCTGCGGTGCTATAGTTACGCCCCTGGTGCTTGCCTGGATAGGCATTCTCTCTGCTGAAGCTATAGACCAGGCATGTCCTAAGTCCGGTCCGTGCTGTCATTTCAAGCGGCCCGCAGCCTCCAGCCAGAAGCAGACTCACAGCACTAAATGTGGGGCCCCGTGGAGCGTATCTTTTACCTTGCTGTCTGCAGCAGTGAGGAGGTGCCGGGCGCCACAGTGAGATGTGTTTGGCGTCTTTCGGGTGAGTATGCATCCAACCCCTGCAGCTGCAATTGTATATCACCCTCCTCCGCAATCACAGTGACTGCAGTGTGTGGGGAGGGGGTGCAGCAAGGGGGAAGCTTGCTCTCGTAACATGCAGAGTGGAGGAGGGCGGCAGCGGGAGCCCAAGCATCTCCTGTCCTTGCAGTTCCTGCTTTGCCTCTCGATCCTCTGGCTCACACAAGGGGCTGGGAAACATACAGAGAAGGGAGGGGGGCAGGCAGGGGGACATACAGTCAATGGGGGCAGAGTGGGGGACATACAGTGAAGGAGGGTCAGGCTGGGGGACATACAGTGAATGGAGGCAGTGATGGGCATTCCAAGAAGGGGGGGCTGTGGGACATAGTGAATGGGAGTCATACAGTGAATAGGGGCAGATTGGGGGACATACAGTGAAGTAAAGTCAAGCTTTGGGACATACAGTGAATGGAAGGTCAGGCTTTGGGACATAAAGTGAATGGAGTGATGGACATTCTGAGAAGGGGGGAAAGGCTGGGGGACAGAGTGAATGGGTGCAGAGTGGGGAACATACAGTGAAGGAGGATCAGGCTGGGGGACATACAGAGAATGATGGTCAGGCAGGGGAATATACAGTGAAGGAGGCAGGGTGGGGGACATACAGTGAATGGGGGCAGGCTGGAGGAAATACAGAGAAGGGGGGCAGTCTAGGGAATATACAGTGAAGGGGCAGGCTGGGTGACATAAAGTGAATGGGGCAGAGTGGGGGACCATTCTGATGTGATTAATGATTCAAAGAATGTCAGGCTGAATGGTCGGCCCCCCACATTTTCACCTCACCAAAACTGGCCCTCGTCGCAAAAAGTTTGGACACCCCTGCTATATACAGCTCTCAGCACTGCCTGGTACTCTCTCTTCCCAGATCCTCAGAGCAGCAGCAGTATGCTTCCTCCTCACACAGACTTCCTGTCCCAGCACACTCTCTTTCCAGTGTCCTTTCCCCTGCAGGCAGTGCTGGGTCCTAAAGTAGGGATGGCCATTGATCATCGATGATTTTAAATCATCGATGGTTTGTGGCCGATGTCAAATACTTTTACCATTGGTGTGGGAGTACTAGATGGTTTCCCTATATCGATGGCAAAGAAGAAGCGATGTTTCCTTTTTTCTTTCAAGGTGCCGGGACATGGAGCATAGCTCCGCCCCTGACACCTGGAAGTCCCGCCCCCGTGTTCTGATTGGCCCACGGGCCATTCAGTCAAATATAATGGATGACCATCGATAGCTAAAACTATCGATGGTTATCCATCAAATAGTTTGCCACTATCGATGGCTGGGTGCAGAATTGCCATCTATGGCATCTGCACCGATGGCCATCCCTATCCTAAAGCCCTCCTTCACAGCACATTGCAGTCTTGTGCTGTCCACCTGTAAGAGGCTGTCAGAGAGTTAACCCCTGATGTGAACATTAACCCCTTCAATCTCTGAATAACTGTGTGGGGGTACCACACTAGTGTGTATGGGGCTTTATGTTTATAGTTTAGTTCAGGGCCAGATTAAGGGGGGGGGGGGGACTCAGGGGGTCAGTACCTCTGGGCTCCCCTCTATCTAGGCCACCCTGGACATAACCATTTGCACTCCAGGCAGTGAGGTCAACAGCTAGACCAAGCCCCGGTAAATTAAGGAGAGGGCATGGCTACTGGGTGGGGGCATGGCCTCCAGAGGGGGCATGGCCATGTCCCCGTAAAAACAAAAATTAAGCAAGAGGGTGAGAAATGACAAGCTGCTACTGCAGTTGTGTCTCTCCCCGTTTAGCACATGGCACTGAGAAGCGTGTGCTAAGCTGGAGAGAGAGGCTGTGCTGCAACTGCAGCCTGTCATCATCATTCTCCCCACTGTGCAGCTCCCTGCAAAGGGGGATTGGGCCCCGGGACCCGGGTAAAAAGTACCTAGAACTAGACATGCCCTTTGGGTGGAGCATGGCACGCCCCCTCAGTGGGGCACTGTGTGAAATTCTACTACCAACTATAATCTCCCTGAAACTAGTTTTCAAAATTAGGCAAGTATGGTCTAGTGCTGGCAGAGATCGTAGGAGGGCGGAGTCTTCACTTTCCCACTCTCGTCTATATAGTACGTCTTACCCACTGTGCCAGGAGTTTTCTAGGCTTTTATTCAGGTAAAATCCCCTGAAAGCATTTGCAGGATTTGTATCCATTACCGGACTGCACTTGTATCTGGGATAGTGCTAATCATTATCCATTCACTTCACGCTGCACGGCCATCACAAACAGGATGACATTAAAGCCAGCTCAGATCTTTCAGACATTTGTGGAAGGGCAGAGGTTGTGAGAATTTAATGTCAGTGCTGTCTCGCTATACGGTTAACCCTCAAGAAAAAAAAAAAGTAGGGAAAGGACATGTGTGAAAAAATTAAAAGCTTCAATATAACCTTTTTTAAGGACTAGTTGCCCTTTGCTAAATTAGCCCTTTTAAGTTAGTTTCCTCCACGATCAGAAAGAATTTTTTAATTGAAATACATTTCATTTTTATAATATGAGATGTGTGATAGGGAAAAAAAATCTTTAACTTTAAACTTTAGTTGAAACAAAATGAGTAGACTGTCTATTCCTATAATTGTACATGGCCTCATCTTATCATACACATACTTCCTGTAATAACATATATACTGTACCATGGTATTTCAGCCTGATCGCTGGGCTGTGAATTCACAGGCTGAACAATAATCGATTGAATATGCATCCATACGGATCGGAGAGTGCATGCTCAAGGCCATTCTGCAAAAACATCCAGCGTCTTTTTCTAACCACTGGCCAATCGCAAGCAGACAGGACGCCGGCGTTTGTGAGCAGTAACCAGTAATTTTCTGGGAGTATCAGGGAAAACGCAGGTGGGCCCAAGCGTTTTCAGTGAGGGAGTGTGTGTGTGTGTGTGTGATGTCAGATTAGGCCCCATTCAGCCTGTTTTTATTGCAATGGATGAGTAGGTCCTGGGTTATGCCAGGGTTGCCGACTTTTCAGCTGCCCTCTCCGGGAGAGGGCAGCCAGCTGCAGCAAGTAGGGGGCGGGGCCATTGGGTATCGCACAAAAGGAGGTAGAGTCGTGGGTGGGACTAACCAAATTAAATTGCAAGCGGTACTACTCACTGCTGCCGCTCCAGCCACTCACGCTGTCACTCCCGCTCTCCGTGCTGCCAGGCCAACAGAGCCCTGCAGTGGCTGCCACGGACTGCTCCCACCGCTGCCGCACATGCTGATAGCCTCCGCATAGCCTCCGCGGTGGCCATCACACAGGAAAGCGACGCCATGACGCAAGGTATGTCATGACGTCGCGCTGGCAACTAGCACTCGCCCCCAGCACTTTAGGACTTGCGCATGCGCAGTCCAATTTTTCAGCATGAAGGCTGAAAAACCGGGAGGATGGCGGGGCTTTCCGGGGGACCGGGAGAAAAGTTCAAAACGCAGGAGACTCCCGCGAAAAGCGGGAGGGAAGGCAACTATGGGTTATGCACAGACTGCACACACTGGAAATCTCATTCAATGGCGACTGAGTTGCGAATGGATTTGCCGCTAGTCACCGATCTGTGATATTTTTACAGGCCTTTTGCAGACTTGTACATGGCGGGATTTCCCTCTAGGTGGCTATCTGATTGCAGGGCTCATTCTAGTTTGTGCGCTCCCTGGCGCGTTTTCACAGGAGAGAGATGTTTAGCGACTGCCCATGCATATTTATGCGCACGTGCAGCCGTATTGTATGAGCGGGTGCGGCGAATTGCTTATTTGCCAGCCCGTTTGCACCTAGCAGGGCAGGCAGGGGGCGTGGGGCGGCGGCAAAGGGGAAGCACCCATATGCAGTTGAGGCGGGGGCGGGCAGCTGACGTCAGCTGCTCTCCGGCTTCCCATACAGGGACCCACAGATCTAAGATGCCAGAGAGGTGTCTTAGATCTGCAAGCACTTGCAAAATTATTCAATGGTCGGTGTCGAATGATTTTGCCCCCCGCACACAAGGCTGCAAATGGATGTTTATGCTAAACATCCATTCGTGTGGGGAAATCGGCATGCGAGGGGGACGGCATATGTGTGGGCGGCGGATGGCGTTTAGATGACCTGCAAAGCTGCTGAATATAAACATAACAAATAAATCAGACACACCACATAATGGGGGAGATTCTCTAAAACTCTCCGCCCCCCTTCGACACCCATCGCAATTATAATTATCGCATATGTTCTAATTATAATAATTATAGCAATAATTATAGCAAAGGACAGCTCTTGCGTTAAGAGTTGTCCTTTGCGGTGAGAGTCGCCGGGTCCCAGCAGGTCCCGGCGGCTCCCCCCTCCCTCCCACACCCGGCGCTGCTGCTCCTGCTGCTGCTGCGCCGGGCTCTCCTCCTCCCTGCACCCGGAATAGGATCAGTGCAGGGAGGAGGTCACAGGTCTGGGCAGCACTGCTCTGTGCTGCCCGGACACAGGTGAGAGGGGAGGGGGCGATGCGGGGTGGCGGGGGTCCGTGCGGGACGGCGGGGGGTCATTGTGGGGCGGCGGTGGGATGCGGTAGAAGCCCATAGACTTCTATGGGGCATCGTCAGATTTTTCTGGCGATGCCCCCCCGCCGGGGGGGGGGGGGGCATCCCAAAATGCGGTAAAAACCCGGATAACCAGGTTTTTACCTCATTTTTAGCTTAGAGAATCTCCCCCAATAAGATTTATGATGGAATCGTGCATCGGGTCGGAATTGTAAATAAATGACATGCGATTTGACAATTTTCACAAGATTTATCGGCCCGGCGCGTTGAAATCATGTAGTGTCTTATTATATAATTGTATGGCCACATTAAGAGCACCATCACGTTTAAAGAGATGTACACATGGTTTCAATCTTACACAGTGTCTATTGAACTTTGGTAGCGTGCCATCACTGACATTGAAAAAATGGATTTTAATATCTGTTAAAGAGACTGAAAATGTGTTTCTAAAAATGACAAAATATATTATTTCAGAGAAAATCTAAAATATTGTTTTACAGCTTGTCACAAAATTCACAATATATTTCCTTGGCACACAAACTAAGATGTGCGTATAGGTGACAGCTGTTTTCTGGCGAGTTCGCATTAGCATATTCAGCTGTGAAAAAGTAACACGCAATCAGAACCATTTTTGTCAGTCCATCTGCCAAATAGAATGGTAAATGATACTTTAATTGGACATCCTCAAATATTCATTCAATGACGTTCCATGCGAAACATAAGCCAATGTATGGTCTGATTTACAATGGTTTCTATCATTCCTTTTTTAACAACTATGAACATATGACAATAAAAACAATCAAGTTACAGTATATGCGTTTATACAGGTTAATTCATTTTGTTCCGGATCATCGTAGCCCAGAAATCTCTCATTATGATTGTACCAATCTGTATGGATATTTGTTGACATTTATGCAAATAAATTGCACTCTATTGCACTTTGCTTAATTAGGATTGGCCACCATGACATCTAAAGTGGCTTTCTCTCCGTTTAAATCTGGCAAAACTGCATTGGAGGAAAATGTATAAAGATTCTGCTATATTTTTTTGCAGACAATTGTAAAAAAAGTTATTTCTATTTCTTGACTGGACTATACGGTATACTCAGAATCCACCACTGCTTCAGCTACTAATAAAAGATATGTTGAGTATTCCCATGCTTTTCTCTGTTATGGACCCTCAAAAATTGGGTCTCAGTTCTTGAAGGGTTGATTAAAATTAGGTGGAAGCAAACCTACATAATTGTACCAAGGGGGTTGTGGGCAAATACTAATTACTCAGACGTGGGCTGGTTGGAGGGGCCTGGCGGGGCCTGATTCCGCTGTCCCCCTGCATTCTTGCCTATCAGGGGCAGCAGCATTTTTCCTATAAAAAACGGTGCGGGAAGCCACTTATCTGGGATTAGGCTTCATCTGCCTCATTTAAACCACACCCAATCTAGGCAAAGTACACTGTTGAAATTTCCTCCATGCCCATTGCTGCTAGAAAAGTCAGGGTCACTTGCTTGTACCTGCCCTTAGTTGCCAGCATGGTCTGATTAAAGCTTCCAGGTGCCCGAGGCTAATACACAAGTAGCCTCCCTTGTAATGCTGTTAAACAATGTGTATGGGCACTCAGGGACCCGCCAGTCATACTGCCCATGTGCATGTAATAAAGGTTATACAACTGGCATGTAGGATCTAATGCTTGTGGTGTGGGAAGGAGACTTTGGCCTTAGACTGCCCGGCTGGTGCTGTAGCACAATGTACATAAAGTAATGGCTCCATCATTAAGTTACATTGGCACAGCCATCAGACAGTCACCTTAAGAACGTTACCCCCAACAGTACATCGGGCTGGTTGATAGCTCACAAGAATGGAATAAATGAGGCCTTAATATTATCCCTCGGCTGTCACCTGCAAGGCGTCCCCTAGTTCTGGCGCCCTAGGCTGCAGCCTAATCAGCCTATTTGGTTGGAGTCCTGGAACTGCAGACCCTGCTACTACTACATTTGATGAAAATCCCCCACATTATAGTAATAGCTCCCCATTATTACCACATGAATGTTTTGCAGAGCTTGTATACTGTATGAGATAGGCTCCTCTACCTGCCTCTTCCATGGTCTCTGCACATGTATGAAGCTGGAAACAGCATGCAATGCCATTTAGCATAACCCCACTATCCACGTCAGCCTGAAGCGAGGCGAGCGGTACGCGTCCTCCCGACCTATTCACTATCCACGTCGGTGTGGAGTTGATTTTATAAAGTGTGGCGAGCGCAGCGCGCCACCGAGCCCGAAGCATGGCGAGCACACTAGGAAAACGAGCCTGAAGCGTGGCGAGCGCAGTGAGCCACGTGAGGGGACACGGATTGCCGCCGCTTCACGCCCTCCCCGCCCACACTCGTTGGTGCCAATGGGACTGCGACTTGCAGTTCAGCGTGTCCGTTTGCACCCGGCATCTGCACATGTGCAGAAATGCGCAGGCGTCAAACATCGCTCCCTCGTGCAAACGCACGGGGGAGCGAGGTGCCCCGAATAAGGTCCATATTGTGTACCCAGCTTAGGTCCACCGTCAGATTTAATAATTCACTTACTCATGTAGCTAAGTATTAAAGCTGCTCTCACTGAAACCCATCTACAAAGAAATAACATTTGTTTTTATTTCTGAAAATGGATATATGCCTAAGCAAGATTATCAATAAATGCTCAAATAAAGCTGCACAATTTCATCTGATTGCAAACTACTGTATCACATCCTTGGCAGCTGCATATTTTTTTATGGTATTTCGGCAAGGTTATTCAATGAAGTCCACAAGATAATTTTCTAAATCATTTTCCTATCAACGGCAGGCTGATCAGAAAAACTGAGCGAAGCTTTTGTTCTAAGCATCTGTGCTGTGATTAAATTGAGGACAGAGTCTATCTGCAAAGAACGCGGTGATGTTAAAAAGACACTTTTTAAAAGATTTTACATCAGACATTGCACAAGAGAAGACATATTTCTACCTGAGTATGGATAAAACCAGCTTAATGGCATTCATAAAAACAGTAAAGATATACTTCTAACAGCATATTGAAGTGTGTGGGAGAAATAATTACATTTTACAAATGTTGCTGATTTTAATCACCTTAACATATATTAAATGTTGTTTCACTTTGAGTGAGGTGCACTGATAAAGCTGGTTCAGGGCTATTAAAATGTGCCATGAAATGTCTGCATATTCAAGCTGCTTCATGTGGTACTGTACTGCATACTTGCCTACTTTTGAAAACGAGTTTCAGGGAGATTATAATTGGTAGCAGAATTTTGCACAGGGGGCGTGTTATGCTCCACCCAAAGGGTGTGTCTAGTTCCATATATGGAGAGATTGCGAAAAGAGATTGTCAACGAGGCATCTAGAATCGTTGGTGTATACTGCTATATGTAAGTGGAATCTTTTAAAATGACTTATATCCAAATGTAGATGAGCCCCAAAGCAGTTAGTAAGAGATACTATACTTGGTAAAGTGCTGTGAAATGGTGCAGATGATTCAATGTAAATGTATCTGTCTCTCATTCCTTTTTTCCCTAAAAATGTAACAGTGTAATGTGGGCTAGGTGAAATGAGGGAGATTGCTAGACTAATGAGGGAGAGAGGGAGATTGCTGCTATTTCAGGGAGTCTCCTGCAGAATGCAGGAGGGTAGGCAACTATGCTGTACTGGTGGGTGTAGTGCTAAACTGGATGTAACTACTGTTCAGCCGCAAACGCAGGGATTCAAGAGAGGGTGGATTCCAAATCCGGAATATATTTGAGTGATTGTGCGGCTACAGCCTGCCTCATACAAACTGCAGGGTATGTAATGCTTCAGACAAGTGATGGCTCCACCTTCAATGCTTTTATTTTGTCAAACATAAGCATTATGGGCCCTAGGAGGGGCATGGCAAGGTAAAGTGTCAGTGCAGTGGTGTGGCAAGGCATACAAAGTTGCACAAAGGTATGGTGGCTGCTATTGGTCATGGCCATGTCCCCCACTATACATGCAGAGAGTAACACCATTGTACATGTACAGGGGACATGGCTACAGTGACGTAGTTCAGCACAAATTGCATCATCAGCTGCAGTACCTTGGTACCTTGAAAACAAACACACATATTGTCCACCACAGGAAAAAAACACAATTCAATTGAGTTGAAGGTTTCTCTCATAAAAAACCGTGGATATGCACATTCCTGATACCTGCTGTTTCCAATTATAATAACAGCGCAGTGCATGAAAAAATTATACCTATCACCGAAGTAGGACAGGAGATGGTGGCAGGCTGGTGATGTGGCTGTATAAGAGGCTAAAAGATGGCAGGCTGGCACTGTGGGTGTGTTAGAAGGTGGCATACTGGCACTGTGGGTGTG
This sequence comes from Crinia signifera, assembly GCF_055691185.1. NCBI lineage: Eukaryota > Metazoa > Chordata > Amphibia > Anura > Myobatrachidae > Crinia > Crinia signifera. The sequence continues at coordinate 289,284,848 of NC_139221.1, read as the reverse complement.
TAAGAAGGTGGCAGGCTGGCGATGTGGGTGTGTTAGAAGGTGGCATGCTGGCACTGTGGGTGTGTTAGAAGGTGGCAGACTGGCAATGTGGATGTGTTAGAAGGTAAAAGGTGGCAGGCTAGCAATGTGGGTGTGTTAGAGGGTAGAAGGTGGCAGGCTGGCAATGTGGATGTGTTAAGGGGTAGATGGGGGCAGGATGGTGAGTTGGGTGTGTTAGAGGGTAGAAGGTGGCAGGATGGCGATGTTGGTGTGTTAGAGGGTAGAAGGTGGCAGGCTGGCGATATGGGGGTGTTAGAGGGTAGAAGGTGGCAGGCTGGCGATGTGGGTGTGTTAGAGGGTAGAAGGTGGCAGGCTGGCAATGTGGATGTGTTAGAGGGCAGAAGGTGGCAGGCTGGCAATGTGGATGTGTTAGAGGGTAGAAGGTGGCAGGATGGCGATGTTGGTGTGTTAGAGGGTAGAAGGTGGCAGGCTGGCGATATGGGGGTGTTAGAGGGTAGAAGGTGGCAGGCTGGTGATGTGGGGGTGTTAGAGGGTAGAAGGTGGCAGGCTGGCAATGTGGATGTGTTAAGGGGTAGATGGGGGCATGCTGGTGTGCGGACACTTTTTTGTAATTTCCGAATCCGTCCATGTTCTGTCCTCTCCACTAGTCATAAATTACAGCCAGTAACTACCAAGCTTTAATTTTAAAGGAACTAGTGCTAAAGGCACAAAAAAATACTTTTATTCTTATTATTATCTGTTATTTACTATAGTATGCTTTTGTGCACACTGCACACGTATGCTATATAGCTATAGCTGTGTACACTGATGCAGCATTACCAGATCTGCCAACCACTACTGCTGGGTACCTCCGCGCTCCTGGATGGAGGAGAGGCAGTAACTGTCACTTTTAGGGAAAATATCTAAGTTTGCTGTGAAATACATGAATTGACCTTTCCCTGCCACCCTTCGGGTTCAGGCTCTTGTGTCTGACATTCTCCGGCACCTGCACAGGAGATAATGCCAAGTAATTAGCGTAACAGTATATGTCATGTGATATTTCTTTTCTCTGCTGTATTAATATAAGATGGCATATGTCTTCCTAGAGTGCCTCAAACTTGCCTGGATATTAGACGAGATCATTTGCAATTTAGCCGTTATTGCTTTGCTTTTTCTATCATAAGCATTTATGTTCTGTAAGCAGACTCTTCTGTATTATATAAGGAAGAGTCTCTTGTACTGAGCAGAGGAGAACATAATGATTTACAGCATAAGAAGGATAAGTGACCTTCATTTATGAATGACCTTTGACTTCCTTCAGATTAAAAACAGCCATCTTCATTGGGAATGTGTCAATGTGTGCATTAACTCCGCTTATAGCAACAACTACCATTACATTGTGGAAAAGACAGCCACTTAGGGCCTTATTCAGACCTGTGCTGGGCTGTGTATAATTGGGTAAACAGGTAAAAACTGCCCTGCCGATCGATGCTACCCTCCACCCGAATCCCCACATCATCATGTGAGGGGAAGCATACGGTAACACATCTCCTCACATGTGGCTGCAAGGACAGATCTTTCGAAGATCGCTTACCATGGAATGATTTCTCCTGCCTTCGCTAAGGGGTATGCCCAGTGTTTTTATGGGCTTCTCAGGGCCTCTATCATGAAGAACTGTCCATTGGAAGCTTTTGCCTCCTTAACAGAATGCTTCATTACTGTTTGTAGCCTGTAAGTCTGAAACCTCTTCCTCTAGGGCAGGTGTGTCAAACTCAAATTCATCGGGGGCCGCATCAGCAGTTTGGTCACCCTCAAAGGGCCGGTTGTATCTGTAGGACTATGTGTCCACTCTTTATTACCATAAATTATTGTCACTGCATTCAATTATTACTTTTTTTTTGTAATAATGTAAGTAATAACTAGCAGGGAGATTGGCTGGGGGCCTGGGACAGGGCACAGTGACGTGACTTCAGATCTCCCAGCAGGTGACCTGGGCCTCTGGGTTCGCAGGACTCTCGCTAGAGTTCTGGACTGGTGGTGACAGTGGGACAGATAATGATAATGACCCTGGACACAGGCAGCCGCACTGCAGATTTGTGGGCTCAGGCTGCGGCTGTGTGCTGCTGGCCTGGCTCTCTGCCTGCCCGGCCACGGACTCTGGACTGGACAGACTGGTCTGGACAACAAGAGACAACACAACTGTGCCCACCCCACTGCCGAACTTACAGTAAATATACTGAACCAACTGATGCCACTGCTGCGCAGCGCGGCACCACAGGCAGGAGGCAGCTCACCGCCGGGCCGGCGTCCAAGTCCGACAGGCAGCCGCAGCAGCATGCACGTCACGGTGTCACTGGCACTGCTGTCAGGCGGGCATGTGTCACACATGGCAGCGCCGTAGCCGCTGCCCGTAGGAGGAGCCAGGGAGGAGTCGGGCACGTCACACAGTGACACTAACAAGTCTGTGTCCACTGTCCTGCCTCCCTCCTCCTCCCAGCGAGCGCCGCGGTGGAGTGACTGTGTCACCCGGCTTCCTCACATTGTCAGGTATGTCTCTCAGTCTCGAGTCGTCATGTGAGTGTCACTGAATGTGATGTGACACTCACACTGTGATGGCTTCCAGCAGTAATGTAATCGGCGCCAGGCGGGGGTGGGTGGCAGTGGCTGCACGGGCCACATGACGAGGTCTGCCGGGCCTTGTGTTTGACACCCGTGCTCTAGGGAGCAGGTTCCAGACTGTTCACTTGAATTTTATATTATACATATGTTACCTTATGGTGTAATGTGCATTGTTGTTATTAATCCGGCACATTATCATGCATGCACTATCAGTATATACTATAAATATATTATCAAGGGTTCCAGACTATCCACATCACGGTTAGCCAAACCTCTGTCGTCAGCTGGCCACACCGCTTCTGGAAGCTGGCCACACTCTGAAACATGGACCCTATTGCTGCATTCTCCAGTGGGTCCTTCATGCATCAGAGGCACAAGGAGGTGTTGTTGCGACATTGAAGAAGAGCTAGCAGCGGTGGTGATGACAGCTCATGGTCAGTGTATTGTTCGTGAGAAATTCCCAGAAATGGCTGCGCACTGATATCGCAGGGAGAGAGCTTTCTAGCAAGCTCAGAACCTGCCTGCAATAATTGATAAATCCATTGTTATGAGGCTGCCAGGCCATCCCCGCTTCCCGGCTATGTCCCTGAGCTTCATTGCGGAGCTTCAGGGAGGGCGTCCGGCAGCAGCTTTTTTCTTCCAACTTCCACCGGGCAAGCAGGGCAGAAGTGTTGGGGATGTTGCTAGGCAACGTCCCGAACTTCCGCCTTCTGTGCGGCAGCAGGGTATGCGGACAGGAGCTACGGCTGAGGTCTTCCAAGATGAATAAATTAATAAAACCAGGCTCACCTTTATCACAGGCGCCAGTTATAGCGTTCTGCATGCCAGTTCTGCTCCAGCTTGTCAGCTTGTTCCCAGTGTCTTGTCTCCCTGCCTGCTAAACTGGTTCAGCATGTTCCCTGCCTGCTCCAGGAGATTCTTGACTGCTTATTTCCATCCAGCTATTTCAGATAAGTCCAAAATCTCTTGAATCCTTGGTTTATTACATCTTTGTGCATTGTTGCATTCCTCAGTGAGGACCTAGTAATGTTAGTATTACCTTCGGTTCATTGGTCTCTCCCTGTAAGGGTATTGCTTTTTTTGGTTACAGCTTGTGTATTGTTACACCCATGATCCCTTGGGACTAGTATCCTTGGTTAAAACGTGGGCATTGTTGCATTTGTGGGGCTGTACTCTCCATAGGGGTTGTGATATGGGTCAGTCCTTTCCAGACCCTCTCCTTGCGAAGCTTAGCCTCCTGCAGCAGCCTTGTCCCTTGTAAGACCTGGCGGCACTGGAGTGAGGGCGGACCTAATTCTCCCTCACAAATGTGGCTGTTAAAGGTGAATCCTTAGTTTGCAGGAGACTAAAGGGACTGCTGGGCATCTGCAACTGGGTTCTCACACAATCAACCCTAACATCCATGCATAGTAATCAATGATCACATAGTGAATTGGGCCAATATTAGAACGGCACATCGGCCAGTTATCACACCAAGTGTAAAATAAGCAATTTTAAATACATTACCATATTTTGGACAGTATTATGCATGTTACAGGATGCCCAGAAGCAACCAACAGTGCACTTAAAGGAAGGTACATGGTGTTCAACCAAGCTGTATTTATCTTTATATTCTGTTTTTATATAATATGCCATACAACATAAAGAATAAACAAAATAATAATATAATATATATTATTACTAATAGTTACGTATCACATTGAGCTGTAGGTCTCAAGAAAAGTAACACATGTCCAATACATGCAGAAAATCAAGTTGTAAGGGATGATTCTGTCTAACAGACTTACTCAAGCATGTCCTTCTATCCCAGAAGCATGAATGAAGCACTTTAATCTCATTCTGACCTCAGGGCCAGGATATGCTGATGTGCTTCATGTCTCATTATTCATACAAAAGGTGTCAAACTGTTAAACCTTCCTTAGAGCTAATGTACCATCATTACAAGTCAAAGGTGTGGTGCAGCATGGCAAGTGCGTAGCAATTTATCCACCACTAGATTTTTTTAAACAGATATAGGTATCTAAATGCTGTTAAAGGGACTGCTATTTTTTTTGTAGGACTTTTACTTTTTCATTACACTATTTTACCATACCTACCAACTGTCCCAATTTTTGTGGGACAGTTACGTTTTTATGGGACTGTCCTACTCACAGTTAGCAGTTTAAGTTAGCAGTTTACCGAAGGTAGGGCAGCAGTTGGGTTAATAGATGTTGTGCATGCACACATCGCCTATTCAGGGGAGGCAAAGGGACTGGGGGCATGCTAGCAGCTAACAGAGCACTGGGCATGCCCCACAATGACAGCAAACAGGAGGCATGGCTCATGGGACTGTCACCCCATGAACCCACGCACCAAAGTGGCTTCGCCACGCAGAAGCCCCATGTTGCAAAGCTGGCTTTTTGGGATGTATATAATATATTAACTATGATGAAATAACACATTCCTAACAAAACTGTAACATTTTGGTTTATGGCATTTCAATTTGTATAGAGCCAAATACTAGTAGTGCTTAGTACTGTATACTAGATCTGAGAGGCTTGGTTCTCTTAGAACTGAGCACACCCAAACTTTCAATTTCTGAGTTAATCCAAACACCGGCTCGTGTCCAGATTCCAAAACGTCTCTTAATTATTTCAGATCCTGTGTGTTTTGGATTCGGTATAAGTCCCTCCCAAGGTGATTCGGTGCCAGCATCAGATAGTGCCCATCTGTCAGCTAGACCACAGCACATACAGTTTCCACCGCCAACATCAACATCATCAATAACCGCATTAATGATTGGAAGTAGTCGCCTGACATCCCCTTTACTAAGGCTTACGTACTCCTCTCCTACAGTATATCCAGGATTCCTCTGAAATATCCTTAAGTGCTAGGCTTGATGCTGTTTCTGGGGGTGAATCTTCATCCAAGAAAGGGACAAATAGCACATCTGAATGTAAATCAAAATTTTGTAAGAGAAAGCAAGTATGAAAGCCGCCATCTAGTTTCACAGCGGATCACTAAAGCCATGAGGGCTATACTACTTAAATCTGTGTCCAGTATCTACTATTAATGCATCTGGTTTTCCTTTAATTCAAGTGGTTCTGGTAAAACTAAATATTACATGACTATAACAGCCCACTGGGTGGGTGTATTACCTTCAGCAGCAACATGTAACCGGTTGTTGCGGGGACGTCAGTGGTGTAGCTAAAATTTTTGCTCCCCCTGCCACTAAAACTTGTGTGCCCCCTCTTCCTATCCCCTCAGCGCTGTATGGTCTGCCGCCGCTGACCCGCCGGGACCAACAGATCCTCCTGTCTGCGGTCCCGGTGCTTCTCCTCTCCTGTTACATTTCAAATATCACTTGTAAAATGGCCGCCACCTTACAGACAGTTTTTAGGATGAAAGAGGAGGCCATTTTGTGAGGGGTATTTACGCCTGGGCTGCATACAGGAATCTTTGCTGGTCCCGGCAAGCCGGCAGCAACAGACTCAGGGGCGGCGAAGGCCCTATTATCAGCAATAGCTTCCGCAGACCACGTGGTGTCTAAAGTTACCAAGCGACTCCAAGCCACCGTGGGGTCTGCGGCCCTTATTCTAGTTCACTCTTTCTGACAAAATCTTTCTTAGAGGGACAAAACCATGTGCACTGCAGGTGAGGCAGGTGTTACTTGTGCAGAGATAATTAGATTTGGGTGGGGTTTTACTTCAAAGTGAGATCTATATTGCAGTGTAAAAATAAAGCAGCCAATATTTACCCTGCACAGAAACAAAATTACTCACCCAAATCTAATTCTCTCTGCATATTTTACATGTGCCCCCCTGCAGTGCACATGGTTTTTTCCATCTAAGAAAGATTTTGTCAGAAAGAGTGAACTAGAATAAGGGCCTCAGTTCCTGCTGGAGCCTGCTGAAAAATAGCCCTGGTTACGCAGAACATGATGATTTTTGAAGAGACAAAAAGCAACTGGAGAATGTCTCTATGTGGTGCACCAAGGAAAACAAAATAATAAAATGTAACTTTTAATTGGATACTTGATAAAATTTAAGCGAAATAAAAGACACAGTACATATACACATACACATACATGGACATTGAAATAAAAAGGATAATTAAATCCTCACAACGTGGGACCCCCCTATCCCATGCAAGTTTTATAATAAACTTTATTATTTATAAATGTGTTTATTGTGATCTGAGGTTCAACTGGTTAATTCAGATACTACCAGTATACATGTGTTGGTGCACAATTCTTCCTTTACGTAGGCGGTATTATTCAGGTGACAGTCACCACGCCGCAGCACAATATACTGTTAAAACTCACGGTCCCATATATTAATACTGGGTACCGTATTCGTGGCTACCTGTGGCTATTATTACCACTTGCTCACGAAATACTGCTATACACACTAACCAATCTGGGCAATTTACTGGCAAATATTGCCTGCTATGTTTGCGTATACTGAGCTTTGAAATTAAATCAACAAACGTAGCTATTAGCAACTATACTATTTAGGTGATTATCACCATAACAACACCGCCCATATAAAGGCAGAATTGTGTATTAGCACGTATATTCTTGAGGGTGTCATACACACCAACCAATCTGGGCGATTTATTGGCAAAATTTGTTTGCTATGTTTGCCCAAATTAAATGTTGAATTTAAACCAACCAACGTAGCCACCAGCAACAGTATCATCTAGGTGACTGTCACCTGAATAATACCGCCTACGTAAAGGAAGAATTGTGCACCAACACATGTATACTGGTAGTATCTGAATTAACCAGTTGAACCTCAGATCACAATAAACACATTTATAAATAATAAAGTTTATTATAAAACTTGCATGGGACAGGGGGGTCCCACGTTGTGAGGATTTAATTATCCTTTTTATTTCAATGTCCATGTATGTGTATGTGTATATGTACTGTGTCTTTTATTTCGCTTAAATTTTATCAAGTATCCAATTAAAAGTTACATTTTATTCTTTTGTTTTCCTTGGTGCACCACATAGAGACATTCTCCAGTTGCTTTTTGTCTCTTCAAAAATCATCATGTTCTGCTTTAACCAATTAATGTCCAGTGGTAGCACACCCTTTTGGTAATGGTATATATTCTAAATAAATATCCAATGCAAGGGGCCATCTAAGAATTCATTAAAGATTTATGACCTGTGCGATTAACACCCCCCTCTTTCTGTGTTAGCCCTGGTTACGCCACTACGGGGTGACCTGGTTTGACGTGCGGTGTGAAAGTGCTGTTTGGAAAAACCCGGGTCCAGCAACTAGCCATTCCAACCTGGATTAAAAGAAGGGTTTTACCTGGTCATACTAGGTTTGCTGAAGGGAGCTTCACCTTGCAAGTGCCAGGTCGTTCCCGGGACGGACCCGCGTGCAAATCCCTGGTGCAACCCAGCATTTGCGATGTGAAAGGGGTATAAGAGGCACATAGGTGCCGATTTATGTTTTTCTGGTGGGAAAGGGGCGTGGCCACAAAATAATACTGATTTATATTACGCAGCACAGTTGTCTCTAATATTCAAATGATGCTGACAGTGCCAAATACATAAATGCCCACACAGTGCCAAATACATAAATGCCCACACAGTGCAGGTACAACCCCCCCCCCCCCCCCCCACAGTGCCAAATACATAAATTCCCACACAGTGCAGGTACAAAAATGCCCGCACAGTACCTGTGCCAGCGACGAGGGAGGGGGGAGTGCAGTGGGACACAGGTGGGTGGGCTGCTGCTGAGTGGGTGCTCATCAATTTCCATGGGTGCTCGGGCCCTCAAGCACCCACAGAATCGGCACCTTTGAAGAGGCATACCATTGGCAACCAGTTAGAAAAGCTTGGGGATTTCATAGAAAAATGTCTTACTCTGCTAGGGGTCTCCTTGGGATTTGTCATTTCTGATTGGATATTATTAACACATTACAACTGGGTGAATTTGTACACCTCCCATGTTTTGCACACACAATCAACTTGGTTGGTCACAATTTTTTTTTTTTAATGACATGGGTATACAGGAGATGTGTGTAGTCATAAAAAATTTGGTGACATTTTTTGGCATTCAGTAACAGAAAGTAGAAGGTTACAGAGGCTGCAAGAACAGAGAGCAGGGTGGCCCCAATCCACACTTTGTCTCTGGGCTTGCTGACACCGGATTCCCTGCCAAGACCCACCACGATGTTGCTGGGTGCACATATCGCAAAGTGTATAACCAAAATAACTTTATATATTCTTTAAGGACAGTAATGTACCTATAAATAAAGTCGTGCCTCCCACTCTTTTAAACATCCTAATGTGAAAGAAAATCCAAATTGTAAAGCATAGATAGTGGATAGATACAGAGGCATATACTGCTCTGCTATCATTAATGTTTACAGCAAATAACTACTGGCTTCTAGGATAAATGAACAAATCACTGTATATAGATAGAAGAGTTTTGCTTGTCACTTAGGGGGGTATTCAATCCCTGCCGCTATTTCCGACGGTGGAAATAGCGGCAGGCGCCTATTCAATGCTGTCTTTCATTCAACTTGAAAAGCTGTTGGCCCCGTTTTGCCAAGAACGGCCGTGAATTGACGCGATCACATCCAGATCTCAACAATCCATGGCCGTTTAAGTGGACACGCCTCCTTTTCACCAATCGGCAGGCTGGAACCCCACCTGATGATTTGTGGTAACAAATTAGCAAAACGAAAACGGGCCAGGGTCACGGCTGTGGGAACAGACCGACAGTCGTGATTCAGGATTGAATACCCCCCTTAGTCTTCTAATATCTATCAGCAGGTGACCTAATCATAATAAATAATGAACACAGACAACTGAGAAGAAGAAAATACCTAAATTCGAAAATATAAAGCGAAAAAGAAATTGGCTTTTATTCTTTTATGGTTGGTAGTGAAATCCTGGCACAAACTAGCTGGACCGCCAGAATGTCGACAGTGGCATCCCTATGGTCAAAATTTGGACTAATTCCAGGAAATATTCTAACCCTCACCCACACTTCCCACAGCCCAACATTGACCTCCCACACAGCCTAATCGAAACTTCCCCCTCCTCCAGCATAACCAGTACTTACCACTGGGATCTGTCGGGATTCTGGCTGCTGGAATCCTGACCACATTCCATTTATTAAGGTAAGGAAACTACTTGTCTAATGGGATGTATTGGATACATTCAGTTGCAATAGATGTTATAGTTATTGTATCTTAGCATTGACAACATGTGTTTTCATGGTGATGCAGTCCACTACGAGAGGAAGGCGCAGTGACGGTGCTGCAGCGGCATGCTCTGATGTCATGGTGACTCGAGCCAGGATCCCGGTGGCGTTCTGCACGTAGTAGAGGAGCACTGGGAATATAACATATTTAAGTTTATTCATGTTTTTGTACTCCTGATAAAAAGATTAAATTCTTGAAATGTTGAGAAGGTAACCTTGTTTTGTCTTAAGAGCTGAGTGGGAGTGCTGTGCTATGACTGTTTGTTAATCTGGCACCCCATCGAAAATGTTTCTTGGTTTCGGAGTGAAAGCCTAAACTGAACATTTATATATAAAAGACAATGGTGGGAGCTAACCACCCTTATAAAATATACAGAGAATACTGTATATAACTACAAGTTTAAAAAAGTTCAAAAACAAGAAACAAAAAATCTTCCTTTCTGAAGCTAATGAATTCCTAAAATAAAAAGAATGGGATTTAATTTCAACTATGGGAATTAATTAATAAAGATTGCGAGTCCACTCTCATAAGCTTCAAGGAAGAAATACAGATAATAAAGGCGAAATAATAAACAATGGAGCCTCTTCAGGACTTGAACAATTTAGAAACATAAATGCAACGCAAATGTAATAAAAATTACAGGGCTTTAAATAGTAAAATATCCCTTATTATTATTATAATTATTAGTATTATTTAGATGGCTCAGACTTTAATACGCGATCTCTGGAAAAATGTTGTGGTGGCCATTTTTACCAGAGATTTCATCATCGCTGCTGCCTTCATCGTAGGACTCCAAATGGTAAGTATTACAAAAAAGTCAATATTCACAAAAAAAGGTTAGAGTGTTCTCCCAAGTGCGCACTGGCAGCTGAGGTATGGAAACCCCTGGGGTGTATCTCAGGCACCCAAATAGGACAAGTAAATACAACAAAGGTTGGGGTAACCCTCCACCAGCGCTCAATAAACATAAGATATTACTTCCCTTTTTATACGTGTGCTTGCTCCTTTCAAAGGCTGGTACCACTGTTTAGCTCTTTCCACTCATCCAGGTTTACATGTAATAAGAGCATATAAGTTTCATAGTGTATACCATTTAATTATGCACACAACAAGGATAAAATCACATACAGAAAAAATGACAATCAATCACATAAGAAAACACACTGTTCACAATATAATAGTAAAAAACACACACAATGAAATCCAATCCATAAAGTGGCGAGTGCAATGGAAATAAAGTGCTGCAGTGTAGTTACCAGATGGTATGTGAACTGTTATTGCAGTTCAAAGTGCGCATGCATAGGAAAGTCCAAGCGGCCCGGGTACAACCTGGATCTCAGATGCTGCTGCTGGTTCCACACCTCCGCATCAGGATGTCCACTGTTCTCGCCTGCCGACGCGTTTCGGACCCTATCTGGGTCCTTTTTCAAGGCTGGGTATGTGTGTGTCAAAAGCAAGTCCGTTTTTATAGTGTCCCATAGAGATTAAACACCTGTAGGTGTGACGCGATGTTCCGGCGTCCCACTTCCGGGTGTCGCGCGTCATCTGACTCATCACTGGGGCACATAGCGTGGTCTCCGGATCTCTCACTTCCGGGTCTGGCGCATCACGTGAGCCACCGCGTCCTCGTTGCCTGGTGATCTAGGCATCCATGATTAGGCTCCGGTCATGTGATCACACTCCGGAGCACATGATCGAAGTTCATTGCCTTCTGAATAGAGTCCATACTTGATTTCCGCCCTTACATACTATGGGCATAACAGAGTGAATACCTTAGAGATAAAAAGTACAATATAAATACCTTAAAAGCTTAAAAACCAATCATAAAAACCATTTTAACTCGAAATCAGAGTTAATGCCACTGGGTTTGAGGGTATTGTATTTATAAATCATCTGCATTTCAAGTTTAGCAAGTTGCACATCTATATCCCTCCTGCGGCAATGTCCCTCCACATATTTTAACCCTAAGAATATTTTTATATGGCTGGGAGAACTCCCATGATGTTCTTTAAAATGTTGGGAGAGTGAGTGTGTCTCAACTCCCTTTTTTATATTTCTAATATGCTCACTTAAGCGTATTTTTAGTGGCCGAGATGTTCTCCCGATATAAAATAAATTGCAGGTACATCCAACAAGATAGACAACGTTCTTAATATTACAGGTTATAAATTCTCGTATGTGGTGATCAATGCCATTAATGGATATTTTCTCCACTTTTCTTTCTCCTCTTACATTAATACAGGCGCAACAGGTCCCACATCTGTGGAACCCTTTTGTCCTGATTTCTCGTCTCACTATATTAGAGACATGCATACTTGAAGTGAGTTGGCTACCTAGATTGGCAGCCCTTCTATAAATAAAGGATGGCTTTTCAGGAAGATCTTGGCCTATAATGGGATCCTTCCTAAGTAAGTCCCAATGTTTCCTAAAAGAGCTCTCCACTTTTTTGTGGTGACAATTGTAATCGGAGATGAAAGCAAATTGCGTTCTGTCTGATTGGGTGGGTTGTATCCTATCTTGTGATGCGCCAGACCCGGAAGTGAGAGATCCGGAGACCGCGCTATACGTGCCCCAGTGATGAGTCAGATGACGCGCGACACCCGGAAGTGGGACGCCGGAACATTGCGTCACACCTACAGGTGTTTAATCTCTATGGGACACTATAAAAACGGACTTGCTTTTGACACACACATACCCAGCCTTGAAAAAGGACCCAGATAGGGTCCGAAACGCGTCGGCAGGCGAGAACAGTGGACATCCTGATGCGGAGGTGTGGAACCAGCAGCAGCATCTGAGATCCAGGTTGTACCCGGGCCGCTTGGACTTTCCTATGCATGCGCACTTTGAACTGCAATAACAGTTCACATACCATCTGGTAACTACACTGCAGCACTTTATTTCCATTGCACTCGCCACTTTATGGATTGGATTTCATTGTGTGTGTTTTTTACTATTATATTGTGAACAGTGTGTTTTCTTATGTGATTGATTGTCATTTTTTCTGTATGTGATTTTATCCTTGTTGTGTGCATAATTAAATGGTATACACTATGAAACTTATATGCTCTTATTACATGTAAACCTGGATGAGTGGAAAGAGCTAAACAGTGGTACCAGCCTTTGAAAGGAGCAAGCACACGTATAAAAAGGGAAGTAATATCTTATGTTTATTGAGCGCTGGTGGAGGGTTACCCCAACCTTTGTTGTAATTACAAAAAAGTGGTATGGCCCCCTGGGACTCAGAGGCCTGTTTGTACCCATTATAAATATGCCACTGGCTCCAATGCAAAACTCATTACATAACAGCAAATACAATAAACATAACCATTACTGTATAGGTAGTCATATTACAATAACATAAATGCACAGTATAAATCAATAAAGTCTCCATTCAAAAAATAAACATAAAAACAAACAGACCATTCAATAGTTTATAACGCTCTGAAACTCTTAGATTTTGTCATATATTTTTGAAGATAAGGGATGTAAAAAAGTTATACAGAGAAGATAAAAACTAGATCTAAAAAAGGAAGTAATAAATGCAAAGAGATCTGACACATACTAAAACAACTCTCCTCAGTAAGGTTATGCACCTACAAGACTTCACTAAGCATAACATATCAATAGAATCAGATCTAGAAATCTGATTTATGATTTCTTTAGAACTAGTTGAATTACAAATTACAAACCACTGGAGCCAACCCCACCACAGGCATGAGAAGCTTTTTAGGCCTCAAAAGGAAAGAAAGACCATGCACACAAGAAGGAAGCAAGGGTGATGAGAATTAGGAGCAGACAAAAAATACAGAAATAGAAGTAAAACCATTATTTACAGTACTTTGTGCAACACAAACTCACAAAACTACAAATACAACTCCTAAACCAAAGATTACAATTTGCCCCATACAATGAAATACAAATATACAATTCATACTGTATATTATCACAAGTTTGTGTGGAATCTTAACGGAAAAAAAAGACTTCATGCTAAACAGAAAAACACCTTTTTCAAATATCCCACCAGCACACAACCATAAAAATTAAAAATGATCAAAATGATTAGATACTGAAATGTTTTTCAATAAATGTGTATTTATATTGACTTAAAAGATCTGTATTGTCCCCCCCAAAAAATTCTATAAAAAAACAATTCAGTTAAAAAAAAGGTTAAAGTTCTATCCAAACTATTCCAATGAGAATGAACAATTATCTGCATAAATTATTTATAAAAAGTGTCAACAAAACTGTAAACAAACCAAAATAAAAATGAATTTGGGAACTAAAAGAAAATGAGGAAACAAAACACAAACTGGCTTATAAACAAGATAGACTATTTAGTGGAAATGTGCTCACTTATTTGGTAGGGATCAATTAACAGCCATTATCTAGAGACACTTACTGAACAATAACTACCAATAACAACCACTGGGATCCGGGCTGCAGCAGAGGGGGGATGGAGATGCCAGCATTCCCCGCAGCAGCCGGGATTTGAATCGCAATCCTTTCGGGATTCTGTCTGTGTGTCTATATTCCAAACTTGGAGTTAACCCCTTTTCACCTGGATGATCTGTGTTACCATATATTCATACTAAAATTGGATACAAAGTTCCATTTTAAGAAAACAGTGGCTCATGGACTATCCAGGTGACAGTCTTTGGTGTGAAATGTGCATATAACTGTGACAGCGCTGTTCACATGTATTTATCAGAAACTATTACTGTGTCCCATCTGTGTCAATATTATTAATTCAGTTTAATTTTAAGGATTTACCATTTTTACTGTGTTATTAATAAATATGACATTTCTGAATATTAAAATTGTGGCAATTGCGCTCTCTTATTCTTGTAAAACTTTGGCATACAAGCTTGCCGATGCTAGCCGGGAATGTGCGACAGCTAGAGGGGGGGGGTGACAGAACGACTGGGGGCCGTGCTGCAGCCTCACCATGGCTGCCGTTAATGAGGACCTCCCTGGTCTGTACATCTTCAGGTGAGGGAGGGGGTCAGCACGCATTGTGAATGATATTCAGTGTACACACTAGAAGATATACTACATTTTATTTAATTCATATATTTTACTATATCGCCTAGTGTGTAATGGGGCTTTACATATTTTTGGGGATATTATTATTATTATTCTGTATTACTTGCTCCCCCGCACATTCGCACGGGGAGCGAAGCTTTTCTAATGCACATGCCAATGTGCATACGCTGGGTACGAGTGGGCACAGCAAACTGCTAGTTTGCCGTCCCGTTCACATCCCACCAGTACGGCGACTGGGTGGCGGCGATGGGTGTTCCCATGAAAGCGCTGGTCGTTCCCGTTTAAATTAGGCAGTGACATGACTGCCTGGGGGTGGGCAGCTGACATTTGGTGATAGCGGCTGTGCAAGCAGCATCAAAACCACACGCAGCACTGGAAAATTCGCAGCGCTGCCTGTGGACTAGAATAAGGTCCATTGTCTAGTCTAGGATACGAAGGCAAATGTTGAGTGGCACATACTTACTGTATATAAATAAAAATTGTAAGAATACTTTACTAGCATTCCCTTAAAGGGATTATTATCAAGGCTTGCTATCTGTATTCAGTGTATCAGTAATGCTTATAGTACTTATCTTTATCTATATTACTTTGTACTATTGTTTGGTACACGGCATTGTGTCAAAATATCATATTTGTTTATGTAAAAATTTATAACCAATAAAAAGCATTTAACAAAAAAAAAAAAAGAATACTTTACTAGCCAAATGTTTGCTTTTGGAAGCAGAATGGAAAAAAAAGATAATTTATGCTGAGGAAAATTGTAATCTGCAACTGCACCTACAAGGCCCTGCTTTCCTGCATTCAAATATATTGCATGTCTTTAACTATTAAAACACACTGAGCCTGATCATTTTTAACAGGGCAAGTGATTTATGAGGCATTCACATTGTAAGTCGGACATCTTATCCTGCTGCAACAGAAGTTCTATATATATATTAAATACAAGCAGTATTTATATTCCTACCTTGTGGCATTCACAGCTATAAAATACTGCTCAAAGTGAATAATAAATGATTGAAGTGCACAGTAGGAAGCATATAACTAAGCTATTGCACTCTCATTTACTAAAATCATACTATAATTACAGATGAATGGGCCCAGTACACAGAGAACCGAGCCCACCTGAACTTTTGGGATCTGGGGCAATCCGAGCTGCACCCGATCTCTCACCAGGCATGGGGCACTGCAGGGAACATGGCGCTCCCCTCCCTGCTCACTTGCCTGAGGGAGAAATTGATATAATTGCTGGTTTATAATACTGTAGGAACAAAAACAGTGATTTTAGTGTTTTTTATGGTTTAAAAAAAATGACAGATCTAAAACCAACACCAGCAAGGGCCGTTTTGGCAAAACTAATCCGGATCCAAAACTGGCGGGATATACAGATCCAAAGCAAAACACAAAAACCCCCAAAATGGCCTGATACTCACATCTAACTATAATCATTTAATATTAACAATTTTAAACTTTTACATGGAATCTGTAGTCAATGTTTAGTTACTGTATGTTTTGTTTATTATTGGTAACATTTTTATAGATTGATTCTGTCATAATTTAAGATTACACAACCCCATATTAAATATTTACAGTACCTCTGTCAGTGAAGTAATTTATGATGGCTATCTTCACTGGGTGCCGGACGGGGTCCCGACAGTTGGGATCCCGACTGTCAAAACACCGACAGCCGGGTTCCCGACGGCCACCTGCTATTTTCCCTTGTGGTGGTCCACGACCCCCATAGAGGGAGAATAGAATAGGTGGCTCGTGTAGCGAGCCCGCAAGGGGCTTAGTTGCGCTCACCATGCTGTCGGAGTCCGGCCAGTCGGGATCCTGACGTCGGAATAATGACTGTCGGGATCCCGACTGTCAGACCCCTATACCACACCCGCTTCACTGGCCTCTACCACACTATAATACACCTAGTAGGTCACATTATGCAACTCTTTTGTGCCCCCAGAAATTCACTGTACTGGGAAACCATACTATTATGCTCCTAGAGGTGCATTTATACCTCATGAGGCTGTAAGAAAGATACCTTTTTGGGGCCTCCCTTACTCATGCAATCCATAGCGCTATGTCTTTGCATAGATAGAGGACCCTGGTGCATGGGTAGTCTACCGATACATGCTAAGCTGCGTGAACATCAGCAGGATCTAGGTCTATTGGAACTCTATGGGAAGTCATGTGATGTCAGCTCCGGCCCCGAACAGGCTGTTTGTGTCGCAGCCACCGAGTAGTTATTGGGCTATGCAGAGACCGCACACACTTGAAAAATCATTAAATGGTGAGTGGGGTGTGGTATGGCAGTCCAACAGGGGGGATCCCAATGATCAGTATCCCGATGTCGGAATCCCGACTGCTGGTGCCCCGAAAGGGGAAGGGGGCGAGCGCAAAGAAGCCCCTTGTGGTTTCCGCGGCACGCTTCGCTTGTCACAAGTTCTATTCTCCCTCTATGGATCCCACAAGGGAGAATAGCCCCTGTAAGTCAGCATCCCCCCTGTCGGAGCAACGGCAGTCGGGATTCCGACGTCGGGATACTGTCGGGCAGTCATCCGGCACCTGGATTTGCAACTAATCACAGAGCTTCAATACAAGGAGGGATTTCACTGTGGTTGGGTGGTGTATAACTGATAGCATGGTTTTGCAAAGTAGCAGCCATCCGATCAAGTCTGATTAATCCCCCAAGGCCGGCACCTACTGTAGGTTACCTTGTGGAAAATCCACCTCTGAATGCTCCCATAACTGCAATAGTATGATTTGACACGGGCTTTTGATGGCTTACTTAACTTTTCCACTCAACTCACTGGTATGAGACATGTGTGCTATTACACACCTATTACTTTATCCATGCATAATTCTGGGGTACAATTTATATCTGATGACAATCATGCCTGTCTGTATTTTTTACCATTGCCTTAAAATGTAAATTCTATATTTATCTTGTTTTTTGTGTGCGTGTGTGTGTGTGTGTGTGTGTGTGTGTGTGACCATTATGGCTTTGTCAGGTATTTTACAATGTAATACTGAGATCATTTGTAATTCTGGAAGATGCCTTAAAATAAACTAACGAGACATGACCTCTACTGGGCATCTGATTTTATATTACACCCGACTACATACCAGAACATTCAAATCTACTATGATATTTAATTACAAATCCCTGTCTTGTTACATTTTAGAAACTGCGTGGACCTAAATAATTTGTCCTAACTTATCTTACCCCAACTACCCTCCCCCCTCCCCAAAACCTTCCCCCAACAAAGATCCGTCAGCTCGGTGGGCCAGTCTACACTGTCAATGTTCTATGTAGATACCATGTTGTACCTTCAAATACTCTGTATATCTGTGTGTGCACAGTTTCATCCACATAATCAATGTAAGTACCCCACTTTTTATAAAATTTCACTACTACCTTTTCTATATCTATAAGTGCAGCTTTCCGGTCCATATATAGTAGCTGCATTAGTGTCGTCTTCACGGCCGCCAAGAATGGCGGAGTTGGCGATGTCCAGCATCGTAATATGATCTTTTTGGCGACCATGACAACAACAGTTAGAAAAGGGGTCAACACTGATTTCCTACCCTCCAGGTTCCAATTCGTGAAGTTCACCAACAGCATGGCCAGTGGATTTTTCTGCAATCTTAAATGGCATACCTTATTAATCATACACATCACCTTGTCCCAAAATTTGCGTATTCTCCCACAGTCCCACATGTTGTGGTAAAAGGATGAGTGTATGCTTTTGCATTTTAAACATAGCCCTAAATCACCTGGTATAAAATACTTCCTTTGTGACTGTGAGATATATGCCCTGTGTAGGGTTTTCAAAGGCACCTCCTGGAGCATAGCTGA
Source organism: Crinia signifera (assembly GCF_055691185.1). Classification (NCBI taxonomy): domain Eukaryota; kingdom Metazoa; phylum Chordata; class Amphibia; order Anura; family Myobatrachidae; genus Crinia; species Crinia signifera. The sequence goes on along the minus strand of NC_139221.1, from coordinate 289,266,143 downwards.
GTGTAGTGTTTTTGCTCGTTTCTTTGTTATAACTACGTGGGAGTCCACCTGGAGAATGTCGACTGCCCACTTGGCAGCAGTTGCTGTCCAAATAGCATCATATGCCACTGGTATCAGGTCAGAGTACAAATACTTAAGCCTATATGGCCCTGTGGCACTAAGTACAAACACTGAGTGTAGTAGGTTAGGTGTGGCCGGTTGGGACATGGGTGTTTGCATAGATTGAGCATATCATGGCAGACCAATTTTTTATTTTTTTTGCAAATGCTGTATGGTCTTGATTCAGGCTAACTCGCTGGGCTGCGAATTTGTTTATTGAATGCCCGTGCATGCTCTTATTGACAATATAGTGCATCTCTGAGACCCTAGAATCACCATTGGCGATCGAACAGTGGCAACGGCGCCAAGGACTACAGGACGCACTGGTAGAAATCGTGCAATCGGAAGAGATAGGAAGAGGCCCTGTCTACAGGGACTATATGAATAGATAATAGCATTAAAGAGCTTTCTTTTCAGCAGTAGATTCTAAATCCAGACCCACGGGGTAAAGTTCTTATGAGATTAAGCTTTTAACTCTCCTACGTCTCAGCTGCAGGAGCTCTGGCTAAGATCTGCATTTATCCATTTGAAGAGAATACTGTACATTTGAACAATAGATAACACATTTTAAACTTACGAGATTTTAAAATGATGTGAAAAAAACTTTATTATCATTTATGTACATATCGGAAGGACCAGTAGATTCCTTGAATATGCAACTGGTTAGTGTGTCACAGAATACAGATTTTGACATATACGTACAGGATAGTGTCCAAAAATAGCTGTTGAAAGATCTTCTCTCTCTTCTGTTCCGGACTTCAGATAAATCCAATAATTATTTTTTCTTTGTCTGCTGTCTGATGTTTTGGGAATAAAATGATATTCCACTTACTACGGACCGCATGAGCTTAGAACATCACAAGAGTCAGGACCTCAACAGAGCAATTAGTAAGATGTTCTCTCTCTCTCTGCTTTTACAGTTTTTCTAATTTAAAATAATACATTTATTTTGTATTTCATGCTTTGTAAGAGCCTGGAAATAGAAAGGAAACATTTGTAGTCTGATTAATACAGTATTGAATTCTAAGCAGCCGCAAAGTCATCTTACAGTATTTTCATTTGCCTAATATTAATAGTCTGTTTCCCAGAACATGTTTTCATTTCTCTACAATTCAAAAATACCCATACATTACCCTTATCGTACAATATAATCTAATTGCAACGGCAAACTGGGAATCACATGGGTTGTTTATTTTTTTTTTTAAGTCAACTGTGCCGTTCAACTCTTTGATTGAACATCTGCACCTGTCAGTAACTGATAGATCGCGGACACATCGCTGCTGCGGCAGACTCTGGTGATAAAACGCTGCATTCATTTAACATATCTTACATTAATAACATCTATGTGTAAAGCACTGGAAATGTAGACCTTTAGGGCGGGGGAAAGCTATGCTGACGCATGAGAACAGCTGGGAGTGACATTGTGAAACGAACACAGCAGTAAGAATTCTGCACTGCCAACGTCATTGCCATGTAAACCTGCCCTAAACCATACCAATTAAATCAACAATAGTGCAATCTATGCCTCATACTGTGTGTGTGCTATAAACGCATGCCAGTACTGATGTCATGGAAATATAGAAATAACTTTACAATAAGAGAGAAAAATTCTCCTTACCTTAATATATAGCTCAGAAGCAGGATAGACAATTCATTGTACAATGACGCGTTCCTTTTACGGCTTGCGTTCTGCGACTATAGAACTGTTATGCCCTACTGTATCGTAGACTGGATATTATTTGTCAACATGGAAACACATATTTCCTTACATAAAGCTGGCCATACATCTACAGATTGATTGTGGGATCTGGCTGGGTGGAACAAAAACCTGGTGATATCTGAATGACAGTTTGGCAGTTTTCCAGCATTTTGAAGCAAACGATCAACTGTCATTTGTTCTTGTCCATTACCAGGTTTTTATTTCAACCAGCCAGATCAGACAGTATATCTGTAGGTGTATGGCCAGCTTAAGTTGTTGTAAATCTCCGCTCTCTTCTCTTTCCTTCTCTCAACCTTTATTTCTCCCATATTCAGCCTCCAACTGTTGTTCAGCCTCCAACTGTCCCCTATTCAGCCTCCAACTAAGATGACCCCCTAACATGAGGGGGTCATCTTAGTATTTTAGTTCTCGTGGTCAGGGCCCTGCTTTTAAGAAATGGCATTTAATAGTTACTATGGGCAACATCTGAACTTTATCATTTTCAAAGGTTTGATGTCTCTGTTATGTGCTCGCTATTTGTTGAATACAGTCTATAGTAATCTGGTCATACCAGCAGATGCGTGGCAGCAGCCGGCAACGATGCGGGAGCGCACATCAGCACTCACCACCGGACCGTACACACTGGGCAGCGTTGGAGCTGAAAGCAACTCAAACAGCAAAAGTGAGCTGCTTTCAGCTCAAAATCACCCAATGTGTATGGGCCTTAACTGAGTACTGAACTGCCTAACTCCACATGTGTCCTCGCCTCCGCTTGCCAATCAATATACCGGAAATTACTTTTCCCTTTGAACTTATTCATTTCCCAGCTAGTTTGTTGGCTCTTTGCTCTGTGCTGCGCCTTACAGTTATTTTACATACAGGGCCCAAATCAGACTCCTGCACTGGGCTGCAAATTTGATTAAGGTACAACCGCGCATGCGCATGGTATGCAGTGTGCATGTGCATGCCGCCTGACCGAAGCCTTCGCTTTCTGCTCACAGGGTAGTTGACACCCTGCGGCGGTTTGGCGGCATGCCCCAGACGTTGGGAGGGAGGGCCCCTGATGTAGTCAGCAGCGTCCTTCTACCCATGGCCTTTGCAGCTCCGAGTCTAGACTAACTTGGCGCTGTGGTCGGGGGGAAATCATTAGATGGTGAACGATTTTCCCCACTGTGTACGCGGCTGCATACGTGTTTGTAGCCGTGCACAGGGGTGGGGTGGAATCTCAGCGAGGAGGCGTTAACCTGCTTACTGGGCTTCGAGTAGGTCTGAATCAGGCTCACAGTGCAGTACTATATGACGGGTCAGATTTCAGCATTTGTATATTCCTTGTATGACACTGCAGAAACTGTGCGGAGCCTTAAAAATCAAAAGAAGAATAATATACAAAATGATAAAAGTATTCTGGTCGCCTGACCATCACACCAACAGGTACTGTAATTACATTGTCTTCAAATACAAATGCTTGCCACAAGATTTTAGAGTATTTCTGTGGAAATTTGTTTCCATTATTCTTTACCGCATGCAGAGGCGTATCTTCTTTTTTTGCGCCCCACCCGCTGGACATTTCGGGCGCCCCCCCCCCCCCCCCGAAATATTAACCCCCTCCTTACCCATCCCCATTGCCGCCGGCGCTTCTGCCTCTAACCCGACATGCAGATCTGTGTCGAGTGATGGGCGGTCCCCGGCTCCGGCTGCAGTGCTAATATAATAACAGACACTCGGAAAATGGCTGCCCCCATACAGCATTATGGGGGCAGCCATTTTCCGAGTGTCTCTTATTATATTAGCACTGCAGCCGGAGCCGGGGACCGCCCGTCACCCGACACAGATCTGCGTGTCGGGTTAGAGGCAGCGGCGCCGGCGGCAATGGGGTAAGGAGGGGGAGGGCAGGAGTCGGGAGCCGGGACCAGGTGGTAACTATAGTTCCGCAGACCCCCCAGGCGCCCACACCTGCCTAGCGCCTCCCCACCACCGCGGGGGCTGCGGGACTATAGTTACGCCACTGACAGCATGTATGAAGGTCAGGCACTGATGTTGGAGGAGAAGGCCTGGCTCACAATTTCTGTTTTAGCTCATGGCAAAGGGCTCTGTGCAGGACATTCAAGTTCTTCCATACTGAACTCATCCAGTTACTAAGAGACCTTAAAGTGCTAATAAAAAAGGCTGCCTGAGACGGAGCGCAGGACATTTGTCACTCAAATCTATCTTAGATCATCCAGTTATGTCTTCCTTGCTTTGTGCACTGGGGCACAGTTATTTTGGAACAGAAAAGGGACTTCCCCAAAATGTTGCCACAAAGATGGAAGCTTAGCATTGTTCAAACTGTCTTAATATGCTGAAGCATTAAGATTGATCTTCTCTGGAGTTAAGGGACCTATCCCAAACCCTGGAATCAGACCCATGTCGTTATCCGTCCTCCACCAGACTTCACAGTTGGCATAATGCAGTCAGGCAGGTAATGTTCTTCCTGCATCCACCAAACCCAAACTCACCCACCTGACTGCCAAACAGAGAAGCGTGATTCGTCACTCCACAGAACACATTTCCACTGCATTACAGTTCAGCGTCTGATGCTTGACATTCGACTTGGTGATGTGAAGCTTGCATACATCTGCTCGTCCATGGAAATCTATCCCATTAAGCTCCCGCTACACAGTTTTTGCGCCTATATTATTGCCAGTGGAATTTCCGAACTCATCAGCTATGGAATCAGCAGACTGTTGGTAATTTTTACGCACCAGGCGCCTTAGCAGTCATTGACCTTACTCTATGATTTTTCTTGGATGAGTTGCTGTTGTTCCTAAACACTTCCACATTCTAATACTGGGGCAGATGTATTAAGCCTTAACAAGAGATAAATGCAAGAGTGATAGAGGGCGGGATGTATTAAAATACATTGCCGCCCTTCGCGCCGCCCCCGCCGCGATGCAGCCGCATATGTACTAACATATGCGGCTGGCATTGCGGTGCGGTGACAGAGGCCCCCCGCGATACCTGGAATGTGGTGTGCGGGGGGTCTCCGTCACCTCCCAGCCAGCTCCTGCATCCCTCACGCGGCGTCACGCCGGGGACAGCTAAGCAAGCTGTCCCCGGCGCCTCCTCCTCCCCCCTGCAGCCGGAAGGACGTCCGGCTGCGTCGATAGGGGGAGGAGAGGTTTACCTTCCAGGGTCCAGGAGGACCCTTCAGGAAGGTAAGCCAGAGGGGGGGTCAGCGAGGCGGCGGGTTTGCGTCGGCGGCGAAAAGAAGCCCATAGGCTTCTATAGGGTATCGCCACCCAAAGGTGGCGATACCCTTCACTGCGGTATCATTTTTGATACACAGGAAAATGCGGTAAAACCGGGGTTTTACCGCATTTTCCATTTGATACATCTCGCCCAAAGAGAGATAAACATCCAGCCAATCACCTGCTAACTGCCATGTTACAGGCTGTTTGAAAAAAGTCAGTAAGGAGCTGATTGGCTGGACGTTTATCTCTCCTTATCACACTGGCATTTATCTCTTGTTAAGGCTTAATACATCTGCCCCAATATCACTTACAGTTGGCAGTGGAATATACATCAGTCTGATCGCAAAGGTGGCATCCTATCATTGAGCTCTTATTAAAGACCCTGTTATATCGTTAATGTTTGCACATTGAGACTGCATGGCTAGGTGCATGGTTCTATATACATGTGGCAATAAGTTTGATTGAAACACTTGAACTCAATAATTAATTAACAGGTGCAGCCTATATAGTGTATATAGCAGTAGAAAGGGAAATTCAGTGATAGCACACTACATGAGTAGAGGATTGGGAGCATTAGTAGGGCATTGGAATACAATATGAGAAGAACCCTTCACCTTTTGGTTATATACAAGAAAAAAAGAGAACGACTGGCCCAACTGACGCATGGCGTGTACATTCGAACGGATGTTTTACAACGACCATCGAATGATGTGGAAGGTGCCCGCAGATCTAATGCAGCCCACACACGCACCGATTCCAGCTTGCGTTGTGGGCTTAACTAGCACACACAGCATCGTATCGTATGCCTTGTGCATACGATGTGCATGCGATGCGATGCTGTGCTAGAAAAAGCTAGTACAAAAAGTATGTGCAGCACATACTTTTTGTACTGTACGATGAGGTGCCGCGGGAGCGCGCACCCCATCGTACAGCATCGCACCGCCGGCATCGGCGCGTGTGTGGGCTGCATAAGGCTGCTCAGAGCAACCTTAGATCTGCGTGCACTTTCTGAGGGAAGTGGGCGGGCAGCTGACATCTGTGATGTCAGCTGCCTGCCCCCCGCACCCGTGTCATCAGGCCATTAGCATGAGAACGCCCAGGATTCTCATGGGAACGCCCATGAAACGCAGGACGTTCCCATATGCAAATGGAATGCTCTCCGTTTGCAAGGATGGATACGTGCATCCAGCGAGCAGTTTGTTCGCCGTGGCCGCACGCACCGAGCACATGCAGAAATTTGCATGCGCAAAGACAAAACATCGGCCCCGTGCGAACACACGCGGCTGTGCAAATGGACCTGAAGAAAATATTTGTTCAAAATACATTTTCTACTCTTAAATAATATTATTAAATCACCTCCAATGTCCCTTTTATTCTATCATTGTCTCATGTACTGTATGGCCTACTAAAGGGTTTCACAGACTACACGCCAAATCTATGGAGAAGCTAAATATCGTGAAAGTTAATGTTTATATGCTCTGATTTTATATTGGTTTGTTATTTTAAACCACAGTTACATTTATTGTGATGGCTTAAGCCCACAACCATGGTTATGTCAATCACCCTGCTCATCTTCATCAGCGACTTAAGGCCCCCATACACTAGGGCGACTTGTCCTTAGGACAAGTCGCCCCCGACTTCCCCCTGAGCTTCCCCGGCTGCTCCCCGGGGGAGCTTGATTAGATTGGCACTTGATGTGCCATTTTTTACATGTGATAAATCGTCTCGATTTATCACATGTAAAAAACCCGGGGAGCAGGGGGGGGGGGGGGGGGGCTACAGAGGTGGGAGCTGGTGGGAGCAGGGGGGTTGGGGACGCTGCGGGGGACACGTCTGTGTCCCCCGCTGCTGGGGACGCTGCGGGGGACAGCGTCTGTGCGGCGAGGCGGTAGAGGGAGCAGGGGGGGCTGGGGACGCTGCAGGGGACACAGGCGGCATAGAGCCGGGCAGGGGGAGCCGGCGGGAGCTGTCAGTGCTAGAAAAAAAAAGCCTATACAATGAATAGGCAGCCTGTGATTGGCTGAGCGCTCTCTCAGCCAATTGCTGACTGGCTGAGAGAGCGCTCAGCCAATCACAGGCCGCCCATGCATTGTATGGGCTTTTTTTTTTAAATTCAATACTGACAGCTCCCGCCGGCTACCCCTGCCCGGCTCTATGCCGCCTGTGTCCCCCGCAGCGTCCCCAGCCCCCCCTGCTCCCTCTACCGCCTCGCCGCCCCACTAGGTCCCAAGTCGGGTGGTCGGACGTGCAGCAGGTCCGACCACCCGACGCAGATCCGATGCGCACGGGACCGCGCATCGGATCTGAGGGGACATCAAAACTAGCCGATTTTGGTCCGATTTCGGCCAGATCCGACTGATCTGGCTGAAATCTGACCAAAATCGGCTAGTGTATGGGGGCCTTTACACTTCTGTACTCACATTGCTTTGTGTGGTGATCTTCCCATCTGTTGAAACAGTAACATAAAACAGCTAATTAAAGGTGACATGGAATAGTACGTGAGGTTTTGCTGCAATTCCCAAATTATATTTTTTCACTAATTGCCTTTTATGTGAGGTGGTGAAGCATGTATTGATTGAAGTAGACATATGAAAACTCGTGAGTTTGACTATGCAGGGTGAGTATCCCTTATTCAAAATATCCATTATCCAGAGGATTCCAAAAACCATAGTCTCCAGAATTTACTTTTATTTTTGCTAAAAACCTACTGGGGACATCTGTAACTGGCACTACTGGGGTAACAATATGTAACTGCCACTACTGGGGACATCTGTAACTGGCACTACTGGGGAAACAATATGTAACTGGCACTACTGGGGACATCTGTAACTGGCACCACTAGGGACCCCTGTAACTGGCACTACTGAGGAAATGATATGTAACTGGCACTGCTGGGGACATCTGTAACTGGCACTACTGGGGACATGATATGTAACTGGCACTAAATATGTGCAAGAAAATGATTGCTTGGCATTCACATTCAGTGCCTGAGATATGAAACAAACTTTGTTTCATGTTTTGAAACCTTGTTTCATGCACAAATAACATATGCTTGTTTACTTTTTATGTGCAAAATACAGAATAATCCCTTATCCAAAATTTGATCAAGTAAATGGTTACACCAAAGGAATGTAATTGCACAGGTATGCAAATCTCAAGATGCGCGCAGGACTACTCTAGTAGTGTATACGTCAGAGGCAAACGGCAGGTTTTCTAGAGCAGTGGTAGCTAACTCCAGTCCTCGAGAGCTACCAACAGTTCACATTTTCCAGACAACCTAGCTGCTGCAAAAGAATACAAAAACCAATGACCAGTGCTATATTAATCAGGTATATTATTACTTATCTAATATGAAATAAAACAATATTCCTACTGGTGCCGCTGTTTTGTTTGGGCTGCTCAACGTCCCAATTTAAGAATACGTAGAGAAAATGGCTATGCGGCAGCTTTATCCAGAGTGAAACACCATAATTTATTGCAGAATACAGGAATGCATTTGAGATGGATGTCCATTTTTGGTAACTCTAACGCGTTTCCCTGCCTGTTGTTAACCTCAGCGGCTTCCTCAGAGAGAGAGATATCCAGTGCACTGCATTCTGCAATAAATGATGGTGTTTCACTCTGGATAAAGCTGCCGCATAGCCAAACTGGTGTTGGTAGCTGGGAGGACATCTTTCTCTTCTGAGGCTGTAAAGGTACCTTTACTCTTTGTCTGGCCAGTCATGCTGAACTGAACTGATAACAAGCTATTGATAAAGCACATTAACAATACCATCTGCTTAACCCTTAATGCCTAACAAACTAACCAGAGGACTAAGCTACTCTCTGCTGCACCCCTAAGAACTGTCTTTTAACTGCTTTGGCAATATACTAATCCTAAACTACTAACTGATTAACATCTTCACCAATACAGGCTCTTTATCCAAATTGATAATTGATAATACCTCACCTATTGTTTTAATAATTATTTTATGAATTGTATATGATCGTGATTATGTGTTAAGTATGTATTAGAGTGGCCACCTATTAGCTATTTGTATCTAATTTTATGTAATCTCCTATATATTTGGCTACATCTGTCACTCAAAGTGGGTGTCTGTGTCTATAACGCTCTGTTCCTGGACTTTCCTCTTAATGTGTGATTGCCTTCATCTGTGCTGAACACCTTTCTGAGAAATTAACCTGTTTAAAACAGGTGATGGCAATCATACATTAAGGGGAAGTCTAGAAACAGAGCATTGTGTCCCTCCTGGAGAGGGTCATGTTGGGAGGTATGTGACAGAGAACCAGCCCAGTGAGCCCACAGACAGTGCCAGACACCCACTGCCTTCCCATGTTGCCCAGCACTGCTACTCCACAGCCACCAGGTGAGCGCCCCCCTCCCGCGATTTGCGGCAAAACCTCCCCCCCGCGCGCCCCCCCCCCCTCCCGCGATTTGCAGCAAAAACACCCGCTCCCCCGCGACCCCCCCTACCGCGATTCGCAGCAAAAACACCCCCGCGACCCCCCCTCCCGCGATTCGCTGCAAAAAGAACCCCCTCACGACCCCTCCCGCAATTCGCGGCATAACCACCACCCCGCGACCCCCCCCTCCCGCGAATTGCGGCACCCCCCCCCCCGCAATTCGCAGCAGCACCAGGATTAAATGGCACATGCAAAACACTGACATGGCTATGGTCGACAATGAAAAAGGTTGACATGAGTTTTTGAAGATTTATTTTTAATTTTTTTAATTTTTTCATATTCATTGTCATGTGTCAACATGGACACCAATGAAGTGGCACACTTATGTCAACATTTACATGTGTTGACCTTTCTGTGTTGATTTTTTCTTGTGGCGATTCGCGTCACACCCCCCCTCCCGCGATCCGCGGCACCCCCCGTGACCCCCCACCTCCCGCAATTCGCGGCAACCCCCCACCGGAACCCCTGTGAACCCCGCCCTCCCGCGATTCGCGGCAACCACCCCCGCGACCCCCCCTCCCGCAATTCACGGCACCCCCCCCCCCCCCCGTGATTCGCGGCAGCTCCAGAATTAAATTGCACATGGAAAACACTGACATGGCTATGGTCGACAATGAAAAAGGTTGACATGAGTTTTTGAAGTTTTTTTGTCATTTTTTGAATATTTTCATATTCATTCTCATGTGTCGACATGGACACCAATGAAGTGCCACACTTATGTCAACATTTACATGTGTTGACCTTTCTGTGTTGATTTTTTTCTTGTGGCGATTTGCGTCACACACCCCCCCCCCCCCACAACCCCCACTCCCGCGATTCACGGCACACACACACACACCTCCCCCGCGATTCTCGGCACCCCACCCCATGACCCCCCCTCCCGTGATTCACGGCACACCCCCGCGACCCCCCCCTCCCATGATTCGCCGCAACCCCCGCCCCGTAACCCCCCCTCCCGCGATTCGCGGCACCCACCCCCGCGACCCCCCCTCCCGCAATTCGCGGCACCCCCCCCGCGATTCGCGGCAGCTCCAGAATTAAATTGCACATGGAAAACACTGACATGGCTATGGTCGACAATGAAAAAGGTTGACATGAGTTTTTGAAGTTTTTTTTTCATTTTTTGAATGTTTTCATATTCATTCTCATGTGTCGACATGGACACCAATGAAGTGCCACACTTATGTCAACATTTACATGTGTTGACCTTTCTGTGTTGATTTTTTCTTGTGGCGATTCGCGTCACACCCCCCCCACCCCCCCTCCGCAACCCCCACTCCCGCGATTCACGGCACACACACACCCCCCCGCGATTCTCGGCACCCCACCCCGTGACCCCCCCTCCCGTGATTCACGGCACACCCCCCGCGACCCCCCCTACCATGATTCGCCGCAACCCCCGCCCCCATAACCCCCCTCCCGCGATTTGCGGCAACCCACCCCGCGACCCCCCTCCCGCGATTCTCTGCAATCCCTCCCGCGATTCGCAGCATCCACCCCCCCACAACCCCCCCTCCTGCAATTCGCGGCACCCCCTGCGACCCCCCCTCCTGCAATTCGCAGCACCCTCCGCGACCCCCCCTCCCGCGATTCGTGGACACCTAAGTTGCAATACAGGGCATCTTTCATACAATTCTAACCATATTTCTCATATACAAACGTTCACAAATTAAGGGGGCGCAGCCCCTTACGACGGTGTGAAGAGCGCCCGTAGGGCGCGATGAATCACCTAGTTATGTCTATATATTGTAATTGATTGTTTTTTAATATATAAAATAATTATATCCCTACGGTGCACAGTTTTGTGTCTCTTTTCTCTACGTAGCTGCTGCAAAGGTGCACTCATTACTCTGACACATTTTAAAAGATCCACAGGTGGAGCTAATTACTTCACTTGTGATTATGTGAGGTGATCTGGAAAACATTAACTGTTGGTAGCTCTCGAGGACTGGAGTTGGCTACCCCAGTTCTAGAGATAGGTGAGGGTCCAAATGCAGTCCACAATCTCCCACTCTGCAGAACACTGGAGCCAGTACAGGAGTCTTGGAGAGCAGTAGAAGAACCTAGTAACTATTGGCAGAGTGTCTATAGTACGTGCAGGGTGGTTGTTAGACGACACACTCCGAAGATATAACCAACTGAAGGATTTATTCAAGTGGCAGGCTTGTAGGATACAACAGTACTTATGCAGTTAACTTCAGGCAGTAATACAACTGGTACATTGGGAATCACAGTGTCTGGTTGTTACTTAGCTGTAGCGTCTGGCTTATGCAGGGTTAATGGCTATTAGCTGGTTTACGCTGGCGGTATCTCTCCCAGTCGTCGCTGCTGCCAATGATGATGAATCTCCCTGTGCAAAGGTCACGCTGGTAACGGGATTACAGCGGGGCTTGCTCTTACGCGCTCCGGTGCACGTGGAGCTACAAACAGCATGGATGGAGTCACACACGCTCTCTCTGAGGCACTCACGCTCTATATCACGCGGGGACTTCCTAACAGGAAAGGGAACGCTGCCAGCAGGGTCAGGGGTCTCTGCCCTGCTATACGCTTAAGCGAGCTGTCACTCAGGGTGACGCCTAGCTACGTTGCTGCAAGGGGACAAGGCAGACTGTGAGCCTTACACTAGACAGTGTATGGAGACAGGCGCTGAGCGCTACAATCTAACACTCCCCCTCGCTCAAGGCTGTCTTCGGCTACATAAAAGAACTTAATACAATGCTTTGTCCTTTTGTGATACCTGTAACCGAAAATATGGTTAGAGAGAAAAGACATTCAGAACATCAAAACTTCAAATCAACATTTCGAACTTAGACAAGTCCACAGTCCTTCACGAACTTAATAAGCAAGTTCGACGACAGTCCTTTAGTGAGCATGTCAGCGACATTCTGTTCACTTGCAATGTATTCAACATCGATGGACTTGTTCTCCACTAGTTCTCTGATGAAGTGGTGTCTTATCGCGATGTGTTTTGACCTTCCATGATGCTTGGTGGTGCAGGAAAGATCTATTGCTCCCCTGTTGTCACATGCGATACTGATAGTCTCTTCTTCATAAAGTAGACCTAACTCACACAAAGTCTCTTTGATCCAGAGTGCTTCCTTTGATGTCTCTGTAAGAGCCATGTATTCGGCCTCAGTTGTTGAGAGGGCAACGGTTGGTTGTTTTCTACTCGCCCAACTAACTGCTGCTCCGGCCAGTGTGAACAGGTAACCGGTGTGGGAACGACGATCATCTTCATCTGCTCCCCAGTCGGCATCGCAGAAGACTTTCAAATTTGAATTGCTTGTCTTGGCGAATTTTAATTTCAAGGAACTTGTACCTTTTAGGTATCTCAGGATCCTCTTCACTGCGATCCAGTGTTGTCTTCCAGGATTTATTGCAAATTGGCTCACCCGACTGACTGCATGAGTGATGTCTGGACGGGTTCCAATACTTGCATACATAAGACTTCCAACCACGCTCTTGTAAGGAACATCTTGCATTTCTTCTGTTTCTTCTAGTGTGGTTGGTGACATACCTTTTGTAATCTTGATGCTTTTGTCAATTGGTGTATTTACTGACTTGGAGTCTGCCATCCCATACTTCAAGATTGTTGCCTCGATGTACATTTGTTGGTCGACTGTGACTGTTCCCTTTTGCAAGTTTTGAACAATTCTCATGCCCAACAGATGATTGGCTGGACCTAAGTCTTTCAACTTGAATCTTTGTTTTAGTTGATCTCTCACACTTGTAATGTGATCTTCGTGACCTGCTATAAGTATATCATCCACATAGACTGCTATGATGAACAACTTTTCTCTCAGAGTTTTGTGATAAAGGCAGTGGTCAGTCTCTGATCTAATAAAATTCATTTCAAGTAGTACTGTGTCCAATTTTATGTACCAGCAACGACCACTCTGCTTTAGGCCGTATATGGATTTCTTCAGAAGACACACCTTTTCTGTCTGAAGTTCATCCTCATTATAATGATCTGGCGATTCCATATAGATCTCTTCAAGTAGTTCTCCATTTAGGAACGCTGAGTCGAAGTCTAGTTGGTATAGCAGTAAGTCTTGTAAGGTGGCGACTGCAATTACTAACCTGAGAGTGTTATACCTCGCAACAGGTGAGTATATCTCCCCATAGTCAATTCCGGATCTCTGTGTGTATCCCTTAGCAACAAGACGGGCTTTGTAACGGGCAACTTCTCCGTCTGAATTTAACTTCTTGCAGAAGACCCACTTGTTCTTGACTGTCTTGCGATTGCTTGGCCTATCTACTATGGTCCAAGTATCGTTTTCTCTCAGTGCTGATAGCTCTGTGTCTATTGCAGATTTCCATTTCTCCCAATCACTGCACGCTTTCGCTTCTCGAATACTCTGAGGTTCACTGAAAACAATATTCGCATATTCTTCCTCATATCTTCTGGCTGGTATGCCCTTGTTTCTCCTTATAGAAGCTCTGCTCCCAAAGACACGGAGATGACTGATGTCTGGCTTCTTCCCAGACCAGGCCTCTAAGGGGGTTTTCCCTTTCACGGCCACCGTAGGTGTTCTGTTTTTCAGGTATACTGCAGTAGATACAGCTTCTGCCCAAAAACTTTTCTCTAGGCCAGCATCATTCACCATCGCTCGTGCTCTTTCAACGATTGTTCTGTTCGCCCTTTCACTTACGCCATTCTGTTCAGGCGTATAGGCCATCGTCAGCTGATGCTTTATGCCATGCCTTTTTAGGAAGTCGGTTACTTCTCCATTTTCGTACTCTCCCCCATTGTCGGATCTCAGGACCTTTAGCTTTAGGCCCGTCTGAGTCTCCACTAGGTTCTTGTACTCCACAATTTTCTTGATCACCTCACTTTTCTTCCTTATGAAGTATACGTGTGTCATTCTTGTGGCGTCATCGATGAGAGTCATGAAGTATTTGTAACCACTGGTTGACTCCTCTTCCATTGGTCCGCACACATCTGTGTGCACCAGAGCTAATTGTGATTCTGCTCTGCCTGCTGACTTGGGAAATGGGTTGCGGGTCTGCTTGCCTTTTATGCAACTCTCGCACACAGGTCTTCCGGTGTCTTTCACTGTGATTCCTGTTGCCATCCCATCAGCTAGTTTCTGGACATTATCATATCCTAAGTGTCCCAAACGTCTGTGCCAGAGTTCCATCGACTCATTTTCAGCAGAGGCTGCCAAAGCTACACATTCATCTGTGTCTAGGACGTATAGTTGGTTGCATCGGGTTGCTGAAGCAATTACAGTCCCTCTTTCATTATGCACCATACACCTGCCCTTTGCAAACTGGACTCTGTAGCCTTTTGCCTCGAGTACGCTGATAGCGATGAGGTTACTTCCCAATTCTGGTACATACAGGACGTCTTGAATATCTGTGACTACTGTCTGTCCCTCAATTCTTAGTCTCACTGTGATTGTCCCAACATTTGATGCAGTAAGGACCTTTTCACCAATCTCGGTAACTGTTGTGGGTGTACACTGTGTTAAAGAATTGAACCACTCCTTGTTGCAGCTGAAGTGTCTAGAGGCTCCCGAGTCCATGTACCAGAGATCCCTCCTTGGCTTGTCTGTTACATTCAGTGCTGACTCGTTCTTCTTGTCATGCCGCTTGTGCATGCCACTAGTGTTCTTCATCCTGCATTCTGAAGCCTTGTGCCCTACTTTGTGGCACACATAACATTTGAACGTGCATTTCTTGGGTTTCGCACCCTTTGCTACTAAGGCAGAACCCTCAGCTATGGCATCCTTGTGGATTCTCTCTTGGAACTGTAGTAGCTTGGCTCTCACAACTTCAGTTGTAAGCTTGGTTTCATTTGACTCTAGTGCGACAACCAGAAAGTCAAATTCTTCTGTCAAGTTCTGCAGCATTACCATCGCCACTTCTTCCTCATCCACTTTTGCTCCTACACATGCCAATTGCTGAGCTATCGATAGTATCTTATCAATATAATCGTTCATGTCCTTGCATGCATTCAGCTTTGTTCCATACAGTGTGCGTCTCAGACTTATCCTTCTCATTAAGCCTTTATTCTCATAAGCACCTTGTAGAGTTGTCCACATGTCCTTAGCGGACTCCTTCCCACAGATAGTAGAATAAACATGCTGCTCCACAGCCAGGCCTATTGTGCCAATGGCCTTGTCTACCTCTTCTGGGTTTGGACTATCTCCTGGGGCTATTGTGACTTTCCATAGCTTCTCCCTCTTAAGCTGCATTTCCATAGCGAACTTCCATGTAGTATAATTCTCTGAGCCTTTGAGCTTTGGAAAGTTCATGCTATGCCCTGTACTGTGCATTCTCGTTAACTCTTCCACAAATGGCAATTCAGAAATAATTCCTTTGTGTTCTTTTATGTACTGCGCTAGCACTTTGTCTTTAGGGGGTTAATCTTCGCGCACGTGACGTGCTGGGCCCATAACCTATTGGCAGAGTGTCTATAGTACGTGCAGGGTGGTTGTTAGACGACACACTCCGAAGATATAACCAACTGAAGGATTTATTCAAGTGGCAGGCTTGTAGGATACAACAGTACTTATGCAGTTAACTTCAGGCAGTAATACAACTGGTACATTGGGAATCACAGTGTCTGGTTGTTACTTAGCTGTAGCGTCTGGCTTATGCAGGGTTAATGGCTATTAGCTGGTTTACGCTGGCGGTATCTCTCCCAGTCGTCGCTGCTGCCAATGATGATGAATCTCCCTGTGCAAAGGTCACGCTGGTAACGGGATTACAGCGGGGCTTGCTCTTACGCGCTCCGGTGCACGTGGAGCTACAAACAGCATGGATGGAGTCACACACGCTCTCTCTGAGGCACTCACGCTCTATATCACGCGGGGACTTCCTAACAGGAAAGGGAACGCTGCCAGCAGGGTCAGGGGTCTCTGCCCTGCTATACGCTTAAGCGAGCTGTCACTCAGGGTGACGCCTAGCTACGTTGCTGCAAGGGGACAAGGCAGACTGTGAGCCTTACACTAGACAGTGGCCCTTATTCTGATTGACGCGGACTTTACCGCATTCTTACGGATCGCGTCTTTTCGGCGTCTGCGCATGCGTGGAGAACGCAACGCGCATGTGCCACGCCTAGACTCCGTACCAGTTCGGCCAAATCCCGTCCAAAACTGTTCCCCGCAATCAGTCGGGAAATCTGGGCGTATTATGGGCGTCATGCGGAATGGCACATGGGCGTAGTTTCAAAGTGGGCAAAACGGGGCGGAAACATGGGCGGACACGGGGGAGTACACTTATGTTGGGGGGCGTACATTCGGATACCACTCCGAATGCACGCGATGAAAAAGGGCAGAAATGTGCGGTGTCCACAAGTGTACTATTGCTTTGCGGACACCACTCGTTCATGCGGTAGGCGAACGTACGCCTAATGACTACAAGCTTTAACACCTGAACCCAATAGAATCTACTCCTTTACTCATTACTCACTAATAGGCCGCTTGTCAGTGCTTTAATTGAAACCATTGCTGCTTCAAGGAACCCTTACTAAACACCCACATATCCTGTACTTGTCAGACACTTTAAAACTGCTAACAATGGACATGACAGAATATTAATACTAGCAATACACATGTGTATTCGACATGTACTCATGAAACCACACATTTTTGGGTAAAGTAAAAAAATTTATTTCTATACATGTCACAGTCAATGCCACTGTGATGCAATGACCAAAAAATACAAAATCAAAAAAATAAACAACATGGCAGGAATGTAGCAAAATAAATAATAATACAATACAATAATGATGTATTGCAGAAGATACTTCATAGTGGGTTGTTTGGCGTAAATACTCCGCTTACGGGCGGTAGCACCGCTTGGCTCCCGTTCGGATGCGGTATTTCCGAGCATACTCTGTAATACTCTGTAATACCGTGCAGAATCGGAGTGTTTCTCCCGCACACGCATGGTTTGTATGTCGTCCGTAAACACGCCCTGTTCTTAAAGAGTGAGTCCGTCCGAATGCGGAGGACACGTGGGCGTTTCTACGGACGATGGCCGCATGCGGCAAAACACAGTGGCGTGCGGACCGCTCCGTAAGAATGCGGGAATATCCGCACCAACCAGAATAAGGGCCAGTGTATGGAGACAGGCGCTGAGCGCTACAATCTAACAGTAACATCGCTGGATATTAATGTAATCATTGGTCTTTTTATACACTGGATATTGTATGCAAAACAGTATTAATATCTAACACTATGGATGGCCTATATAGTATAGGCTATATTAAACATTTCATAATATAAATGGTCAAGAAAAGGTTAAATATACCATAATAAATGCACAAACATAATAGCAAGTACTGTACTTTATAAACTCACATTCTCCCACTTCATGGTAAGGTTCCTGTTTCTTCTTTTTGGTAGCTATGCAGTGGAGGTGCTTAAAGTGCTATTTTCTTATCTATTTTATTCCAAGGGCACATGCTGAAAACATAAGAAATATTCACATACTGTATAAATTATACTGTATTAAATAACTGAAATAAAACAGAAATATATATTGCAATACAGTATGGTATTAGGGTGGAATGAATGCTATTATTGCACTTTGACGAGTTTCCCTCTGATAGCGCATCCTATTGTGTAGTTGAATTCACGCTGGACATCAGATAAGGAGATAAAGTGGCGTTATTTAATACACAATAATACAAATTCCACCTGGGAAGGGTCACGTCAACTGGAACATCTCTTAAAAGTTTCTTTAAAAAGTCCACCCTCAATGAGATAAATGTATATGTATATGGACATAAATGGAAACACAACATGAGAAAGACTGAATCTTGTGGAAGTGCATTGGTGACACAGGGAAAGACAAATTTGTGACCACTGGCTACTCACAGGTCAGTAAGACCCTCAAAAAACTGTATTTGGACTTGTTGTGGGTGGACTTTTCAAATAAACTTTTTAAAGAAACTTTTAAGAGATGGTGCAGTAAATTTCACCCTTCCCTGGTGCAATTTGTATTATTGTTTATCGAATAAATCCACTTGTATCCCCTTATCTGATGTCCCACATGAATTACCAGCTCTTAATTGTATACTTATGCTGCTTTCCCACTGCCTACACGGGTAATGACCCGTTTTTTTTAAACGGGTCTTTAAACGGGTAAGAGCCATAAAGACCCTTTCCCACTGCAGCTTTTAAACGGTAAATTACCGTTTAAAAGCTGTTTTTGTCACATTCACACTTACCCGTTTAAGCAGTGTAAAGATGGGGGGGGGATTTTAAAAAAAAACAGTGTGGGGTCCCCCCCACTGCCGTAACCAGCACCAGGCTGAAAGAGCCGGGGCTGGTAATAAAAAATGAGGAAACCCGGCAAATAGGGGTTCCCTGATTTTTTACAACCAGCCCCAGGGCTGGTTCCCAAAATACGGGGGACAAAATGACTAGGGGTCCCCCATATTTTAAGAACCAGCCCCAGGCCAAACCAGCCAGCAGGGTAATGCCACAGCCGGGGGACACTTATTATATATAAGTTCCCGCGGCCAAAGCATTAACCCTACCGACCAGTCAGCCTGGGCAGGGGCCCTGGGGGAGTGGGGACCCCCCCAATGAAGGGGTCCCCCCCCTCCAGGACTTACCTGACCAGGCTGAAGCCTGGTGCTGTCCCCGATGCCCCTGGGCGGTGGGCATCTGGCTGATGGAATGGTGTAAAAAATAGAATAAAAACTATTGTCTTTTACTGGTGAACTATGAGTCCCAGCAAGCCTCCCCCGCAAGCTGGGACTTGGAGAACCACAAGTCCCAGCCTGCGGGGCATTAAAGGGCCCGCTGGGTCTTGTAGTTCCACAGTAAAAGAAATAGTACAATAAACACACTGACACACGTGAAAAATAAAAGTTTAATACATACATAACACATACATACTGATACTTACCTATCTTGAGCCCGTAGGTAGCCCTGGTCCTGATGTCCTGTGTCGTCTTCTGGATCCATGTCGACCGTCGCTGTCCATGTCGGCGATGGCGTTGGCGGTCCGGAGTCCGAAAAAATCCATGTGGGAACCTATGGAAGGAAACCATACTCACCTGTCCCAGGGCGACGTAGTCCAGGGATGGGTCTTTGCAAAAAAACAAACTGACACGCGAAACCAGCCGAACAGCTGAGCCGCACGGTGTTTGTTTACATCGTGCGGCTCCGCCTCCCGAATGCCGCTATTGGCCGCCTTGCGGCCTAGCGGCTCCTGATTGGCCGCTAGGCCGCAAGGCGGCCAATAGCGGCATTCGGGAGGCGGAGGCGCACGATGTACACAAACACCGTGCGGCTCTCTGCTGTTCGGCTGGTTTCGCGTGTCGGTTTGTTTTTTTGCAAAGACCCATCCCTGGACTACGTCGCCCTGGGACAGGTGAGTATGGTTTCCTTCCATAGATTCCCACATGGATTTCTTCGGACTCTGGACCGCCGACGCCATCGCCGACATGGACAGCGACGGTCGACATGGATCCAGAAGACGACACAGGACATCAGGACCAGGGCTACCTACGGGCTCAAGATAGGTAAGTATCAGTATGTATGTGTTATGTATGTATTAAACTTTTATTTTTCACATGTGTCAGTGTGTTTATTGTACTATTTCTTTTACTGTGGAACTACAAGACCCAGCGGGCCCTTTAATGCCCCGCAGGCTGGGACTTGTGGTTCTCCAAGTCCCAGCTTGCGGGGGAGGCTTGCTGGGACTCATAGTTCACCCGTAAAAGACAATAGTTTTTATTCTATTTTTTACACCATTCCATCAGCCTGGTCAGGTAAGTCCTGGAGGGGGGGGACCCCTTCATTGGGGGGGTCCCCACTCCCCCAGGGCCCCTGGCCAGGCTGACTGGTCGGTAGGGTTAATGCTTTGGCCGCGGGAACTTATATAATAAGTGTCCCCCGGCTGTGGCATTACCCTGCTGGCTGGTTTGGCCTGGGGCTGGTTCTTAAAATACGGGGGACCCCTAGTCATTTTGTCCCCCGTATTTTGGGAACCAGCCCCGGACCTGGAGCCTGGGGCTGGTTGTAAAAAATCAGGGATCCCCTATTTGTCGGGTTTCCTGATTTTTTTAATACCAGCCCCGGCTCCTTCAGCCTGGTGCTGGTTACGGCAGTGGGGGGACCCCATGCCGTTTTTTTTTTAACGGTAAAGGTCTACCCCTTTCCCACTGCCGAAAAAACGGCTATTAAGCGGGTAAAACACTGCTTTTTACCCGTTTAAAAAAAAAACCAGTATTTTTAAACGGGTACAGCAACCTGGAGCTTTCCCACTGCAGCTGTACCTGTTTAAAAAGGCTAAAAAAACGTCATTTTACCGTGTAAAGCCTGCAGTGGGAAAGGGGCATTAGAGACACTATCTATCACTATAAAAATATGTATGAAAGCTTGTAGACTGGTGAGATGTATGTTGTAACTACTCAATGGTGCCTAATGATTCCATTATGGAGCAACCCAAGTCCAGTGTTGGACTGGGGCATGAAGGGCCCACCTGGGGAATACAGTGACAGGGTCCCATGAGTAGGGTTGTGGAAAGCCACCACATATGTAGGTTGGGCTAACCATTAGAGAGTGCATAGCCTGGGCCCTTTAAAATGTATATATAGTAAATAAAGTGAGTCCTGGCCAGTGAGTCCACACCAACTGCCAGTGAGTCCAGGACAGCAATGTTTGACAGCGTCTATGGTGGCTCCCCTATTTGAATTTCAGACTATGCTTTAGCCTCATCTATGGAGCCACCACTTCTTAGAGGAGGAGGAGATGGGCCTCCAAGGCAGTGGGGCCCACCAAGGCTTTCCCATGTACACTTATGGGTCAGTTCAACCCTGCCCAATGCAATCTCAAATCAGGAGACAGGGTGTATTTTAAAAAGTTTATATACGCTCTAAGGCGCTATTAACTCTTGTAGCATCATATAAATAAAGCCTTGTAATAATAATAATAATAATAATAATAATAATAATAATAATTGTATAGACTGTACTAAATAAATGATAGCCAGAAGCTGATTCTCTGTCATAGGCAACTTCCCCACTTTACCTTTATCAAAGATCTGATATCCTCATTAGTGTACAATGAGCTTGTGGTGTATACTGTTATCAGTGGTAAGATGGGGGTTCTGTTGGAGATGGGATGTTGTCTAGCAACCAGTTTTTACTTCTTATTTGTTTAGCATCTTCTAGAAGATAATAGATGTAATGTGAATCTGATTGGTTGCTATGGGAAACATCCCATCTTCAATGGATCTCCCATCTTAGTAAATGTATCTCTAAGAATTTCATACATACATTTAATATAAAAAATGAACAGAAATATTGATCTTTGTCCCTATAGATTGTAAGCTTGCAGCAGGGCCCTCCTACCTCCAAGTCTGTCTGTTGTTACCCAGTTTGTTTTATCTCTGTGTACAATTGTAGAGCGCAACAGAATCTGCTGCGCTATATAAGACACTAACGGAATCTGCTGCGCTATATAAAACACTGTAACGGAATCTGCTGCGCTATATAAGACACTGTAACGGAATCTGCTGCGCTATATAAGAAACTGTAACGGAATCTGCTGCGCTATATAAGACACTGTAACGGAATCTGCTGCGCTATATAAGACACTGTAACGGAATCTGCTGCGCTATATAAGACACTGTAACGGAATCTGCTGCGCTATATAAGAAACTGTAACGGAATCTGCTGCGCTATATAAGACACTGTAACGGAATCTGCTGCGCTATATAAGATACTGTAACGGAATCTGCTGTGCTATATAAGACACTGTAACGGAATCTGCTGCACTATATAAGAAACTGTAACGGAATCTGCTGCGCTATATAAGAAACTGTAACAGAATCTGCTGCGCTATATAAGACACTGAAACGGAATCTGCTGCTCTATATAAGACACTGTAACGGAATCTGTTGCGCTGTATAAGACACTGTAACGGAATCTGCTGCACTATATAAGACACTAACAGAATCTGCTGCGCTATATAAGACACTGTAACGGAATCTGCTGCGCTATATAAGACACTGTAACGGAATCTGCTGCGCTATATAAGACACTGTAACGGAATCTGCTGCTCTATATAAGACACTGTAACGGAATCTGCTGCGCTATATAAGAAACTGTAACGGAATCTGCTGCGCTATATAAGAAACTGTAACGGAATCTGCTGCGCTATATAAGACACTGTAACGGAATCTGCTGCGCTATATAAGACACACTAACGGAATCTGCTGCACTATATAAGACACTGTAACGGAATCTGCTGCGCTATATAAGAAACTGTAACGGAATCTGCTGCGCTATATAAGAAACTGTAACGGAATCTGCTGCTATATAAGACACTGTAACGGAATCTGCTGCGCTATATAAGACACTGTAACGGAATCTGCTGCTCTATATAAGACGCTGTAACGGAATCTGCTGCGCTATATAAGACGCTGTAACGGAATCTGATGCGCTATATAAGACACTGTAACAGAATCTGCTGCGCTATATAAGAAACTGTAACGGAATCTGCTGCACTGTATAAGAAACTGTAACGGAATCTGCTGCGCTATATAAGACACTGTAACGGAATCTGCTGCGCTATATAAGACACACTAACGGAATCTGCTGCGCTATTTAAGACACTGTAACGGAATCTGCTGCGCTATATAAGACACTGTAACGGAATCTGCTGCGCTATATAAGAAACTGTAACGGAATCTGCTGCGCTATATAAGACACTGTAACGGAATCTGCTGCGCTATATAAGACACACTAACGGAATCTGCTGCACTATATAAGACACTGTAACGGAATCTGCTTCGCTATATAAGACACTGTAACGGAATCTGCTGCGCTATATAAGAAACTGTAACGGAATCTGCTGCGCTATATAAGAAACTGTAACGGAATCTGTTGCGCTATATAAGACACACTAACGGAATCTGCTGCGCTATATAAGACACACTAACGGAATCTGCTGCACTATATAAGACACTGTAACGGAATCTGCTGCGCTATATAAGACGCTGTAACGGAATCTGCTGCGCTATATAAGACACTGTAATGGAATCTGCTGCTCTATATAAGAAACTGTAACGGATTTTGCTGCGCTATATAAGAAACTGTAACGGAATCTGCTGCGCTATATAAGAAACTGTAACGGAATCTGCTGCGCTATATAAGACGCTGTAACGGAATCTGCTGCTATATAAGACGCTGTAACGGAATCTGCTGCGCGATATAAGACGCTGTAACGGAATCTGCTGCTATATAAGACACTGTAACGGAATCTGCTGCGCTATATAAGACGCTGTAACGGAATATGCTGCGCTATATAAGACACTGTAACGGAATCTGCTGCTATATAAGACGCTGTAACGGAATCTGCTGCGTTATATAAGACACTGTAACGGGATCTGCTGCGCTATAAAAGACACTGTAACGGGATCTGCTGCGCTATATAAGACACTGTAACGGAATCTGCTGCACTATATAAGAAACTGTTAATAAAAATAAAATTAATCTTTCATTTAAACCCAATACAAGAGTCTCTCTTAGAACACTAGACATACTTGATCAATACAGTTCAGTCTCTATATTGCAATGACATGTTCATCATTCATGAGCATCCAATCTACTGTATGTTGCCGACCTCATTGAAGAGTGTTGTACTTGTACATACTGTAAATACAATGTATTGACAAAATGGGGTGTGGTATAGCTAACAGACAATGTCTACTTTGACCCCAAAAGTTCAACATGCGCAACGTCGATCCAGGAAACAGGTCGACGCATGCAAAAGGTCGACATGGAAAAAACACAACACATGAAAGGTCACCATGTGGTTTTCACACTTTCTGGTGTCAATGTCGACACCTTAACATGTGGACCCCAAATAAGTGTACCGCATCCCCTTACAGCCATGCTTCAGGTCAGGTGCCTCACTCCCACTTCCAACGCTACAGTTCCCAATCGTAGTACGCGTGGATGCTAAAGTATGTAAAACACAAGAAAATCGAAAAAAGAAACATAGAAACCATTTTATGTGTTGACCATTGCAATGTCGACCTATTGCTTGTGTTGACCTTTTGACCATATCATCCATATGTATGTCAACAATATAGTGTTGACAAATGGTCGACCTAGACTTTGACCAACCATTTGAATTACCAAAAAAGGGGTCTTTTCAAATGCATTTGTTACGTGCCTAATTCGTCCCCGATGGTCGGGGTTTGCGCAAATATGCGCATGGCACAAACACCCGGTGCTAACGGCTTAGGCAAGTTTCACACTCCATAGTGGGAGGGGGAGGGAAGGGGGCGGGCATGGAGCTGGAGCAGGGGAATGGCCAGCTTTTTATGGACATCCCTATACACGTTGGGTGTTCCTCATGGCGATGCCCGCTCGAGGTGAGCAGCTGATGTCACATGACGTCAGCGCCCACCCTGATTTCGGCCATCTCCGGCCAGGATAAAAGTTAATTTAGAGTGACTTTTCGGTACTTGTGTATTATCAGGGCGGCCAAATAGCATACGTACGGCACCGTAGGAAAATCGCATTGCATCGCATGCGATTTTTTGCATGCGATGCGATTTTCCTATGTAATTTATTCACTGCTCTCTAACTGCGGGCAGTGTGCATCGCATCACACTGCACATCACTGCGATTTTATAGGGTGCGATGCCATTGACTTTGCTGTACATTTGTATAAGATGCAATGAGATTTAGGTACCCCCCACTATCTACGCCACCCCAAAGCATGGCGTGCATAGCGAGCGCAGCGGAACGCATCCTCCCGGCCTTTTCGTACCCCCATTATCCACGTCGGAGTGGAGTTGATCTTATATTTATTCCTTGTCCGCTCGCCACGCTTCGGCCTCGGTGTCTCGCTGCGCTCGCCACACTATATAAAATAAACTCCACGCTGACGTGGCTAGTGGGGATATGTAAAGGTCGGGAGGACGCGTTCCGCCGCCGCTCGCCACGCTTCGGGGAGGCGTGGATAGTGGGGTGTGCCTAAATCTCATACAAATGTATAGCAAAGTCAATGGCATGTCACCCTATAAAATCGCATGCGATTTTGCGGTGCGGTACGATCGTGTGGTGCAATCGCGTGCGGTGAGATCGCGTGCGGTGTGATCTCATGCAATGCGATCGCACCCGCGGCCAGAGTGAAGTGAATAAATTACATAGGGAAATCGCATTGCATACGATCGCAATGCGATTTTCTTACGCAGAATCGCCCGCTAAGCAATTTGCTTAGTGGGCGCCCTGCTATTACACAAGTACCGACTTTTCATGCAAGGGGGCTAACACATCCCCTTGCATGAAAAGTCGGTACTTGGCTAGT